>NC_142364.1:30161399-30775565 GCF_059441175.1 Urocampus carinirostris
TTGGTCCCCATTAACCGCGATAACCGAGGGATTACTGTATACATGTATGTATATTAGTGTAGTGGTCAAATAATACACACATTATCAAAAAAACATTAAAATCTTTTCTTTATTTGACAAAGAGAGTTTTGTTTTTTTGTTTTTGTTGGCATGAAGGTTGGTGCGATGGAAGACTTCAGCACACATCCAAATCCTCTGCACTCCGAGTCCTTTAATGTGAAGAAGTCCATTTCCATTCAAGAGGAGAAAAATAAAGAGATTTTTGTTTTCGGCTGGCGGATTTTCCCTCCTTTGACGTCACATATAACATCAAAAGATGCGTTTGAAGCATCAAAGAAAACTGTGAGTGACCAAAAACACAAGCAGTCACATTGAAAGATTGACTATTTCCTTTTTACAGTAATCACCAAACACAAGGTTACAACAAATTCTAAATCAACAACTTTAATAAACAAGTGAGAGATCGGAAGGCAAGAATGGGCTGACGGTAAAAAGCTGAAGTTAGGCTTGTTTTCGTCCCGTTGTCAGTCCAAAAACTTTTCACAAAAACATTGCAGAAAAAAAATCTACTAAACCAGGGGTATCAAACTAATTTCCATCAAGGCACATTAGGGTAATGGCTGTCCTTAAAGGGCCCTATATACTCTAACTTTTATCTGTCATTAAATTGTAATCTTACGTGAATTAATAAAACTTCTCATCATGTCCTTCAGGTGAATCGCAGGCTGCCGTCAAAGGACCAAAGTGATCATTTTAAACTCTAGTAGACAATCAAAATAAAGACAGAAGACCTCAATGGATTTTGAACTTGCAGTGAGGAGAGGGAGGGAAGCCTTCAGATAAGGAGTTCCACCTGTTCCCTTTCTTTATATCAAATCTTTTAATTTACAAAAAAAAATCAGCCTGTAAGGGGTGTGTATCAAATAAAAGCAAAATAATTGGCTGATAGCGACAATTATGAAATAGTCAAAACAACTAACCGCAGTGCCAACAATAGTCAAAAAAAGGAACGGGCATCCTATGAAATCTCCTTTGCAACATCCAAATTTAAAAACAGAATACATTTATCAGTATGATTTTTTTTATTATTTAGGTAACAAAAATAACAGTTGCATTGAAAAAAAATGTCACTAGACAAATACGTGGAATATATTTAAAGCAGTGATACCTGTAGATAGGAACTAACCGAGCTACAAGAAATGTCTTTCGAGCAAAAACTATGCTGGCGTATGTCTAGAGAAAACCCCAGTTACAGAAATTTCCAAACATAACAACTGGAGACGGGGCTTTAAGGTAATTTTAGTTTTATCTTATTCATCTAATTTCTATATTAACTATTAACTAATTGTGTACTAAACGTTTTAATGCCCAATTTTATTAACTTGATTTCAGCAAATAAATGCTTAATAAACATTATCCTCTCCCTGTTAGGATTCCATGTTTTTTCGGGTCCACCAAGTTCTTCCCATGTCCACATTCAAAGTGAGGGAACCGAGTGATTTGGTCTTGTCTGGACCTTTCCTCAAGTTTCTCCACGCACTTCCTGTCGAGTACAACTACGCCCTCTACAGGAATGTTTTTCAAGTATTTGGAACGCATTATTACAGTTCAGGCACCCTGGGGGGCCTCTATGACCTGCTTTACCAGTACAACCGAGAGGAACTCACCAGTTCAGGTGCGATGCAGGACAAATTCTCTCAATCTGTGTTGGGCACGTTACAGTCTATCTATCTATCTACCTTGGTCATATCCCTCAAGAGGGCTGACCGACAGCAAGACAAACACATACAATAACAAAGAAAATAAAACAGGAAAAAAAATAGCAAAAAACACACACAAACATTTTTGGACCATGGCCAACGCAAATGCCCAAACACCCAAACAAGTTGGGCACCTCGGCACCTAAGTTGGTCATGCTCTCGTCCCTCCAGATGAAACAGGACACAAGAAAGCGCCCACGTCACTCGGGTCAGGGTGACACAACACACTCTTTTGTTCAACAGCAACTGTAATTGGTTACAGTTGCTAGTTTCACGGTTCACCAACCCCTTAACCGCCAGGGTCATAGGGGAGCCACTGCCTGTGATGTGTTTTGGGCAAGTGCAGCCTGGCAGTTTTTAAGACAAAAACAAATCACGCCTTCTACAGGCATTATCGGTTTATGCACGGTAAAATGAATAACATGCTCAAGACTGGCAGCATAGGTCCAGTTAAACAAAAGCTACAAAAATAACACTGAAGCATTTTATCATAGATTGAGGAAGCTTTGATCAATAATCTGATCAGAGTTAGTGATCTGGTTTGAACATTCACTTAAAATTCAATCATTGGACACAATTGTGAAGGCAAATGGATGTTTTGACCTTATCCATCATTTTGACAGATAGACAGACCAGACCTAAAACATTCCTATTAAATTTCTCTATTTTGTGTGTCCTGGGGAATTCATCTAGATATTTTGAAATATATTATTTGTATTTACTATGTAGTTTTCATAGTTTCTCCCCAACAGGTGATTCGGAAGAGCATGTGAAGGGCTGTCTTTTACGAGAAGCCAAATGGACAACTGCCCTCGCTCAATATCGACCTCTCCCTATGTGCTCTGACAGCAAAATGACTCAAAAATATCAAGGTTTCGGTCACAGAGCAACAATATATTTCATTTCTTACAAGGGGTTTGCATGGAATTGATGTCTTGTCCGTATCAGGTTCTTACATTCAGGCGGCAGAGAAGTCTTATTCATCAGTGAAAGGGGGTCGGACCAGAGAGGCGGGATCTCTGGCCTGGGAAAGGCAGGGACCCGTTCCCGACCGAGACTCCTACAAGAACTGGGTGAAGTCTGTCCTCGATAACCCAGCTGTGATTGATTTCAAGGTTGAGTTAAATGAAAATGTGTTATATTTTAATCAAGTAAATTAATTCAATTCTGCCTACTTTACATTTGCTGTCATCCAGTTGCAGCCGATCATAGCTCTGGTGCGTGGGATACCCTGTGCAGCCACAAAGAGGAGGCACCTGAGGAAAGCTTTGCTACAGTATTTGCAAGAGTTTGATACCTGCAAATGTGCGCCCTGCCCCAACAACGCCAGAGCTTTACTCTCTGGTACGGAGTGTAAATGTGCCTGCCAGACTGGCACCTTTGGTCCCAACTGTGAGCAGAGAGCTCCTGACTTCAGTTCAGGTAATGTAGAGTTGAATTTTAAAAATGAAGACTGTATGTAACCAGAAGGGTTAGGGCTATGAAAATTTAAGTTATGTGCTGTGCAATAAAACACAATTAAATCAAGATTCTACATTTTTTTTTAAATAATACAGTATTACCTCGGTTATCACAGTTAATAGGGGCAAATCCCAACAAGTAACGCCTCTTCATAAAAACGTACTTTCTAACCTTGAGAGGATGTCCTTACCGACGGAAAGTATACGACTGTATCAGAAAAAAAAACTATGGATCTACAAATAAAAACCCTGAAAACGGAATTGCAGCTGAATAAATTGTCTTTATTGTCATTGTACAAAAGTACAACAAAATTGGAGGCTTCTCTTTACCGTGTAAGAAAGCAATTTAGAAAAGGCTGGCTAGCTGCATAATAGCATTTGGTATCCTCAAATTAAGCCTGGTCTCGGTTATAATTAAAATACAACCATCCCTAATGTAGCTGTTTCCTATGAGTTGTCACTCCAGGTCTTGGTAATGGATCTAGCATGGGTAAGATACAGGCTCTGCAAGTGTGGCTTGCTATGTAGCTGAAGCAGTAGGCGAGACCTGTAGCACCGCTATTGCTTTGTCTCCCAACACAATTCGGCCCCTACCCTGACCTGATAACAGTCCACGGAGCACTCGCTGGTGAGCACCATTTCTTTAGTTGATGTTTTCTTTTTTTTTAATGTAACGAACTAGGTGTAGCTGTAACTTTAGTCGTGCTTTGCAGTTTGTTTTTGTTGGACGCATTGACTTGGGCACCTGCCCTCCCTGGCTGTTTGACTGACAGAATATACCAGCATACCACAGTTGCGCACACAGACAGTCACACCCACACAACTTGCTCCTGTGTGGTGTGGTGTCTGCTGCAGAACACATTGCACGATATGGTGGTATCAATATAGAGACCATTTATTTAAAAATCTGCAAAGTTTTAAAACCGTGAAAATCATATCGCAATACATGGAAGGGATTACTGTACCACATTGTTGAAAGTGCTTTATAAAAAGCTGCATGATGAAAAGGACTCGGACTAAGAAGCAAGGTTGTTTAATTAATGAACTTGCCAAACTCTGGCTTTAAAGTACACATAAATAAATATTTGGGTGTTTTGAAACTTGCAGAGGAAGTTGATGGCTCGTGGGGCTGCTGGGGGCCATGGAGTCGCTGCTCAGCTTCCATTAAGAGACATCGCAAACGACGGTGTAACAACCCGGCCCCTTTGAGAGGAGGTCGGCCCTGTGAGGGTCCGGACAGAGATGAGGAGCCATGTCACATCTCCCTTTTCAAACAGTAGGAGAAACTAAAACAGCGACAATGTCTTTTTCATTGGCAGACGGGAGCAGGTCCGTGACAAGCAGATTGGTATAGTAGTCATAAACATTTCATCTAAGTCAAAAAGTGTAAATAAGCATCACAAATCGGATTGCAACAATCCAATATTCAATGCTTTTTAATACATAAATACATATAATACATAGCAAATTCGCCTAACACGCGAAAGGATCCCTGGTTCCAGACCGGGTGGAAACATATGTAGGCCTACAGAGGGATGGGCGCCACCAGGCTGTACTTGCCCAAGACACACCACAGAAAATGATGGCCCTATGACCCTCGTGGTTAAGGGATCCAACAAACCAACCAATACATAAATAGTGCATACATAATACACAATGCTAGTGCACCTTGTGCATGCTGTGTCTGTGCACACCACTATACACTGTTGCAATTGTCACAACCAACACAACAAATCTGCGAATCTTACAACTCCAGTAAATTGCATGAACAATTTATGTCTTGTTTTTAGACAGGAAATATGTGAGAATGATGATGACTTCACCACCGGATGGAGAGAGGAGCTTCCTCCAGGAGTGCAAGGTTGTCCCAGGCCAAACCCGCCTATCAATAGCTTCTTACGGGTAAAGACAGTACCATTTCTCTCCTTTGTTTTTCTGATGGTATTTAACATTTCATTTAATTTACTTCCAGAAAGCCAAGCAATATTATGATTTTGGCGAGGATGAAGAGTTCAAGTGCTTTACAGGATTTGACCTGGATGGTTTCCAGTTCATCAATTGTCTTCCTGACGGAACTTGGAGTCAGCCAAAAGGAAGCTGTCTCAGTGAGTTAAGGATTCTGGCAATAAGTTATGAACTATTCTTTTCCCTCATGATTGTAAATTTTGCTCTACTTTTAGGAAAGATATGCCTTCCGCCTGATATTCCTGAAGACATGACACTTTTCCCCACCAAAGAAGAATATAGAGTTGGTGATTCTGTGGGTTTGGACTGTGTTGAAGCAGGTTTGATGCCGCAGCCTCGAGGTTTTTACAGGTGCGGCACCAGTCTCACATGGGAACCACCGCTACCTGCCGAATTGCGCTGCACTGCTGGTACATGCATGTTATTGTAGGACATAATGTAAAAAATGATATATATTTTGCTGTTTTATTTTACTTGTTGTATGCCGTTTCAGATGAACCCTTTGAACCTGGCACACAGTGTGGTCCAGGTGAGATGAATCAAGGCTCTCAGTGTGTCTGTATGCAGAGGAAGAACTGCTTGTAAGTACTTAAGTATGTTTATATGTATATTGAAGGCGAAGGGCATTTTCGATGTTTCGCCGCGTGTTCTTTTCATGGACCAGACCGAGTATTTGGACTTTTAAAAGGTAGAGCTGCAGAGAAGCAATGCAGTTGAGGACATTTATTACAAAGTTTCAAAATAAAGATATCACGGAATGCACTCTGGTCCAATAGATCGGAAACGCGTCTCCCACCCAGAAAGTCATCGAAATTTAGTTTCAGTCCCTCTCTTATAGGAGAAAGACGTGGGAACTCATATTACTAGATAAAGGAGAGGATCACAATGAGCAAGAGATTTTTGTTAGAACTGCAAACAGCTGAATTATGAAGGTTGTTTAATCAGATCATCTGGAGGGACGAAAGCATGACCAACTTAGGTGCCGAGGTGCCTAACTTGTTCGGGTGACTGGGCATTTGGGTTGGCCATTGGCCCAAAATTTTTGTGTGTTTTTTGCCATTTTTTTCCCTTTTATTTTCTGTTATTGTATGTGTTTGTCTTGCTGTCGGTCACCCCTCTTAAGGGATATGACCAAGGTAAATAGATAGATCGATAGATAGTTTAATCAGATAAGAGTGGAAAACCATCCTAAAACTCCCAGGTCTGAGGACCCGAGTCTGAGGATGATGCAGACACCACCACAGCAGGGTTGGGGATATTTATACTGTATACATGTAGGAATAGATATAAGTAAGTTGATTTTATCATTAGATACAATTCTAAAGGCCAAGTCAAGTCACATTTATTTGTATAGCCCTTAATCACAAAATATCTCAATGGACTGCACAGGTTTCGATTACACCATCCCCTGATCTTAAACTAATATGCAGGCAAGGAAAACCTCAAAAAACCTTTACTTGACTTGAAATTCTAAAGGCAAATGTTTTGGCATCCCTAAATGGTTTGACAAATAAACAGACTAAACCTAAAACATGTCCCTATTAAATTTCTGTCTTTATTTTTGTGTCTTCTGGGATGCGGCAGGAGAGGAGAGAAAAGGGGCAGTAGGCAAAAATTGCAATGTTTTGTAATCCAATAAATAAACTGGTGTAGCAAAGGAAAATTTGCTGTATTTGGTTGCACTGATAAAGTGACTTGTCAATGTGTGTGTGTGTGTTCAGATCGGAACCAGAAAGTCTCTGCATCCTAAATGTAGACCTCAACATTACCGTTCCAATGTCCCTCTGCTCCTTCTATGCCGGGCGCTGCCACGGTGATCCACTTTCCTTTGTGGGGGAAGGTTCTTGCGAATGTTTGGATCCGGATAAACTGGAGTGGGCCAGGTTCCGAGCCAAGTTTGCCTCAAGGAGTTCTGTGAAGGAGTCATGCGATCTTGACACTTGTTATGAATGGGAGAGATGTTCGAGTAAGTGGCGCACTTACCGTGTTAAGGCATCGGATTATAAGGCGAACCACTAAAAATGAGTGATTTGTGATACAATTTTCATACACAAGGCGAATGGATTTCAAACTAGAGTAAGAGCTAGGGTTGCATGAAAAATAAATAAATACATCAAAATAATTTATTTCATACTACATAAACTGATTATTTCATCCGTTTATAAAAGCTTACTCTACTGTACTCCAAGTAGGCCCTGGCGACATGACATTATCACGATAAAACATTTGTTATCAGTCGATATCGATATTATTCTCAACAATTACAGCAATTTTTTCTTCTTTCTTTTTAAATGCTTTCCGTGTGGTGCGATTTACATTATATATTACTATCATAACTACCACTAGAGGATACTATCGCTTTAAGAACGAACTCTAGCGAGATGTTGTGAATCCGCGATGCGATGTTGGCTTTTAGGTGAGTTATGTCTTCATCTTCCATAAATGTGTGATTTAATGACACTCCGTGTTTCTGTCCACCATGGTTGTTTTTTTCTCCTCCTCCTTCGACCTGGCTGAAGGCAAAATAGTGACGTCTACCGCCAATGGATGACATGCAGGTCGCATGAATGCAACTTGATCGTTCGGACAGAAGTTGCATTATAAAATATCAGATTCGTATCAGATTTAGGACCACGTGTGAAAGTGGCTGGCGTCTGTGCAAAAAAATCAGATTTTCATGTTGTGTGAACCTAGCCATAGCAACAACAATTCAAACAACACAACACATTTTTGTACAAAACATTACCACAAACCACAAAAATTATTCAAAAAAATCACTAAATGTTTCATACTTACAATTATTTTACAGAGCAAACACAAAAGAGGTTTTGCAAAAAGTATTCAATGTTCTCCGCTGCTCTTTTTATTTCAGTAACAAACAATTAACATGTTAAATACAACAGGGCCCACAAATATACCTCTATATTTTTCTCAAAGGCAGAACGATTGCCATATGCGGTATCATTTAATTGTGATTATGCATTTCTAATTTCATTCACTGTATGTTCTGGTATATAAGGCAATTACAAGGAGCACTTTCAAATTCCTGGCCAATTTTGTGTTTTAGTTCGGAAGATACGGTACTCACTTAATGTTTTTTTTTTAACTACACACATACTAACGGTACGTCTTTCCTCATTATGTTTTCAGCATCGAAGAAGTGCGAATGTATAACTGCTCGGGATTGTCCAAAAACCACGTCGCAGAAGTTCTGTCTGAATCTGATCAAGATCCAAAAGACTCGCAGCGTCGACTTTTGCTCCATGGCTGCTCTCAAGTGTGCCCACTACCAATTTGAGATCCTTAATGAGGGCGGCTGTGAAACCAAATAACATAACATGAACTAACAAAAAGGTCAACCAATTCCGTTTTCATAATAAATACACATATGTTAATTGTTCTTCATCATGCAAGCACTGCCAATGTATTTTCCATTCATTTGGGATCATTTTGGTGGATGGGCCATTTACAAGCACAGCAGCTGCTGTTACACTATGTGCTAGAAGGGGAAGTAAAACCTGTGCAATTTTAAGTGCAGTATTCACTCTTTTGAATAAAACGTATAAACTATAACAGACATGTAAAACATATGGAATCATGGATGATTAAATCCGGCCTGCCATAAATTTCTGAATATGTCAAGAAGCAATAAAAGCAACTCTCTAGGTCCTTTTTATGAAAATGTATGTTTTTAAATGAATGTGCAAACCAAATGCTCTCTTCAGCCAGTAGAGGGCAGTTTTAGGTTTGGATAACGTGGGGAGTTGGTTCAGGTGTAAAATTGCATTTACTCAACTGTTTAGATAAACCAGTTAACACAGTCATTGCCTCATTGTTTGTCAATAAGGATGTTGTGTTTAGAAAAGATCTCTTGCCATCTGTGATTGTAATACTTAGGGTAAATTACTAATGTAGGTTGAATGATAAAGCATAATCCTGAAAAACAAAGCTAAAGATTTGGAGTTGACATTCTTTTATTGATCTAGACCCCCTCAGAACAGAAAATCTGGAGCCAGCTCAATAGCCAAACTGAGTTTGACATCTCTGAAACTATAAGAACCCCCGAATTTCAACAAATATGCCACTGCGGTTGCTCAACAGATTTCCCTTTTTGTATCAATTTTTTGACATTATTAAACGAGGGTTTACCCTTAAAGGGACAATGTGTAGTATTTAGTGCCTCCTAGTGGTAAAACAAACTGTAATTCATTGAAAATAAAACAATACTGATTTCAATCTTAAGCAAAAATACATGAGCATACATGAACATGAATACATGAACATGCTTATATTAAAACAATTGTAACAGAAAAATGTGCCTTTATTTTACATAACATGGGCCTCACCTAAAGGGAGTTAACATAATTGTCCTCTATTTTGCTGCTACTTGTTCCCCTAAAAAGCAACCTTCTAAAAGGACGGAGCAGAAAGAAAGAAAAGACAAATTGTTTAGTGTGGGCACTTCTTCTCTGTAGCAATTTTGTTGAGCTTCACAAGACAATGACATCTAATGGTCATATTTTACAGTGTACCCCTAAGGTTTTTCCAAACTGTTTTTTCTTTCATTAAGCACAGAACATGTAGTGTTTCGCAATTTTGCAAATATGTTGCGAAATATTCCAGGTGCAGGAAACTCAAGAAATTTTGACCCATCTGGCTTGTTTGCGGTAAACTGAGATGTTATTGAAGGAACACAACTATATTCGAGCGGTGAATCCCATTAACACAACATTGTTCACCTTTGCCTCCTTTTGGGTGGGGCGTTTTCGTTTGCGTGTCACAGTTAGTATAATTTTGTCCAGCTAGTTATCTGTTAGCGTCGGGGCTGCCAAAGGCTTTGTGGTGTTTTTTTTTTGCTTCCGGTTGGCGCTCAATGGCTGCTCACTGTGTGTTGTTTGGTCGGCTAGCCTGGCATTAGCACTGTTTTTGCCGTGCCCATTTGTTTATTTCCGGCCGTCTTTGTGTTTATCGCTTTAGGCGTTGCCACTGTTTGTTGTTCGTTCTGGTTAGCCTGGCATTCACTGAGTATTTTTTGACTGTCTAGCCTGGTGTTAGCGCCGGTTTTGGCATGTTCCTTGGTTTGTTTAATCCCGGCTGGCTTTGCGTTTATCACTGTAACCGTTGACACTTTTTGTTGTTGGTTCCCAGTTAGCCCAGCTCCTCACTGCGTGTTTTTTGGTTGACTAGCCTCGCGTTTTTCCGCGAAGGCTGCGGCCACTTTTTGTTGATCTCCAATGGCCGCTCTGCATGTGTTTTTTTTTTTGCAAGTTAGCCCCTCTTTGGCTGCTGGCCTTTTGTTGTACCATTACTGCATCCACCTGAGACAACGCCTTGGCATTCTTCACAAAAAATACCAAATTCATGGTTAAAACCTCTTTGACTAATTAATACGTAAAATAATATGGCGACTGGCTCGCTAGGATGCTGGTGTTCCTCCGATGACATCACAGCTCAGGATGACAATGGCAAGAAATCCATATATATTTTATGCAAAAAACATTTACTGCTTCCTCACATTTTGCATGTTTAGGAATTTTGGATACCTTTTCTCTAATACATGTTTATCCTAGAGCACCACAACTAATGCCGTTGTAAGGATTGTTTACTACGTCGTTATCATTGACAATAAAGACAATTCTAATTTTTAGTCATGAGAGTCCAATAAGTTTTTATTCAGGACATGCATCAATGTTGATGACGGTGATATGCTCCCCAGCACACTTCCTTGATCCCACTTGGCACTCGGTCATCGTTACAACAGCATTTCCAACTCCTGTGCTAACGCACAACGGGGCTGAGTTTTCCGGGCATGTGGATGTATTCGGGCATTGACAACTGTCAGCTAATTTTCCCAATAAAAAAGGAAAAAAAAGTCAGCTTTCTACAATTATTGGTTACACTTTGGTTGTGTACAGTGGTACCTCTTTTGCGAGCTACGTTCATTCTAAGATCAGGCCCATAGCTTGAATTGCTCGTGTATAGAGCAAATTTTCCTGGTATGAAATACAGTATATAAAAACTAAATGGTCCGCTCCCATCCTCTCGAAAGCATAGAAATGAATTCTAAACAGGTATAAAAAAACCACATCTTCCTGACCATTAAGAACACATTCGAATAGTAATTTAATTTAATCATAAACAATACAGTCCTAATATAAATAAGATGATATTAATAAAGTAATACGAAGTTCATTACATGGGCCAGTTGCAAGGAGGAGCCGCAGAGCTCACATACCTGACAACTTTCTTGCATTTTACACATTTTTTGATAATTTTACATTGTGTACGCCGTGTAACAATTTTCATACAGAAATTGTTTTTGAAAAAAAAGACCAATCTTGTCTTGCTCATTGAGTCCAATCCCAATCATCTCAGTCACTGGTATTCAGTGTTGGACACATTATTTAAAAAAAAGTAATAAGTTGTAGTTACTCACTACTTCTTCCAAAAAGTAACTGAGTTACTCTGTAGTAAAACCAACTGGTTACCAGGGAAAGTAACGATTTCTGTTACTTTAAAAAGTTCTATGTCAAAGAATCTTAAATTTTCTGAGCAGTATTCGAGTCAGTTGAATAGTGGAGAACAGACCGGTAGTTGTGCTATAGAACCTTGTATTATTTATTGCACCTCAATAGCAATTGACTTATCCTACTCTTGAAGTGCAACAAAAAGAAATAGTAAACAATATAATAACATAACAATCAGCAGTAAACAATATAAAGTGAGTTTAATTAATAAATTCTAACTCGAATAGTCTGTTGTACAGGTGGGAATTCCGACTCTTTTAAGTGAACCGGCTTTTTTGGCTTGGGTCATTAAATTCAAACCATATATTACCATTTATTATGTATTATTATGAATTAATTAAAAGGGGGGAAATTAAATGTATACACTGAGAAACACAGGAAACATACATTAAAATATTTAGAAAAATATAAAATTCCCCCAGATTTTTACTTTTTTCGTACCCAACAAATTCAAAGTCAACAGCAAAGAATCCCTGAAAAATGCATTTTGAGGGAAATAGCATCTCGAAAGGCTCTCGATTGGTGGGTCGCCATCTTCCACTTCCAAGAGACGGCTCATAGAGACGTTTTCTTCGCATATGACACGGGTAAAACCGGCCCACTTAGCTATAGAGGACGAATTTGAATGAATGGAACAGCAGCGAGCACTTTTGACGGATTTTTATTGGGAAGAAATTCAGGTATATGTTGATAAGTTAACAGGAAACACTTTACCATTTTAATTCTAAAAAACATATAAAGATTCTGATGTAGATGTAAACATATTTAACTATGTACAGAAATTTGAAATCAAAATAGCATCTACGATCACAACAGATTGCTAGGCTATACACTAAACTCCTAAAACTCTGATGAAGTTGCTTCACTGCATATATTTTAGGTAGGCTAATTAAAACATTCAAATACTCCTAAGCAAATCACTGGTCTCTGCAACTTTGAAGACGTGACAATTTCCTTTTCAGTGTATGTTAGCATGAAGACAGTGAGCTCTTGGCCTAGTTTTTACACTGTTTAAAGCTGAGAAGCTCTGCTCACATGCAACCTGAATACAAGAAAGGATCAACAGGAACTTATGTGCCAGCCGAATGACACTGTGCACCTTATTTTTCCTTTTTCTCATTTTCTGTGTATTCTTTTGAATTTTTCTAGCTTTTTCGTTCTTTATTTCCACCTTTATTATTCTCATCTCATCTCATTAGCTGCACCGCTTATCCTCAATAGGGTCGCAGGGGTGCTGGAGCCCATCTCAGCTATCTCTGGGCAGTGGGCAGGGGACACCCTGAACTGGTTGCCAGCCAGCTCATTCACACCTAGGGACAATCTGG
Source organism: Urocampus carinirostris (assembly GCF_059441175.1). Lineage (NCBI taxonomy): Eukaryota > Metazoa > Chordata > Actinopteri > Syngnathiformes > Syngnathidae > Urocampus > Urocampus carinirostris. The sequence goes on from NC_142364.1 coordinate 30,174,437, forward strand.
ACCGACCAATTCACCTGAAATGCATGTTTTTGGAATGTGGGAGGAAACCGGAGTGCCCGGAGGAATCCCACGCAAGCACGGGGAGAACATACAAACTCCGCACAGGAAGTCCGGTAGCTGGATTTGAACCCACACAGGAGGTTCCCTAGACCTTAGAACTGTGCCGCACATGCGCTAACAACTGCGCCGCCGTGCTGCCCACCTTCATTATTGTTTCTTATATTTTCTTTCTGTTTGTATTTATTTAATTTTTTTCTCCCGTTGGTCTTTTTTTCTTATTTTGGCTTTATTTGTCCTCCGAAAGTAATTTTAAGCATAATGTTACATAATAATTTTGAATGGATAAAGAAAAAAAACACCCCAAACGGCTTTTGGGGGCCGAAAGACGGCGTTATTTATAACAGCGTTATTCCCAACTTCATTGTAGATTGCTCATATTGTCGCAGTATTTTAAACAGTCTCAGTAGGTGGCAGGTTGAGTTCATAATGTTTTTTTTCAGAGGACTTGCAATCAATAAAGGGAGCAGTTGGTAAATGTTGCCTGGTATGAGATTGGGAGGTTGTTGATTATACGTTATCACTTACTGTACACTCGAAATAAAAGTTACTGTAACTTCAAATGAACCTACACTTAAAAAATGTTTACAGCACACTTTTGTTTTTTGCCTCTAGTTGTTTCCATGCGCAAAATGAACGAGCTGATGCTGGTGGTAAGCAGTCACGAGCAGTAAGTGGTCTCTGGAATCCACTTGTACTTCTTCGTACAAGTGGATTATTGTAAAACAAAAAAAAACACTCGCGTTCCAAAATTCTCATGTTTAGAGGTGCTTGTATAAAGAGGTACCACTGCATTTCCCAATTACTCTTCAGTGCTTCCTGACTCACCCTGACACTGCGTTCCAGAAGTCATCCCGTTGGGCCAGTCACACTCGCTGTCATTGGCTAGCGTAAAACTGCGGCCTAAACATCGCAAAGCTCCAAGCTGGCAAACGCTGAGCACCCGGGGTGGGCTTGAGCTTACTTTGGCGCACAACTCAAGAGAGGGCCTTCAGAACAGTGATTTACTCAAATTATACAAAGGTGTCCCAAAATAATGTATTCACATTTTAGCAGTTGATAACTCATTTATACATTCTTGATTTATAACAGTGTCTGAAATAACGTCTGCCCGGTGCCCAGGGCGTTCATCTTTACGTCGGGCATACAACTTACAAAATGTCTCCGCCCGGGTGAAAAAGAAAAAATATTTTTTATTTATTTATTTTTTTTTCCAAATTAAATCAAACGTTTGCTTTATTCCGATTTTGAAACCTTAGTACGGTTTGGAAATTTCGGAATTTTGGTTCGTTTGTCAATTTGCATACTCGGCAGCCAATCAGAAGTCTGCATCGAATAACTTCGTGCTTCCGTACTTTCCCGAGCGTTATAAAGTCACGCATTTGCAAATCATTTTCCAAAGTAGACGCACAGAGAACACAGGATAAATGGATAAGTGGTTACGAATCAAGCCAAAACCTCAGCCCCAGAAGAAATATTCAAAAGAAGCTAACAAAGTTAATGACGCTACAAAACGTAAACATACATTAAAAGCATCGTGAAAAGAGGAGTTCACGTGGCTTGTAGAAGACGACGCAACGCAAACATTGCATGAATTAAGATGAGTAAATACAGGTACATACTGATAGCAGATGGAAAACAGCTATGTCATATACATGCAATGAATGTTATAAGTAGATTTATAATAAACTTAATTTTAAAGTGTTGTTCTGTTATATATTCTGATTATCAATACTTAATACTTTGCAAAAATGTTTTTTTTTTTTTTGCGATTAGTCGTCCTCTGTCTTTCAAGTTGTGAAAAATGGGGCAGACAACATGGCTAAGCAGGCAACTTTTCAGAGTTGTCTGTCCTAGTGTCCAGTAACTTTTTGTCATGAGTTTCAGACACTGGTAATAGACCGAACCCATCGAACTGAATGACGGCAGCCGGACTCGAATTTGAAGAAAGCAAATGAATTCTAAAATGATACTGGGAATAGAAAAAACCCAGTAGAAGTGTACTGCATGAGAAGTGCAAAAATATTTAAGGCGGGAGTTTAACAAAGAACCACCAACACTAGGTACCATCACTTGAATCATGAGTTTGAAGCCAAAGGAACTGTACAGGTCGCCCATAAGTAACGTTTCAAAGGATCACATACATGGACAAGCCCCACAACAGATCACCGGAAATGTTATAGTGAAGTCCAAGAAAGTTTTTGCAGCAAGCATAGGAGAATGGACAAATCTTGGAATGTAACTTCACTATCAACACTGTTTTATGATGCCATTGACAGATGACTTTGAAATCTACCTGACGACGACACCTCTGCCGCTCTTACCGCTCACAGGGAGTGCACTATATGGGGGACTAGCGTACGGAACACCGTGCAGTAAAGTGGCATGTTCGCCAGTCCCCCCTGTTCCCCTCAGCATCTCTTGCACATGCCCCATCTGTAACTGCACCTGTGGATCCAGGATTGTACTCTCCAGACACCAGCAGACTCAGAAATAAAAGAAGAGCGTCATCATCAAGTCAATTGACAACAAAGAGAGAGAGACCTCAAGACTTTCTTGGATGCAGTTAAAACGTTTCCAGGAATCTATTTTCTGATGTAGGGCTTGTCCATGTACGTGGTCTTCTGGAAGGGTCCTGATGGACGTCCTCAACATGTATTTTGAGTGATAGAGAATCGTGCAGGTCGTTCTTTTTAAACTACCTCATGAATTCTCATTTCTTTTACAGCCTTTTTATACTTCCATTAGAGATTTTTACTAAATTCCCTTTCTCTAGGTCAAGTCTAGCTGTCATCACTCAGTTTACTAGGAAGGAATAAAAAGTTAGTTATCAGCTGCTAAAATATGTATAGAATTTTGGGACACCCTGTATTTGTTATAATTCAATTTGTGGAAAAGATCTTGAAAAATACTCACAGGCACTGGAAGGGCATTTTACACACACACTCAGTTTTTCCGGAATCCTCCCACAATTTACATTTCAGCCCATCCTGAGGAGTCGGAGGTGTGGGAGCTGGGGAGGAAATTTAAGCGGGAACATAAGGATAATCCACACAATAGTTCACGATATAAGATTTGGATAACGACAGAAGCAAAACTAAAGTTGAGTTATGAAACAAAAATAACAAAACTTTTTAATGGTCATTCTAATTATTGTCTCCTGTCATTGAGTGTGAACAACTTCTTATTAGGGATCAGGGGGAATTGTGCAGGGGGCAGTGTTGTGACTAAACATGTTCCTAGAAAGCAGTTACTTTTCTTTGTGACGCGCAATGTAATGCGTTATTGAACATTTTGTCACTCCACTGTCGTCACTACATGGTGCGTTACTCAGATACTTTTTCAATGCAGATAGCTGGGTATTCTTGGATAAGTTATTTTGTCACACAAAAAAACCTTGATCCACCAACAACAACCTCTGAAGGGTGGGTATGTTTATATTTCCTACAGTGTACAATTTAATACAGTGGCACCATATCAAGCACAGAGTAATTTCTCCTCATGGAGATATTCTCCCGTCAATATATATTTGTATCTTAGCCATATTTGCAACAATAAAATAAAATACTGATATTAGATGGTTATCTTCTATGCGCATAATTGGTTGTGGGCCATCAAATAGTAAGCAGCACCTGGGGAAGAGGATGGACAGGAACAATAAACCAACAGAAAATAAACGGGGCAAATGTGAGCACTAAATTTATGGTAAAAGTGTGCTGAATTTTAGGCTTTTTATTTGTAAAATTATTTTTGCAATACACCGTGCCTGGAGAAAAGAAAATGTCTTTGAAAGTACTCAGAAATGGAGGAGGAGATCTTGGAGTGGTTTGAAGCAAAATGGATATGGAGTGTGTTTGTTTGCATGCTCTTAAGATTGTACAAGCCAAGAAATATGAAAGTATTACTACTTCCACAGGTTGATTTGCACCTTTTCTTCCATTTCTTTTATTATGTGGCTATTTTAAAACAGTTTTAGGGGATCAGCTTCTAGGCGAGTATATCTTGTAATTTGTAACATTAACTGTTATGCTTACTATCAGGAATTACAAAGGCTGACTACTGCCAATACAGATTTCTTCTTTGATTTATCGTTGTATTGTTGTATTGTTTATTGTCGTATATAATTTGATAAAATTAGAAAAAACATGTTCAGCTGTAAAGGTCTTTGGAAAAGTTTAACTCAAAATCTTACGTTTTGAATATAGAACTTTAAAAGATTTAAACCTTTTTTATCTTGTCAGTTAAAGCAAAATATATGCATTAACGCCAGAGTTAATTAGCCAATCCAGTATCAATTACTCTTGTCATTTTTTGCCCGGCCTTTCATAAGGTTTTTGGGGAACCTGTGGCAGCAAGATCCCGGACAATCATGTCAGCTCCCCTTAGTTAGGCTCATGTTATGTGAAATGAAATTAATTTAGAAAAATACGCGTCTATATGATAGCTCGCAGATTTTTTTCTTTTTTTAAATAGTTATTTTAATGGATTAAGTTAATTTTACCACTAGAAGGTGTTAAATTACACTCACCCCCTTTTCAATAAAGGATTTTAAGTTGCTGAATATTAAACAACAGATTTAGGCTTTTCTTTTTAAAAGAGTTGAGATTTAAGATTGTCTTTAAAGGTTTAAGGTTTAAAGGTTTAACTTTCACAGCTTAAATATCAGCACTTGCTATCAGTGAGTACTGAAAAGTTTAATTCCAGTCTTGCTTTTTCCAACATCTTCTAATGTAAGGTTAATTGATGTTTTCACATTTGTATCCACCCCTTTCCTAAAGTCAGCTGTCATTTAATCATGTAACCATTAATCCATTATCTGCACTGCTCATCCTCAGAAGGGTCGCGGGGGTGCTGGAGCCCATTCCAGCTGTCTTCGGGCAGTGGGCAGGAGACACCCTGAACTGCTTGACAGCCAGTTGCAGGGCACACAGCGACAGACAACTCACTCACTCATTCACCCCTCGGGGCAATTTGGACTGGCCAAACAACCTGACATGCATGTTTTTGGAATGTTGCAGGAAACCGGAGGACCCGGAGGGAACCCACGCAAGCACATCATGAAACCCAATCAAGATAAAATGGAGAAATGACTTCTAAAACATGAGGTTGTTTTATCTCAATCACCTTTGATACATCGGGCTGAGGGTGATGGGGACCATTTCAGACTGGGATTACATATACTTTCTGAAACATCACCAGTCATTATAAATCCCTCTGGACAGGAGAAGGATATCTTGTCTCCGATTTCATAGTCCACTTTAACGGGCGTGGCCGTCAACTCGTCGTTTAGCTGTGGGAAGTTACATGTTGACTCTGGGAATGGAAATAAGGTAAGAACTTTGAATATTGAGTACACAAGTATTATAATACAGTGATTTCGGTACTATTAACAATAACATTTATCAAACGATTTCAATCCTGCGGTTCATGCAGAAATGCGGATAATGCATGCCTGGGACGCCTCAGAGAAAAGGTACTTCTTTTTTGCTGTGTTACAATACTTCTACCGGTGTTGTTTTTTTAATTAGCCCTGTTAGCACTGTGTTATGTTGCTGCTGTGTTTTTTGCTGTGTTGCTTGGGTTTTGGTGCCTATTTCCTTGTGTGTTTGTTATTAAATCTTTGAAAAACTCTTTTGCATACCGTCTCTCTTTGTAAATGCTGTTCATAGTCAGATGCCGGTAATAGTTGACAACTTTAAAAGTGTACTAGGGTGCGACTTATAATCAGGTGGGTGTTATAGTCCGTATAGTAGGGTACTTTCAGTGTCTATAGGAAGTGACTTACTTTTGCAGACCATTTGTCCGATCTTCCAGGTTTGACTCTGAGTACATTCAGCCGAAGGGTTTCCAGTGAGGTAGTAACCACTTATGCAGGTGTACTCCACAGTGTTCCCAGCCAAATACAAATCTCTCAGATCCTGAAAAAAACACAAATAGGCCCACATTTTGTGGAGTTACACTTATTACATCATTTACCCTTTGCATGTGACGTCATGTTGCATTCCTCGGAAGTGTGAGCGCCATGACGGACGGCAAAATAACCTGAACGGACGGTAGTTGTATGAGTAATTGAAATGAAACAAATAGCAATAACCACGACAGAAAAATACAACGGCGACTTTTTACAATGGGGATTTCTTGCTCTGTGGTTGGTTGTGCGACCTGACAAGGTTTTCGGCCCAATTTGGCATTTTATGTATCCTTTTTAAATAAGGACAGAAGACAGTGATGCATATCTACAATCAATCGTAGGGACTGGTAGCCCTTAAAGTACTCCAGGATTAGCGGCAAGCTTTTTTTATGAGGCTTTAAGTATTTCCAAGTAAATTTATGTTATGTAGTTACAGGTCACATCAAAGACACTCAATGTAGCAACCAATAAGGTAGCTAGTGCTATTCTAGCTGAGTGTGTCTGATATCTGCAGTGAATAAACGCATGAGCCTACTAAAAATGACCATAAATGATAAAGAAAATTTGAAAAGTTTTCGGTTACAGTCAATTTGACCCAATTTGGCACCCAGGATAAAACATACCATACACAGCTAACGTTACTGTCTTACCTTTGCCATTATATGGTGCCTCCTATCAATGCCTCAATGCACACCGGTAACCCGAACAGCAACAAAGCATCCTGAATTTTATTAGCTTTTAGATCAGTGCCGGTGTATGGGGATACTCCATTTACAATATCGTGGTACAGATTGTGTGTCCACACGATGAAGTCAGGCAGACCGGGCGATTTGGTTGGATCTGTGAATATTTCAGGATGAAGACGTATGGGTCGGTAGCTAGCTGTACTATCCTCAGTTTCTCTAAATACAGCTCTTTGTGCTTTCAGACCCACCTCATCCGACAGCTTCAATATTCGTTTGACTAGTCATTGCCAATTGTATTGAAAAGTATAGCTTTGTATGTTGTTATTGACTGCTGTTTACTGGCCTCCCGTCTTGGCATCATCACGTGGTTAGGTCACTTGTGTGTAAGGGGTCAATACAGTATTGTTTGCAACGACTGACGAGTATAGACATCAAATAATATTTTGAAGCCTGTCTGTTAATGAAAGAGGTTATTGCATGCTTAACTTTATTCAAAAGGCATATATTGAGTATATAACTCTAATTTGAAATCCAGATACAAGACCGATTCAATTAATCATAAAAATTTCACCTGGACAAATCCATTTCTGAGGTTTGGCGGCGGTCCACAAGTCTTTGGTGGAGCAACAGAAAGGCTGAAACATTGCGGTTCCATCATCCTACAGGGTAAATTAAATAACAAAGGGGGGTTCAAGTCTTTTGGTTACAGAGAACCCTCTACATACGATCTACCCAAGTTACAAGAAATTCGAGATTTGAGGATTCTTTCGAAAAAAAATCTTGCCCAACATCAAGAAACAAATTAAGGTACTGACAATTTCCTGAAGCTACCCCTGAAGAGCGCTTACTGCTAGCATCAGCACTTGGCGTGTGTTCCCGCCATATGGACCTGTTCTTGCACATTTTTTTTTTAGGGGCCGGTCACACAGACATTTGCGGCTGAATCACGGCCAGAAATTTCTGCCTTTGAGGCGGACGCCATTGGACGCATTAAGATCGCCATTCAGACGAGATACAGCGGTGCTTAACACGCAGTCGGAAATTCGCGCGCGGGTGGCAGCGCGAAATAATTTGGCGCTGCTCAAGTCCTCAGAGCGCGGGCACACAGACTTTCACGAGCGTACTGAGGCTGAACCACGGCCAGAGATTTCTGGCCGTGAAGCAGATGCTGTTGAGCGCTGTTGGACGTTTTGAGACCGCCATATAGACGAGATAGAGCAGTGCTTTACTCGCGGTCGGAAATTTTCACGTGGTTGGCCGCGTTCAAAACTTTTGAGCTGCTCAAAAGTTTGAGCACGTGTTAAACCGCGTGCCGCACACGTGGTCAACACGAGGTAATGACGCAGAAATGACGCGGAACGACGTGCTCTGGCCGCGGCCAGGGCGTGCTTACACATGGGTAGGATGGGAAATTTCAGCGGGTCATCGTGGGTGGAGCATGGTAATAGCATGTTCTGCGCCTGTATCGCGGTGTTATTACGTGAAATTAGAGTGTTACGCGTGTGACAGTCAAACGCCTTTCTCCGCGTATAAACAGCGCGAATGCCGAGCACACGTCATTTGTGCTCGTGACGTCAAGGGGGTGAACATGGATCCCCGTCAGCGTAGTTTCTCTTCATTTCGAATAAATCTTTCGGTGCATTCGCAGCAAAACTTTAATTCTGGATCCTTAGCTTAGCCCTTTGGTTGAGAGTAAGCATAGAAGCTAAGTACTTAGCTTGGCCGTTTTTGAACTGTGTTCTTTGGACGCCACTTTGATTTTTGCATTTCGGAGATGGAATAAGAGCTTGCTCTGTCCACTCCACGCATTGGCCCGGTATTGCAGTACCTCCGGGAACGGTGCATTCGCAATGATCGCAGCAAGGCTTTAGGGCTAGGACCTTAGCTTGGCCTTTTGGCTGAAAGTAAGTGTCCCGGCTCCTAGGCTTTGTAGCGTATTATGAACTGACCGATAACGGATAATGGATAATGAATAACGAAAATAGATCAATAACCCTTAAAAACCCCGTAAGAGTCCCGGCTCCTGAGTCTTGTAGCGTATTATGAACTGATCGATAATGGATAATGAATAAAAAAGTTAGAACAATCTCCCCCTTTTGTTGTGAACGTAATCGAACAGTAATGCACACCGTATATAAAATCCTCCCCCCATCGCGTGAACGCGCATTCTGCTGCGCTTCCAACGAAAGCGATCGTATTCTACATAAAACGCTTATTAAAACTATAAAGCGAGATAATTATAACAAGTGGGAGATCCTAGTCTATATAACGCGTTAATTTAAACAATAAAGTGCGATCGTATTCTACAAAATGCGTTTGTTAACGCGGATGAAAAAGTCAAAAGCGATCGCAGCAGAATGCGCGTTCACGCGAGGGGGTGGGGGGGGTGAGCCTGTTGCGTAGGAGTTGGATTTGGGCACAACACCGGCTCGGGAGCTTTTATACCCGTGATCCACACGAGAAAATGACGCAGAAATGACGCGATGAGGAAGCGGAACAGTCGCCGGCGTCTTTTTTCCGGCCATACCACAGATGAACAGCGGGTTGGCCAAATTTGCGCATTTTCCATCCCGGGCAACCAAGGGCAAAAAAACCCCGCAAAATTTTAGCCGTGATTCAGCCGCAAACGGCTGTGTGACCGGCCCCTTAAATCAAAGCAGATCTCACACCTTCCTGCGACCACGGTGTTAAATTAGAATATTTTGGGACGCCGGGAACAGATCTATTGGTTTTCAGTTGTTTCCCATGGGGAAAATCCGTTCAGGATAAGAGAAATTCTAGATATGAGGTCGATCCGGAAAAAGATTATCTCATATGTAGAGGGGCCACTCTATTTGTCTTTTGGACTCGGACTGAGTGCCCTTACTTTAAATACTGCATGTCTGCATCTTCACAGGGTACTTGCTCTCCAGGAAACCCTGTGCAGTGCTGGCCCCCTCTCCTGGGACTCGGGTTGTTGCAGGAGCGGGACCTTGACTTTTGACCTCCAGAACAAGAGCTCCAGGATGACCAGCAGCTCCATCCGCCATGGATCACACCTATTAGAGATTTTATTACCACTAAAATGCAACATCATCGGACTTTGAAGAGCAGGGGTCCCGAACCACCTTCCCGCCGACCGTAACTGGGCTGTGCATCGATTTGTACCGGGCCGAACAGAAAGGAAAGAAAGTTGCATGCTTTGCAAATCATTGTTTTATTGAAAACGCTTTATTTCGGACTGAATTTAAATGAAGGCTTTGAGGTGGTGCCTTAGTGTTTAAAACAGTGTAGTTCACACAGTCGCTTGTTGGGGGGCGGAACTGTCATATTGGAAATTTCCCTCTCGGCAAAGATACAGCGAAGGATAAATCAAACCAAACTTTCGCGCTTATAGCAAATCAGCATGGAGAACGGTCAAGTGCAGCTCGCTTGTCATGTAACAGAGAAACAAACTTGTCGCCATGGAGTATGCATGGATCCTATATCAGGAACACACCTCTGGGACTACATAACATCAACACACTTTTGCCGGGGTTGATTCATTTGATGAGTTTGTATTTTTGATAATTGCCACGCAGATTGACAAGACATATTATGTTAAACATTATGACAGCAACCAGAGTTTGTTACAATTAGCATGTCTGCCTCACGGTTCTGTCACGAGGATTACCAGAACAGAGCAGGGGACCCCAGAGCGTTCGTTACAAGTCTTTTATTTGGGGAAGCGTACAGGGTTAGCGGGAGAAGCGATGACCGTCGAACGTCAGCAGCAACGCCGTGAAGACAGCTTCGGGACACGTAGCCAATCGTAGCGTGGGACGGAAGCAGGTCGAGTTTACCGGGACTGAAGAGACGATCGTAGCGTGGACGGAAGCAGGTCGAGTTTACCGGGACTGAAGAGGAGATCGTAGCTTGGGACGGATCAGGTCGGATCGGAGGCAGGCAGGCAGAATCAGGTAAACAAGAAAGCAGGTAATCGGGAGAGTCTTACGGGGTACAGAAGTTAATCCTCCGACCAGGAGTTCTCCGTGTAACGCGTTTAAAAGGGGAGCATTGACCAATCAGGAAGCACATTCCAGCGCGCCACATGATTACCCCAGGTGACTCCACTTGGGTAATCATGACAGAATCCCCCCCTCAAGGAACGGCTCCAGAAGTTCCCCAGGAAAAAAAATAAAAATAAAATAAAAATAAACCCACGACACATCACAGAGTAACACAGGAAAATCAGGAGAGTCAACTCAGGACAGGAAGAATCAGACAGGGGGGGGGTCGGATTCAGAAGAGTCCAGACTCAGGGGGGGTCAGATTCAGAAGAGTCCAGACTCAGGGGGGGTCAGATTCAGAAGAGTCCAGACTCAGGGGGGTCAGATTCAGAAGAGTCCAGACTCAGGGGGGTCAAACAGGCAGGCATGGGGGTCGAACAGGCAGGCATGGGAGTCATTGCGCAGTCATACGGCCGGAGGTGCCTTAGCCAATTTCGCCACGTCGCCAAGGACTTGCCGAACTGCACATTCTGAATGGGAATTGCGCTGCTGATTCAGGCTATCATGGTCAGGGGGCAAATGTACGAACGCGGGGTCCATTCTGGTCGGAGGATTCTGTCACGAGGATTACCAGAACAGAGCAGGGGACCCCAGAGCGTTCGTTACAAGTCTTTTATTTGGGGAAGCGTACAGGGTTAGCGGGAGAAGCGATGACCGTCGAACGTCAGCAGCAACGCCGTGAAGACAGCTTCGGGACACGTAGCCAATCGTAGCGTGGGACGGAAGCAGGTCGAGTTTACCGGGACTGAAGAGACGATCGTAGCGTGGACGGAAGCAGGTCGAGTTTACCGGGACTGAAGAGGAGATCGTAGCTTGGGACGGATCAGGTCGGATCGGAGGCAGGCAGGCAGAATCAGGTAAACAAGAAAGCAGGTAATCGGGAGAGTCTTACGGGGTACAGAAGTTAATCCTCCGACCAGGAGTTCTCCGTGTAACGCGTTTAAAAGGGGAGCATTGACCAATCAGGAAGCACATTCCAGCGCGCCACATGATTACCCCAGGTGACTCCACTTGGGTAATCATGACAGGTTCAGCGATTTCGGATCTAATTCCAGCTACCGACCTACCAGTGTGGAGTTTGAATGTTCTCCACCTGACACACTAGTTTTCTCCCAGATTCCAAAAATATGGCTGGGATGGGCTCCAGCAGCTTCACGTCCCTAGTGAGGATAAGCGATCCGGAAAATGAATGAATGAATATGATTTTGGAGCAATATTACGAGGACACCCAAATGTTCGACATGATCACACAGTGGATTTACTTTACCTGGTTGTTCTCCAATCACAGCACCATGTTCACAAGATTGTCCTGAAGTCCCTGGGCGACATGTGCACTGACACGTTGAACCAGTGACAATTGCCTGCCCGTTGTTCTGGCAGGGTTGGCAGTGACACATGTGCTCCTGTGCCAGGTATTCCTCGATGGCTCTTTTCAGGTGAAGCCTTTTCAGACCGGCACACTGCACCTCCTTTACAAGCTCATACAAAGGGCGGAGCTGCAATGCAAGTGTAAAAATGGTCAGGCAAGTTTCCAGCGACACAAGACTAGTTTTGGGACTGACCCATTACAAAGGTACACATTCACGGAATGCATTAATTTCTCGCTAATGAGTACTGTAACACGTTATAAATAACTTTTTGTAATTTTATTCTTGTCACTCCATGGTGCGTCACAGCATTATTACGCTACTTTTTTAAAGCAGATCACGATTTACAGTGTCCCCTGATGACTGAATACTCTTGCATCATTCATACTGTCAAATACAACCTTCAATCTGCAATGTTCTCTGAAAGGTGAGCGTGTTTGTATTTAACTACAAAGAGCAACTGAATAAAGTTATGGCGGCACTGTCTCAAGCACAGAGTATAAGAGCACAGTTTTCCCTAATTGAGTTATTCTACCTACCGTACATACTCGCATCCAACCCGAAAACTATAAAATAAAATCATAAAATAAGGGAGTCAGCTTAAATATGCATATTTGGTTGTGTGTCATCTGTAGCGAATGGTAGGCAGCGCATGAGGAGGGCGGCGTCGTCGAAACAGGTACAACAATCCAATGGCAAATCGATGAAGCAAATGTACGCACAGAATTTATGGAAAAAGTTTACTACATTTTGTTAATTTCCCTTGTGCCTCAAACACAAGCAAAATTGGAGCGCCAAAATGATCAAATGATCATGTTTGATAATTGACGTATTGGCAGCCATTGCGTTTTTATCCAAAAAGTGCCCCTGCACACCAGCCACTGAACGTAAACTGCTGATTGCCATCGCTCGCGGATAGGGGTTTGGCATCTAAAATGCATCATAAAAAACAACGTTGTTGTATTACTTGTTAAATTATCAGTTTTATTATTAGATATCCAACAGCAATCCCTTTGAGGACTTTTAAAGGGTGGAACCAGGCAGTTGTAATTTTATTTATTTTTTGTCAAAACTTTGATTTGAGAAAAGATGTATAAGATTGATGACAGTAAAACGGCCTGGAGGATGAATACTTAACACTTGATTCCCATGGTTAAAAAAAGCATCTCAGAGTTTAAGGTATCTTACTCAGTTGTGCTGTTTAATCCCATTTTCACAAAAGAAAGCAGGACTTTGAAACTACATTACAGAATTGACACAGACTGGAAAAATAAATGTCAGAGATCTAACGTTAAAGCGAAAAGGATGCAAACTCTAACTGGGCTATTTGTTTATTATGGGAGTAGGCTCGTACGTTGATATTACTTGATTTAGTTTGTTTTACTGTTTTACTTTTGTCTGACATTTGATTGTATAAAAACACATGGTGGGTTTATAATAATAAACTTACGATCACCTAGAGTGAGAGTAGCTGGTTTAAATTATCAAATGTTTTGGGAATTATCTTTCTATGAGCTTCGGGGGCTGTGATAAAAATGATTGATTTGGTGTCGACAGTATAGATTCAATTCCAAGAAAAAACAAGGTTTATGGGGGCAGTTTTTGATCAATTTTGGGGAAATGTCTTCAGGGGTTAATGAGCTACCGGGTAATCCTAGCCTGCTTCCTGACAAACAATATAAATGTGAAGAAGATGAAAGCTGGTTGCTAAAATTTGTGTTGAGTTATATCCATTCTGTTTATACAAACAACAACAAAAATATTTAACTTGTTTGTGCTGCCTTTACTCCCTAAACTCCGATGAAGTCACTCCATACCTTTTTGTCAACTACATCAGGAAAATCTTTGACGGAAGATGCCCAGTTGTTATAGGCCTGTCCATTGACTTCAGGATTTTCAAGATCCAGAACATTCAAGACATCAGAAAATGATGGATCTCCTCCAAAGGTTTTCACCTTAATGGGCATCTTGTTCACTCCTCTCTCTGTTGAGATCACACAACTTGAGCTTTTGCAATCGTTCACCTCGATTGGCATATTATCTTATATGTACTGACCTTCATTAAACAATAAAGACTTGTAAAATTTGTCACAGACAGTTTTGACTTTTTTATAGAACAGCCATCGTTTAACTTTTCTCCAGCAGTGCTTGTAGTCTATCTGTGTTGCACCTTCACACAATTCAAAGAAGCAATTACAAAGACTTCGGAACTTAGACCGTAAAGTACTTTTATTTTTCTTCACAGTTTAAATTGGATTTCTTGAAAAATACAAAAACCTTTCCTTACTGGATGACGTAAATGCCTGGCGGTCTAACTCCAACAGGCCTTGGTATTCGCCTCCAAGAGAGCCTTCGGAAAGATAATGAGTGCCGTACATTTGCAGCAGCCGACGATAGGCGGCATAGTTGTATGTGAACGGAAGCGACATTAAAGCTTTCCAGAATTCTTCGGCCAGGGCCAGGTACTGAGGGTCCGAGTTTTGGAACTGGGCCAGTTCCACTTTATTCTTTAGAATGAGGAGTCTGCTATTCTGTTTTTTATCGTGATAAATGTGTGTGATTAAAGCAGGAAGACAAACATCGGAAATAGTTTATAATGCAAATGAAATATCTCGCTACCGTTGTTTCTGTGACCTCTTTGTGAAAAGTGCGACGATCATGTCCATTCAAGGCGTTGACCTGCATGTGTTGCATGTAGGACCAAGAGCTTTCGTAGGATTCGTCACTTTCCTCATTGTCCACATTTACCTACAAAAAAGAAAACGATAATAGTAAAATGGGAAATATCCAAAACATGCTAGATTTGTGTCTTGAGCAGTGGTCGTGAACTAGTCAACCATCGCACAGGAAGAAAAATAAATCATATTGTTTTTTCTTTGATTTGTATTTTGACATAACTACGATCACATATAAAGTTAACAATGCGTTTAAGGTGGTGCGCTTGAATTAAGGTTAGTGTGGTTCGCACGGGACAGAGCATCTACCAAACGTGCAACTGTCACAATACAAGTGACAATTCCCGGCAGGGGGATATACAGTGCCTTGCAAAAGTATTGGCATCCTAAAGACGTTTTGACATATTGCCATATTTCAGGCTTAAAACGTATAGATAAAAACTAAGAATATACAACATATGAGACACAATCTTGAAAAAAAACAAAATTCTTTCAACATTTTATATTGTGCTATGCAAAATGTTGCTTTATGATTCGGGTTGTTCTGTTTGAAGGTGACCCTGTGCAATATTCTCGGGTTTCTTGCAGAATAAGGACGGAACCCTGGGCATGTACGCCTTCAGGCGTGAAAAGGGACGGGGCCAAACCGGGTACACGTCCTATGTTGAAAACTATAAAGACACGCGCATATCTTTGATTCGCTGAGTCTCTTGTTGAAATTGTGTATCAATAAAAAGAACTCCCTCTTATGTCATTTTGATTCCTGCTTTTCTTTGAACACGTACGAGACGATTCAACAAATCAAACAGATTTTCTGCCAGAATCGCCTTGTATGTGGCTCCATCCATCTTCCTATCATCTCTATGGATTTTTTCCAGTCCCTGCTGAAGAAGAGCAACCCCAGAACACGATTCTGCCACCACCATGTTTGACAGTGGGGGTGGTATTCTATGCCAAACATAACGGTTTGCATTCATCCCCAAAAGTTTTGCTTTCATCTGACCAGAGTGCCTTGTTCCGTATGTTTTTTGTATCTCATGTGGCTTTTTGGAAAGACCAAACGGGTCTTTTTACGTTTTTTCCCGAAAGGGGTTTCTTCCATAAAAGGCAGATTTATGCAGAGTACAAATAATAGTTTTCTGATGCAAATTTTGTCCCATCTCAGCTGTGTGTGCCTGCAGGTCATCCAATGTGATAATGCGGGGCCAAAGGTTTGGAGCATCGGTGTCCAAACTACGGCCCGCGGGCCAACTGCGGCCCATGTGTCAGTTTTTATTTGTCCGCAGCAAATTCTGAAAATATAGTTGAATATGGCCCGCACATGGCGCTTGAGATCAACTCTGTTGTACTTCTCAGTTTTAACACTAGATGAAGCTAGTAACGGAAAAGGTGCTTCTCCACCAATGTATTTTGGATCCCCTGAACTGGAAAATATTGGAATTGTGTTTTCTTTGCTGATATGAATCTTCTTGTCATTCATTTGAACTGTCATTGAAATTCAAAGTGTATTACTGTGTAACTTATTCTGACACAAAATAGATTGTTAATTCTAAACCCTATCAGTGCAGATAAACATAAATTTTGCTACTAAAAATAGGTTAACAACGAAATTAGAGTAGATGATAGGCTATCAAAATGAAAAATAAATAAAACATCCATTCATCCATCCATTATCTGCACCGCTTATCTTCAGTAAGGTCGCGGGGGTGCTGGAGCCCATCCCAGCTGTCTTCGGGCAGTGGGCAGGGGACACCCTGAACTGGTTGCCAGCCAGTCGCAGGGCACACAGACAGACAACTCACTCGCTCATTCACACCTAGGGACAATTTGGACCGGCCAATTAACCTGACATGCATGTTTTTGGAATGTGGGAGGAAGCTGAAGTGCCCGGAGGAAACCCACACAACCCACGGGGAGAACATGCAAACCCCACACAGGTTCGATCTTATGACCTCAGAACTGTGCCGCACATGCGCTAACCACTGCCCTGCCATGCTGCCCGAAATTAAATGTATTTAACAAAATAAATATTACCACTTCTCTAACCTAGAACAAGTCCAGTAGCTTTCCTTTTCCCTGTCTAACAGTATAGGAGCTACACTCAGGTATTCAAGACTGTATCACTATATACAAAACATTTAATCAACATTTTTTTCTCCTCCTGGTCATTTCAAAAAATGTTTAAGCCAATGCGGCCTGCGACTCAAAAAGTTTTTCCACCCCTGGTTTAGAGGGACGGCCAGGTCTTGGTAGATTTGCAGTGGTTTTATATTATCTCCATTCTGATATTCTTGGTCACACACAGCTCTGGAAGATGTGTGAATGTTGCTTAATTAGTCATTTAGGTCGACGTTGGATAATTCTAAAATTATCAGGGAACTTCTGGAGTCAGTTGGCTGCGCTGAGAGACCAGGGGACCAATATTTTTGCAACACTCTTTTTTTTCCTTTTTTTCCCTTGTAAATATAATGTTCAATGTTAAAATAATTTGGTTCCGCTTCATGGTTGCGCCTCAAACTTTCTTCATTTTTGGAAAAATATTTTCTGTTTTTTAGCTTCAAGTCTGAAGCCTGAAATTTGGCAATATGACTTAAAGATTTTGAGGCGCCAATACTTTTACTAGGCACTGTACAACTATGTGTTAAAATTCCAATGAAGTATACTGCAAATTCTTCAATGATATCACAAATACTTCATTTTATTCAGCCAGTAAGTGTTCTCAGAAGCTACCTTGAATCTAATGTACGTCACTTACTACTCACCTCAAAATTGTACCTGAGTATGTTCTGTGGCAGTCGATAATAAATTTTATGGTCGCCACTGAACACCTTTCGGCACTGTCCTCCAAAACTCAGTGTGTTGATCACACCTGCCCTCAGTTTGCCTGTAAGCCAGTCATACCTGGCAATAGTTAAAAACAATAAAATAAATATATCAAAATAAATAATGTTGCAGATTTTTTTATGAAAATGTTAACATTTTTTTGGGACCCCAAAAAAATTGTACATGACATACGATGTAAACCATATACAATATGGTTCAAAAGTTTGAGGTTACCCAGACGATTTAGTGTTTTCTGTGAAAACGTCACACTTTTATTTATCAAACGAGGTTTTTTTTACCTGTATGAATCTTTTCCTTTTCTTAGCCAGTCTCTGATATGGCCTTTTCTTTCCCACTGTGCCTTCACGGTCAGTATCTTGGGTACTTTTTAACCAACCTGTTACTGAAGGACCTGTGGGGCATCGATCTCTCAAACTAGAGACTCTAATGTCCTTATCTGTACGCGCGGTTGTGCAATTAGGAACCAGTATTTAAGTCTATTGCTGCTTTTTTTTAAAACGAGTCTAAGTCTGTGAATGAATAAACCAGTCGGATTGTCACATTAGATTTCCGATTTGGTAAAAGTTTGCCCACTTTGGGTTTTAAACAAGCGAATTATGTTTTCTTATATTCTGCAGACGGATTGTGTTTTGCAAGTAAAAACAGATTGCACAATAAAATCTACTATTTTTTAATGTCATAAAGTTGGCATGAGAGTAAAGTATGTGAAAATTGTGAGCGTGTTTTGTTTATTCTTCTTACGATTTCACTCTTTTAAATGCCAAAAAACCTGCATGATGATAGCAATGTGTGCAGGGTATTGATATGAGAAAGGTGTTCAAAACCATGACAGATAAACCAGTAATAGTGAAATAAAGATACATCAAAAGGCATAGTCTCAAGTTTAGTTTGTTAAAGCAACAACTTAACAGTGATCCAAGATCTGTGTACATTTGTATAGAAGTGGAAAGATTTATTTAACTTTATTCATTAAGTCAGGGATAGGCAAACGATGCTTGTCAGGGTTTTTTAATCTGGCCGGCCAAAGGAAAATGGTCAAAATATAATGAAAATATATATAATCCACAAAGTAATACTAATATAAAAAATGGTCTTATTGGTGCCAATTTATTCCCCATTATCCCTTTGTGCATTTACTATGAAAATAATAAGAAGTTACTCCAAAACTAAATATGAAATTTAGTGCTTAAAAACAGGGACCTAATATATTATTTCACTTTCATTCTGAGTTTTTTTTTTAAAACGGAATACAGAATATAGAAATACTACAAAAAGACTACTACAATAGTACTATAATGACAAAATTTTAAATACAACGACAGTCAATCTACAAAAATACTACAGATATACTTCAAAAGTCCTAAAACAGAAATACAACAAAAATACTATTACTGATAAAATGCAATAATGATATTCTGCAAAAGCCCTACCATGGAAATACTACAAAAGTTGTACTAACAATATACTGCAAAAGTTCTATTACAGAAATACTACAAAATCCTACTACTGATACATTACAAAAGTCATACTACAGAAATACTACAAAAGTCCTACTGTAGAAATACTACAAAAGTCGGATTGTGGAAATGATAAAAAAAAAACTACCACAGTAATACTGCGGAACTAAACTAAAGCTACAAAACCAAATATCAAATTAAGTGCTTGAGCAGGGACCTTGTATATTATTTTGCTTTAATTGTGAGTGTTTCAAAATCAACTAGATGGAACTAATCTCATCAAAATCAAATATAAAAAGAAAAATAACAAGTCGATGTCTGTAGTTACATTTATGAATAAATGAGAAAAATTGGATAGGTCTCCCCGGTAGCTTAAGATGTGATTTTAAGGTTCTGTTGGTAGTATACAAAATCATGCATGGACTTGCTCCCTCATATCTTTCAGATTTAATTTCCCCCTATGTTCCGGTCCGGGGCCTTCGCTCTGAAAATGCTGGTCTACGAGGGATCCCAAGAGCCAAGAAGAGATCCGCAGGTTTGAGAGCGTTCTCTATTCGGGCCCTGATACTGTGGAATGCTCTTCCCCATGAGATTCGATCTGCAACCTCAGTGGAAATGTTTAAATCTAAGCATAAAACACATTTCTATTCTATAGCATATGAATAACCTATATTTTATGTTGACAATATCTTTGTATTGTTTGCCCTTATGTAGGTTTTAGATCTAGGAATGCTGTCATAATAGTCTGTAGTTTGCAATAGTCTGTGGTCTGTGCAGCCCTTTGAGACTCCATGTGATTAAGGGCTATACAAATAAACATGACTTGACTTGTCTCCAGAACCGGCCCCTTGGCCAAATTTCTTAACCAAATGTGGCCCACTACTCGATAAGTTGGCCCATTCCTGCATTCACTTTTCAAACGGACGCGAAAAATTTTGAGGTACGTACTTACCCTCTGCCTGTCAAGTCAGAATTGGGCGGCGTTTTATCAATATCGCACACAAGTTGACTGTCCTCTTCAATACAGCCTCTCTCATCCAATCCGTCTTCACAATCCTGATCGCCGTTACACACCAGTGATTGGCTTATGCATTGACCTTCATTGAAGACATTTGAGAAATATTTACCGTACTTTCTGTACTATTGGGCGCACCTAAAAAACCCAAATTTGCTAGAATTTTACAGTGCCCTTAATAATCCAGTGCACCTTATATACCAGAAAATACGGTGGATACTAATGGAAATGTATAATTACAATTAAATGATTCTGCATGCGGTAACTCTTCTGGCTGTAAGACACATACAGAGTGGTTTGCGAGTACCCTTTTGTGGTTATCGTGTAAATCTTTTTTTGCCAAAAGAAAACTTTGACGGCAGCTCAGACACCATATTTCGGGCGCTAACTGCAAATCCTCTTTTGTCGTTGCTTTGGACAAGAATGAATTGTATTCTGATTTGTTGAATGAAGATTTTTGTCTATGGTAACATTTTATACCAGATTACGTACTTGTTTGAATTTTTGTTAAATGATACTGCATATGGTAACTGCACTGCCTTTGAGAAACACATGGAGTGGTCTTAGTGTACCCTCTTGTGGTTAACGTGTTAATAGTCCTCAGGGTCAACTACTCTTTTTTTATTTACAGTCGCCATGTCGGAAATTATGTGGGCTAAAATTCTCATAGAAAGCCATGGGCAAGGTGGCCAAAGGGCTAATGTTATCATCTGGTGAAATGGTGAATATTTTTTTTTTAGTACGAATTTACTTTATACCGTGGTCAACATTACAGGCGGGCCACAAATCATTCATTTTATGTCTGAGGTTGCAGGCCAGTAAAAAAAATATTACGAGAGCTTTGGGCATGCCTGCTTTAAGTGATGGGTTTTATATAATACATTTGAATTGGTTTTACTTCAACTAAATATCATCTTAAGGTATCAATTGTACCCGTCATCAGCTCTGTAAATATGATAATGGTCTTTCGCTACAAACATCTTTTCATGATTTCAATAGAAAAATGTTTGAGGCTTTTAGCTCACCTGACGTGCATCGGAACCTTCCTCCACAACCGGTTTCTAGAGGACAACCCTTCTGAGGTACACAAGGTTGAGATTCCGTGCTTTCCCCTGAACATGGAACACCCCCATATTGGGCATATACCTGCAAGGTTCGAGTGCGCACCTAATTGAAACAAAACAGAAAAATAATATTATTCAAACGAGTAGTTACATAAAAACAGAACTGTGACTAAGATAGAACCAGTACTGCTGAGATGTGAGGGTTACCTTTGTTTTGGTGCAGCCGTCACACTCAGACCATTCTCCAAAAGACCCCCACCTGCAGTTGATCGGTTGCTGACACCTAAAGTAAATTAATTGATAATACACAAAATATCAAATACTACAGAGTAAAATAAAGTTAATAGGCCAAGTACTTTCTCAATCTTTTTTCATTGATGCACCACGCAGTGTATTGTTTTTGCTAGCCATGTTCTTTTCAATAGGTTCGACTTTTAAGCTATATTTCAACATCTCTAGTACCTATTAGGGTGCCTTCAAGTACCCCTAGGGAAAGAGTCTCTCCCCCATTCTCTCTCTCTCTCTCTCTCTCTTGCACTCTCTCCTTTTCTCTGTTTGTCTTAAACTCTCCCTTTTTCTCTCTGCCCATCACTCTTTCTCTCTCTCTCCATATACGTGTATTTGTCTCTCTGTCTCTCCCTCTCGTTCCCTCTATTTTACTTTCTTTCTCCTGTGTCCGTCTCTACTTCTGCCTCTGTCTCTCTGTCCATCCATGTATTTCATTCTCTCTGTTTGTCAATTTCGCTTTATTTCATTCTTTAAACGGGAGCTGCTACGTACACTGACTTTCAAATAACGCATTTAAAACACACATCTGAGGAAAATACGTTTTGCCAACTCATGTTTTCATTCTCTTCAATTCCCCACACACTTTAGTAGTTGCTGCATTTTTGAGTGAATATTTCTCAATTTTGAGCCCTGGATAAATAATTAGCACAGAGGTAGGTCTGCTGGCCAGTTCGACATTAGACCCTCACATTAAGGTTTCGCGTGGACTATAAATGGCCTGCAAGGTGTGAGTTTGAGACCCCTGTCCTAGGGTACTAGTTAAGGGTCGAAGGACCGATCCAAATATCGATATCAATATTGAGCCAGTACTTAGATCAGATAAATACCAATGTATTTGGATCGATACTGTGTTCCTTTGATGTCTATCACTGTAATAATGTTATTAGTGGGTCATAGAATTATACAAACATGATAACTTTCAAATTCGATCCAATTGTGTTAACATTTTATTTGCATGAATGACTTTAATTTGAAAATGTTGTCAATGGAAAGTATTCGAATTGTATATATTGTATGTATTTCTGTTACATTACTGATTTTTTGTTTGACTCCCTTGACCTTTGTTCCTTAACAGTTGCTGTAGTATCTTATTTTTATACTGTTAAAGGTTTTTATATACTATTTTTCACACTTCCTTTGCAAAATACTGTGCATTGAAGGTGTTATCGTAGACATGTTGACTTGGTTATATTTGTGTTTTGTTACATTGTTGCTTTACTTTGGGTTAACTCTTTTGAATTTTGTTCTGAAACAGTTGTAATAGGAATATTGATATTTTTTTTTATAATGTTTAAGTTTTCATTGTAGTTATTTAAGAAAACACAGAAAATTTGGTGCTGTCTTTATCGTAACTACAAACTATTTTGAGAAAGAAAGGGATCAGTTATATAACAATCACGACATATCCAGGCAAAATGTATTGGTTTTGTAATCAGTATCAATCAATACTAACCTGCATTTTCTTATATCAGATGGATACAAAGAATCCCGGTATCGCTCACCCCTACTACCAGTACACCTATTTAAGATTTACTGGACCACACTATTACATGGAATTAGCTAGTTAAAATATTGTTGACGAATAAAAACTTGCAGCCAAGGCTAATGTAAGTATAGTCAGCGTGCGTTCACTTACCAAACAGGAAAAAGAAATGCGAGCAGCAAGGCTGCAATAAACTCCCCCTGATAACAAAAAAAAAACATTACTTGCCAATTTGACAAATCGTGTAATAGAATAAAATATGATGGATTCAAATTTTAACATCAAAGGACCACCTTCAGATGCATGATGTGATGAAAAAAGACAAACGACAACGAAACAGAATGTTTAAAATGTACCTTCATGATGTGAGTTCCACAGTTGTAAATCCCTCAGTGTCATCTAACCCGCAAAGGTATTACTCAACAGTCCATATTTTGGAATACCCCCGACTAGCAAACATCCTATTCACCAAATTGGGACAAGCCAATTCCAAAAGGGAGTCAGAAACCATTTCAGTGTTTTTGTTTTTTTTTCCAAGACTTTTGTCAATTGTGTCCGTCAACAAATTATTTTCATTTCCACTTGAAAATTGAAGGTATATGCTGCATTATATTCTGAGCAAGTGCTCCGTTATACACACACAGTTGCGTAATCATTGTTTATTCGGAAGGGGCGGCCACGTGTGCGGGAACAGAGCAAAGCTCATTACATTCAACTTGAATAAATGTTTATTTAGATTGCACGAAACAAGTATGCTTTTTTGTAGTCATCAAATATGGTAAATGGTAAATGTTCTGCATTTATATAGCGCTTTTCAAGTCAATGAAGACCTCCCAAAGCGCTTTACAATGTGCTTCACACTTACCCATTCACACACACACACCAAAAGCGGCCATGCAGCCATGCAAGGCGCCGACCTTCTTACTGGGGGCATTGGGGATTCAGTGTCTTGCCCAAGGACACTTCGACATATAACACGGAGGAGCCGGGAATCGAACCTGCAATCTCTTGATCCATAAAGTTATTAAAACAACAAATTGAAAACAATGTACAATAAATGTCTGAGTTGCTTTCACTAACTTTTTATGGAATTGGAATTTCAAACTGTTGCTCAAAGGGACGCTGTGTAATATAATACTAGATTTTGCTGTATTGTGTAATGCAACCGAAAACAAGTGCTGCAAAACACATAGACGGAGAATCGGCGAACAAAACCGACAACTTTTATTGAATGGCATTTTAATATGATAGCATGTGTATTTTTGCTTATTTTTTTAACCCTTTTTTTAGGAATTACGTTTTTTTAATGCTAGGAGGTACTAAATAATACACAATGATTATTTAACTCTACAAAAAACATATTTACATACGATTTGAAGAAACCTATGCTCATTTAATGTATAATCGTTCTTGTTCAAAGGGACAGTGTGTATCATTTGGCCACTTGATGTCACTATATTATGTGGTGCAACCAAAAGAGCTCTGAAAAGCACGAGGAAGAATACAAACTACAAAGACTTAAATCGGTCAAATGACAAATATGTCAGCTCCCAGATAAGGATAATTTTATGTCAAATGAAGGCAGATGTCTTAACGCACACGTATTTAAACGTTTATACAATAGCTCATGTGTTTTTGCTTAGTATTCAATTTAATATATTTTGTATTACCACTAGGAGGCCTTAAAATATGTGTATTGTATCTTGTTTTTTAGCGAAATAAAAAAACACATCCTTTTCTCTATTAAGTATGTATTAACAATGCCCAACTGCCTTTTTTCCCACTGCGCCTATCTGCTTTTATCTTATTTTTATCATCAGTGTTCCAAGCACAGAGTGCATTACGCTGTAGGAAAGAAGGAAGGAATGGAAGGGAGGGTGATTTCACATGCATGCTCACGGGTAAGAAAAGGACTGTTTCAAATACAGTCCAAACGCCGATTCCGACCCCCAAAAAACATGAAAAAAAGAAGAGTTTACTCAAGCACTTCTAAGAAAGTCACCGTACTTGCACGTGTGACAAAAGGTCATGACAGGGGGTGCAATGATGATTTCAGCCAGAAGATAAGGTCAGCAAGTACAATATTTTAAAGGTACAGACATCACCTTTAAATTAACAGAATTGTCTGATTTGGAAGATTGTACATACTTTGACTAATTATGAATGTTTACTCATATTTTGAATGAACTAAACATTTATTTCGAACATGACAAAATCAAAAACAAAACAACAATTTGAAAAAACATAAACAGTCATAAACAATGTTAACGTACAAGTTCACAAGAGAGTAGGAAGAAGCATACGCTTATTAAATCCTACCCCCAGACTGTCTTAACAATTGCATCTCACATCTTGATCCCCTGTGTATTTACATGTAAAATATAACATGAATATACATATTTACATTGGCTCCCTGGATACACAGTCTCTTCATTATTAACACTATAATCATCACCGTAACTACTTTCATCACTTTGTTTCTGCCATCATTATCATCATTGCTGTCTCCATACATTTTCAGCATATTATGTCACGGTTGCCCATTGCCCTCACTTGGCCCTGCCCGTTTGGCGCCAGCTGCTGCTCGTTGCCTAATTGGCTTCCCTCCTATTTAAACTCAGTGCTCTCATTCACTCCTTGTCAGTCCGTCAACGGACCTCTGCACTTGGAAGACTTGTGTTTTGACCCTGTCCTGTATCCTGCTTGTGTATCCAGTATACGATATCGATCTTGTCTGTCTCCTCCTGCCCGGTACCTTGCTCCAGTCTCCAGTATACGATATCGATCCTGCCTGTCTCATCCTGTCCAGTATCTTGCTCCAGTGTCCGGTATCGACCCCGTCTGTCTCGTCCTGTCCTTTATCTTGCTCCCGTCTCCAATATCCGGTATCGATCCCGTCTGTCTCCTCCTGTCCGGTATCTTGCTCCAGTCTCCAGTTACCGATTTCGATCTCTTCTGTCTCCTTATTTCGCCAAGCGATCACAGCATCCCTGGCGTTTGTGTTCCCGCGCATGACTGCTCCATTCCCGTAAAATAAAGCTTGTGTGAAATTGTTACGCGTCTGGGTCCTCCGTCTGTTCTGGTTCTGACATATTATGTAATTCGAGTATCTAGATAGAAAAAAACTTAAGTGAGCATAACAAGCCTCCTCAAGACAAGACAAGCATGTAAAACTATCTTAAACTAGGAAAAGTACACTTAGATTAAGCAACGTTGACAATGGGGTAAGATCTTATTTTTCATTAAGAATCTCTTTTTGATTGATTTTATTTTTCATTTTTATGTATTTAATGTGACTCAGTCTTCAGTGAGAACTTCCCAGACACTTTGTGGGTTTTGGATGTTTCGCAAGAGAAAATAATTTGTGAGGTCAACGATTGTACAAGAGGGACTGCATGCAAAATTTTCCCATTATTCATCTAAAAGTGATTGAGCTCCAAGTATTTCCTATTTGATGTTTCTTATCTATCCATCCATCCTATCTATCTATGTAGCTAGCTGTCTATCCATCAATCCATCCATCATCCAATGTCAATGATGTTTTCTCGATTATATTTCATTTCCTATCATGTTGCAAAGAACATCATGTCACTAAAGACCTGAAAAGGAAAAATATATATATAACAAGTTGAAGCTATGATCCTTAGTGAAGCATTGGTTAAGAGGGTATTTACCCCAAAAATTAAATCACAGGGAGGGCATTATTGGAAGCAGGCTGATAAACATTGCATTCTATCAAAAACATTGCACAGTACTTGTGTAATAGTTCAGCAAATTTTAATCTCTTAGATTGGCTTAATCTTAGTGTGCCAATTTATATAATGGTAAAGATTGTCCATGTGGCTTTTGCAGCATTCTTTTTCAGTATGTCCGCTCTGTGGTCATGAGGACTTACACAGAAGAGTTAGTCTGAACATTCAGTTCCCAGCACACTAGTTCTATGGCCAAATATTTCCTGTGTCCTATTGTTTGTTTTTCAGGCACAAGGCAGCAGAGGCTTGAAACATTTTTCATAAAAGAGTGAAGTAGAGATTATCAACTTGATCAGAATGTGCTCATCGGTGGTTACCCTATGCAGTGGTTTTATGTGAAGATTACAAGAAATATTGTTACTAGTTTCTCTCAAGAGTGTGAGGACTTAGCAGTTCTTTTAGGTATTTCTCAAAGCCATTCAACACATTTTGGTCCAGAACAGACAATTAACAAAAATCTGAGAGTCTCCGATGATTTATCTCCGATAATTGATCTTTTCTCTCATGTCATATCCTCAACGTTTTCTCTGGAAGTAGCATTGTAAGTTGCCAGGGAGGCTCCTGTTTGCAGTTCTATACATCATCTGGGCAGTTTGATATTTAATTAAACCTTGTAGCTTTAGAAGATTTGCCTCGATCAAAAGGATACGTTCATGTTCATAGCTATAACTGTTTCTAAAAAAAATTCTTAATTCTTTTATTGTATCTTGAATAGCGGAGCTGGGGTTAAAGAATAAGTGTTTCCCGATATCTAGGCACAATTTGTTAAATGAGGTGATATAAGACAGAAATATATGATAAATAGCGCTTTTTGATATAAGATATTTTTGAGCACACCAGAGTATGGAAATTCTTCTAGCAGCCTTTTTTAATTGTATTTAGCTGGGGTTTAAAATGTAGTTTTTCATCAAGTAAAATTCGAGACCGGGTGAAAATATTTGTTGGCTTGGAGAACGACGAGCCTGTACTTACCCAAGACACACACACACACAGAAA
Organism: Urocampus carinirostris; assembly: GCF_059441175.1. Classification (NCBI taxonomy): domain Eukaryota; kingdom Metazoa; phylum Chordata; class Actinopteri; order Syngnathiformes; family Syngnathidae; genus Urocampus; species Urocampus carinirostris. The sequence goes on from NC_142364.1 coordinate 30,202,060, forward strand.
ATGGTGCCCCTATGACCCCGGTGGTTAAGGAAAGCTAAACTAAATATTCCAATTAGTGATTATCAAACCAAGGAGTTAAGAAAAAAAGGAAGTATAAAATGAGAAAATAAAAAACGACAGGTTTGTGGTTTTCCTTATAATCAGTATATTACCAACAATCATTAAATGCAGAAAATGAATTAATAATTTGAATGAGAAAATGTATTATTCTACTTAGTGCCCTGTGATTGGCTGGCAACCAGTTCAGGGTGTCCCCTGCCCACTGCCCGATGATTGCTGGGATGGGCTCCAGCACCCCCGCGACCCTACTGAGGATAAGCGGTGCAGCTAATAAGATGAGATGATTCTACTTAATTATATTTGCATGTATTTTTTCCTTCTACAGTGAACGTCTAAGCTACTTCATTTTTGAACTTTTTTTTATAATAAACTTCATTCATGTTGAGCAACTCAGGATCCCACAACCAAATGTTAATTAACAGTATATATGATATAACGAAACACATGTACAATATAACATGTTAAACTACATAAATAAACACGTTTGAAATATGGTGTAAGATTATTTTGTATTTTGTAAGGGAAAATACGACAGTTTGTAAGGGCATGGAGCCGTGGCGGTTGACAGGTATGCAATGATAAGTTGTGCATTAACATTTAGCAGCAACAAAAATACCCAAAGTCACAAAGTACATACTTTTTTTAGTTTGTGCTCTCATTTAGGGTGGTGATGGCCATGGGGAAGAAGCTGTGTCTTATGAGAGGAAATGGACAAAGGAGGTTTTGCTATATTGTGACGTTTTTCCGATACTGGGCGGAGAACTAACAAAAATTCCTAAAATGCTAGCCACTGCCATGTTGGCTTCCATTCCTATTTTTTGCTGTTCCTGGAAATCGCTCTCTCGCTGTGTATGTTTACTTTGGGGGTTTCCGCTTTTCACCGACAGGAGGCGCAAACGTCTCCACGTCTACCTTTCAACAACTACTCAGTACGTAGCAACTGATCGATCGCCACGTTTTTATTCCCGTCCTTTCGGTGTCGCAAACCGGGAGCTTTTGAGGAAATTCATTCTTCGATTCCTGCTTATCTGAATCAAGGGAAGCGATGGAATCCCGCGGATGTGCTTCGCTTGTTTTCCGCTCCTTTGCGGTGAGTGGAATGGAAGCAGCTCTTGTGTGTTTACTTCTTGGCGTCCCACGAAAGTGCTTAAACTTTTTCGATGTGGCTTTTAAAAGGGGCGAAAGACGCAAGTCCTCTGCTGTTATTGTTACTTTTCTCTGGGAATGTTGCACAATCCTCGAGGGGGGAAATCCATCTGGCATGGCATTTTGGAATGAATGTAAACACAATGTTCTTTATAATCTTAGTCAACAGGCTGAACAATGTGTACTAAAGTTGAATGTGTGTGTTATTGAAGCACAACTGGGTTGGTGGAGGTGTTTTAAATAAATCACAGTACTACTTTCTATTCTGGGTAGGTGGGTGTGTGTATTCCTTAACCAGACGGGTCGTAGGGGCACCATTTCCTGTGGTGAGTATTGGGCAAGTACAACTTGGTGGCGCCCATCCTTCTCTAGGCCAACAACCTCACTGCAAATAGTTCAAAGGTTTGGGATCGCTTGGAAGGGAAAGCACTGTTATTTTCAATGACGATAACATACAACTAATCAGAAATACACCCATACATTATTAATTTGGTAAATGACTATTTTAGCTACAAATGTGTGGATTTAATGTTATATCCATATAGAAGTCAGGGGTTGGGAACCTGTTTGACCCAAAGAGCCATAATAGCAAAATATTTTTAAGAGACACATACCATAAGACAAAATACAGCGAAACTGCCAAACCCGCTCTCCGGATAAAAATTGTTTTTTTTAATGCATTTTATTTCACTGTGTGACTTTAGATGATTTGATAAAATCTTCCCATATCAACAAATACAACACTTTAAACTTCTCTCCCTACCGCAATTACTTAAGATCGTCGAGGCTCATTTTGATCTTATTTTTTTTCCATAAATAATGGTTTCATAACAAGGTGCAAGAAGAGTTCTATTGTAAAAATGTCACAAATTACTGCAAACAAGGATACTGACGTATTTCCCTTTGGTGCAGATGTTGCTGGGCAGAGTTAAGTGCACTGTGTGCGTAGCTCAGCCCACCCCTACCGCTCCCCAATCAAATTGCTCTGTGTTCTTCGCTCACGTTTTGGAATGTTTAAAATTTGTTTAACGAGCCTTAATCTTAAAGTGTCTCAGTAGTAAAAATAAATTGTTTGATGGACTTCCATTTAAAGGACACCCTAGAGAGTTACAGCCAAAACAGGGTCTGTTGGTGTGACACTGTGACTGTAAACTGTAGTGTGGATTAAGCTCTTTATATTCTGGACCCAACCATTTATACCAGTAAATCTGCATTGGCTATTAGACTCTGCCCATTAGGATTGAAATGCTGAGGAGGAGATTTGCAGGGGTATAATTTTATCTCCGAGCAATATGTACTCATAAAACCCTAGGTCAGGGGTGGGGAACAAGTTTGACACAAAGAGCCGAAATTTTTAACTGTGAGAGTCAAAGAGCCACACCACGCACTGACCTGCCATGACAGACAGACAAACACACACAATAAAAAAAACATATTATTTCCCATAACACACTCCTCTCCTTTAACAAGTATCGTTCTTGTGTTGATTTCAAGGAAAGTGTCCACCCTCAACACACACAAAAAATACCTAAATATGAAACAAGGCAAAGAGCCACAGTACAGTATATAGAAAATATGATGAGGCAAAGAGCCGCATTCTTATTGGCCAAGAGTCGCATGCGGCTCTAGAGCCACATGTTCGCCACCCCTGCCCTAGGTCATCGATGTATTTAAGCCCATTTCCAGCAACCAGGACTCCAGTTTTCTAATAGTACATTGTGTTTGCTAAGACTGTTATCAGGCTAATGAATGATTAGAAAACATTTCTGCGATGATGGCAGCTGAGTGGTTAGCGTGTTAGCCTCACAGTGCAAAGGTTCAGGGCCATTCTATGTGAGAAATTGCCAAAAATTGAAGATTTACTAAAATGGTGTGTACGACTCCCTTCAGAACACAGCACAAACATATTCAAACCAGAAGAGAAAAAGAAGTGGCAAGATGGCAAGTAGATTAGACTCTCTAGTTTGAGAAATAGACGCCTTACAGGTTCTCACCTAGCAGCTTTGTTAAATAGTACCCGCAAAACACCAGTGCCAACGTTAACAGTGAAGCGGTGACTCCCGGATGCTGGCCTTCAAAGCAGAGTGCCAAAGAAAAAGTCCTATCTAAGACTGGCCAATTGAAAGATGCGATTAATATGGGCAGAAGAACGGAGACATTGGACAACTCGTTTGATGAGTAAAAGTGTAACCTTTTCATTGAAAACACAAAATTATCTCAACAAGTCTGCTTAAAAATGTAGCTAAGCCTGCTCTCTGGTGGCTTCGCTTTGTCATTGCTTTACTTCTTCCCTCGTGATTAACGGCAGGTGGCATTAGTTTGTCTGGCACTGTCCTCTGAAGTGTCATCGCCCTCTGCTAGTTGCCCTCAAGAGGACAGGTGCATGCCATACCTAAAATGTGTATTACTGCAAAGATAACATATCAATTATGGACATTTATTTTGAGCAATGCAAAAAAAAATTTTGGTAGCTTTTCCTGGTGGTATATTGTTATTGGAATAACTTCTTGCAACTGAAAATGTAAGCTATATATTACTCATTTCTACTTAACACCTATATTAAGAATACTTTCTGTTTCCTCCGTTCTCTAATATTCATCTCTGGAACCGTGAGAAAAAAATGGCGCTCTCACACACCATGACCTGGGTTTGATTCCCGTTGCATTCAATGTTTCGCAATTTTGGTCAGCGTTTTTTGATTGATCAATCATTGCACAAATACGGTAGTACACCATAAATACTTTTAACGTAAATGAAAAAATATTGTATGCATATCCAATTGTAGCCATCATTATTCTTCAGTATATAAGGCTTATAAGGCGCACTTTCAAATTTATCGGCAATTTTTTATTTTCCGGTGCGCCTTCTTGTCTGGGAAAGCACAATGTAAATTATGTAGCACAAAATCATCTCGAGAGTAAATTAACGTAGGCGTCTGATGTACAATTTTTGGGCAATGTTCTTTTCCAGGTGCATGTTTTTGTACTCTGACATGAGGTGAGGACAGGCTGTCTCTGACTCACCGTGCAAATGTACTTCTGTGTGTATTAAATCACAAGATAAATCACAATTTCTATATTTTTCCTCCGCAGATCAACGTCATGGGTATTGTTTTCTTTCTTTTTCTTTACTGCGTCGCTGCAACAGCGCTGGAATCTGTTTCTGACGAAGGTATGTTTTCAAAGATAAGGAGCCTTGTTTTGGTAGGATTTGTTCAAGGGCTTTTGCCATCTGGGAAAACTAAAAGTACGGGAATCATGAATCTGCTCTTAATTTCCTTGCTGACAGCGAGTATTATTTAGCACTTATTAGGGGTAAAAATGTATTCACTAAAAACAATATTGATTTCATTAGTAAGGAAAAGTAACTATCCTATAAACATGCATTTTTTAAATACCCATAGGTTGAAAAATTTGCATTTATTTTACATAACATGAGCCTCACCTAAAAGCGCTGACATACTTTTCTGTTATCTTCCTGCTAAAGGTACCCAAAACCTTAAAAATGTTTGGGCAGAAAATGAGAAATAAAAATGTGTGGCATACAATGACATCTGTGATTGATGAATACAAACTGTCCCTTAAAAGCAGGAGCGGGCAAAGTTTTTTATTCCCGGGTTGCAATCGGCTAAAATTTGGAAAACATTCCGAGAAGGAAAACAAATATTTTTTTAGTTTTGTTTTCAAATCAAAACTGATATACCACAGCAATTCATGAGTAAAAGCGATAAAGTAAGCCCATCCAATTATTCTGTTATCGTCAATGTCATTTAAAAAGATGTTTGCATATTTTTGCACCTTCTATTCATCCATATATTAAATAAAATTGAAATAAAAATGGGGGTAAGTTTTTTAAGTTTTGAGTTGCTGTCGCAGCAAGATTATGTCAGCTCCTTCTAGCTGAGGCTCATGGTATGTAAATTAGATGCTAATTTCTTGACCTACGAGTATTTTAGACATGCACGTTTATTTGATAGTTCATGTAGTTTTACTTGTTGTCTATATGCATATGGTGTATGAGTGAAGGTTTTTTTTTACCACTAGGAGAAGATAAATAATACACTATTTGCCTGTAAAAAAAATAGTGATTTTAATAAACACGCAAAAATACATGATATGTGATTTTTTTTTTAAATTTAGATGTACGTAAAGACATGTTTGTCTGCCATCTTGCTGCTAAGGCAGGGATGTCAAACTCGTTTTAGCTGGGCCACAAATGCTATAAAAATTCTCATGGGGGCCGGACTAGTAAGTTTAAGAGAAAGAGAGAGGGAGAAAAAGAGAGGGAAAGAGAGCGATAAACAGATATGGAGAACAAGGGAGACAGGGTAACAGTGAGAGAAAAAGAGACAGCAGAATATATATGAATGGAAAAGAAGGGGGAAATGAATAAAGAGAGAAAAAGAAAGTGAAAAAAGAGAAAGATAAAAAGAATAAGAAGTGAATCGACAGAAAGAAAGAGTCAACAGGAGAAAGTGAGGTGAGAGAGAGACAGAGGTCAAAAAAGGAAAGAAAGAGGGTGAGAAAGAAATAAGAATAGAAAGAAAGAGAATTAAAGTGTAAATTATAGAGAGAAAATAGAAAGAGAGCAAGACAGAAAAAGAAAGAGAGTGAGAGAGGAATAGAGAAAAGAGAAAAAGAGAGAGAAAGAGAGAGTGATCAGGAGAAAGAAAAAGAGGGAGGAATAAATAAAAAAGAAGTGAGTCAGAGAGAAATTGAGAAATACTACCACAATTGTCTTGCAGGTGTTACCTGGCTTTGGTGGCATCCGGTGGAAATATTTAAAACTACAGCTCATTTTCCTCTTGCGCTTCTCTTACTGTTGTATTGCGGGCCGGATTTAAAGCATTGGTGGGCCTGATCTGGCACGCGGGCCGCCAGTTTGACACCTGTGTGCTAAGATTACCCACAAAAACTTTGTGAAAGGGTGGGCAGAAACATGAGAAGGGAAATGGTGCAGTTTGGTTCAGTCCCTAGTTTGTATTCTTCCTTGTGCTTTGTAGCACAGTTTTCCGTTGCACTACACAATACAGCAACATCTAGGGGTCAAATATTGTAGTTTCCCTCTTGAATAAATGTTATTTTGTGAGGTTGACTGATTAAATGGAGTTTTAATTTTTTGGGGGCCATATCACCAGGGTTGTGTAAGGTTACTTTAACTTGATTACTTTCAATTACTTTTGGATTACTCCAATACCAAATATGCTAATAAAAGACAAAAGAAACTAATTATGAATAAAATTATGACTCACAACACGTGGTAAGCTTTCTCTCCTGGCTTTGATCTCTTTGATCTCCGGCAAAACTAACATAAAATGCGACAGAAACAAAATGAAAATAAATCCAAACAGCTTGCCAACATAATTTTTGCCGTTCCATTTATTCCGTTACTCCCCAAGCCTGCACAAAATTTAGTAATTGTATTCATATTTAGTTTCTTTTGTCTTTTATTAGCATATTTGGTGTTGGAGTAATCCAAAACTAATTGAAAGTAATCAAGTTAAAGTAACCCTACTCAACCCTGCATATCACCCTTCTTGGTTCTTGTACACTAGCGCAAAATGATAAAAGTATTTTTGATGGGTAACAAAGTCATTTAAATAACTCAATAGATTTTAGTTTGTCAAGAAGGTTGTCACGCAAGGGCAGTAAATCTTGTTTAAAAAGCCTCCAGCTGTAGAGCAGCCTGCGCAATTTCTAGGAAATGGCTTCCCAGGAATTTTGCAGAGCAAAGTGAGGTTAACAATGGTAAATTGTTCAAAGTGTGAATCCACCACATTGGGGCCACTAATCCCGATTGTGGATTAATTGAATGAGGTTTTCATTACCCATTCAGATCCCAACATTCATTGCTGCTTATTATTTGGGATTTGTGTTTGTTTACCGAGGTGGGATATTCCATTTTCTCAAAAGAAACCCCATGCAGCATAGGGTTCTATCATGTAATTTTCAGTGCTTATTAAGCATCAATTGGCATTTAAAATAAATATTAACAATGTGTTGAAGCTGCTTTTCTAGGGTTTCCGTGGACCCTTGAACAGCCTCAAAAGGCATTGAATTCATTATTCTAAAAATAAGGCCTTAATTGGCATTAAATGTCTTTAATCTATTTTATAAAGTCTTAAAAATGTTGGCACGTCAGTAAGATATATATTTGTTTTAACAAAAAAACAACAATTTATATTTAGAGAGAGAGAGAGAGAGAGAGAGAATAATATATACATATACATATATATATATATATATATATATAGATAATATCAGTGTTCTCGTTTGCCTGCGTCCTAGACGCATCATTTTTGCTGGGGACGCATCGTGTCAAATCAACATGCGTCCCCGGGACGCAACTTTTTTGACACAAAATTGTCATTATTACCCAATTACTTTTTTTTTTTTTTAACAAAGATTTACCGCACTCCAAACTTTTCGTAAGGCAGTTCCGCCATTGTTGTTTTGGTTTCGCGGTTCGAGTTTTCGTCTGCACGCCGATCTCGGCAAACGAGATGTCGTTGCTTCGAGATTACGTCATCTTTGTGGTGGTTGTCGGCGAGGGAAGGTTAAGTATGCATACCTGTCAGCCTGTACGTTATTGCCTTACAAAGTACGTTTATTATGCATTTTAAGACATGTACGTCGTACAAGAAAAACGTAAATTTCATCCGGTAAACACCAACTATCATGATTACGGCAAATCAATCAAGTCAAACGAGTTTGAGTTGTGTAGTGAAAGTCCGTCTCTTTTTAGAGAACCGGCTTTTTCAGCTCAACTCATCAAAAAGAGCCGGTTCTCAAACGGCTCACTTGCTTTTATGCATATTACGAATTATTATGTTGTATAAAAAAGTTAAGAAAAAAAGGAAGTATAAAAGGAGAAAATTTAAAAAGGCAGGTTTGCAGGTATCTTATCGGCTCGCTACAGTTTAACTGTACGGGTCAGGTGTATCGACATTTCGTTCTGTGTGCAGAAAATGAATTAATTTTTTGAATAAGAAAATGTATTATTCTACTTAATTATATTTGAATGTATTTTTTCCTTCTGCATTGAAAGTCCAAGCTACTTCATTTTTGAACTTTTTTTTATAATAAACCTCCTTCATGTCGAGCAACTCAGTGTCTCACAACAAAACGTTCATTAACAAAATCTATGATATAAGAAAACACATGTACAATATAACATATTAAACTACATAAATAAACACGTTTGAAAAAAAAAATATGGTGTAAGATTTTTTTGTATTTTGTAAGGGAAATACAACAGTTTGTAAGGACATGGAGCCCTGGAGGTTGACAGGTATAAGTATGCCTCTGAAAAAACAGTTAGTATTAGGTGAAAATCAACACAAAATTGGTTATTTCATCATTGTCAGTAATAAGTCGAAACATAATGCAGAAAGTGATAATAACAGCAATAATTCTGGCACGAAAAAATGGCGGAGAAATTCTTCGGAGATCGCGGAGACAAGGAAATCAAGTGTGTTGAAGCGAACGATTCAACGAAAGAAAATAAACAAAATAATATAGATTAATATAATTATTTCAGCAATATTATTTTGTACAGTGTAAAATATTTTTGTGAGCTGAAAAATCTTGAAGTGATAACTGATTTGTATTACCAATAAACTGTGATGATTAAAACTGAATGAATATATAGATTTATATTATATATTTGTCGCCGATTTACAATTTCAACCTCGATAACACTAAATTTTGGGGACCCATAGGTCTCTGTTGGGACCCATAGATTTTTGAGCATGCGAGTCCCCGGGACCCATCACTTTTCAGAGGTAAAATGAACACTGTAATATATATTTTATAAAGTATTTAAAAATAAATAAATAAATATATATATATATATATATATATATATATATATATATATATATATATATATATATAAAATCATATGGGCAGCACGGCAGCGCGGTGGTTAGCGCGTGTGCGGCACAGTTCTGAGGTCGTGGGAACCTTCTGCATGGGTTCAAATCCAGCTTTCCAGCCTTACTGTGCGGAGTTTGTATGTTCTCCTCCGGGCACTCCGGTTTCCTCCCACATTCCAAAGACATGCATTTCAGGTCAATTGGCCGGTCTAAATTGTCCCTTGGTGTGACCGAGCGAGTGAGTTGTCTGTCCCCGTGTGCCCTGCGATTGGCCGGCAACCAGTTGAGGGTGTCCCCTGCCCACTGCCCGATGATTGCTGTGATGGGCTCCAGCACCCCCGCGACCCTACTGAGGATAAGCGGTGCAGCTGATAAGATGATATATATATATATATATATATATATATATATATATATAATATAAATAGTGTGTCTTAATTATTTTCTGTCGTACCTCTCTCCTACTAAGACATCCACTTGCTCCCCTCAAGACCCTTCCCCCCAATTGAGTATAATTGGTCTATAAAATGGTTGTAAGTACACCTCTGCATAACACGATTTTCTTGTTAACATATAGGAACATTTTTAAAAAAGGAAATATGGACCAACTTGAAACAAGGAATCGCTTTAATTACTGTAAAAGAAAAGATTTAAAGTGGATTAGAAGTTAAAATATAAAATGATATCCTTAAATGATAAATAATTTTGAATAACCATGTCAAACCATATTGTGAAAAATTTGATAGGTCTACATACGTTTTTTCCCCTCATATATTCCTAAATTATCGGAATTTAGACTATTAGTAGATATAAAAAATAAAATCAATATTTTGTTTTCCTCCTGGCCCTTTTGCCAAAATTTTAACTCAATGCTGCCTGTCACTCAAAAAGTTCCATGTTTTAGAAGGTATTGCATATTGTCATCCACTGGAATAAAAATCCATCTCTGTAGCAAGACTCTAGGAAATTCAAATCAAAACATAATGAAGCCAGATGTTTATTAATCTCAGATCATTAGCAGCCTGCGGGGGAAAAAAGGGAAAGCGGAAAAAAAGGACCTTTTGCGCAACATGTTTATCTCTCGAGCATTAGAAAGAATAACCAACGGCACATGTTACCAAACTGGAAACGTGTCTCGAGGCTCTTAAGTGTGAACAAGTTGACGGCATAGTACGCTTGTGTTCGCGGGCACAGATTGAGCAAGTGCATACTTTAACATGGGACCAAAAAATGCAGTCTGCTCAGTTTGCAGGGTGACTCTATTTTAAACTGAAGGGCTTACCAAAAGATAGTTCATGTAGTATTGTGTTGCAGAGATGTTTTTAACAGGGTTCCTGCGGATCTTTGAAAAGTCTTGAAGGCATTGAATTGATTATTCTAAAAAAGAGGTCTTAATTGGCATTGAAATGTCCTAAATCCAAATTTGGAAATGAACACACTACGAAGATTCATATTTTTCTGAACGAAAATAATTTTGTACTATTTATTAATCGTCTTTTTTTAATAATTCACCGATTCAATTTTGTTGCAACATAGTGTGAGCACAATAATGGTAGTATCAAAAAGGTGATCAGATCAGACGCATCTCTTTAGGTTTCCCCACAATACACATAGCAACTTCGGACAGAGACTTTTACTTTGGAACATCAGAAAGTGTACATTTAATAAAGTGAATGTTTTTGGCCATGGCTAAAATCTGTGCCAGGTAATGTGTACGAGCCAAAATGTATTGAGTGCTAGACATATTTGTGGGTTTTTTTGTTGTTGTTGTTGTTTTTTGTTTATTTTAATTTTGTTTTGTTTTTTTGTTGACTTGGTCTTAAATTTGATTTTAAAAGGCATTAAAAAGTATTTAAAAGTCTCAAATTTAACCTGCCTTAAGCTGTAGGAACCATGTTAGTAAATTTCAATAATACTGTACACTATCATTTAAAGTTTGGGGTCACCCAGAGAATCATGTGTTTTCCATGAAAAAGTCACAGTTTAAAATGAGTTGTTCAATGTCCGTGTTCTTTAGCCCATTTAAATCTCAGAAATGGCTTTTTCTTTGTCACTTTACCTTTAGGCCAGAATCTTGGGTCTCCTTTTCACTGTAGATGATGACAATGGTGTTTTGCGGCTACTATTTAACCAAGCTTCCAGTTGAGCACCTGCAAGGTGTTTATTTCTCAAAGGCTATAATGTACTTTTTATCATGCCACTTCTTTTTACACTGATTAGAGCCTGTTTATGCTGTTGTCTGAAGGGAGAAGTACACACCATTGTAGGAGATCTTCAATTTCTTGGCAATTTCTCGAAAAGAATAGTCTTTCTTAGAACAATAATAAACTGATGAATTTCACACTAAAGTTCTCTTTTTCTGGCCATTCTAAAATTATAATCACACCCTCAAATATGGTGCTCCAGATACTCAACTAGCTCAAAGGATAGTCAGTCTTGTAGTTTTTCTAACCAGCTAAACTGTTTTAGCTTTACTAACATTGCATAAGGGTTTCCAAATTTTCTACTACCCCGCTAACGCTGGTTGCTGGAAAATGGGCCTCAATACACCTATGTAGGTATTGTATTAAACACAATAACAAGTTTGGTAGCCTAGATGGTAGGGCGCCCGCTCTGAGATTGGGAGGTCGCTGGTTCAGGCCTCGGCCGAGTCATACCTAAGACTTACAACATTGGTACTCATTGCCTCCCTGCTTGGCGCTCGGCATTAAGGGTTGGAATTGGGGGGTTTGGTCACCTAATGACTCCCAACACAGCAAGTTGGGTCCAAAATGGTGGCGCCCTGTTTGGCTGCGACTGCATTGGATCGCTACAGTTTAACTGTACGGCTCAGGTGTCCATCGATATTTCGTTCTATGTGCATTGTTACAAAGAATGACAATAAAAGTAAATTCTATTCTATTCTATTTTATGGGCTGTATTTTTCCTAGCAACCACAAACTTTTTAACAGTAGTGTACATACACAATTTTGTTCTTGCTAGTTTTCCAATATCTTGTAATGCCATTGTATATTATATAAGGCTTGTATTCATCCATCCATTATCTGCACCGCTTATTGTCAGTATTGACAAGTTGGTTGTGGGGATGCTGGATCCCATCCCAGGCGTCTTTGGGCATTGGGCAGGTACACCCTGAACTGATTGCCAGCCAGTTGCAGGGCACACAGAGACGGACAACTTATATAACATCCACACCTAGGGACCATTTGGACAGGCCAATTACAAGCATGTTTTTGCAATGTGGGAGGAAATAGAAGTGCCCAGAGGAATCCCACGCAGGCACAGGGAGAACATGCAAAATCGGCACAGGGAGGCTGGTCGCTAAATTTGATCCATGACCTCAGAACTGTGCTGCGGACATGCTAACCCTCGGCCGTCGTGCCGCCTTTGAGGCTTATGTAAAACTTTTAATTTTTTACGGTTCTGAAAATATGATGGGGTTTTTTTGTTTGTTTTTTTGGTCCATTATGGACATTTTCTATTGCCATTCCCTGCCGTAGGGGTCATGATGCCCATATTTGAGAACCACTGCTCTGCATTCCTGACCTGCTCCACTCTTCTCATCTGTTCTAGTCAGCTAAATGCTTGAACGTGTCCCCACGGCCCAATGCAAGCATGAACTGAACACAGGCAGGCACCTTTAAAAAAATCCTATTGATTTTTCCCTGCATCCTCTGCACAGTCTGTTTCCAAGTAGCACTTTGTCATGTAGTAAACAGATTATATTTACCCAGTGACGCTTCTTTCCTTGAAGCATGTGGAGTCACGCAGAGTTATCTATCATCCGTAGCGAGCGTTACCTCAGATCTTGTTCTCACTTTGCTTCTCAGTACGCGGCCTCCCGACATATTAGCATACCTCCCACTGCAATGTTGGGTTTGGCTAACTGCTGCAGCTTTCCTAGAAATGTAAACAGGATATGTTTGAAACAGCAAAGGTATATACTATATATATATATATATATATATAATATACACACACCTGGTCCAGGGTGTCCACTGCCAGAAGATAGCTGAAATGGGCTCCAGCATCCTCACGACCCTACTACTACTACTGAGGACAAGTGGTGCAGATTAATGGATGGATATATATATATATATATATATATATATATATATATATATAAAGGCCCATGGGTAATTATTAGTGCAATGATTTCCAATGTTTTTTTATGGCAAAACAATGTATGCAAAAAGGATCAAACCTGGGTCTTGATGGTAAAAGCGCTAATACCTAACCACTAGACCACAGGTGATACAGATATTGTATAAGAAGGAATTATCATTATCAAACTATTTTTGGGGAAAGAGAGAGAGGAGTTCTGGAAGGACTTGTCTGAATGTGTGGCAAGTGCGAAAGAAGGGTGGAAAGTTGTAATACTAGGTGACCTGAATGCTAGAGTGCGTGATGAAACGGTTGAAAATGTGATTGGTAGATATGGAGTACCAGGAAGAAATGAGAGTGGGAAGAAATTGATTGAGTTATGTGTGGAAAATGAGTTGGTGATTGGAAATACATTGTTTAAAAAGAGGGACGTGAATAAGTATGCCTTTGTCAGAGTGGATAGTGGCAAGATGGTGGACAGAGCACTGATGGATTATGTAGTGGTTAAGAAAGGGATGTTAAGTAGATTGTTTGACGTGCATGTTTACAGAGGTGAAATGAGTGGTATGTCTGATCATTTTTATGTGGAAGGAAAACTGAGAATAGATGGATCGTGGAGTGCTAGTTATAAGAAGAGTGTGAGGGAAGAGGTGAAAATGTCAGAGTTGAATAAGGCAGAAAAGGAAAGAGTTTAAAGAGAGGATAAGGGAAGCGTATGAACGGATTAGTATAAGAGAAATGGAGAGTGTGGAAATTAAATGGAAGTGGTTTAAAGAGGCAGTGTTGAGGAGTGCAAAAGAAGTGTGTGGAATGAGAAAAGTTGGTCGAGGTATTAGGAAAGGAAGTGAATGGTGGAATGATGAGGTATCAGAGGCTGTGACAGAAAAGAGACGTGCCTTTGAGGAGTGGCTGCAAGATAAGAGTGGTGATGCGTATGAAATATATAAAGTGAAGAAAAGGTTGGTAAAGGCGGCAGTTGAACCAGCGAAAAGGAAAGCAAATGATGAATGGTGTCGAAAGATAGGAATGAACTTTGAGAAAGGAGAAAAGAGTTCTGGAAAGAAGTGAAAAGAGTAAAAAAAAGTGAGTCTGGAAAGGAAGACAAAGTGAAAGATTAGGATGGTATATTGCTGGTTAGCGGTAGTGCAGTCAGCACGAGATGGGCAGAGTATTTTGAGGAGTTGCTAAATGTGTAGGATGGGAGAGAAGTGAGAGTCGAGGCGATCGATGGTATGGAGAGAATGCCTGTGTTGGGTGATTTAAATGTGAAGCTTGTGCAAACATGGGAGGTGCAAGAGGCAGTGAAAGAAATGAAAGGGGGGAAAGCACCTGGGTTGGATGGTTGTACTGCTGAATGCTTGAAAAAAGGTGGCACAGCTATGATTGACTGGTTAGTACACTTGTTGAATGTATACTTTTTAAGTGGTGTGGTTCCTGTTGATTGGTGTAGTGCATGTGTGGTGCCATTGTATAAGGGTAAAGGTGATAAGTATGAATGTAGCAATTCGAGAGGCATCAGTTTGTTGTCTGTGCCGGGTAAGCTGTATGGAAGAGTCTTGATTAAGAGAGTGAGAGAAAGAATGAATGAGGTGGTGATGGAGGAGCAGAGTGGTTTCGGGAAAGGAAGAGGATGTGTGGATCAGGTGTGTGAGAAATATTTTGCAAAAGGTAAGGATGTTTAATTTGGCTTTCATGGACTTGGAAAAGGCGTATGACAGAGTTGATAGAGAGGCGTTGTGGCAAGTGATGGTGATGTATGGAGTGGGTGGAAAGTTGTTGGAAGCATTGAAGAGTTTTTATATGAACAGCAGAGCATGTGTAAGAGTAGGGAGTGAGACAGGTGAGTGGTTCCCTGTGTTGACTGGTGTGAGACAGGGGTGTGTGATGTCACCATGGCTGTTTAATGTGTACATGGATGGTGTGGTGAGAGATGTGAATTCAAGAGTATTTGGCAGAGGTGTAGAGATGATTGACAAAAGTGGAACAGTGTGGCAGGTAAGTCAGTTGTTGTTTGCAAATGACACCGCGCTTCTGGCTGATTCTTAGGAAACATTGAGAAGGTTGGTAACGGAGTTTGGAAGAGTATGTGATAGGCGTAAGTTATGTGTCATTGTTGGGAAGAGTAAGGTGATGAAGTGTTTACGTGATGGAGTGGGCATGACGTTAGAAATCAGGTTGCATGGACATGTGCTGGAAGAAGTTGAAAGCTTTAGGTACTCTGGTTGTGATGTGGCTGCAGAGTGCGAGGTATTGCACAGAGTGAATCAAGGAAGCAAGGTTTTGGGTGCTCTGAGGAGAGTGATGAACAACAAGAGTATGAGTATGGATGTTAAGAGGGGACTGTATGAGAGTGTGATTGTGCCGAGTGTGTTGTATGATTGCAGATTTAAGAAGGAAATTGAATGTTTTTGAGAAGAAGTGTTTGAGGACTGTTAGGAGTGACAAGATTGGATAGATTGAGAAATAAAATTGTGAGAGACAGAACTGGAGTAGTCGTGGAACTGAGCAAGCGTGTTGAGAAGAGAGTACTCGGTTGGTTTGGACACATGGAGAGGATGGATGAGGAGCGAATGTTGAAGAGGATCTACAGAGCAGAAGTCAATGGAAGGAGACAAAGAGGAAGGCCGCGATTGACGTGGATGGATGGTGTTATGAGTGCACTGCAGGAAAGAGGTCTAAATATAATGGAAGCTAGAGCTCTTGTTGGTGATAGAAAGGAGTGGAGAGGTGTTGTGAAAGGATAGTGTGATTGTGGACGCATTCTTAAGGATGGGCTGGGAACCCGTATGATGCGGCAGGGGTAAACCAGTGAAAGCTGTCTGGCCGTGCTGTTGAACAAAAGACTGTGTTGTTTCACCCTGACCCGAGTGACATGGCCGCTTTCTTATGCCCCATTTCATCTGAAAGCATGACCAACTTAGGTGCCGAGGTGCCTAACTTGTTTGGGCAATTGGGTTGGCCATAGTCCAAAAAAATGTGTGTGTGTTGTTTTGCTGTTTTTTTCCCCCCTATTATTTTCTTTGTATTTGTATGTGTTTGTCTTGCTGTCGGTCACCCCTCTTGAAGGTTATGACCAAGGTAGATAGATGGATGGATAAAACTATGTTTGACTCAATGGGCCAGAAATGAATTTTAAATAATAGAGAAAACAGAAAGTCTTCCTCAAAGATATAAATAAACACAAAGTCACAGTCATCATCAGATACACCAAAGAGTTGTAGTGCTTTTTTAATGCTTATTTTTATCTTTCAGGACAACTTTGTTTTCTCCATTCCCTAACATTTGTTTCTGGCATAATGAGTAAAAATAGTGTGATGATGCAATAAAACCTAATGCTTTTTCGCATTTCATCTGTACCATTGCTTGTCAAGAGGTCTCACTGTTGTGACAGGTTCGATTCCCGTTGCATTTTGAGATTTTGGTCGGAGATGTTTGATCAATCATTGAACAGATATGGTAGTATCTCATAAAATGTTATTTAATCTTATTCGCCTTGTTTTGCGGTATATTTGGCTCACTGGTTATAAGGCACACTTTCAAATTTCTAGCCTATTCAGGATTTTCAGGTGCGCCTTATAGTCCAGAAAATACAGTATTAAGTGGATAACAATTGTAAATAATGGAGTTTTCTACTTTCACACTTTGGCTTGTCACGGGTACATTTTTGAATCAAAAACCCTACAAAGAACACATGGATAACTGTACTTGTTACTCCCTAGTTTGGATGGTGCCACGCTCCCTCAATCTGAGCCTGGAAAAACCTTGTATTGCATGTGTTTGCACTCTAGTAACTGATTAACTTTGTACCTAGCAAACTATTTCTAGTTCTACAAAAGCTTGGCTGTCAGTTAAGCTTGTATTACTAGACTGCCATTTATGAATTATAATGGCATACTAACATAAGTTTTATGACAAAATAAGAGCAATAAAAATGTGCCGTATTGTATAGAGAAAATGGCTATTTCTCAAAGTGCATCTCGAAAGCTGTAAAAAGATTTCTAGAAGGACTGGAGTGTATGCACTGCAACTTAACGGGTACTTCATTTGTTCTGATAAAATTATTCCTCTATAATTTTTTTAAGTTTCCTATGCAAAATAAAATTTACAGATTATAGTAAAAACATGAAGAATAAATGTGAATATAAGTAAATCAGTAATGAATTATTCAGCTAGGGCTGCACTTGAAGGGACAGTGTGTGTCATTCAGTGGAGAAAAAAATGTGGTTGGTATTAAAGAATATTAATCGAAATAATTAGCAAAAATACATGAACAATGATATAAATGTTCTTTTTTTAAAAATAGTTACATTATAAGCGGAGACATTTGTATTCATTTTACAAGGTAGCAAGTAGCCCTCAAAAAATATTTTTTTTTGTAGTTTTTTTCTTTTCCATAATTTTTTCTTTAGCTTTTTTCTCTCTTTTTTTCTTTCCTTCAGTCCTTCATTTCTTTTTTTTCCGTTTTCTTTCTTTTCCTTCTTCCTCTCTTTTATCTTTTTCCTTTTCTTTATTTTTTCTACTGTCATTTTTTCTTTTCATTTTTTCCACGTTTTTCTTTTTCTTAAATATTTAATTCTTCCTTTATTTATTGATTCATTAGTCATTCACCCCCTTCTTCTTTTTCCTTTTTTGCTATCTCATGCCTTTTCCTCTTCTTTTTTGTTCCTTTCTTTCTTTTTTCTTTCTTTTCTTTGCCTTTTTTTCATTTCTTGTATTTCTTTCTTACTTTAATTTTCGGTGTCTTTCCTTGTTTTTCTTTTTTTCCTTCTTTGTTTTTTCCTTGTGTCATTTTTTATTCCCTCTATCGCTTCTTCCCTATTATTATTATTTGTTCTGCTTCTTTTTTTTACAAAAGGCTGGGTAATTTCTTTTTAAAATGGTGCTTTTTGGTCACTTTGAGTCTACATACTTTGTTTTCTCTTGATTTTTAGCATTGGTTTTTGGTTGCACAACACCATACGTGGACATCTATCTTGTGGTCGAAAAATACACACTGTCCCTTTAACTTGTATGTTAAGCTGGGGGCCCTCTAACATTTTCTCATTTTGTTTGTTTCATCTTCAACTTTTTTTCTAGACTCAACAGTTTTGTACCCACATCTGACTGGCTGTGTGTCTGCCAACATGGAGACTTTCCACTGCAGATGGGAAGTTGGTAGCTCGCAGAATCGTTCCAAGCCAGAAGATGTGCGCCTCTTCTATATCACCAAAATGTAAGGCTGGGTTTACAAACCGACTACAGTGACACGGAGAAAAAAACTCTGTTTAGTTGGACAATAATTAAGCTTATTTTCGTTTTATTGTGATTGTTTTTTATTCATTAAGGTGTGAAGCGGACATAAATAGGGAAAAACATTCTTATAGATTTATTTGTATGAGTAATAATAGAAATATTTTTAGAAAACGTATGCTGTAATTCCTCGCTACTTTGTGCTTTGTACATTTTCCATTGCGTATTAAAAAATATTCCACAATCCATTATACCTGATCGCATATGGCTGCGAGCAGGGGCCGGTAGAGCGCACCTTTCTTGGGCCTGGGCGCTCTTTTTTGTCATTCTGTCCACCAATCAGTGAACTGCACTCGTGCAGCCACGATCCATTATCCTTGATCATGTATTGCTGTGAGCGGGGAGCACAAAATGGTTTTTTTCTGTCTGTTCATATGATAGTTCATTCATTTTTGCTTGTTACTCAAGTCAAAAAATTTTTTAATGAATTAAGTTTTCTTTACTACTGGGAGGCGCTAAATAATACCCAATGTCTCTTTAACTTGTTCATTGTATCAACAATACATTGTAAGAATTATTTTCCCGCAGACCTCTGAACCCGTCTTCTAAGGAATGGAGCGAGTGCCCACATTACTCCACAAAGAAGCAAAACGAGTGTTTTTTTAGCGAAAACTACACATCTGTCTGGATTGATTACAGCGTTCAGCTCCGTTCAAGAGACCAAACAATTCTCTATGATGAGAAACACTTCAACGTTCAAGACATCGGTAAGATAAATGCAATATTGTCTAGGGCATGGGTCGGGAACCTTTTTGACCTAAAGACCCATAATAGCCAAACTTTTTGATTTTTTTTTTTCTTGAGAGAGCCAGACCATATATTTAAGACAAAGTTCAATAAAACTGCCAAACCCGCTCTTTGGTCAAAAGAGAATTCTTCGGCACATTTCATTTCACTGTGTGTGATGATGTGATCAAATCTATAAAATTATAATAATGCCAGAGCCTGTGTCAGATATAAATATACCACTTAAAATTTGCTGTTCTCCCGTAGTTACTTAAGAGTGTCAAGGCTCATTTTTGACTGCCATTTCTGTTCGAAATAATGGTTTCAAAACAAGGAGCAAGCAAAGTTATTTTGTAAAAATGTCACACAATACTGCAAACGAAGATACTAAACGTATTTACCTTCAGTGCGGACGGCGCTGGGCGAGGAGAAAAAGTGTGCACGCCATGTGCATAGCTTTGCCCATTCCTCCCGCTCAGCCAATCAAATTGCTCTAGGTGCTTTGCTAGAGCTTTTGGGTAAAAAGTTTGTTTTGGGTTAGTGTTTCTTCTGTGGCTTTTCATCATAAAGTGTCTCGACGACTAACTTGGATTGTTTAATGAGTCTCCATATAAAGAATTATTTAGAAATTTACAGCCGCAACAGGGTCTGTTGGGGTGACACCTTGACTATAAACTAGTTAAAATTGTGTCCCATATATACAGGACCGAACCCTTAGTAGATAGGTATAATTTTGGTTCTGCATGTGCGAGAATCAGCGCTGCATGTATCAATATATTAAATGATTGCGCAAGTTCTATTTTTATCTCTGAGCCATATGTACTCATGAAAAGAGCCATATATGGCCCACGAGCCAGAGGTTCCCGACCCCTGGTCTAGGGAAACAGTTCCTGAAGTACAGTAGATAGAAAAACAGCTATGGCAAAATGATACTACAGGTAGAATATTTAAGATAACAACTGAAAATCTCCCTGCAGTGCAACCGGATCCACCTCTCAGCCTAAACTGGACAATGCTAAATGTGAGTTTGACGGGTAGCTTCTATGATGTAATGCTGAGCTGGGAGCCGCCACCATCTGCAGACGTGAAGATGGGATGGATGACGTTGCAGTACGAGGTCCAACATCGCAAAGTCGATTCTGAGCATTGGGAGACGGTGGGTGACAAAATGTGCTTTACGTATAGCAGTTCCTAAATTGCGTGAGGCCAAGGCAGCCACAGGGGCTATGTGTGATTTTACATTTTCGGATTAACGAGCGCATCTGAGTAAAACCCGCATGCTCAAATGCAAAAACAAATCTTAGTTTTCTCTTTGTACGAGCCTTAAAGGATTTTAAACTTTAGGCTTACACAGCCATATAAATGAACTAATTCATGTCCATTTGTGACATTATAGTCATGTGACTATTCAAGATGGGAATTTCAAAGACGAGCACATCATTTACTCCTGCGCCAAAAATCTGAATAAGGTCATAAAATATGAGCCCTATGATGATAGACTCCAACTGTGGAGAATAGGGCCGGATTGCAACACCGATATGTCTTTTTGTGTCGTTGTCATTGGCGGTTGTGCGGTGACATTCAGTGTTCCTTGAGGATTAAAGGAAACTCCAGAGACCTGACAATGATGCCCATATGCAAAGATAAGCGTTGTGTTTTTGATAGATAACTTCCACAGCTGTTCATAAATTGAGAACTTAATTTGTGGGTAAAAAAGTTGAAATATCACGAGTACTATGAATAGATTGAATAAAATACTGTCAAAAATAATCAAAGTAACGAAAATAATACAGTAAATAAGAAAAAAAAAATCTAGATGAGCAACGATATATGTGAATATATATTTCTCTATCGACAATATTTACTGTATTTATTCATTTATGTATTTATTTTGTATGCATTGTCAAATATTTTACAAGGGGTACTTGGGTCTCAAAACTTGTCATTATATATATATATATATATATATATATATATATATATATACACACACACACACACTGTATAATAATACTTTGTCTTTAGAAATTTGATCGCAAATTGTTTCTGAAATGTGATTATTCTGTTGACCACAGGCAGAGCTTGTTAAAACCACACATTCTTCCCTGTATGGACTTCAAAGTAATGTCGATTATGAAGTTAGAGTCCGCTGCAAGAAACATGGTGAAAAGAAGTTTGGAGGGTTCAGTGACTCTATATTCATCCATATTAAATCTGAAGGTAATTTAAAGAAATATCTAATTGATTATGTATACACATATATATGGTTATTCATTTATTTGACTGTAACTATTTACTTCTTGGTTTAATTACTTGACTTATTGATATATCCATTTATTGAGTTGTCATTCAGTCCCTACGTTGTTTCAAGTGGTTCAACTATGTTACCCTCTTTAGCATGCCAGCCCAAACTATTACTTAGCACACCAGACACAGAATGTCACATGAGTATAGAAAATTTGAAATGAACAATATAAGTTATTAAATTTAAAACAAAAAAATTAAACAACCAAACACAAAACATTAAATTATAACTGTCATTGATGTGAAATACACCAATAGATTCATCGCATGCTAGCCCGAACTAAAAACTAACAGGAACTAAAACGACTTCACACGCAGGTACATTAAATTTAAACATTAGATGAATTATACATACCCATTCATTAATGACACAATTAACAATCCAACCTTGAATAAATAACTTACATTCACGAGAAATACTTTACAGTCAGTTGCATAAATATTATATTGTGCAGTAATTTCCACTACATTGAGTTCAAGTATGATGACATTTACAATTTTTTTTTTTTTTTTCATTTCCAGCATCAAGATTTCCTAAATTGGCTATCCTCATCTTTGGCACCTTGATCTTGATAGCCATCCTGATGTTGGTCATCGTATGGCAGCAGGAAAAGTATGTACACGTGTATAGCTACAACTACCGGTATTTTACAAATGTACACAACGGTAAAAAAATTTGGCTTTCCCTTACAAAAAGCCTTTGTTCAAATTAATATTCATACGAAGCACAAAACAAACAATTTGCCAGCTAAGTTACACTTTCCATGTATTTGCTTTTCACTGTTTCCTTTTTCTTACCAAAGGTTGATGTTTATTCTTCTGCCACCCATTCCTGGACCCAAAATAAGAGGAATTGACCCGGAATTGCTTAAGGTAAATGCACAAAGAATAAAATTTAACTTTTTTTCCCTGCTAAACGGAGAAGGAAAAATAGGTTCTGAAGTAAAATTTGGAAACTTATGATAGAGTTACAGTATCTGGTGGCCTAAGAAGTTGATATTTTGAAAAAAAAAAACAGGAATCCCAGTAATCATTACTTTTAAAGGCTTGGCATATTGAAGGTACCAGTATTTTAAACTTAACCTAGTTAAAGTCTATTGCAACCTATTTGAAATTGAGAGTCACGCCTTTGTTACTGACTATTGCGAAAGGCATTTATGAAATAACTTAATTATTATAACTTTGATATTATGACATTATAGTGAGCATGTAATTTATATGAATACATATCACTAGGCACAGTAAACCCAAATAAGAATGATTTCATGCATAATTGACAGCCTAATTAAATCTATGTATTTATAATTATTCTAAATAATCATGTATGCCAATAAACACACTGATCATGTTAATGATATGTGATATGCTTATAGTTTAGTAGACGTTTAAAATAGGAAGAAGACATCTATCAATTTTGAACTTGCAAGGAGAACAGACGATAGCCCAAACCTCAGACAAGAAATTCCCACCTGTTCTAAAAGCCCCCACCATAACCCTTTCATTCTAATAAATCCTACGTTAGAAATAGCACTAATTTTTCAATGAAGATAAGAATAAATTAATCAGAAGTACACCCAATACATTGCTTGCGTGGTAAGTGACTAATGGAGCTGTCTAGAATGTGTGGTTTTAATGCAATATCTACATAAGTGTATATAGACCAAATCCAGCAACCAGCAAACCAGTGTTCCTAATAGTACATTGTGTTTGCTAATTGCGTTAGACGGCTTATTGGTGAATAAAAACCCTTCTGCAACAATGTTAACAGCTTAACATAACCTAAGAGGAGCTAGAAAACTGACCTCCCTTTGAGCTAGTCGAGTATTTGTAACATCACATTTATGGATGTGATTAAACTTTCAAAATGGCCAGAAAAAGAGAACTGTCACGTGAAACTCGACAGTCAATTCTTGATCTAAGAAATGAAGCCTATTCCATGCGAGAAATTGCCGATCTTCCTAAACAGTGTGTACTACTCCCTTTAAAAAACAGCACAAAAAGGCTTTAACCAGAGGAGAAAGAAAAGTGGGAGGCCTTGCTGTACAACCAAGAAAGAGGACAAGTATATTAGAGTCTCTGATTTGAGAAATTGACGCCCTACATGGCATCAGCTAGCAGCTTTCGTTGAATAGCGCCCACAAAACACCAGTGTCAACATCTACAGTAAACAGGCAACTCTGAAATGCTGGCCCTCAGGGCAGAGTGGCAAAGAAAAAGCTATATTTTTGATGAGAAATGAATATGGGCAGAAGAGCAGACAATGGACAATTCATTTGATAAATTAAAGTGTGACTTATTTCATGGATACCACAAAATTCTTTTGTGACTTCAAACTTTTGAATGGTAGTGTATTGAATTCGTACTTGTTTTCATACCACAGAAAGGGAAGCTAAAGGAGTTGACGTCCATTCTGGGCTCTCCCCCCGACCTGAGGCCAGAGCTGTACACTAACGACCCCTGGGTGGAATTCATCGACTTAGATTTCGAGGAGCAGGGCGACAGACTAGCCAACCTGGACACAGATCTCCTCATGGACCCATCCTTTTTCTCAAACTGCTCACGTCTTTCCATCATTTTCAGGGACGATGATTCTGGCCACGCCAGCTGCTGCGATCCAGATCTTGATGCAGAAACATCACATCCCCATTCTATCGTTGCCAATCAAAGCCGCAATAAGGATTCAACTTCTTTTTTCGGACCTCCACCTGCGAGCCGGGGCGCTGTGACTAGTGAGCTGCCTTTAGTTGTGCCCGCTAGAGAGACAATGTACACGCAGGTTAGTGAAGTGAAGCCATATGGCAAAGTAATGCTGTCGCCTGACACTGAAATGGAAAAAAAAACGTTGAAAGATATCCAAACAGCAGAGAAACCAGAATACAAGCCCACTATTCAGCCATCCACTTTGGAGATCAATGATCACCAATCTTTGCCCGAGTGCAATTCCAATAGTTTACACTCAACAAGGGAAGACTTAAGTTCTATCACTGGTCCATCACCAGAAGATTACCAAAAACCTTTTGATGAATCAGTTACAAACCCCTCATTCCACCTTCCCCCTACCCCTGTTTATACCATAGTAAAAGATGTGGACACGCAAAACGGCCTTGTCCTAACTCCAAATTCAATACCTGCGCTGCAGGTGAGCCTCCCGAAACCCGTGCCGATTCCAGACGGCTACTTGACCCCCGATCTTTTGGGAAGTATTACACCATAAATTTGCAACAGCTTTTTTGAAATTAAATCAACATAAGACATTCTCCTAAAACAGTCTTCAAGATTTATGACAGAGAGTCTAGTGCCTCAGTGTTGGATGTCTGTTCACCCAAAATAGAAGGTGATGACCAGACAACCAATGTAGCAAGATCGGGTTCATGCTACCCCTAGTGGCAAAAATGTGTATTATAATGTCTACAAAGAACTGAAATTGAAACCAGGGCTGCATTCGAGAAGTTTTATCAATACGGTCTGTCTTGCCCAAGACACACCACGTGAAATGGTGCCCCTACAACTCTTTTGGTTAAGGGATCCAACTAACCAAGAGTTAGGCCGGCACGAAACCTGAGTGGTTAGCGCATCCGATGCACAGTTCTGAGGTCAAGGGTTCAAATCCAGCTACCAGCCTTCCTGTGCGGTGTTTGCATGTTCTCCCATGTTCAAAAAGCATACATAGCAGGTTAATCGGCCGGTCCAAATTGTCCCTTGGTGTGAATGATCAAGTGAGTTATATGTCTTTGTGTGTCCTGCGACTGGCTGGTGACCAGTTAACTGTGGCCCCTGACCCACTGCCCGAAGATAGCTGGGATGAGCTTCAGCACCACCGCGATCCTACTAAGGGTAAGCGGTGCAGATAATGGATGGATTCGTCTACATTTATAAAGTGTATGATTGTGTATGAATGTAAAAATGTCAAGTGTAACCTGATAATGCACACCCGTGTGTGACATCACATCAGAACAATTTAACTGCTGAAATTTGCTATGTTACATTGATTGTGTAGATGCTATGTAAATGTTGATGATCCTTTAGTACGTTTTGCCAGCAATTGTTTCATTGATACATTTGTTGTGTACATGCAATATGCATGTTATTGATTCTTATGTTTTTGTAAACACTATCGAGGGACAGTTTGTGGGCATATTTAAGGTATTTGCGTCAGGGCCAGTTTCTCGTTACTGCAAGTATCAAGGGTCCTCTCTTTAATACCACTTACTGGCATTTGAAACGCATGCATTCATTCATACAGAGAGGTTGTGGATTTTGTATAGCCCTCTAAAATTATATTTGGATTGAATATTCTGTATAAACTTTTATGTAAATCAGGGGTCATCAACCTTTTGAAGCAAATAACTACTTTGTTATAAATTAATGGAAAAGGCTACCTATTTTATATTCGAATAAAAAAATATCTTATTGTATTATCGCTGTTATCTTCTCATTAAGTTATTATTTGGAGTGGATCTCAGTCAACCACCAAATCATCTTTCATCGAAAAAGGGCACCAGCGATAATACCTAAATTAATTCTAAAAATATGTATATAGAGTTATTAAGAATTAATCATGGATGCAGAGACACTGATCATGTTAATGATTTCATCTGGCACTTGGAAAACAGCTATTACTAACATAAAATACTTTCACTAAATATTTTCCACTGTTTACATTTTTATATTCCCTAGAAAACCAGAATGATAATGATGAAGTGAGCTATTTTCTTATCTGGTCCACGGGCACTACGTTGGTGAGCTGTGATGTAAATAGACAGTTCATTGTCACCTAAATTCAGATCCCTTCACAATGTGCTGCTGTGTTTCAAACTGATATACAGTATTAAAAACTCATGCATGTTGGTTTGTTGTGGTTTATTTCTGGTTTTTATGTGATATAAAATATTCTAGACAAATACAGATCAACTTATTGGCAAGCTGTATGCGGATTCTGATCAAAAGCCTGCTTGTTTGAATAAGGTAAGTCAGGAAAGGGAAACATCTCAAGATGCAGCGTTTTGGCTGTCGAAAGACAGGAGTTTAACAGATCTAAAGACCAAATGAGACCTGCGAGAGACATTTTGAGGCCCCCGCCTTAATTTCAAAGTTTTATCTTAATGCGGCTTCCATATGTTTGATATGGATACTACTTATGTTGTAATTAATAAGCCAGTGCTCGGAATTGTGACCTATTCACTCGCAGATCATTAATTAGAAAAACATTAATTCTGTTTTGAATGTGTTTTTATTATGACATTTGAAAGTAAATGTACTTTAAAGAAAATACTGTAGTCACTGCTTTCTAATTGAAGCCTAAAGGGACAGTGGGTGCACTTTTAACATACCTTTTGGTGATTTTCTGCCTTTGAGCTAAGTCTGTTTTTAGCATGTTTTATTAACTCAACCATGGTTATGAAACACAAATTTCGAATCTATCTGCCTGTGTCGTACGATCATACTTGATGGGAGTCTCGATTTGCAAGAAAGCTGCTACTTTCAGCAACTAAGGTGCAGATAAAATTGAATGTTACAATAAAGTATTTTTTTAAAAAGCCTTGTCAATATTTAAATATGTCAACTTACATGTGTAATTTCTTAAGTATTTTCTGAATTACCGGTACTTTTTTGTGAATTTACTACTGATCGATTGGATTCTTTTTTCAATCAATTCTTTAAAAGCAATTAAAACAATTTTAACAGCACTTTTTTTGTGGAAATCCCAATGCGGTTTAACCTCAACCGACCCTAGCTCCGACAGGCCCCCAGATGAATTGAGATTGAGACCCCTGCTTTCAATGAAGCGAAAATAAAATAATTCACAGGACGCACTGTGTTAAATATGGTGAAACGACATCTGAGCCCTTTAATGTTACCTGCGGTGTTCCGCAGGGTTCAGTGCTCGGCCCCCTACTTTTCAACATTTACATGCTTCCATTAGGTGATATTATTCGCAAGTACAATATCAGCTTCCACTGCTACGCAGACGACACTCAACTATATCTTCCGTTGGAGGAATCTTCCACACTAAACTGTGGAAATTTGGAGGCCTGTCTCACTGAGATAAAAGAGTGGATGTCACTCAATTTCTTGCGTCTTAACTCTGAAAAGACCGAAATGTTAGTCATTGGTCCTTCTAAATGCCGGGACTTATTCGCAAAAACTGCTGTGAACATTGACAAATGTCACATCACACAGAGTGACTCAGTTAAAAATTTAGGTGTCATATTTGACCCTGATCTATCCTTTGAGATGCATGTAAAGCAAATTACTAGAACTGCCTTCTTCCATCTTCGCAACATTGCTAAAATCCGTTCAATACTGTCTCAGTCTGATGCGGAAACAATAATTCATGCATTTGTTACCTCCCGTCTCGATTACTGCAATGCACTACTCTCCGGTCTCCCGAAGTCCAGAATCAAGTCTCTTCAGCTAGTACAAAATGCCGCAGCGAGGCTTTTAACTAGGACAAAAAAGTACGATCACATAACACCGATTATGGCTAACCTGCATTGGCTCCCAGTTAGTCAAAGATGTGACTTCAAAGTTCTCTTAGTATTGTACAAAATCATACATGGACTTGCTCCCTCTTATCTTTCAGATCTGATCTGCCACTATGTCCCGGTCCGAAGCCTACGATCTGAGAGTGCTGGTCTTCTGATGATCCCGAGAGCAAAGAAGTCTTCGGCTGGTTCGAGAGCGTTCTCCATCCGGGCACCGGTGCTGTGGAATGCTCTTCCCCCTGAGATTCGATCTGCAACCTCAGTGGAAATGTTTAAATCTAAACTTAAAACTCACTTCTACTCCATTGCATACGAATAACCTACTCCTCTTGTCGGTTGAAAATAGTTTGTGTAATATAGTGTAACAATCTGTGAAGCCCTTTGAGACTCTTCGTGATTTAGGGCTATACAAATAAAAATGACTTGACTTGACATATACATACAGTGCAACATGTTATAATTATTCTTATAAAGAAAAAGTTAAATTATTATTCAAGAAATATATTCACTATTGGGGAATTATGATAAGTAATGGTCCAGTTGATGGATAATTGTGTTCATATTATTATCTTTACTGCATTTTTAATCTGCTTGGTCAAAACATAACTATTAACATGAGCAAAATAACCTAATGGCTTTTTATACTTTTTATAGTTTGAAGACACATAAAGTGTGTTATATAGAGAAATCAAATCTGGAAAAGTATGTGCTAAGTGAACAAAAATGTTTTACTTTATTTCCCCCCTCAAATTTCTAACTTCAATGTTAGCACTGCAGTTATTTGATAAATCTTTGTATTTGTAATTTCTAAGGGAAACGATTAAAAAAAAACCAATACTTATAGTGTAAATTTTCATTTGATCATTTTTAAATATTCCCAACCCCCTTAAAAGACTGTATTAATAAAAAAGTGTGAGAACAACCGGTGTGGTCAGTTGATGACACGAACCTAAAACACACACGAAAACATAATAATAAGCTAACAGTTGGCAGTTGGTTACTGTAAATTAGCCTCGACTGTTGTCCGATAGCTCGACTAAAATCGGGGCTCTTCTTTTCACTATTCAATCAAAACAAGACATTTTAACGTTTATGTTTAAGTGTATTTTTACATGGCACTGTCAAATGGGATTAATCTTGATAAATTTATTGAGGAATTCACCGCACTTGAAATTGTAAGTAAATGATATCTTATTCCTGTCTTAGTCATCATGTCGACAATATGTAATATAGAGATATTATTTACATATTTGACTCAAATCATTAAAACTTGATATAAGAAGTGGTGTCAAAACGCTTACTGCGATGTGTTGCAGTATAATCATTTAATTTTTTTAACATTAGACAATTACAGAGTTAAACGGTAAAAACATCATGCTGGAGATGATGGTAGAAGACGCCAAAAGACAAGCATATTTTTATGAAAACAAGGAGAAAGGAGTCACTGAAGGTAAGCCCTGTTCCGAGTGCTCATTTATTATTTCGAAATAATATGTTTCGTATAATATTTTGACACAGCACCAATTCTGAATTTGTTTTGAGTTGGACTGATTTGCTGTTCTGAGGAAGGTATTTGTCGCCCTCGGCTGGTGATGTTGTACATTTCATATCTTTACGGATTTCAATAAATAAAATAAAAAATAAATGAATACAAATAAACACAATACAGTATCATTAGCAAGTATGGTTGTTTATTTTTGACGGTAAACTTGGGACTTTCTTAGCCAGACATGAATCAATGCACATTGTAATTTATATTTAGCAGTGAATTACCCAAACCAGCTCGTCCTATTAAGCGGACAGCGTGAATTATTTAGCACCTCCTGGTGGTAATATATATATATATATATATATATATATATATATATATATATATATATATATAAACAATACTAAGCCTATACTGCATTGTGTAATTTATCAAACTATTCCAGAGAGAGATGCCCTGCTTGCTACAGTGAACAAGCTACAACAAGGTTTACAGGAGCAATGCGACCTCAGAGGTAACAAGTACATGTGCTGTATTAGAAAATATTTTTTACACACACTCATTTCAATTGTAGTATTGTGAATGATTACAAAACAACTCAATGAGGTTACTGTCTCCTAAATAAGTATGTGTTTGACTCTAGTGCAAAATGAAACACTGAAGAGCAATATGGAAATTTTGAAGCAGCAAAGTGAAAAAAAAGCAGAGGTAATGTTTGCAATGAGTAAAAAAGGACTTAACCCTACTGCCAAGTTTGTCGTTTTGCATTGGTTACTGATGAATTTGCAGGGCAATTTGGAATATTGATTGCTAACTTTAGTTTACGAATAACACAATCAAAAACACTACAATAATGAAATGAAATATTGTCTGTCTCCAGGATGGACAGGCTGAGATCCAACTATTGCTCAGTGAAATGACAACACACAAAGAAAGCCACAAGAGGGAAGTAGAGACAGTCATGCAGGAGTGCAGGAGGCAAATAGAAGAGGCCCGCAATGAAGCTTTCTGTCTATGTAAGAGCATTAATTTTTATTTTGCGTGTAATAGAAGCGACCTATCTATTCTGTTGGAACGTCAATATTATGCAGTGACGTGTATTCAGATTTACAAATAAATAAACCTACACACTATTTATCATTTGAATGGCAGAACAAGAAAGCAATATATAAACTGCAGCTCAGAAAAAATATTTCATTTTCATCTCATCTCATTAGCCATACCGCTTATCCTCATTAGGGTCGCGGGGGGGCTGGAGCCCATCCCAGCCATCTCCAGGCAGTGGGCAGGGGACACCCTGAACTGGTTGCCAGCCAGTCACAGGGCACACAGGGACAGACAGCTCATTCGCTCATTCACACCTAGGGACAATTTAGACCGGCCAATTCACCTGAAATGCATGTTTTTGGAATGTGGGAGGAAACCGGAGTGCCCGGAGGAAACCCACGCAAGCACGGGGAGAACATACAAACTCCGCACAGGAAGTCCGGAGCTGGATTTGAACCCACGACAGGTTCCCGAGACATGAACTGTGCCGCACAAGCGCTAACCACTGCGCCGCCGTGCTGCCAATATTTCATTTTATTTTCTTAAATTATGAATGACGTCTATGCACTGCTCTCTGAATACAAGCATCAATAGATTGGTTTATCTTTCATGAAGAAAACAACTCAATGCAACAAGAACAAATGACTAGACGGCTTGACTTGCTTTTAGCTTGCTAAAAGTATCACTAATTCTATTGTTTGGGGATGAGGTGTGGGCTACTAAATCAGAATTTCTGGTCTCAGTATCGCCCTCTGCCACGAGACAAGAGAAATGCGTGCCTTACTCTGCATCTGCAGACGCCCAGTCCAATAATAGGTTCAAAAATAATTGTATTGATAATATTCATAGTTTAATGTGAAAATTCTGAAATTCTGAAAATAAAAATCCAAAAATTGAGACCTAAAATGTGAAAAACTTTAAAGGGACAGTCTGTATCTTTTAATTATTATTTACTCACGGTAAAACCAACTTAATTAAAAAATAAATAAATATTGATTTAGATAATAATAAAAAATACATGAACTATCATATAGATATGAATTTTGTTAAATACACGTAAGTTGAGGAATTAGCATTCACTTTATATATAACGAGCCTTATAACAGGCCAATTTTCCACCATTTCGCTGCTACGGACATTTAACAAAGGTTGGGCATAAAAAGAGAAGTAAAATGTTTTGGTCACACCGTAGTTTGAATTATTCTTTGTGCTTTTTAGCACTAGTTTTTTAGCACTAGTTTTTGGTTGTCATACATCATACAGCAACATCCAATGGTCAAATAATACAAATTGTCCCTTAACAGTGGATAGATACAACCAATATATTTTTAAATTTATATTTCACATGATGGCAGGTGAGGCACGGCTTTACCTGCCTCGCCTTACTTATGGTGTGTCATAAGGCTGAGTGATATTGCCCAAAATGAAACCTTAGTATTTTTTCAGTCATCTGAAAGATTACCATTTTAATAGACTTGAAATCAAATAATCAACTTAAAACAAATAACAAATATTTAGATAACACATGATTAATCAGGCCCTGGGACTGGATGGCAACCAGTTCAGGGTGTCCCCTCCCCACTGCCCGAAGATGGCTGGGATGGGCTCCAGCCACCCACGTGACCCTACTGAGGATAAGTGGTGCAGTTAATGGGTGGATGGATGTTTACTCCGTAATCACAAAGTGTGTACAAAGGGTTTAAACCATTACAGCTGACTTTAAAATCACGTCAACATAAATTCAACAATCTGCAAAAAAGCTATTTGTAGCTTGTGCCAAACATCCGTGAAAGCGTGATTATGTAGGTCATCATAGGAGTAAAGTCGTCTCATCAACATTCCCATTTATCATACGGCACAAGTTATAAATAATAGTTTTGCCATTTTTGAAAGTTTTGGGATCAAGAGGTCGCAGGTTTGATTCCCGACTCCTTCTACCTATGTGGAAGTGTCCTTGGGCAAGACTGAATCCATAATGCCCCCAATAAGCAGGTAGGCGCCTTGCATGGCTGACTCCCTATTGGTGTGTGAGTGTGTGGAGGATGTGTGAATGGGTAAGTGTGAAGCACATTGTAAAGCGCTTTCGGAGGTCTTTATTGACTTGAAAAGCTATATAAATGCAGACCATTTTCCGTTTAGCATTTACAAGCTTAGAGAGATTCAAATGTACTCTTAATCATTTCATCCCTCTATTTTTCAAATAAATAAAAAATCATTTAAATGAAATGTAATGCCTAGCCCTATCATAATGATCCACTCTAATTTAAGACACCAGAGTATCCACTGCACTGTCTCAAGTGCATTTGCGCTAAACAATATAGTGCTACGTTACATCATTTGTTCAAAGTGTGCTCATTATGATAAAACTATTCATTTTCCACACCTACTTACAGATAAATTACCAATTTACCATACATCTAGCGCAGCTTCAGTATATCATACAAAATGCCTTTTCTATGTGTATTCGTTGTGTTGTCTATGACTGCAGCACAGGCTAGAGAGGCTGAAGTTATGAAGTTAGTGGAACAAAGGGATCTCAATCTTGAGGCCATGAAGAGGCATCTGAAAGACCAAGAAAGAAAACACCAAGGCGAGCTTTTGAAGTTACAGATAGAGGTACATTTTAATAAACTCCTCCAACAGATTCTGTGTTTTAAGACCACATGTCAAAATGGTTAATAGAAACAAATGTAAGAGCAGTGTGGATTTGGTGATTGCAAATATATTCGCCCTCAGTGTGGTGTGGCATTTTTGTTTGATCTCAAAAACAAGCTGGGATTAGTAAATGATAAGTTTAGAGTTTAGTAGAAACTAAAACAAAGGAAAAGAGACACCAATGTATGTTTAACCTGCAGAGAGAACAGGAGAGGATTTTTCAAGAAACTCACAATGCCAAATTCTAAATGTTCTAAAAACCATCCCCTTTCTTTGTATTAAATCTCTTAGGTTACAAAAAGCGAAGATGCTCTAAAGGGTGTGGAAATGACAGAACAGCTACATTGTTGGCTCATCGTGACAATGATGTAAACCGTGCATAACAAATAACAGTGAGGTGTAATTATTCTACTCAATGTCCTTTTCAAGTTTTCAATTTTGAAAACAGAATAAACGTATTAGTGAATTTGACACATTCTGGAGCGCCTTCTGTCATTTTATACCAATTGGGCTATATTTCCAGTTTGCTATAAGAAAATGAGAATTTACCATACTGTATAGCATTAAATGAATATGCATAATGTAAAAGGTTTCTCCAAAAGGTGCACTTTTTCCCCCAAAGTAAAAAAAATGCTGGTTTCCATTTGGTAAAATGTCACGCAAGCTACAGATTGACCCCAAAATAGTCACGCTGTCCACAGTAATGCTCAGAACGTGCATAGGTAGGCACTAGGGGACGCTAAACCCCCGCCCCCTTTCCTTAAAAGTGTTCTTTTAAAGTGTTATCTAGTCTACCTCTGTCAACAATGACCTTTGTGTAGAATCCCTACAATTGTGTAAAATGTTTGTGTACAGCAAAGAAAAACAAAGGAAAAATAAATATTTAAGCGCTAAAATGTTGTAAAAAATGTGTGAATGTTTAAAATGGTGCCATGCTGTCTTTTCTTAACTTTAGCAACATTTTTAGAAAAACACATTGGGAAATATTTGTAGCAAATACTCCTAATGCAATTAAACCTTTTCTCAGATATAAACCTGATTTGGGTGGCACGGCGGCTGAGTGCTTAGCGCATCCGCGGCACAGTTCTGAAGTCATGGGATCAAATCTTACTGTGTGAAGTTTGCATGTTCTCCCCATGTTGCATGGGTTTCCTTCAGGCACTCCGGTTTCCTCCCACTTTCCCAAAACATGCGTGTCAGGTTAATTGGCCGGTCCAAATTGTCCCTAGGTGTGAATGAGCGAGTGAGTTGTCTGTCTCTGTTTGCCCTGCGACTGGCTGGCAACCAGTTCAGGGTGTTTCCTGCCCACTGCCCGGAGATTGCTAGGATGGGCTCCAGCACACCCGCGACCCTACTGAGGATAAGCGGTGCAGATAATGGATGGATGAACCTGATTTTTAAATTGTTTTTTTTCTAGAGATGATGACAAATAACAAAAGCTTGCATTTGAGATGTGTCTATATTAAAGCAACACTTAACTTTCACGTTTTGTTGGTGAATGCAGCACCGTACGGACACAAGTCTTTAGTGTTTAATGACTTATGCTATTGAGAAGTTTCTACTTTTTGTGCGCATAAGTGGCATTTATTTCAAGGTTTCTTAGTGCAAATAAAAATGATACAGACCCTCTCTTGCATCAGAAATGCTCTAATGAACTAGAAAAAAGTCAATATTTCATCCGCAAAATTATGAAACTACAAAATCTATTCTGCTTGTTTCTCTTTTTACTATTAAGACACCTGCATACAAGATTGCATAGGATGCCAGTTCGTTATTTTGACGATTATTCCCCTCTGTTGCTTGTTATTTGGACTATTATGAACTGTTTACATGATTGTCACTATAGGCCAATCAGATCAGTTTTTATTTTCACATCCTTTCGGGTGGTTCTGCTTTTTTAACCTAGGAGATTTTAAAATAGAATAGAATAAAGGCTCAAAATATGATTTTTAAAACAGATTTTGAATTTTGCCCAATGTTTTTTTTTTTTCAGTCCTCTCCTGTTCTCAGTGTGGGTTTAAAATTCATTGAGGTCTTATCTCCTTATTTTGTGTGTCTAATGATCTATAAACTCATCAGTAATTAAAAATGAAAAAGTGGGGAAATGTTTTTTTTAAATGTACAGTATCAAATATATACTGTCATAAGGAAATGCAAATGCAGACAAAAGCACTCAGTTGCCCTGCTCTTATCTATTGGGTAGTT
Source organism: Urocampus carinirostris (assembly GCF_059441175.1). Taxonomy (NCBI): domain Eukaryota; kingdom Metazoa; phylum Chordata; class Actinopteri; order Syngnathiformes; family Syngnathidae; genus Urocampus; species Urocampus carinirostris. The sequence continues at coordinate 30,237,446 of NC_142364.1, forward strand.
ATTTGAACGTTAATATACATTGCTCTGAAATTGTATGATATATTTTGATTCTGCTAACATTTTTTTATCTGAATATAAGTTGGGGAGAATTCAGAATACTGCCCAGATGAGTCAACACCAACAGAAACACCAAGATTCTGTTAGTACAGCACAGAATTTTTTCAAGAGGGTGAGCATATTGTTTATAATTCTGCTTCTTTAGAATGTTGATAAGTTTTCTGACTTGGAACAATTACCGTATTTTCCGGACTATAATGTTCACCCCAAAAAACACAAATTGGCCTGAAATTTCAACATGAGCCATATATGCGGAAACACGTTATGATATTCTTGCAATTACTGATGAGTTAACATATTTTATTGCTCACCACAACTGCTCGCAATGGTGGCCACAAGGATCAAACTGGCTAGCACTGGTAATATCACCGATTCCTAACCACCAAACCACTAGGAACATGGATGGTTATTTACAATGGCATAACAGTAAATCCAACAGGATTTAGGCTCAGATATCAACTGGGGGCATGCAGGGACTTATCAACTAGAACCTTAAAGATACAGGAAACACGCAAAAATGCATTAGGGCCATGTCTCAATAACACACTATTTTAGTCATGGTACCAGATATGTGACAGTAGAGAGATAGTTATTTACATTTTCTCAGCTCAAACCAATCCTGGTAAGTGACAACTGTTTTTAATATGTGCTGCCAGTCATTGATTTTTATTTTTCTGAATGACCGAATGACTTCTAATTATGCCTTTCCTCATTATGTGATCTGTGATATATTCTGACGGATCAATCCATGTGTAAAAATGGCACTTTTTTATTTATTGTGCAATCGTAGCCCTCACAGTACTTAGTAACAGTAATTAATTGCGCTATATGGTCCAGTGTGCTTTATTTATGAAGAAATAAAATATCACAAGACTATTTTGGGGGGGTTGCAGGATATAATCCAGTGCGCCTTGTATGTGGAAAATACGGTACAGCTCATAAAACTCTTTGCTTTCGTTTTCATTTAACTGTCACTTGATGAAAATATATTCCCTAAAAATTGTATTTCCGCCAGAAACTTCAGTTTATTCAGGAAGAAAAAAACAAGGAGGTTGAGGAGCTACGTCAGCAAATCAAGGAGCTCGAAGCCAGTCAGCGCATTGCAAGCCTCAGCAGCTGTTCGAAGAAAAGAAGACGCTAATTGGCCTAATGGGCTGCTGCCCTTTCACTGCTGAAGGTCTAAATAACACATTAGTAAGTCTTCTAAGTTTTCTGGTCTTTAACCTAAAGTGTTTAAATTGAGTGTCAATAAATGGGATATTTGTTTGCCGTCCAACTGTTTTGCTGTCTTATATCAATCAGAAGTTTCACTGTCAAGCTGGAAGGTGACCAGTGTAGAAAGATCAGTTAAACACATGCTGTATTCCTGTCCGAGGCTTTAATCCAATCAACTGGACCGACGGCAGGCAGGCAGGCAGGCGACCACACTAAGTTGAAAAACACGAGACCTATTGTCAAAATTCCGTGTACTATTGTATCTTCTATCATGTTATTTAACATGCAATGACAGATAAGTCTAAGCATACAGGTACAACAGCCAGATGAAATGAATTGATACACTGTTTACGTGTCTCATAAACAAGTGATATCTATTATAAGTCATTGCATACTGAGTGATTTAAAGACTGTTTATTTTAATATTTAACCGTTTGTTTTTAGGTAAGTTCTATTCACTCGCTATAATGCAGTACATATTTCATGGTGGCAATGATTCAGGGATTTTCATGGTCCATTGTTCTCACAGTACAGTATTTTCTTGCATTATATGGCACACCCCCAAAATTGGTCTTTTGTCAGATAGTATTCAGATTTGAGGCACACTGGACTATAAGACAGATGGAATTAAGATTAATAGTTAAAATATTTATTCATGTATAACCGTTCTCCACTTACCATATATTTGTTGAAAAATGTCGTTGACCTTAATTGCAAAACATCTTATGCAACAGGAATCGAACCTGGGGCGCGGCAATGAGCCCACCAAACCTAACCACTTGAACACCAATGATACAAATGAAATATCAAAATGCATTCTATTTTATCTCGTTATCACGCTATTTTTACTCATGTTGCCAGTGAGTAAAGAATGTAAAAAACAGAGGACTTTATAGACAAACGAAAAATAGCATGGCCAAGGAAACAACTCTTTGTGTTTCAAAATAACATTAACACATGCTGCCAGAGAGCGCCTTGGTTTCTCCATATCTACACAGGCCTACTTTTGCCTCAAGCCATTTTATTAATTTGTCACAAGTGTTTTATTCAAGTTTCTTTTGTGGATTAGCAGTCAACAAATTTCCATGTATATTTGTGTGTATCGCTATTAAAATACAAACAGACCTATAAACAGTAAAACAAGTCATAGCTAAATAGTGTGTTGCCACACTTTAGAGTTTGATCACAAGATTTGTCAGACGTTTGCTCTTGATAAGAATATCGAAAAACTGCTGCAACGCTCTAACTCGTAAGACGAATTTAAGGTCAAGATTAGGTCTTCCTCGGGCAGCACGGCGGCGCAGTGGTTAGCGCGTGTGCGGCACAGTTCTAAGGTCTTGGGAGCCTCCTGTGTGGGTTCAAATCCACCTACCGGACTTACTGTGCGGAGTTTGTATGTTCTCCCCGTGCTTGCGTTGGTTTCCTCCGAGCACTCCGTTTTCCTCCCACATTCCAAAGACCTGCATTTCAGTTGGATTGGCCGGTCCAAATTGTCCCTAGGTGTGAATGAGCGAGCGAGTTGTCTGTCCCTGTGTGCCCTGCAATTGGCTGGCAACCAGTTCGGGGTGTCCCCTGCCCACTGTCCGATGATTGCTGGGATGGGCTCCAGCACCCCCGCGACCCTACTGAGGATAAGCGGTGCAGCTATTAAGATGAGATGAGATTAAGTCTTCCTCTTTAATTTCTTGATTATGAAAATAATCTATTGACCTCTTATGTACACTACAGCGTGAATGCCAAATTTACCATTCTGATGGCGTCAAGTCTGGATGGTGTTTAAGCAATTCAGATTTATTTTTTGGAACTCGAGAGTATCTGATCTGATATTATACATTATAGTATCATTGGTCCTTTTGCAATTCAGGAAATTAATTCACTTCATAGATTCCTCAAACTTTGTCCCAGTTTTGGGGTTTTGTTCATATTTTTATTCTTAATGTTTTGATAGAAATTATGACCTCAAATGCTTAATCTGACAGGATTATGGAATAAGGGGGCAGGTGAAGAAATTTATAAAAGGTGAGGTTTATTTACTCATTCAAATTGTGAGAGACAGTGGCAGACAATTTTTGAAGGTCTAGATAAATCTTAGTTTTGTAGCTATATCTGCATAGAATGGGCTACAACCCTCATCTTTCATTAGAAAAAATAACTTTCATCAACAGATGAATATTGCTTACTTACTTAAAAAATACTAATTTCCAAGAAAACAAGCTTTTAGAGAAAGGATACATTTCAAACAGATCTTTCACTTCTTTTGCATTTATTATCACTCCAATATTCAAACAATTATTTTCATTAACACAAGGGCACTTTGCTTGCAAAAAATTTTTTTGATGAGCAGTGCATGAGGTTTTACAATTTCACAACTGTGTTCCTGCAGACGTGCACAAAACGACATCCCTTTCCGACCAGCGATGAGACTTAGTAATCTTTTTTTAAAAAGAATGGAGTGAACTGCCTATTGCGATTTGTCCATATCACACGACTCTTACCACACTGCTTCACTACACCTACACGCCAGCTAGGGCCACCTATACACACTCATTCGCCGGGTACAGGAAGCAACACTAGTAAGTTGGGCTTTCTTGATGTATGGACCAAGATCTGAAAAAGCCACTCCTGCCATCTAATGGTAACTTACTGGAATAATTTCCAGAGGCTTGTTACTTGCTGATAAGAAATAAAATACACAAATAGGACCAAAACAAAATAATTACACCGAAGTGCTTAAAAAACTGACCTAAGTTATAATGATAATGCAATAAAGAATAGTGCATTATAACAATGAAAGCGCAATGAAAATAAAAAAATACATAGTGCCAATAAACGCTGTAGATGGGACCCACATTTCACCCAACCTCTAAATTACTCCGGGCAAAACAACGTGTGTTAGAAGGAAAGTACCCCAACAAGACAAATGTATTCATTTAAATGTTTCACCAAATGTTTTAGTAAAAAAAGGTTCCACATTTATGAATGCACCATTGTGTGAAATGGCATGATTATGCAACTCCACCAGCGATTAATATTGTGCACCTGATGCTTGGGAAGAATGTAAATGTAAATGAATGGTCTGCATTTATATAGTGCTTTTCAAGTCAATGAAGACCTCCCAAAACGCTTTACAATGTGCTTCACACTTTTTCCTTTTACACACTAATTAACCGATATGCAAGGAAACTACCTGGCATTAGGGATTCAGTGTCTTGCCCAAGGACACTTCGACATACAAGACGCAATCAACACCGGAATCGAACCTGCGACCTATTGATCCCAAGACAAGCGCTATACCTGAGCTAATGCCGCCCGAATAATGACTCCTGGATTTCAGGTGCTTGTTCAGGTGATCCTGTGGACGACAAGTAGTATTTGTTTATGTCAACATTGTGCATTGACTGGGATTCACACGTAATTTTGATCAATTTCGACAAATAAAAAATCTAATTGTTCACAAAAAGTTATGGTAAAAGAGCTTTAATCTCATTGTTGCTATTATTCCTTGTTGTAATGCACTTGTTTAAATGACCTTCTTTTAATGCATAGAGTGTACCACATGTAACACTCACACACGCTAACTATTGTCATACAAAGTTAAAAAAAGTACTAGATTAGGGTGAAGGTAACAATTAGCTCGAATAGTTTCGCTTTGCAGACAGCTGCTACAAAGAGAAAACGACTCAGAATAGAGTTGTATAATTGATTCTTTCAAACAAACTTTCTACCAGCCGTGTAAAAATAAGAGAAAAGTGGCTGTGGGTCCCATTTATGGGGAAGCACAAAGCTAATAACATGGCTACCAGTAGCAGTCGAAAAACAATGCTAAATACATGTGTGAAACAAGGTAACATTTTCTTTAAAACACAATACTCTCCATGGTAATATCCCCATGTTGCAAACTCATATAGACTTTTGGTCGCTCTGAGTGCCTGTAGCAGCGTGACTTGACACGAACATGGCGGCAACTTCAAGACAGGGATTTTACGAGGTAAAAACATAACAACAAAAAACACATTTCTCGACCAATGATGTTTTTATTATAAATGGAAATAATATTTGTATGATGGATTGTATATTTTTGCTTAGTATTCAAATTAATGTTTTTAATGAATTAAAGGTTGTTTTTTTTTTACCACTAGAAGCCACCAAGTATTACAATTGACCATCTAAAGCAGGGGTGTCATGCAGGCGACCCGCGGGCTGGATGAGGCCCGCGAGACAACGCTGAGGGAAGAGCAAAAGAAGTACGAGCTGCAGGTTGAAATATGTCTACTTGATGTTGCCAAAGCCAGGTGCCTCTCACAAACACTAATTGTATTTCTTTCTCTCTTCCTCATTTTTTCTCACTTTATCTCTTTCACTCTGTCTTTTTACCTTCTTTTGTGCTGATCCTTTTTTCTCGCTTTTCTCTTGCATGCCCCCTCTCTTTCTCCACTTCTCTATTCTCTCTCTTTCAATTTCTCTATGGATTTCTTTTTCTTTCCTCCTCTCTTACTATTTGTCTTTTTATCTCTTTTGTTTCTTACATTCTCTCGCTCTCCCTCTCTCTCACCCTTTCTCTCTTTCTTTGTCCCACCCTCTCTCTTTTTCTCTTATTTCTTTCTCTTTCCAATCTACTTGTCCGGTCCCCAAGAGTATGTTTGTTCTATCATGTGGCCCCCTGAGTTAAAATGAGTTTGACACCTCTTCTCTAAAGTAGAGCTAAAAAAATGCATTTTTATATTTTGGCACTCTGTGCCAGTGTTTCTGAAAATGTATTTATATGTTACAGCATTGAATGAATCAATCAAACCCAGGAAAAAAACTCCAAGGACAATGTCCAAATATAAAGACAGGACCCTGCTACTACCAAAGTAATGGCAGCGCTACAAATTGGCAAAGCAGGGCGTAAAAATGTCCCAACAGGGACTGAACGAAAACCAGGAAGTAAATACGCACTAACAAACGAGAATCACCTGCACAAGACAGAGAGCTGATTGGCTAAGCCCAGGAAGGGAGAGAACAAACACAGGTGTACACAATTTTAATTAACAAGATAGTGACAAACACTAGGTCACACATTAACTTAAAAACAATTTAACACAAAAACCAAAGCAAATAAACCTAGAAGAAAATAGGTTAGGGATAGGCAACTCAAAATGTTAAAAGAGCCATTACAGATCAAAAACAACACAAATATGTCTGAAGCTGCAAAAAACTGTGAGTTCATATATAAATGTATTTATAGATTAAAAGCAAAGGGGATTCATAGGGGAATAAAAGCCAGTCATCTATTGTTTATTCTAGAAGTTTAAAGCACTATAAAACTTTACAAATGTTTGTATTTGTCCTCTTATAAAAAACACAAAATGCCAACAAATCTCACCCCCCTCAGATGTATTTTTCTTTTTTGATCATCCCTGAAGAAGCTAGGACGCGGCTCGAGAGCCACATGTTCCTTTGCTGTTGTCATTTTAGTTACCAAATTGCATTCACTTGTCATCGTTCCTCAAGGATTGTAGGAAACTCCAACAAATTGACAAAAACTCTTGTCATACTGAAAGACAACAGAAGCGTTTTTGACTGCTAACTTCCACTGCTCTTCAATTCAAATGTAATTTTAGAGCTTGTGGGTGAATAGTTTACATTTTTGGAGTACACAGTCTATATTGAATTAAGTAACGTCAAACCCTTTTGCTCCTGTTATGTATTATATGAATACATACTTCTTCCTGCTGACACCTCTGCCTTCTCACCATTTAATCATTTATGCCAAGTTTACGGGCGGCACTTCAATTTCCTTCTTCAACTGTCAAAGAGATGGCTTTTAAGTTTAATGCAGCATCATACGCTTATCTTGTAGTATTTTCCATGTTAATGATAGTTATTACAACGCAAGTTGTAACTAATTATAGAATTTAATTGGACCTCTGTGAACAATTCATTGGTTTAATTGCTATACTCTTGCTGTGAAATCTGGTTTTCCCACTACAAAAAAAGAATAAGTCATTTAAAAAATATTTAAAAAGTAGCAAAAAGTAGTAGCTTTTAGCCCAGAATTTACAGTAAATCTAAATGAAATGAAATGTACTACAAGCTTCAAATTGACCAGACAGAGATTGAAGAACTCCACATGCTGCTCACCGTGTTAAAACACCTGAATGGAGAAGCTCCCCCTGGTGAAGGTTTGACACGATGCTTTGTAATCTCATTATCTGTGCTACTCAGACACCGCTTGAGAGGGAGCCAAGTGCTAATCTCACTGAGAACATTGTGTAATAAGGTTGCGTAACACGTCATCTCTCAAAAGACATTAGATCAATTGGCACCAGATCAACTTTCCTCCACGTCAACCAAAAGGATCCGTTCTTGACTGTTAACAAGTATTATTGATGATATTTTTCCTCCCTTTTTTCAGTGTGAATTAATTGAAACATTTTCAGAGTAACTGGGCAGAGGTAAAGGAACCAGGATTATTGGTCCTGACTCAGAGCTTTTCCTAGAATGAAGAAAAGGGATGATGGTTGAAGGTGAGAGGTGTGGCCTGAGAGCTTCCTCCTCAAACTCCGCGAACTGGAGTGCACTTGAAGGCAGTGATGGCTTAAAACTCTGAGTTGGTTTTACTCCCCTGAATGGAAAGCAACGCTGTGTATTGATTCCAACTGGACGCTTGGAAAATTGGTAAGAATAAATCATACATTTTTTCAATATGTCTGTATTGCTTGGTCTATGCAAGGATGCCACCAACCTTTTTGAAGCTGGGGATTTCTTTGCTGTCATTGATTAGTGTGAAGTTGGTACCAGTTAAATGCATTTGTTAAAAATTACATATATATTATTTATATATATATATATATATATATATATATATATATATATATATATATATATATATATTATTGTTTTCAATTATCCTCGTTTTTTTACCAGGAGGCGTTAAATAATACACACTGTCTCTTTAACTTCCTGTGGGACAGAACAGTTATGTTTCCAATGACGAACTGCAGATTTAGTACTTTTTCGGAAAATTTAATGGTCCATGATGTATTTGTGGGTTTAGGCATCCTTCAAAATGCCTGCAGGACAATTGCACGGGCCAAGCCCCAAACTCCACCACAGCCTCTACAGCCTAACAGACAGCTCAGATGCCGAACAAGATGGTGACGAGGGAAACGGACCATTATGCCTCACTCCACTGCAGAAGCTCACTATGGACATGCACAAGGATGATCGAATTATCAAGGAACTGGTCATTGGCCGCAGGATCGGGTTTTATAAAGTTCGAGGGGAGATTGGCCACGGGACCTTCTCCAGAGTCAAACTGGCCTTCCACGCTTTGACAAAAGGTGATGCCAAATATAAAGACTGGTTTGGTTATGTGAATTGTCTTTATTGTCATTGATAACAACGTAGTGAACTTTGATTAGACGTGGCGGTCCACGATTATCATCTAATAAAGACTTAAAGAAGAAAAGTAAGGTAAATAGAATATAAAAATAAATGGGCAAAATATTTACAAGGTAGTACTTGTAAAAATACTGCAAGAAAAGATGTAACAATAGTGCAGTTAAAAGGAATGCAATAACATCCAGTTGCAACAAGATTTCCCATAAAAGTCGCTAAATAAGATACTCATTTAACTACTCATTTTTCCATGCAACTAGCAAGATATTTCTTTCTTCACGTTTTTGCCTAAAACGAGAAACAGCACTGACTTGCGATTATATATATATATATATATATATATATATATATATATATATATAATATTTAAAATAAAAAACGTTTTACAAATTTACACCTGACAGCCCAGGCAGAAAGCAACAGGTCAAAGAGGGGAGGCCCGAGATGAGAAGAGTCCTTGATAATGTTGTTGTCAAGAACCGGAACAGGGGGAGAACCCAAATGCGTGACGTTTCTCACACAAGCTTTATGTTACGGGAAATGGGGCAGTCATGCATGTTAACCCAAACGCCAGTGAATCGGCGATCGTTGGGTGGAAGACGTAAGGCAGAAGTCTGGCGTGGAATGACAGGAAGCCAGAGGCCGACGAGATCGATACCAATTGCATGAGCAGATAGACAGACGGGGTCAATACCGGACAGGACGGTGCAGACAGGATTTATATCAAAACTGGATATCAAAATTAAACAGGACAAACTAGACAGGAACGAAACTGGAGACTGATATTAAACAGGGCAAAACAGATGGGAGCAATACCGGACAGGAAATACTAACAAGAAACCGGACAGAGTCAAAGCCCACGTCTTGCGGGCACAGAGGTTCGTTGACGGACTCACAAAGGGTGAGTGAGAGCACCAGGCTTAAATAGAAGGGAAGACAATCCGTCAACGAGCCGCAGCTGGTGCCACTTGGGCAGGGACAATTGGGCGCCATGGCAACCGTGCCAGTTGGTGCCAGTAATGTCCTCCAAACTGGGTAGATAGCAACCAGTGATTTTCTGGGTTGTGTACTCTCTGTCTGCTTTTTCTGTCTTGTGGAAAATCTCACACTATTGGCAAAACTTGTAAGGCATCGTTTTTCTTACTTTAGAAGTCCTTCCTAGCCACAAAATGTTCTTGTCGTATAAGCACCGTAGATATACAGTATATTTATTTTTGGTCGTATAATATGTAGAATAACACTTAAAACTAAAGTAATTTTGCTAGGAATAAACTCAATGAGTAAGTACACATAATAAATAAACAGCCTACAAATTCATGAAAATGTAATTGATTGATTTGACCCGCCCTGTCAACAAGCAATCTGAAACTAAGACGAATCAAAACCAATTTTTGTTTGACTCCTACAGACAAAGTGGCCCTTAAGATCCTGGACAAGACCCGATTTGATAACCAAGCCCAGCGGCTGCTCTCCAGGGAAGTCAGCAGCATGAACTCTATGCAGCACCCAAACGTTATCCGCCTCTATGAAGTGGTGGAGACGCCGTGCCGCCTCCATTTGGTGCTGGAGTACGCCGGTGGGGGAGATCTTCACAACAAGATTTGCAACGAAGGAAAACTTTCAGACAACACCAGCAAGGTCACTTTTTCACAGATCCTCTCCGCCATTAAATTCATGGTGAGTCAATGCAATGAAAATCCAAACTACTTGGAAGTCATCCTGGGTTCCCGCGGATCCTTGAAATGTCTTAAAAGGCATTGAATTCATTATTCTTAAAAGGGCTTAATTGGCATTAAAATGTCTTAAATCTAATAATTGAAAGTCTTAAAAAATGTGTTAATAAGATTTATATTTGTTTAAACTTAAAAGATTTTGTAACATTCAATAATTTAAAATAGATGAATTGAATAATTTAAAAAATTGAATAATATTGAAATAAACCTTTTTTCTCAATTGTTTTTTGTCTTTTTGTTGACTCTGCTTCAAATTTGACTTCAAAAGTCATTAAAAAGTCTTAAAAAGTCCTAAATTTAACCTGCTTTAAGCTGTAGGAACCCTGTCATCCCAAATGATTGATTAACAGTCTAGAGCTTATTGCTGCAAACTAGCAATTAGTTACAGTTACTAGTTAGTTACTTCATTTAAAAAGTTGTTCAGTTACCCCTCAAATGACTGACACCGAAAAGTAGCGTGTTACTCTGAAAGTAACTACAGTATCTAGTGGGGCGGCATTAGCTCAGGAGGTAAAGCGCCCGTCTTGGGATCAAGAGGTCTCAGGTTCGATTTCCTCCGTGTTATATGTTGATGTGTCCTTGGGCAAGACACTTAATCCCTAACGCCCCCGATAGCAAGTAGTTGCCTTGCATGGCTGACGCTGCTATCGTTTAGTTAGTGTGTAAAAAGGGAAAAAGTGTGGAGCTCATTGTAAAGCGCTTTGGGAGGTCCTTTTTGACTTGAAAAGCGGTATATTAATGCAGACCATAAATGCAGACCAGTTACAAATTACCATATACAGTATACTCGCATTGAAGCCAACCCCCTAAAACTGCTTTAAAATAGCCACATGATGAAATAAATAGAAGGAAACGTTAACACCCCCTGAAGAAGCAGTGAAACCTTCGTATTTTTTGGTTTGTGCAATCTCTTGCTAAGGAACATTTAGATAAGACACTCCAGTCCATATCTGTTCTGGCTTCAAACCAATCTTAGATATCCTTCTCAATTTCTGGATAGTGTCTTTTTTTACTCCAGGCATGGACGACCAACATGCAGCACACTTTTATCGTAACTACAGAATAAATGGCTAAATACACGACAAAATACACGCTAAAAAAATACTGTCACAAACTGCATGGTGAATAAATTGCATTGATGTCCTGTATAACACGATTCACTTTTTTGTTAAAAAAAGTTATATGGCATGTATATATACATATATTTCTACATATGGCAGGATCGTTCCTCCATACAAGTGAGGTTCTTTAGATGATATATTCTATCTTCAATCGTTGCAGCACAATAAAAACATCATCCACCGAGACCTCAAGGCCGAAAACGTGCTGTTCACCGCCAGCGGCTGCGTTAAGGTGGCCGACTTCGGATTCAGCACACAGATTTCAAATCGCAACGACACGCTCGACACGTTTTGCGGCTCTCCGCCTTATGCCGCCCCGGAGCTCTTCAGGGACGACAGCTACCTCGGGCCCCCCGTGGACGTGTGGGCGATGGGGGTCCTGCTTTTCTTTATGGTGAGCGGCACCATGCCGTTCCGGGCCGAAACTATGGGCAAGCTGAGGCGCTGCGTTCTCCAGGGCGACTACAGCATCCCGCCTTGGATTCCCGGTCCCTGTCAGAGGCTCCTCAGAGGCATCTTGAAGGCGGATCCCGTCGAGCGTTACGCAGTTGACCAGATGCTGGGCTGCGATTGGCTTCTGCCGGTGGAGTTCCCGTGGTCGTTGGCATCTCCAGAACCGTCGAGTCCTCTGCAAGGCCTGTTGGATTCTAAAACTAGGGACCGGGACCATGTGAGGGAGGAGGAGTTGGAGGAGGTCAGGCGTTCTCTGGAGAAACTTGGGATCACTCTAGCGCACTTACGGAACAATCAACTGAATGACAGCTGCAGCCCGATTACAGGGGTTTACCGGATCCTACTGCACCGAGCGCAAAGGAGGAGGGGTTGCGACAGTCTGCCGGTTGTTCGAGGGATGGTGAGGGACCCCAAGCGGGAAGGACTTCGAGCATACAGGGGGCTCAGGCACACTTCCAAACTGTGCGTTCTTTCATAATACTGTAATTTACGGACTACAGAGCACACCTGATTAAAAGCTGCATGTGCAGTTTAAAGGAAGAAACTCAAACTTTTTGAACAATTTCAAGCCGCAGGCTTTAACAGCCATAACTAGAATGGCTGTGCGCCATTATAGCATCACCCGTGTGGAGACACGAAATCTTTGGGTGACATTTCCGGTTTTGGCAGGGTCATTCACCTCTAGATTGACCTACCTTGCCAATGCCAAGAGCTTTTTGTTTGCCGTTTTTACATCTTCACCTGACTGCCTGTAAAATACGGTGTTGATATTCAATGCCATTCTGGCCTGGGAGAAGGGAATGTCTTTGTGGGTAAAAAATGTCAACAAACCCAAATGGACTAAATAAGCTTAATTTTTGTATTTATCACATCCAGGGTAACTAATGTACCTGACTACCTGTAGAATATGGTGGTCATGTCTAAACACCTTCCCAAGTTTCTTGGGCGGGCAGACACACAAAATTAAAAAAAAAAAGACATACAATCTTAGATTAAAAAAAAACATTATCACCACCCTCGTTTTGCTTGCAAGTGATAAAAATTAACTCATCACGTCCATTGCTTACATTTTAATTGTCAGGAGGGAAATGTTTAGTACAGAAAAGTAACACATTGTGGCGCAACTGAGACACTAGTTTGCCAACTTTTTCTGCAGCTCTAAATCGTAATCAACTAGCAGGAGTTGAAATTAAATAAATCTGCATTAACATTTACACAGGAGTGCGACAAAACATTCTCAAAACAAAACTCTTTGCACTTTACTGACTAAAACTCAGTAGCCTGGACACAAACTGAGCCATGCGACTGGTCTTAAGCTCTCCCATCCCTTGACAAGTTAATAAAGAGACCAAGTTTTGCTATTACTACATGTAGGTACTAACTAAGGAAGGGTATGCAATAATATTGAGCTAAGAATTATCAAACTTACTACAGCCTGGTACGACTTCACAGTTTTTGGCCGGATAGGAAAATTATAACATTGTTAGTCACTAGCTGCCTTACTAAAATATTCTGTCAGTCAACACTGTGTTTTAGAAATATTCCAAACATGTACTCTATGAATGATGAATGTTGTTGCACTCCTGCGTATATGTTTATGCCGCAAACAAGTGTCCTAACCGCGGCACAATGTGATATTTTTCTGTACTAGACATTTCCCGTTTTGTTTTGATTTATGTAAGAAATGGACAGGAATGAGTTTTTTCTTATATCAAGTGCGGCTTGTACAAAAACAAAGTTTTTTTTGTTTAATTAGCACGTGCGCTTTTAATCTGGTGTGCTCTGTGGTCCGGAGTTTATGGTTCTTCGGCTCATTCGCTGTAGAGATGTGTTGTTGACAAACACAAAGGCTCTATGAGCCAGCTCTTTGAAGAGAACGACGGGAGCCGGATCCCTACCAATCAAGAGCCGGCTCCCCTAGTGATGTTTTTTTTCTCTGGAAGATGCTTGTGATTGGTCAATATGCATTTTTCCAAGGATTCTGTGGAGTTGACTTTCATTTTGGTAAGTCAGGAATCCCTTGTTTTTCTCGGGACTTTAATTTTTTTTACTAATCAAATACCCTCTTGAACACATTTGTTCGACAAACAAAAGTACTGCACTTTATAAACTATGTTTTTTTTTTTTTAAACAAATGACTTGTGTACCGTCAAATATGAATTTTTAAAGTCATCTTGCTGCTTTATTTTACTAGTGATTCCGGAAAGGGCGAAAAAAATCAATTCAGGACAACTTCAGAAAATGGTTTGTCACCATAATTTGGACGTTATTGGGGAACAAAAATGTGGCATAAAAATACTTTAACCTTACTTGAACATGTCGAAAAGTCCAACTTTGTTGGCTTTAGAAAGCACCTTTATCTGCCTTTTGGTACTTTTGTTGACATGATGTCTTTCGGAGAAATGATTTGCACGTATGTAATGTGGGTTCATCAAGCTTTTTCAAGTTTGTGTACAACTTATACTCCAATGTTATTGACGCACAGGCAGACCCAGGCAAGAATGGGGCTGGGTGACTGGTTAGCCGATCAAGATGCAGAGCACACTGCACGATGAAAATCCACAAAGTAATGAAACGTGTAAAGTGAATCGCAATACTTCAAGATATTACTCCATAAAAAAGTAAGTTGTTTCGTACTTTATTATTTATTTTTCTGGATCTATAAATATTTAAATTTATTATTTCTTTAATTCTCTGTAATAATGTCTGTCATCGTTATTATTTTTCTACGTATCAAATTTAAAGTTTATTCTTGTAGTTCATAGTTTGCTGTTGAGCTGAAAAATAAATATTTTCAATTTTCAATGTAATGTGTGGTTAATTTTTCTGGGATTCCGTGTTGCTTGATTTTCAACTTTATTCGAATGAAGGAAGTAAATGTTTAAACTACTGAACCGAGCAGAAAAAAAGCCAGAATTCCCCAATCACAATTTCGCCTTTGTCGACAGTGTCCCTTTAAAGTATTTTCAGGCTTTTGTAAAATGCTAATAAGCGAGAAGTTTCTGTTAATTGACAATAGTTCTATTGAAATCACCGTGTTCCTTCAATAGAGGAACTATATGACTAAACTTTGTAAATAAGACCATTAGTTCATAAGTATTTGTAAGCATGACAGTATTTAGAGACAAATCATGGTCATCTTATAACTGCTGACCACCTGGTGAGCTGTGTTGTGCGTGTTACTGAAATAAGTAGATAGTTAGAGATACTAGTTACCCTATTTAAAAAGTAATTCAGTTACTCCCTTGATTACAGACACCAAAAAGTAGTGTATTACCCTGAATGCAATTATCTAGTTACAAATTACCGTATATACTCACATAGAAGCCGACCCCCTAAAATTTGTTTTAAAGTAGCCACATAATAAAACAAATCGAGGGAAACGAGTAAATTTGTGGAAGCAATGAAGCCTTCATATTTTTTGGCTTGTGCAATCTTGAGAGCTTAGCTGAGACACTCCATATCCATTTCATTTCTGGGGTTCAAAACGCTCCAATATTTCCTTCTCCCTTTCCAGGGTACTGTCCAAGACATGTTTTTTTCCAGGCATGGTGTATTGCAAAAATAACATAACCAATAATAACATTAGAGTTCAGCAGACTTTAACCGTAAAATCTGCGCTTACGTATACCCTATTGATTTTTGTTTGGTTTGTTGCCCCTTTCCTTACACACGCTAATATGCACGTATGAGCTGACTTCCCGATTTCAGTATTTTATTTTATAGATGCAAATTCTGCTTAGATGCTAGTATATACTGTAGGGAGTATATCTGCATAAAGAAAAATTCAGTGTTCTTGTACTCTGTCCTTGAGATGGCCCCACCAAAACTGTATTCAGTTGGACGTTTTATGTAAATATAAACATGCCCACCGTTCTGCTGATGGTGCTAGTAGGGCTAGGTGGTTTGATCCAAATATTGATATTATCGATACTAACCTAGTACTTGGATCAGATCGATACAATTGTCCTGCGTTCAATACTTTTCTCCTCCACCAAATTCCTTAGAGTGTATTTTCTCTATGAAGATAATGCAGCCCTTGTCTTTCTCATCCAGCGCCCTTTGCCACTCTAAATTTATGCCTGGCTGTGTAACCGACAGGCACACTTTAAGCACCTCTCCCTACCTGACCTGCTGCTGCATCCTGCCTGCCAGACACTGGAAAGGGACAAATATATCCGACCAGAAGCTAAAAATAACAGCAGACAATAGGAAGCGCAGCACAATAAACATTTTTTTCCAACAGAAAAGGACAACGTCAGGTGTAACTTGTATGGTGAGGAAGTCTGCAACTGAGGGTACACCACAAATTAATTTGAGAATTGCTTTCCTTTGTAAGAAATTAGTCCCAACACTGCTGGTGAGTTTCGTAAATGATGTATCGAGCAGGTGGTTCTTTCACTGGAACATTTGAACTAGTCCTGTTTACCTTAGATTCACCAAGTTCCTACAAGTAAACAATAGTCCCAGCAGCAGCTGGCAGGACACCAGATGCTGCACGCTTTTTTCTCCCAACCGGTCCAAACCAGACAGACTTTTTTTCAGAACGGGGGAAGATCAGCTCCTCCCTATCGTGCCCTGCAATGCCACGGTCACCCCGAAATACCCTCCCTCACCCTTCTCCTGCAAGAGCGGCAGATGGCGTGGCGTGGCTGCAGAGACATCTGCAGGACAGACAATGGGGCTCTCTGTCCAGTCCGATGGAGCTGACGGGCGAGGGAGACGCTCTTTTGTGTCTGACGCTTTACACATGCAGATGAGATGAGGGGCCAAACAGGGGCTTGGGGGGGTGGGCGTCAAGTAAACAGATGACGCACCACAGCCCTCCCCTTTCAAACTTGCTGAGTTTTAAACTTTCTTTAAACAATACACACTAAAGCTAAATGATCATTATAACAGGTGTCTCAAACTTGCTTAATTATGAACGTTAAAGGGGAATTGTGCATCATTTGACCACTAAATGTGTTCTGTTGTTAAACCAGAAACGAGTGATAAAAATCTCAGGTAAGAATACAGACGACAGAGACCAAAAGTGCCCACAAAGCCCCATTTTCTTCATTATTTTTTGCTCAGCCTTTCACCAAGAAAAGGACAGATTATGACATCCATGTAATGTTAAATAAATAGAAATTTATCAACCTACGTACCTAAGTATTTTGAAAAATGCTCATCTATCTGATAGTTGATGTATTATTGCTAATTATTTAAATCAATATTAATTTTTAAACATTGTTTTTACCGCTGGGAGGCACTGTGTAATACACACTGTCCCTTTAAGTACAAGCCGAAGCTGATTATTGATTAATTTATTGCTGATATAGTTGTTGATCATTAGAAAGGTCAATGTATTTTAAGCTTATTTTGTGTATGGAATAAATAAAAGAAAGAAAATATAAATTAAAAAATAAGAAAAATGCATTAACAAAAGACAAAGAAAGAAAAGAGAAGGGTAAATAAAAAGAAGAATGAAAAAGAGAGAAGGGAATGGCCACCATGAGTCCAAGTAGTTTGTATTCATCATTGTTCTTTCTAGCATTAATTTTGGTTGGATTACACAATACAGCAACATCTAGTGGTCGTATATTACACAGTGTCCCTTTAAAGACCCAGCAGACTCCTTTCAAATTGTCTGAGATGTAAACTTTTGTCTTTCTTGGTTTTCAGCTCAAAAAACAAAACACACAGAATTCATTGATAATTTAAGAAGTGTTTATTAAGATTTTCCACTTGTGATTTTTCCATTTCATATATATTTTTTTCTGAAGTCAAAAAGTACAATTTTTAGTATAAATTTAATCCAGCCATTGTCTGAAGTGAAACCTTTAGACAACATGCCTGTTTTTTTTTATAATTAGCTTTCTTTTTTGTCATTTTTAAACTTCTAAAGTGAAACCTTTAGAGAATTAAGACAATTCTGGAAAGTGGGAAAGACTTTCGCCGACCGCAACTGCTGACATGTTGCACAGCCGAGAGGCCGCCATCAAAAAGTCTCTTTTCGTTGGCGATTCCTCTCCTTCAGCACCGCTTCTTCTCCTTCTGCGCGTGCTTGGATGAGCGTGCGAGTGCCTCGTAGTACACACGCCGCTTCTCCTTCCTCTCCAAACCTCATCCGCACAAAGAATGAGGGTCGATGGCGTCGCTCTTGAGGCATACCAAACCTCATTCACACAAAGAATGAGAGTCATCTTGGTATGCACGGGACAAGAGGCGACGATGGGCCGGGGCCCGGGGCCCCGGAAGGCCTGGATTGGGAATCCTCCTCAGGAGTATCCAGGGATGAGCAGAGACAGCTTCATCCTGTCAGGATGAGCGTTTCTTGAATTCACAGAGAGGAGCCCGATGGGAAATCAGCGCCCTGGAAGGGTGATCTCGGGGACCCAGTCGTTCTGGAGTCGGCTCTCCTCGCAGAACAAGTGCAGCTTTTCCAGGGAGGGGTCTTCCCAAGCACCCTCAGATGGGTTCTGTTTAAAGAAAAGAGGACACATGTGATTAGCAATCTTTCTTTTTATCACGTATACCTTCTTTTAAATTCTGCCATAACCATTCGTGACTACATTTGTGTCATTACAAATTTACTTAAGGGGACAATGTACGTTATTTGACCACTATATGTCTCTGTATGGAGTATTGCAACCGCTAAAGAGTGCTACAAAGCACAAGGAGACTCGAAGTGACCAAAAGTGACAAAAAGCAAAATATTTTTAATTAAATTCCCAATTTAATTGCTAAAAAAAAAAGATTTTGACGGATTATTTTTGTTTTGGTTATGAATATGGATAGGAATCAGTGATGTGCAGTCAGATTCATTTAATTAGTCTCATTTTCTTTAAATAACCAATTAATTAGTACATGCTACATAATAAGTTTGTCACATTTGTCGGTACCATAGTGGCCTCACTGTCCACAGATTTCTAATATGATAATAGCCCTACAACCAATATCGATAAGTTAATTCACATGCTTTCAAGTTATCCAGTATTTTTTCCTCACTGTATGGATTTATTTTCAATATTGTTATTGTTGCTTTTGTTTAAAAGAAGCAGCACATTGCCTTCATTTGTAAGTTTAGGTAAGACAATAAAACATGTTTCTATTTTTTCTGAATAATATGTAGGTTCTTTTATGTGTATATGTGACTTTGGCTCACTAGACACAAAGCTCACCACAAATCACTATTAAAAGTTCCACCAGGGTACCTATCGCTACTGAGCAAGACCGAGAGATCGGTGTTTTTATTTGACATTACTTGATTGGCTGTACATACCGTGATAAGGACGCAGTGAGCATCCTCGAGCTGCTTCGAATCGCCGGCAACGATTTCAGCCAATCGATTTTTATCGCTCACACGGACGATGCTGATGTCGTTATCAAAACAGAAAGACTGGATGAGTGTGAAGTGGATCTGCAGAGCCACATCACAATCGAAATCCTCGTCCACCGCCAGCACGCAGAAGGACACACTATCCGGATCACTGTTGACAAAATCAAGTAAAATGAGTAAACAGTCGCCAAACACACTCTCAAATCTTCCTTATTTTAGGTACTTACAGATTCATCACTTTTGCGCTCTCGTAGACTCCCACAGTGAGAGAGTCATTGTCCAAAGCTGCAACGAGAACCTCCTCCAAGGCTTTGCCGGTGCATTGCGCACGCTCGCTAGATTCTTGGCTCAACACTTGTTCCAGAGTCATGATGAATAGGATGAAAAGTTTCCTCAAAAGTAGAAAGGAGAATGTTGTGTGGAGTAAATCCGCAGAAAGAGTAGTGACCCTCGAGGAGCGAGCGTCTCTTTTATAGCGAGCAGCTCGTGTGTGGTTGAGAAAGGAGACGCGCTCTGATTGGCTGCTGCTGTCTTGTATTGGTATGATAATGCCTTTGTCGCGCTTCTGGCTCGTGGCAGATTGATGGAGGGTCATTGAGGCACGCACGACCCACCAACCCCCTCCCTCTTTTTGGGACGAAACAGCCTGGTCTAAATCTAAAAATAACCTAATTTAGGGAACCCCCGCCCCCCATAAAAGAAAAAGTGTGGAGCTCCTTTTTTGCAACTTGTAGAAGACAACTATAGTGAGGGAATTGGCAAAAGAAAATGTTGAAAGAGCCGCATTGGACTGGAAAAACAAAACATGTTTGGATCGCCAAAAAATCCGCATTTATTTGAGCCCTATAAGAAAGGCAACACATTTATATGCACTGTATATTTGAGGTATTAGAGGCCTTTTCAAGCGGAGAGCTACACTGTATTTGTTTTTTTTTTAATTAGCGCAAAGGGCACCCAGTTTACATGCATTTCTGATATAACAACTGATCATGTTATTACTATTCTGCATACATGTCAACCTCCACGGTTCCATGCCCGTACAAACTGTCGTATTTTACATTGCAAAATACAAAATAATCTTACACAATATTTTTGGGGGGGAATGATGCATGATGGGAAATCCCCAGGCGGCAGACGCATGTGCACAGCAGCATCAAACCGCTCGCTTCTTTTGCATTGAAAAAAAACATACCGAGATAGAGGCTACCGCGGCAAACTCGTTTGATTTGATTGATTTGCCATTTTGTGATAGTCGGTGTATACCGGATGGTACCCATAATTGACAAATTTGCCTTTTTCCGTACAGATTTTCATGTACGTTGTACACGTCTTAAAATGCTTAATAAAAGTACTTTGTACGGCAAGAACGTACAGGTTGACAGGTATGATGTTGTCACTATGTTATCACCAGGTTAATATTTGAAAGTTTGGTTAAAAAGACTCAGTTAACAACTAAAGAAAAATCATTTTACCTGAAAATTACAATGCCCCAACACTGGTGAGCTATTCTGCAGAAGTGGGCACCTCAGCTGTCCTCTAGTGCCTGCGGACACTATGTTGGAGACCCCCTGGTATTTTTCAATATTCTTTAGAACGTTAAGAATGTTTGTGTCATGTTTGGTCTCCTAAAGAAACATAATCATTTTCCATTCTCAAACATTTTTAAAAACGCTCTAGGGAGCCACTAGAAAGGGCCATGGAGCCGCATACGGCTCCAGAGCCGCCTGTTGCTGGTCCCCGCTCTGACATGGAAGGGAATTACTTTTCCTGGTAACGAGTACTGTAACGTGTCATTGATAACATTCGGTAACGCAACTGTTTTAGCACGTGAATCGTTACTGAGTTGCTCTTTAAATGCAGATAATGGTTTATGTTGTTCCCCGTTCGCTGATCATTTCTGCATCACTCATAATATCACTCACAACCTTAGACCCAACACTATACCTACAAAGCACAACTGAATAGTTGGTGGAGAAACCTGGATTTCTCCCTATGAAGATATTCTCCCTACTTCATTAACTCGCATCTAAACCAAATTTACAACTATGAAGTAAACTACTGAAATCAGAAGTCTACTTATAAGTGCATATTTGGGGGGGTGTCACCAGAGGTGAATGGTAGGCAGCAAGTTTAATTAATTACTGTTTTTACTAACACATCCAACACTGTTTAGGGAACACAACCACCCCCTACTACTTAATTTTACCCCATAAAGATATTCTCACTACCTGTCACCTGTAGCGAAAGGTAGGCAAACGTGAGCACATTATCCATGGTAAGTGTGTTGAATTTTCTTCTTTTCTTTGTAAAATAAATTTTACAATACCCCATGCCTGCAGAAAAAAAAACATGTTGAACGTACCAAGAAATAGAGAAGGAGATATTGGAGGGGTTTTAATCCCAGAAACAAAATGGATATGGAGTCTCTCAGTTGATTTTAAGAGCCAATAAATATGAAGTATTGACTGCTTCTATCGGGTGCTGTACCTGTTGTTATTCTGTTTCTCTTATTATGTGGCTTATGTAAAGCACCTTTAGTAGGTCTTTTTCTATGTGAGTAAATGCGGTCATTTGTAAATAGATAGTTACTGTACTTTTAGAGTAACACGCTACTTTTTTGGTGTTAGTGATCTGGGGGTAACCTAATGACTTTTTGAATGAAATAATCAATAACTGTAACTAACGTGCCCAATACGACCTCGCCCCACACAAAAATAGAAAAATAAAAAAACAATGGAGCTCTTTTTGCACACGATTTGGGTTGAGGGGGTTCTACCTTGCAGCCACAGTTTGCGTTTTTTTTTTTTTTAATTTGCAACCACCCCCCAGCACGGCATGCAGAGAAAGGGCAGGTGGACGATGCCATCTGTGGACTCGGGGCAGGCCTGGCCCTATTGTGCACAAAAGAACCCTCTAGGTGACCCCCATCCCCCCAACCCCCCCACCCTGGCTCTCCACCTCCTCTATCACAATTGCCATACAAATGCAAATGTGCAGCGCGTGCCAGAACGCTGTGCATGCGTGCTGCTGCAGGGGTCACCCAGGACTGACCACGTGATCATCAGCTGTACAAGTAAGCTGTTATTTTATTTGATTAATTTAGGGACCCCCCCACACACACACACACTTTTCTGCAGCTTTAAAACCGAACGGCAAGATCTAATTTGCTTCAACTTGGGACCATTGCTATGAAAAAGAGTCCTGTTTTTCTCAAAGAGACATAGTTTATTATTAGGCACCTCTAAGTGGTAAAAAAAGAAAACCTTATTCGTTTAAAACAACAACATTGATTTGAACAAGAAGCAAAATTACATGCACTATGGATTTTTTTAAGATACTCGTTGGTCGAGAAATGTTCAATGTCCGATTCATCAAGAATTATTTCCCTCGATGTGCTTTTTTTGCGCTTATCTACAGTATATCTTTCAGGAATACTTTCAGTTTTCTCAATTTTCAATCATTTGTCTGTCATAAAATTAATACAATAAACAAAAAACTGTGATTATCATAAAAAAATAAACTTTCTTTACTGTTGTCTACATCACTGATGTGTCATGACTACGGATTTGGATCACCTGTGCCCGCTTATTTGGCGCCAGCCGCTACGGGCTACCTGATTGGTTCCCTGTCCCTTTTTAAACCCAGTCCTGTCACTCTGTGGTTGTCAGTCCATCTGCGAACCTCTGTTGTTACAAGGCAAGCTTTTTTGACCCTGACTCCTGCCTGTCCCGTTTTTGTACAAGTTTGTCTCCCGCTATCGACCTGTTTTTTCCGTCCCTGACACCGCCATCTCCACTTCCGTATTTGGATCATAATCCGATTGCGAGGGCGACTTGCTTAAAGTGTCCAGCGAGCAACGGATCGCGGGCGCTGCCCTTCCTCTTTCTATTCAATAAACTTGTGGTAAACACTCCGCATTTGGGTCCTGATTCCGTTCTGGTTGTGACATGGTGCTTTAGTCCAGGCATGATTTTAAGTTCAGCACTTTGGGATTGCGAAGCATCCAAAGTGTCTTCCTGGTAAAAAAAAAATCACTTAAAGTGAACCAGGATACAATTTAGCACACAGACTCCGCCGCTATGCTGCAAGTGCACCCTAGCCGGGTGAAAGATGAACAGAGAGGGCGAGAGCGGTGCTAGGAATCGCATGTATACTGTCTACTGAAGCATCTCAGTATTTCCAATACTGCGTTGTTCACATTTTTTGTTTTACTTTTTAAATGTTTTTATCAAGCGTTTTTCATCATATTTGAGTTAATCCTGTCTTTTATTAAGGGAAGAGATTTTTTTAAATGCTAGAATTTTTATCTTGCTCTCTCTTAGGGAGTAGAGATATAGAGGAGAGGATCCCCAGTCCCCTCGCTCCCTCCACTTTAGTCGCCTTTTACGACACGCAGCGGACCACGGTGGGAGAATTATCTTACCTCTCACAAGGAGAGGGCCCCTCACCACAGGGAATTTTTTTTTTGTTGGAGAGTGGAGAGGTGTTGTAAAAGGATAGTGGGATGTTTGGGCGCGTTCTAAGGGATGGGCAGGGCACCTGTATGATGCGGCAGGGGTAAACCAGTGAAAGCTGTCGGGCCCTGCTGTTGAACAAAAGAGTGTGTTTTGTCACCCTGACCGGAGTGACATGGCTGCTCTCTTGTGTCCCGTTTCATCTGGATGGACGAAAGCTTGACCAATTTAGGTGCCGAGGTGCCTACCTTGTTTGGACATTTGGGTTGGTCATGGTCAAAATGTTTTGTGTTTTTTGGTGCTTTTTTTCCTTCTTTCTTTTTTTTTGTTTTTTGTGTATGTGTTTGTCTTGCTGCCGGTCACCCCTCTTGAGGGATATGACCAAGGTAGATAGATAGATAGATAGATAGATAGATAGATAGATAGATAGATAGATAGATAGATAGATAGATAGATAGATAGATAGATAGATAGATAGATAGATAGATAGATAGATAGATAGATAGATAGATAGATAGATAGATAGATAGATAGATAGATAGATAGATAGATAGATAGATAGATAGATAGATAGATAGATAGATAGATAGATAGATAGATAGATAGATAGATAGATAGATAGATAGATAGATAGATAGATAGATAGATAGATAGATAGATAGATAGATAGATAGAATCTTTGTGAAAAGATTGGGTTGAAACTAAAACGGGCTCGTAACGACCATGGTGCTCAACTTCAATTACCGTTGCCATCATTGTTTTGTAATTGTAGCCAGTGAAATAATTTGACTTATTAATCATTGCACGAATACGGCAATACACTACCCTAAAAGTGTCTTTTTTTCAAAGTGAATGAAAACGCTCGCAGCCTTTTGTTTAAAAGCGCAATCGTGCTGTTGCAGGAGGCGGTGCAGGAGCACCCGGGCTCGACCTGATTGATTCCATTCATTGTTGAAATGAAAGCAACACGGCAGATGGAGAAGTGTCGTGGTGAAGCCCCCCCTCAAACCCTAAACCCACCCAGGTCAAGCCCCGGGGCGGATCTATTGTCCACAACTTTTGCATGCGCGGCCCTGTCTGAGTTCGCTTTTAATTTGAATGTGAAAGAGGTCACAACAGATTGCAGTGGAAAGTTTCACAATGAAAAGTACTTGCAGACGAACACACTGCGATAAAATCACCATCTTGTCATGTGTGTGTGCGATGTACACAAACGCAAAGAACGTCGGCTGCGTGTTTTCTGCTTCAACAAAAGCTTATCGTGGCATTATTGGAATAACACGTGGTGTTTATTGGCAAATTTGAAACTTTCGGTTTCTTTCTGCTGCGCACGAGTATGCATGCGCGGAGCCAAGTGGGGATTTGCAGCATCGCCACAGGGCAGGCGCGTGCAAATCGATACTATTCTTTTGTGGCTGCAGCACATCTGCTTGGCGGAGGTATCCCCCCTCCTCCTCCTAGTTTGGCGTGTGGTCACGCGACAGGTGTTGCTTTGGGGATGCGTGACCCACTGCCACTCGGCAACCCCCCACGCTCGCTGCATGAAAAGGTACTGGATGGATCAACAAGGGAGGTTTTTTTGCGGGATTATCAATCAAAAATCTGTCAAAATGTATTTGTAAAGTCAATTTTATTTGTAAAGCCCTTAATGACAAAAAGTCTCAAAGGGCTGCTTTTCAGGCAACAAATTCAAGTTGTTACATTCCGATGTGACCGGAAAGGTTGCTTTCAAAAAGTAAAAGCAAAATTTAGATTTAGAAAGGAAAGTATTTACAGAGAAGTATACGTAGAAAAAGTCCGACTTCCCCCAGAGGATGCCAACTGGGCGTACACACATTGTGGTCGAACTCCCTGCACATGTTCCTATAATACTGCTCAGACAGCACACAGCGTCAGGTCATTGCCTTGTCACCGTGATGCCGCCTTTATCCAGTAATTTCTGTCTTTCACCATCATGTCAACTTTGGTTTTGTTCTGAGATTTTGTTGTTTTATGACCACTTGTGTGTTCGTTACTTTGTACCTTATTTGGTTATTAAATACCATCCCTCCTTTTGAGCACATCTCCCTCGGCTCTTGCTTCGCAGCGTTTGTCTCCTGAACAGGCAAATACTACAATAATACAATTACGGGATTATTATGAATATTGAACTATAGTAATACTTTATTTCAAAAATACGTAAAATATACTACTAGAGAAATATTACAAAAATACACCTGCAGGAAAAACTACAGTAATTCTATAGAACTCATTATCAAACGGAGTGCTTAAAACAGGGACCCATTATATCATTTTGCATGAATTGTGAGCGTTTCAAAACCAACTTAATCAGACTAATTTGAAAAATAAATATAGGAGATTAAATGGGTTGAATGTGACTACTAAGCGATGGGATGACTTTGGTAACTTTTTATCCCAACCAGAATCTGTAACAAATTTTTATTCCAAATGCATTGCATTAATTTTTGTTTGAAAATTGTTTAAAACCCTTTTAAAAATGTGAGTAAAAAAACAAATACTAAAAATATGACATGTACATGTTTGCATGTATATGTACTCACAAACGAGAACGATCGTATTGGGACTGGCTCTTTGGACTTTTTTTAACGCAATGTGACCCGGGGCTAACTGCATTACCTTCAGCTTAGTTTTCCACTTTTGCTTTTATTTATTTCCATTTATACACCACACGCGTGCACACGACTATGTGTTTACTACGTAAAGTCTACAGCAGCTAAAATGTTTTGTGTGTAGCCCCACGCAGCAGGTGCTGCAGGGCCCTTCCCCTGGGGGACAGATGGCGCCCCTCGGTCGTCATGGAGACGGATGCAGACAGATAAGGCTTTACAAACGCTTGCACGCGCTCGAACTGCTTGCTTTACTTATGCAAATAAGCGGCGCGTGCCAATGCATTTACACTTGTAAACTTTTCATTCAAAGTTGGTCCGACCATAAAGTTTGACTTTAGTGAGCCCACACCGCCCCCCAAATTAAAAAATGTTTATTTAAAAGAAACTTGCCCAAATGCCAACAAGATACAGTATGTTGTTAGTTAACTATACCAAACACATTATTGTAGTAATATAATATTGACATTACCGCAGTAAATTATTCATTACCCTAAAACGAAATAAAAACGGAATGAGTTATTTATTTCTATGTAACTGTATGTATGATAATTGCTTATTTCAACAGTTGATAATTTCTTAATTCTTAATTATAATTTAAAAGGAAAAGCATTTCACATACGTTTTTTTCAAGAGGTTTATGCAAACGCAGGTGCAGGTCTGTATTTGTGAAAACGTCAGCTTAAAAATTGAATTGGATGCCCTTTATTGTCATTGATATCAACGTTATGAAACATTGTATTCAACGAGATTAGGCAGGGCACTTATGAAAAAAATAGTTCATCGTAGAGGATAGCGCAATGAAAACAAGTGCAATAAAAGTTTAGCAGCAACAAAGCCCCCAAATATGTATTAATATGTTTTTACAGTTTCGTGCAATAACAATTAGCAGCAACAAAAAAAATTAAAAGTCACGGGATATGTTTTCAAGAAAATAAAAATTTTGCGATGGTTAAAGAGTTTTTTTGTACGATTAAATACAATTGAATACTTAAGGTATTAAAAAAAACATTTTAGCCCTGTGTTTGGCTGGTAATCATCCAGGGTGACAGCGAGATGTTGCTGTTTTGTGCAATAAAAAGGAGTGCTAAAAACAACAAGGAAGAACACTAATTACAAAGACTTAAAGTGACCAAACCTCACGTTATTCGGGTACCCAAAGCAGCTAAGTTAGCTCTCTCAAGGAAAAGGCTCATGGTATGTATAATCAATGAAAATTTTGAACATAAAAGTATTTTTATAATATAGTGGGTTACTGCGCTATTACGCAACTTATTAGATATAATTCATGATTGAACGAATACTAATGCATCACTTATGTTGTCACATACAACAGCAACATGCTTTGTATGGTTGGTATGCTTATTTATCTCCAAAGTACAAGTGAATATAGTTATGTTGGTGCCGGAGTATAAATTGCTGACTTTCTCCTAATGGAGATATTCTCCCTACCATATATACTTGCATCTTAGCCAAATTTACAACTTTTACATAAAATACTGAAATCAGCTTCAATCCAATCACTACCATGGCGTCCTCTGGCTGGCGTAGGCGTGCTGGAACCTTACAGATTCAGCTTGTACGTGCATATTTGGTTGTGTGTCACCAGTAGCGAATGGTAGGCTGCACGTGAGGAAGGAGGTGTGGCTTATACAGGAAGAACAGACCAACGGGATATCAGTGGGGCAAAAGTAATTTATATCAAAAGTGTTGTCAATTTGGGTCTGTTTATTTTCACAATTATTTTTGCAATTGGAGAACAAAAATAAAAGTTATCATATTGTACCCAGAAATGGAGAAGGAGATATTGGAGTGGTTTGAAGCCCAGATACAAAATGGATATGGAGAGTCTTGGCTAAGTTTTCTTTAGCAAGCTCTCAGGATTGCAAAAGCCACGAAACGTGATGGGTTCACTGCTTCCACAAGTTTGTGTACATGTTTTCATCTATTTCTTTTATTATTCAACTATTGTAAAGCAGTTTTAGGGGGTCGGCTTCTATGCGATTATCTGAGGTAATTTGTCACTTTTACAGTAGTGTGCTTCTTTTTGGTGAATCTGAAATCAGGGGTTAACCAAATTACTTTTTGAGTAAAGCAATAAGTAACTGTAACTGATTATTGATCTTCAGCAACACACTCAACACTGCGTGTGTGGTTTCAGGATTCAAAAAGCTGGGTCAGAAAGTCTTTCCGTCTGATCTTTTCATTCAAAAGACTCTGCCACAAGTTCTAAAGACACGCGTCTTGGGGGCAGGCTGAGGCCAGCAGGCCTGTTGTAACCATTGTTCCTGAAAGAGCCAATCAGACAGCAGACGTGTGCCAGGATCGTCATATAAAAGGTAGCCGGGTCTTTGAAAGCATCACAAACAGTACGATTACGATACAACTTCATCATGCAGTGTCCTGGAAAATCCCTGAAAGAAGCTCTGCTCTGTGCTCAGAGCGATGATCGACTCACAGTTGGAGTCTACGAGAGCGCCAAAATCATGACTGAGTAAGTTAGGGTCGTGCAACGTTTACCATTGTTTCACTGAATTCTTTATCCTCAGCATAGAGGTAACTGTTGTTTTCGGTGGGTTTTTACAGTGATCCGGACAGCGTGTCCTTCTGCGTGCTGGCCGTGGATGAAGATTTCGATCGTGATGTTGCTTTGCAGATCCATTTCACGCTCATCCAGTCTTTCTGTTTCGATAACGACATTAGCATCGTCCGTGTCAGCGACAAGCAGCGATTGGCTGAGATCGTCGCAGGGGATTCCCAGAAGCTCGATGATGCTCACTGCGTCCTCATCACGGTATGTCCAGCAAATCCAGAGACGTCAAATAGGAACACCGGTCTTAAGGTTTCGCTCAATAATGTGGATGGGAACCTTTAGTATAGTAATATGTGGTTAGATTTGTGTCTGGTGAGGCAACGTCAGATATACAAATGAATGAAGCTATTTATTCCTCATCGTTGTATTTGCCGAGCAAGAACGCAATTTTAAATTGTAGCATAGAAAAAAACTTTTAAGGTCTAACTGGAACTTATAAACAAAGTTATTGAACTGGAGCTCGATAAAAACATCAATACATACTGTAGGTAATCCTCCATTATGAAAAAAAAAAGTCCATGCGGCAAGAAGGATATTACTTGATAGCTGGAATTGCAGTTAGCTTGCTAATACTATAACTAATGTCGTTGTTTGGGGCTGAGGTTTGCACTATATCCTTGTTCTCAATATCGCCCTCTGCCATGAGGCAAGATAATTGCATGCCTTACACTGCAACTGCAGTATTATGTTACATACTAATGTGTTAATAATATTCATAATATAATGTGGAAATTCAGAGATCTCGAAAACAAAAATAAATAAATTGTTAATTTTAATAATAAAAAACTTCAACATTAAATAATAATAATAATAATAATAATTTCCTTGTATTGTCATTCTGTGTAACAATGTACACAGAACGAAATGTCGATTGCACCTGACCCGATGCAGCCGCAGCCAAGAGAGGGCGCCGCCGACCACTTTTTAAGTCTTAGGAATGACTCGGCCGGGGCGCGAACCCGAACCTCCCAGTCTCAAAGCGGGCGCCTTACCATCTAGGCTACTGAGCTGAATCTCCATTTAATATATTTTTTGTTCATATTTCCGTGAGGACAGGTGAGGCACACTCATTACCAAGACATGAATAATCTGTCAAAAGTGGATTTTTCAGCAATTAATTGGGAATCATTTAGGTTTTCATGTGCATTGACATATTGCAGAAAGAGAAAGAAAATATCTTTGATAATATTCACTCTTAAGGTGGGAAAATACTGTATAGTTGGATGTAAACAGTTTGCGTCTGGTTGCTTTTGGTCACTTTGAGTCTCCTCAGTTAGTCTTCTTACTTGTGCTTTGTAGCACTTGTTTAAGGTCGCGCTACAAAATACAGAGACATTTAGCGGTGAAAATATACACTGTCAAACCAATGACACAAATTAATCATGTAGAGTTGCGAATGTTTATGGTAGAATGTAAATGCAGGTATTTGTGATAAATAGAAAGATTGCTAATCACATGTGTCCTCTTTTCTTCAAACAGAACCCATCTGAGGGTGCTTGGGAAGACCCCTCCCTGGAAAAGCTGCACTTGTTCTGCGAGGAGAGCCGACTCCAGAACGACTGGGTACCCGAGATCACCCTTCCGGGGCGCTGATTTCCCATCTGGCTCCTCTCTGTGAATTCAAGAAACGCTCATCCTGACAGGATGACGCTGTCTCTGCTCATCCCTGGATACTCCTGAGGAGGATTCCCAATCCAGGCCTTCCGGGGCCCCGGGCCCCGGCCCATCGTCGCCTCTTGTCCCGTCCATACCAAGATGACTCTCATTCTTTGTGTGAATGAGGTCGGGTATGCCTCAAGAGCGACGCCATCGACCCTCATTCTTTGTGCGGATGAGGTTTGGAGAGGAAGGAGAAGCGGCGTGTGTACTACGAGGCACTCGCACGCTCATCCAAGCACGCGCAGAAGGAGAAGAAGCGGTGCTGAAGGAGAGGAATCGCCAACGAAAAGAGACTTTTTGATGGCGGCCTCTCGGCTGTGCAACATGTCAGCAGTTGCGGTCGGCGAAAATCTTTCCCACTTTCCAGAATTGTCTTAATTCTCTAAAGGTTTCACTTTAGAAGTTTGAAAATGACAACAAATACAGTGCATTATAACTTTACCTTGAAGGATTGCCTTTGGAATACAGTCAAACTATCAAACCTGCAAAAAACACTTATATTGACTTTAGTTTTTAAAAAGGCTAAATAAATGTATCAAATTAAATTCTAGGTAACACATGAAAGTGTTTTTCCCATGTCCCATTTTTGCAATGTTGACTGAAGATGTAAAGTAAGAAATAAAATTACATTTGAATTCATTACTTCTCTTGTCAATCTCTTTGCAGAATATAACCTTGCAAGGCAAAAATGTTCTTTCAAAATATTTTGAGACTTGAATTTTTCCGTCCTTGTTATTTTCTTTGCATCTGAATGTACAGTATTCATGGTCAAGTCAAGTCAAGTCATTTTTATTTGTATAGACGTAAATCACGAAGAGTCTCAAAGGGCTTCACAGATTATTGCACTATATTACACAGACTATTTTTCAGAATATTATTATACATTCCCCTGCTCTGGAGCCGACGAGAAGAGTAGGTTATTTGTAGGCTATAGAGTAGAAGTGAGTTTTAAGCTTAGATTTAAACATTTCCACTGAGGTTGCAGATCGGATCTCAGGGGGAAGAGCATTCCACAGCACCGGTGCCCGGATGGAGAATGCTCTCGAACCAGCAGAACACTTCTTTGCTCTTGGGATCACCAGAAGACCGGCACTCTCAGAACGTAGGCTTCGGACCGGGACATAGGGGGAAATCAGATGTGAAAGATAAGAGGGAGCAAGTCCATGTATGATTTTGTATAATACTAAGAGAACCTTGAAATCACATCTAAGGCTAACTGGGAGCCAATGCAGGTTAGCCAAAATCGGTGTGATGTGATCGGACTTTTTTGTCCTAGTTAAAAGCCTCGCTGCGGCATTTTTTACCAGCTTAAGAGACTTGATTCTAGACTTCGGGAGACCAGAGAGTAGTGCATTACAGTAATCGAGACGGGAGGTAACAAACGCATGAATTATAATTTCCGCATCCGACTGAGACAGTATAGAACGAATTTTAGCAATGTTACGAAGATGGAAGAAAGCGGTTCTAGTAATTTTCTTTACATGCGATTCAAAGGATAGATCAGGGTCAAATATGACACCTACCAATCTCTTCTTTTTCTTCTTTTTCTTGTTCTGGTTATTCTACTTCCTTTTCTCCCTTTTCTTCTTCTTCTGGTTCTGGTGCTTCTTCTTTCTCTTCTTCTTCTTCTCCTTTTTCTTCAACAGTGGTTGGCTCATCACTTTGGTGCAATACCACGCCCTATCATGACACATATTTTAACTCTGCTCCACTCTTACAAACCCATACACCCCTATTCCACTAACTTACTTCAATGACTCTCTATCCTCTACCCGAGTCCTCAAATCCTATTAAACAGTGAATTTTGGGATGCGTCTGGCCTAGAAGGTCAATTATTATATTCTGGTCGGGCTGGCCTTATTTCTCGCTGCGTTTTTTAAAAAATCCACCGGTCATTGTTCTTTGTTTGTCCCTCTGCCTCTCCCACTTAAAGTGCCATATTCACTATAGACACGCTATAGACATAAATATAAGTGATGTAAACGTCTTGTTAAACTTAGATTTAGTTGAACAAAAACATGCTTTGATTTTTATCATAAATCACTTTCTCCTCCCGAGTCCTCACAAAAAAAATAAGAATTTTCAGGTTTGATTTGGGCTCCGTTTTTTAAAACCTAGTTCAAATTGGTGGGGTTGGGGCTCTGTCAGGCTTGAATAACCACGGCCCAATGTTAGGTCTGGCTGGATTTTTAGGTCCAATCTTACCTTTGCATCTTGCATTCCATTTTTAGATGTTCTACTGATTCTCCCCTCTGACTTTCTTTACTTAATCCAGTGTTGTGTTTCTGTATCAGTTTTAACACTTTAAGGCACGGGGCCCAATTCTTAGTCTTAACATTTACAGTATGTCACCTCCGTCTAGGTGAAGCTCCTGTTATGGAAAATAAATGCTAATTTCTCAACCTAAAACTATTTAAAAAAATGCATATTTGTATGGTAGTTCATGTATTTTTTGGTCCCCTATTATTGTGTTTTTTTTTTCTTTTGTTGAGCACACATTCAACAAAATACAACAGAGGTGACAACACTGCAGTGTTGGGCAACATAAATGACAACTTTTTTGCTACATTTTAAACACTGTTCCTCTAAACACGGTGCAGCTTATTCCTTTTTCGTAGTGGCACAGAGGAAAACTGCGAGCTGCTCTTTTCAACAACGCATGCGCTCTAAATACAAATGTGATGTCTGGAAATGTTTATGACACCGTTTTAGAGGAGCAATTAGTCGATGTTTTTGCCATCATTAACCATTTAATACATAACAGGAGCAAAAGGGGAGGTTTAACAATACTTTGTTGAATATTTATATATATCAATCCATACATTTTAATTGAACAGGAGTGGAAGTTATGAATCAAATGCTACACTTTTCTTCCCATATCATCTATGGCAATAGTGTTTACTTTAATCCTTGAGGAACGATAAAAAGCAAATGCAATCTGGTCCATTACGGCGGAAACCAGGCAATTACAACGATATAAAAAGACATATCTGTGTCGTAATCTGGCACTATTCTCCACAGTTTGGTTGCCCTAAAGCGCTATCGTCTAAAAACAAAGGGCTCACGTTTTATGCGTTGGCGCCCCTATCCGCGTTTTATTTTGGCGCAATAGTTTATATGTGCTTGTCTTTGTAATAGCCATCTTAAGTCGTCAGATATGAAAACACGTGACATAAACAACTCGGAGCAGAAATGAAAACAACGCAGCTGAAAATGGCGTCACGTATGCGGGGGCACAGCGCCATCGGCCTTGTCCAGCCAAAGGTCTGAACACTAAATTCCCCACGTGGTCGGCGCTACGTGAGTGCCAGGCTTAAAATGTAAGAAATTGATGTGAATTACTTCATTTTATTTGCTGTTTAAGCCTGTAGCTTTAAATCAGATGCTGTTCTCACAAAGACCAAATCGAAAAATGTGATTTATGTATTTTGCTTACTTTTTAAATCAATATTGTCTTTTTAATTACTGAAGTTTTTATAACCACTAGAAAGTGGTAAATCATACACACTGTCCCTTTAAGCTGTGATATTTCTCTTGCTATAAAAGCAATTGCATCCAACTATTTGTTGCAATATAATGAAGGTGTCATTTTGGAGTGGGCACCCGTACTTTATTCTCTTTTAGTTCTTTGTGACTTTGGATTGGGACTCTAAAGTCAAACCGACCTTCAAGTATTGTGTCAGCATTGCAAAGTCAACAGCTGCTGCAGGTTCAACGCCCTGCAGTCACAAACAAAGCAAGACCAGCTGAAAGGCAATCAGCACTTTAAATCTCCTCAGCAACACAGCCGGCACTCGCTCCATCTGCTTTTCTGTTTAATGAGCAGTAGAAAGAAAGGCTGAAGCGTGCGGATGATGGAAGCTTTGATACTACGGAGGACAAAGCTGCTCAAGATAGTAAAGAAAATAAAAATGAGATATGCACGACAGTTCAAAAGTTTGTGGGGGCTTAGAAATGTCCTCATTATTGAAGGAATATTACATTTTTTTCCACTGAAGATTACATGAAACTATTAAGAAATAAACCCCATACATTATGAATCAGGTAAAGGCCTTCTTTTAGCTGCTAATGCCTGGTTTTTAATGTAATCCAAATCCAATCTCCTTCATAAATTTCAATTTGTGTGGGTGTTTGTATGTGATTTATAGGCTCCGAAATGGCTGAACCGATTTTTCGTGAAAATTGACACAGCTGTACATGAGGCCTCTACGAGTGTCTTAAGTCAGGTTTCGTGTCAAGTCACCCCCAACAAAAAAACAACCAAATTGATGAACATGGCCCGGCATTGGCGGGTACTCTAATTCGGCTTGTATTTACATAGGTGTATAGAAGCCAGCAGGCAGCACTCCAGTGTTCTGATAGTACATTATATTTGCTAATTGCAATAGAACCCTAACGGTTAAAAAACCCTTTTCAAATGTGTTAGCACAGCTGATAACAGTTCACATAGATAGATAAGCCATAATACTGACTTTGAGTTACTTTAGAAAATCACATTTGTGGGTATGATTCAACTTTCAGAATGGCCAGAAAAACAGAACTTTTGTGTGACAGTCTTTTCTTGTTCTAAGAAATGAAGGCTATTACATGTGAGAAATTGCCAAGAAACTGAATGTCACGGTTGCCATGGCGCCCAATTGGCCCCGCCCGTGTGCCACCAGCTGCGGCTCACTTACAGATTGGCTTTCTGTCTACTTAAGCTCAGTGCTCTCATTTTTCCTTTGTCAGTCCTGCATGACGTGGGTTTTGACTCGGTCCTGTTCTTGTTGGTATATCCTGTACGGTATGTTCCCGTTTTTTTTGTCCTGTTTAATTTCGGTTTCAAGTTTTGCTTCCGTCTATTTTTGTCCTGTTTATTATTTTCT
This sequence comes from Urocampus carinirostris, assembly GCF_059441175.1. Classification (NCBI taxonomy): domain Eukaryota; kingdom Metazoa; phylum Chordata; class Actinopteri; order Syngnathiformes; family Syngnathidae; genus Urocampus; species Urocampus carinirostris. The sequence goes on from NC_142364.1 coordinate 30,272,927, forward strand.
CCAGTTTTCGTTCCCATTTAGTTTGTCCTGTTTATTTTCGATATCCTGTTTTATTATCTATCCAGTCTGTCCTGTCCTGTCCGATATCAACTCGGGCAATTGGTATCAGTCTCGTCGGCCTCTGGCTTCCTATCATTTCACGCCAGACTCCTGCCTAACCTGCATGATTACCCATTTCCCGTAAAAAAAGGCTTGTGTGAGTAACGTGTTTGGGTCCCGATCCTGTTCTGGTTCATGACAGTGCAGATCTCCTGCAATGCTGTGTACTACACCCTTCCGACAACAGCACAAAAAGAAAGGGAAGCAGCAAGCCGACAAGTACATTAGAGCCTTACAGGTCCTACAATAGCAGCTTGGTTCATTAGTACCCGTAAGACATTATTGTGCACATCTTCATTGAAGAGGTGACTCTGAGAGGCTGGCCTTCAAGGAAGAAGAAGCCATATCTGAGACTGGCCAACATAAAGAAAATATCAATTTAAGGTTAGGACCAGGGTTAGGTTTTTGGGGTTAGGGTTGGATCTGAGACTATCGACATATCCCCAAAAATGGAATAAATATTTTTTTCCCTCATGTGCCGTGGAACTGAAAAAGCTTGCTCAATGCGTTTTATTTTGAGTAATCACATTGTTTTATATATATGTTTTGAATTAGTAGAATTTTTCGTCACTTACTGAATTTGTATTCCCGCTTGTATCATTTTGAATTTGGTCATTCTGTTATGTTTTGAGGTAGATTTTCGTTTTCCCATTAGAGCTCAAGCAAATGATCTTGCTACTTTGCAAAGATTCATCTGACCAACTTTACCCGAAGCAACCTCATTTGCCCTTTTCCTCAACCTAGCCCATAAAGAGGCCTGCCTGCTGCTGCAGCCACATGCTGCTTCTCAACTGTCCCGTCAATGAAAAAGGGGGCCCGCCCCCCAAACTCTTTTCTATAGGCACGAGAGCTGCAGCAGATGGTTCTGATGGACGTGGACTGCATTCAGTGTGTGTTTATTTGTATGTGTTCATGTTAATGCACGGTAATAATAACTATTCCAGTTTTAGATTAATTACTTAAATCCCAATGACTGCCTGTAATCCTTCACATGTGCAGCTACAGTAAAAACTTAAGGGGGCAGCGTGTATTATTTGACCACTAGATGTTGCTCGATTGTGTTGCTTAGCAATAAAATGAGAAGAAAATGGTGCAGTTTGGTCACTGTGAGTTTCTGATCACTGCTGCTGTGCCTGTATGAAATGCTCGAGGACCCCCAGCCCCTCCAGGGCTGAATGTTGATGAAGACTTATGTTTTTGCAACAGCTGTGTGCTTGCAAAACAGTGTGCATGCCTGTCTGTGTGTGTTTGTTTACATGGTAATATTAGCAAAGCTTCTACACAGATTCTAGCATTAAAGGGACATTGTTTATATTCAGCACCGCCTAGTGGTAAGAGAAAAGTTCATCCATTAAAAAACAAAAACAAAAGTTTGTTTGAATACTGAGGAAAAATACACCAACTATCATATACATAACATAAATGAAAAATGTGTAATTGTTTTGCATAATTGGGAGCTGACACAGTTGTCTGCCATCTTGCTGCTACGGGTACACCAAAAAAACAAAAATGTTGTGAAAGTCTGGGCAAAAAAACTGAAATAAATATGGTCCAGTTCAGTCAATTTGAGTCTTCGTAGTTTGTAATCTTCCTTGTGATTTGTGGTACCTTTTTTTGTTGCAGTACACAATATAGCAAAATCTAGTTCTCAAATATTATAAAAAGTGTTCCTTTATTTTTTTTTCTAATTAGCTTTAATTTGTCTGATGTCTATTAAATATTATAATATGATTTTCTAAACTTGCTGTAAAATACATTTCTGGGTACTGTCCAAGAAGTTTACTTTTTCCTCCAGGAATGGTGTAATGCAAAAATGCTAAAATTTAGCACACTTTACCATAACGTTTGCCCATTTTGGTTTGTTTTTCCTTTAGAAAGCCCCACTCCTTCTCCACACTCTGCCTACCCCTCACAACTGGTGTCACACAACCAAATATTCACATATACACTTACCTTCTGATTTCAGTTCTTTATTTTTTAGTTGTAGATTCGGCTTGGATGTCAGTATAGATAATAGGGAGAATATCTCCATCAGGAGAAATTCAGCGCACTCTGTGCTTGAGATGCTACCATAATTGTATTCAGTTGAAAATAACAGTCTGTATAGGACATATTTTTGGCAAATTAAGGGTTGTGCACTGTAGAGTTATGAAATGTGATTAATTATGCGTTAAAGTACTCAAAGAAAAGTAATTTCGTTCCAGGAACGCCTTCCTCTGTGACGTTTTAGTCCCAACACTGCTGCACAATGATATGAACTTTTTTCTCTGCCTCAAAAATCAACTCCCGTATTCGTCACAAACACAATGAGTTTGTAGTTGTGCTTGTGCTCATGAAAACATCAGGTGGCTAAATGCACTTGTACCCCACCTCACCGCCCACCAACCCATACACAAGTCCACTCGCCAAAACAAAACTCAGACAAAAGCTGCAGCCGACACTTTTGCTCCCTCTTCAATGGGCACAAAGAGCAAAAAGAACCAAGGGAGGGGCGTTCAACAAAAGTGCATGGGGACCCGCCCCCACTCTCCTCTTTTGTCCTTAAAAAAAGGAGGTTCAGTAGCAGCTGCTGTTGCTGCATTGGACATTTGAGACGATGCCTTTCACCCCAAATTAGTTATGGAAATTTCGACTCTTTTTAGAAAACCGGCTCTTTCGGCCAGGCTCACTGAAAAGAGTCAGCTCTTTTGGCTTAAAAATGGTTCTTTAGATATTATATTACCAGTGATAATAAAACATTGGGCACCATATTAATTAATTTGAAAAATATATAACGCTAGTATATATTTTTAGCCTTTATTGTTTGAAACAAGAATAATGCCAGAGCCTGTGTCCCAAAAGTCAATAAATATACCACTTTAAACTTGTGTCCCTCCCGCAATTACTTAAAATCGTGGAGGCTCAATTTGACCTCCATTTTTTCATAAATGGTTTCAAAACAAGTTGCAAGCAGTTTTGTAAAAACTTTATAAAATTATGCATTTGAGGATCCTGGCGTATTTACCTTGGGCGCAGACAGTGCAGGGCGAAAGACAGACGGGTGCGCTTGTACTCTTTGCATAGCTCCACCCACCCTTACCGCTCAACCAATCAAATATCTCTAGGTGCTCACCTGGTGTTTTAGTGTATTTACAGTGTATTTACAGTGTGGACTTTTATCAAAATGTGTCTCAAAAGCGAGTTTTTTTTGGTGTGACACCTTCACTGTAAACTGTAGTAAAAATATGTACTGGACAGTAGCGCTTTAAACTCAAGCATTGTTATGGCTTTGAGGGAAAGTGAGAGAAAGAGAGAACAGAAAAGGGGGAGAGAGAAAGAGAGCTTAAGCCAGGAAGCGAGAAAGAAAGAAAAAGCGAGAAAGAGAGACGGAGAGAAAGAGTTTCGAAGGGAGCCAGCTACTCATCGATGGGTAGCCTTCTTAAATAGCCAGCCTATGGGGCCGTTTCGTTCGTGAACTCCCCATCAGTACCCAAAACAGAAATCTGCAGGAGGGGTTTGGGTTCAATGGGGGCACGAGGATCAGAGCAGACAGAACCGAAGGCACACTTTGCCAGAACCAGGAGATGACTTGTCATTCAAGAAGAGGGGGGAGGGGTCAAAGTGCAAAAGAAAAGTTGCCACAAAACAAAGTAGGCCTCAAGCTTCACCATAATGCCATATGGACGTACGCTCGTCATCTGGCCTTCAAACAAATCCACTTTCAACCAATAGCAGCCTAAGCTTTACCTCGGTGTCTACCTAGTGACAAGTCTCTGGTTTCTGATTGGTTCTCTGTTGTTGTCATAAGCGAAGTGTCTCAATTAGTTCATTTGCCTCACTTTACGCGTGGTGGGCTATCCCTTTCAGGGCAAGTAAAACAAATAAAAAATAGAAGAATGTGCAAAAGAATAACATAGTTAAAAAAACTATATATCAATGATAGACTCTACAGCAGGGATCTTAAGTTTGTGGCACCCAGACTGAGATTGAGACCCCTGCCTTATAATATGAATATTAAAGGGACAGTATGTATTATTTTCTCACTGGATGTTGCTGTATTCTGTCATCCTATACTCATATGCTGAACTCAAGGCCGCAGGCTGTGGTTTTAGAACTGTGTACTTTATGTTCAGTTGCGGCTTTGATGCTAGATCCTTAGCTTGGCCTTGTGTACTTTCTATGAAGTCACTATCTTTGATTTTTGCATTTCGGAGATGGAATATGAGCTCGCTTTGTCCACTCCACGCATCGGCCCGGTATAGCAGTACCTCCGGGAACGGTGCATTCGCAATGATCGCAGCAAGGCTTTAGGGCTAGGACCTTAGCTTGGCCTTTTGGCTGAGAGTAAGGCTGCGTCCCATTCTTCGCACTTTCACTCGCTATGTGCCCTAGTCACTCGGTTTGCGCGTTCACGTGAAAATGGGGTGTGTCCCGATACTCTCAAGACCGAGGCAGAAGTGCCCTCAAACCAAGTCGTAACCACTTCAAGACCGAGGGGGCTCTCGACCTCACTTGGCAGCGAAGTGACTACCCAGAAGGCTTTGCGAATTCTCAATATCAACAAACATGCCCGAAAAGGAACCACACAAATGTAAGTAGTTTTCCACAACCACGCATGTATTTGCAATAAAATGTATTGAGATATCTTAGTTAGACGTAAATGCAATAGAAAATCGTATTTTCGCGTTAAAACACGAACATTGCAAAATCGCTACTTTACGAAGTGCACTAATCTACCAAGGGAGCTGGCAAAAAAAAAACCTTCACGCTACAAACTGTAAAGTAGGATAACTGTGCAGAAAATCACGGTTCAGCCCATCCCTGTTTTTATCTTAAACGAGTCGTGCTTTTCATGTACATGGCCAGTCGCTAAAGGAGCATAGTCAGAATACCGTTCTGGACATAAGCGCTTGTTTACTGCACACAATTTCGGGTGTCGTGTTTTATTTACAATATGATTCTTTCATGTGAGATCAGAATGCATTAGTTTTCATCATGCATTACGAGTAATGTCTCCGAATTTCACGTGGAAATACAGTTGAAACAAACTACTATCACATAGTTCACTGTCTTCTCTGTAAACACATATTAAGTGAACGAATTACCTTCTCAAAATGTTGTCCAAATGTGGAGACAATTCTAAAGCATATGTGATGCTGGCCAATAGAAGGCTCATACAGCCATAAGAATAACATGTCAATTTCATGTCTCACATCAACTAGTTGAGCATCGTATACACAGTTGTTTTTGTACAATACATCAGCATTAAGTAATTCTTGTTTTTTCCACCCAACCTAAAGGCCATTGTAGAACGTCCCGTGGAAGAGCTGGTCACCATCACAGCTACCACGCCATCCACACCACCGGGCACGTCGTTGGCACCTTCTAATCCGGCGCCAAACCCCAAATCACCCAGAAAAAAAAAGGAAGCACGATACACTCCTTGACTTTTTGAAAGTGGAGTCTGCCGGAGTGAGGAAAAGTCTCGAAGAAACTGTGGCCAAAACTGAGCGGTTCCCGTCCTTTTTGGGAAGCTCGTGGACAAATTTCCAGAACAGTGACATCTCTGCAATGTTTCCCTTTGTTTTATAAAAGGAAAATATTTTTTTTTATTAAGAACTCAATGAAGTTCCAGTTTGTGTTTTCCAGCTTCATGGAAGTATTGGTATATTTTTGTTAAAATTTGTGACACATTATTTATTTACTATTATGTATTTTGGCCCAATGTGAGTTTGTTTTTCTGAAAGTAAAGTATTATTTAAGCTGGAGTGATTTGTAGTTGTTTTCTGTCCAACAGTCACATAGTTCACACGCAGTATCTCACATCATTATGAAATAAACCACCAAGGTGTTACTCAAAATGAAGATGTTTATTGAATAGTAATGCAGAAAAGCACATAATGCAAATGTGGGTCTGACTTAAAGAGCCTAAAATATGGCTTTTGGGCAATTTATTCCATATTAACTGTGGACAATTCTTTGTACGGTGGACCTGGGAACCCTGAAGACCCGTGACACCACACGGTAGGACAGAGCGTGGGCCAGCCAGTACACGTAGATCAGGACCTCCAGCCATGGCCCTGTTCCCTCTTTAGCAGCTCCTGCAGGGCCCACATAACCTTCTTGCTCAACCTTAAGTCCTGAATGAGTTCTGACTCCACATCCAACCATAAGCACAGGATGGGAACATTCCTGTCCAACCTGTCCATGCTTATGGGACAGCCACTCTGGAACACAATAGAAAACAAACATTTTAGACATAAATGTGGGCATAGAAAAGAAAAAGACCGCTTTAACTGTGATGTAAGCATCATGAAAAAATGTTGAAATTTTTTTGGTTTGAACAAATTTATTGACACTAATAACAAAAAAAACAATCATGACAATCACAACAGCAATCAAGCACATTCACAATATTATATTCCAATATGATGTTATTAACAGCAAACACAATGTGAGGGTTTGAACAACCCTTCTCGAAAATCCTATTTGCAATCAAGCATATTCACAATTTCATTATATGATATCTTTGTTAGTGTCAATAGATCTGTCCAAGCCAAAGTCGATTGTCTTTTTTGGTCTGAACAAATCCCTTGACACCAACAACAGAAAACAATCATGACCAAACAACAGCAATCAAGCACCTTTTTTATATCCAATGACAACTCTTTTGAATTAAATTCCTTATGAACTAAGGTTTTTGGGTCGTACAGGGAAGTTTGGTGACGATATTATGTCAGCTTAAGGGTCAGGTGGACTGTTCTTGTGTTTGTTTACTTTTCGTCATGTCACACATTCAAGACCCCTACTATGTGTCAAAAAATGGCATTAAGATACTAATAAGTAGATTGCCATTTATGTCTACACAAACATAGGGTATTATGTGAACGTACATTGTATGTTAACTCTTACTGTATTTGACCGAACGGGTCATTTTTTTACTGAGTGTACGTACCTTGTAAAGGTGAATCAGCACTACATAGCGCCGAAGCTGTCTTCAGTATAGCACATTTCTCCTCCGTTGATTGGAGACACGGAAAAGATGAAGAGCTTTCAGGCAATCGGTAATAACACAGCAGTAGCGGGCATTTTTAACGTTGCACGAACTCTCCAACTGACACACTACAGGTTGAGACTCGAGTTGTTTACATGTAACGTAGACCAATACGTCACTGAGGTCTACAGCCAATTAATATTACCGCCATCTCCTGGACAGGGGTGGAACCTTGCAAGTCTTGTCCAAACCATCTCCACTTTGCACTCCACCGGCGGAGGGCACTCCTCTATCGAGGGACCTCACTGGAGGGTCCTCAGGGCCGAGTGAGAGAAATGGGATTGGGCCTAAGTGTCCCGGCTCCTAGGCTTTGTAGCGTATTATGAACTGACCGATAACGGATAATGGATAATGAATAACGAAGATAGATCAATAACCCTTAAAAACCCCAAAACCCCCCACTCAAAGAGGTCAAAACGCGCCTCTTTACCTTTGAAAAAAAGTGAAATAAGTAAATAAAAAGGAAAGATAAAAAGGAAAAAATTGATTTCCCACTCTTTTTTTCTCTTTAATTCCTTTCTTTTTTTCTTTTTTTTTCTCTCCATTATATTTTTGGCTGTCTTGCCCCCTACTTTTATTTTTACTTGATTTTCCTTTTTTGTCTCAATTTCTCATTCCTTCTTCCCTTTTTTGATCCATTTTTAAAATAAAATTGTTTTTCCTTCTTTTTATCTTTTTTTGTGAAAGACTGGGTAGAAATTGGAAGAAAAAAAATGTGATTTTTCTCACCTTCAGTGTCCGTAGTTTGTAGTCTTCATTGGACTTATTTTTGGTTACATTACATCTAGTGGACACGTTTAAAAACACTGTCCCTTTAAGAACAGCAGAATGTTTTCATCAACGCTGTTTTCGTGAATAACCCCATTTAGCCCCACACCATCCGGACCCTACCTTCAGCGGCACCCAACTCAATTGGGTTTGAGACTCCTGTTGCACAGTATAATAAATATGCGCAAATTCAGAGTGACAGTCTTACGGTACATTATTCTCATTGATACTGAAAATATTCAGGGTGGTAATAACTCCTGGGAAGAAACTGTTTTTCATTCTATTTGTTTTTGCTTTGATGCACCTGTCGCACTTCCCCAAAGGCAACAGGTCAAAGAGCTAGACACCAGGATGTAACCTGTCCTTGATGAGGTTAAGGGCCTTGCCGAGACACAAATTGGAGTACATGTTTATCAAGGAGGGGAGAGGGCAGGCAATGCTGCGCTGTGATTCTACCACTGTCAAGTTTTGAGGCTGAGTCCCATTCTTCGCACTTTCACTCGCTATGTGCCCTGGTCACTCGGTTTGCGCGTTCACGTGAAAATGGGGTGTGTCCCGATACTCTCAAGACCGAGGCAGAAGTGCCCTCAAACCATGTCGTAACCACTTCAAGACCGAGGGGGCTCTCGACCTCACTTGGCAGCGAAGTGACTACCCAGAAGGCTTTGCGAATTCTCAATATCAACAAACATGCCCGGAAAGGAACCGCACAAATGTAAGTAGTTTTCCACAACCGCGCATCTATTTGCAACGAAATGTATTGAGATATCTTAGTTAGACATAAATGCAATAGAAAATCGTATTTTCGCGTTAAAACATGAACATTGCAAAATCGCTACTTTACGAAGTGCACAAGTCTACCGAGGGAGCTGCCCAAAAAAAATCTTCACGCTACAAACTGTAAAGTAGGATAACTGTGCAGAAAACCACGGTTCAGCCCATCCCTGTTTGTATCTTAAACGAGTCGTGCTTTTTACATCTACATGCCCAGTCGCTAAAGGAGCATAGTCACAATTTCGGCTGTCGTGTTTTATTTACAATATGATTATTTCATGTGAGATCAGAATGCATTAGTTTTCATCATGCATTATGAGTAATGTCTCCGAATTTCACGTGGAAATACAGTTGAAACAAATTACTATCACACAGTCCACTGCCTTCTCTGTAAACACATATTAAGTAAACTAATTACCTTCTCAAAATGTTGTCCAAATGTGGAGACAATTCTAAAGCATATGTGATGCTGGCCAATAGAAGGCTCTTACAGCCATAAGAATAACATGTCAGGTTTGTGTATCTATTCACTATCAAATAATTATCCAGAACACATCCTATAATTTCTCACATCAACTTGTTGAGCATCCTATACACAGTTGTTTTTGTGCAATACACAAGCATTAAGTAATTCTTGTTTTTTCCACCCAACCTAAAGGCCAATGTAGAACGTCCCGTGGAAGAGCTGGCCACCATCACAGCTACCACGCCATCCACACCAACGGGCACGTCGTTGGCATCTTCTAATCCGGCGCCAAACCCCAAATCACCCAGAAAAAAAAGGAAGCACGATACACTCCTTGACTTTTTTTTTTTTTTTTTAACTTTTTATTTCTCACACCAATTTTGACAGAGGTTTGATTCCTCCATCATACATCAACACAAAATATATACACTTGACACACTCATAAATAACAGAAGAAACAACAAAGAAGAAAAAAATACTATTAATAGAAAGGAAGAATAAACGTTCATACAATACATCCATACAAAAAGAAATATATATATATATATATATATATATATATATATATAAATACATATATATAAAATAATAAATCAAAATATACACCCAAAAAAAATAAAAAATAAAAAAACAACAACGCACATAATAAATAGGGGGAGGTGTTTAGACATCAAGTAAAATTTGTGTGATAGGCTTCCATCTTTTCTCAAATTGGTCAAGTTTCAGTTGAAGTCTTGCAGTGATTTTTTCCATCATGTACATTTGCTTTAATTTGTCTCTCCATTGTTTTATGTCAGGAGGTTGTGGTTTCAGCCAGGACACTGTGATCATTTTCTTTGCTACCAGAAGCATTACCCTTAGTATATATTTCTGTTGACCAGATAGTAATTCTTCTGGCAAAATTCCTATTACGTAAGCCTTTGGGTCCAACCGCAACTCCCAGCCCGTGATTAATTTTATTTCTCTCTGGATACTTCTCCAAAAATTTAATATTACAGGGCAATTCCAGAAAATATGCGTAAAGTCACCGACCCCCCCACAGTTACGCCAGCATAGATTTGAGGTATTTTTATATTTTGAAGTGATAGAGAGTGTATAGAAGAATCGCATTTTTACTTTCCATTCAAACTCCCTCCATGTCGGGCTGTTGGTTATTTTGTGTCCCTCTTTCAATGTTTTTTCCCATTCGTTGTCTTTTATCGCTACATTAGTTTCTTGTTCCAATTTTTCCTTAACTGCCATGTCCTCATTACTGAGATCCATTCTCAGGGCTTTATATAGTTTTGATATAACCCCCTTTATTGATTGTCCTTTTGTATACGATATTAATAATTCCTCTACCTTAGTTGGCTCCTTACATATTTTCCCCCATTCCTCGTGTTTCTGGAGGTAATGCCTTAGTTGCAAATATTTGTAAAAATCATTTCTGGGTAGGTCTAACTCTTGTTGGAGTTGTTCGAATGATTTCATTGCCTGTGCTTCCAATACTTGGGTAATCAACATCAGTCCTTTTTGGGCCCATTTTTGAAACCCTACCTCCATACCCCCAGGTTTAAAATCTGGATTTTTCGCTATTTTGGTAGCCCTATTCACAGATCTTGATATTTTTAATTTTTTTTGTATTGTTGACCAAGTTTTAATAGTTCCCTTAATCCATTCATTCTGGATTTTTAATTTCTTCCACCTCGTGACTGATATGTATGGTAACGATTCCACCAGCATATTTGGACAAGATCGTTGCTCCATGTCCACCCATATCGCATCTTTGTCTGTAGTAATCCACAAGATGAGTGCTTTAATTTGAGCTGCCCAATAGTAATATTTAATATTGGGTAGGTCTAGGCCCCCCTTTTCTTTAGGAGCTAACAGGGTTTTGTATTTTATTCTAGGTTTCTTGTTTTGCCAAAGGAATTTTGCTATTAACTTATTTAACATTTTAAATGTGGATGCCGGGATCAGAATTGGAAGGGATTGAAACAGAAATAATAGTCTTGGTAATATGTTCATTCTGATTGTTTCTATCCTGCCGATAAGACTTAAGGGCAAAATTTCCCATTTTTCCAAATCTTTCCTTATTTCTTTTATCAACATTCCATAATTTGCATCAAACAGCTGTGTGGAATGTGGTGTAATGGTCACCCCCAAATATTTAAACCCTTTATTTGTCCATTTAAAATCAAACCTTTCAATCACATCTGTTGGACATTTTCCTGATATCATCATTGCTATTGATTTGCTCTCATTATTTGAATACCCAGCTACTTCTCCATATATTTTAAGGCTCTCCAACAGTGGTGGTATTGATAACGAAGGTTCCTTCAGCATTACCAACAGGTCGTCTGCAAACAATGATATTTTATGTTCTGTTCCTCCTTCATCCAATATCCCCCTTATTTGCTCATTTTGTCTAATTGATTCTGCGAGTGGTTCTATGCTTATTGCAAACAAGAGTGGGCTTAAGCAATCCCCTTGCCGGACTCCTCTTTTGATTTCAAAGAAATCTGAACAGTGACCATTTACTCTAAGACGAGATTTCGGATTTTTATAGATAATTTTCACCCATTCAACAAATATTGGAGGGAAGCCAAAAGCTATAAGTGATTGATGTAAGAAGCTCCATTTCACCCTATCGAAAGCTTTTTGTGCATCCAAGCTCAGTAACATCGAGGGTTGGGTCTTAGATTTTGTGCTCGTAATTATGTTTAGTATCCTCCTAATATTGTTTGCACCCTGCCTTCCCGGAATAAACCCTGTTTGATCATTTCTAATTAATTTCGCTATAAATTTCTGCATTCTTTTTGCCAGTATGCTTGTAAGAATTTTTAGATCATTACAAAGTAAACTAACTGGTCTATAGCTTTCACACAATATTGGGTCTTTTCCTTCTTTGTGCAGGACTGTTATGATGGCTTCCGACCATGATTTGGGGGGATCTCCTTTTGTTAGAGCATAGTTAAATACTTTCTGCAGTACTGGTGTTAATTCTTCCTTAAAGCTTTTGTAGAACACCCCCGGGAATCCATCCGTTCCTGGTGATTTATTTATTTTTAAGTTATTTATTGTATCTTGTATTTCCTGTTTTGTAATGGGGCGAATAATTTCTAATGTATCCCCCCCTGTTAGTGTTGGTAAATGTAGTTTTCCTAAAAAGTTTTGTGCCGTGTAGTTATCTAAGTCATTTTCTGAGTCCTTGTATAATTCTTTATAATAATCTGCAAATGCTTCTGCGATACCTTTGGGTTTTACTAAACATTGTTTAGAGATAGGATGTTTTATTTGTGATATAATTCTATCTGTTTGGGCCTTTTTAAGTTGGAAGGCTAGCAGTCGACTGGCTCTATTGCCCATTTCATAGTATCTCTGGTTCACAAAGCGCAGAGCCCCTTCTGCTTTATTTGTCAAAAGTTCATCTAATTTGCTTCTGGTTGTTTTTAATACCTGTAATCTGGATTCATTTGGTGTTTTTTTATGTTCTTCTTCTAGTTCCTTAATCTTATCCTCCAATTCCTTCTGATTCTTTAAGCGTATTCGTTTCAGCCGGGACGATATTTCTATTAATTTCCCCCTTATTACAGCTTTCCCTCCTTCCCATAATATTGTTGGAGAAACCTCATTGTTGTCATTGATTTGGAAATATTCTTTTATACACCGTTTTATTTCCTGTACTACGTTTTTATCTGAGAGGAGAGATACATTCATCCTCCAATACCTAAAATGGGGTTCATTGTCTAAACTTAATTTCAAAGTAATTGGAGAATGGTCACTTATAGTAATATTCTCTATACCACACTCTACTACTGTATGCATATGTTGTCTTGAAATGTAAAAGTAATCAATTCTCGAGTAGCTGCCATGCGGGTTTGAATAGAAAGTATAGTCTTTTGTTTGGGGATTCTTCTCTCTCCATGGATCTATCAATCCCAATTCTTTAGTTATGTTATTTAACATCCTCGACGTCTTTGTATTTGTTCCGTGTACTGAAGGATACTTGTCCACTTTGCAATTCTGTACAGTGTTAAAGTCACCTCCTATAAGTAACATTCCCTTCGCACAGTTGGTTATTACTTTAGCTAATATTTGAAAAAAAGTCCCCTTTTCCTCAACTGGTGCATAAACATTCATTATTGATATTTCCCAACCGGCCATTGACCCTATAATCATTATATATCGCCCCAGATTGTCCTTCACTTCTTTTTCGACTTTAAACGCCACCCCTTTTCCAAGTAAAATTGCTACTCCCCTCCTTTTACCATAGGATGCGTAGAACACCTGGTTCACCCATTCTCTTTTTAGCTTCTTATGTTCAATCTCGGTCAAATGTGTCTCTTGTAATAAGGCTATTGAGCTCTGCAATGTCTTGAGTTGATTCAATATCTTTTTTCTCTTGATGGGGTGGTTTAGCCCATGTACATTATATGAAACAATATTTAGATTGCTCATGCTTTGTATTGAGTCTCACTGATTTTTGAAGCATACAGAAACACTACATTAATTACTAACACCTCCATTGACAAAACAAACCAAATTACTAACAAACATATTGACAAGCACACATAATTTCCCACCAAAAAGAAAAAAAACACACCCAAAAAACAAAAACCCATGTCTTCCAAGAGTCCAATTGGAGAGTTGTGGCTACCCTCCTGGAAATATGCACTCAGTGCGTGAACAACTTTTGTACCGTCGTCCATAGTTATAACTAACTAAATATTTTAAAGTAGCTCTATGCCAATATATATACATACATTGTTTTAATTTAAAGATAACAATTTTACTTGGTATTTTACTTACTTCTAACTTATTGAATTTATAATAGAAAGGGCATATATGGTCCTTACTCTTTCTCCCCAAATCCGAATATGGCTTCGTTTTGCTCCATAGGAGCTAGTAAGTCACCTTCTATGATGGGGGTGTTCCCTTGTCTTCCTCTCGATTCCGGTCACTGTGGTCCAAATGTTCTTTGACAACATCTTTTGCAGTGTCTCCGTGTTGTCCTCTTCCACTTCGATCCCCATTTCTTTTAGCAATGTTGCTGCCTCCATCAGTGTAGAGAATGTTCTTATTCCTGAGTCCAAAAACATCTTCAGCTGGGCGGGATATGGTGATTGTGCCTTTACGTTCTTTTCCTTTAACTTTTTGATAACGTCCCTTACTTGTTTCCTCTTTTTTTGGATTTCTGTGGTGTAATCTTGGTTGAAGTAAACGGTCTTGCCTTCGTACGTTGTCTTCTGCTTCCATGCTTCTTTCATTACGGATTCTTTCACTATGTAGTTGGTGAAACGTACGATAATTGCCCGTGGCAGTGCTTTACCTTGAAACTTGTTCCCCAGTGAGCGGTGTGCCCTCTCAATGCGCACATCCATATGCTCGGTTGTCGGAATGTTCGATTTAATAAAGTTTGTTATGAAGCCGATTGTGTCTTTTCTCTCTGCACCCTCGGGAATCCCATGTATCCTAATGTTGTTCCGTCGTGATCTCGACTCCAAGTCCTCACACTTTGTTGCTAGTTTGGTGGTTTGTTGGAGCAAGGAGACTGTTAATTGCTCTAGTTTTGACGTTCGCTCTTCCGTGTTAGCATGTAGCTCCTCCATGCTTTCCACCCTCCGCTCCAGCAACACAGTGCGCTCCAGAAGTTCTTCGATGCTCTTTTCCAGTCTTGTCATCGCAATCTTGCTATCCATTGCTGCTTCAGTGTGTTCTTGCCGTAATTTACGGATTTCGTGGAGGATGGCCGAGTCACGTCCCTCGTCGACCGATGCCATTCCTTCGGCTCCCTCGATCTTTTTCTCCTTAGCGCCCTTTTCCTCGACAAGTTTCCCCTTCTTGACCATGTTTTGTTGAGTAATTTGTCTTTAATATGAGTCACAATTTATACCCTTTTCTGTCTTTCTCCAAGTATTACATTACTCTTTAGTGATTTTTGTCAGAGCTACTTTCCTTGCTGCCGTCTACCTCATTGCGCCACCGGAAGTCACACCATTCCCTCCTTGACTTTTTGAAAGCGGAGTCTGCCGGAGTGAGGAAAAGGCTCGAGGAAACTGTGGCCAAAACTGAGCGGTTCCCGTCCTTTTTGGGAAGCTCGTGGACAGATTTCCAGAACAGTGACATCCCTGCAATGTTTCCCTTTGTTTTATAAAAGGAAAATATTTTATTTTATTAAGAACTCAATGAACTTCCAGTTTGTGTTTTCCAGCTTTATGGAAGTATTGGTATATTTTTGTTACAATTTGTGACATATTATTTATTTACTATTATGTATTTCGGCCCAATTTGATTTTGTTTTTCTGAAAGTAAACTATTATTTAAACTGGAGTGATTTGTAGTTGTTTTCTGTCCAACAGTCACATAGTTCACACACAGTATCTCACATCATTATGAAATAAACCACCAAGGTGTTACTCAAAATAAAGATGTTTATTGAATAGTAATGCAGAAAAGCACGGAATGCAAATGTGGGTCTGACTTCCAAAGCCTAAAACATGGCTTTTGGGCAATTTATTCCATATTAACTGTGGACAATTCTGTGTATGGTGGACCTGGGAACCCTGAAGACCCGTGACACCACACGGTAGGACAGACCGTGGGCCAGCCAGTACACGTAGATCAGGACCTCCAGCCATGGCCCTGTTCCCTCTTTAGCAGCTCCTGCAAGGCCCACATGACCTTTTTGCTCAACCTTAAGTCCTGAATGAGTTTTGACTTCACATCGAACCATAAGCACAGGATGGGAACATTCCTGTCCAACCTGTCCACGCTTATGGGACAGCCACTCTGGAACACAATAGATAACAAACAATTTAGACATAAATGTAGGCATAGATGATGTAAGCATCATGAAAAAATGTTGAAATGACCTTTTTTATATCCAATGACAACTCTTTTGAATTAAATTCCTTATGAACTAAGGTTTTTGGGTCGTACAGGGAAGTTTGGTGACGATATTATGTCAGCTTAAGGGTCAGGTGGACTGTTCTTGTGTGTGTTTACTTTTCATCATGTCACACACTAAAGACCCCTACTATATGTCATAAAATGGCATTAAGATACTAATAAGTAGATTGCCATTTATGTCTACACAAACATAAGGTATTATGTGAACGTGCATTGTATGTTAACTTTTTACTGTATTTGACCGAACGGGTCATTTTTTTTAATGAGTGTACGTACCTTGTAAAGATGAATCAGCACTACATAGCGCCGAAGCTGTCTTCAGTATAGCACATTTCTCCTCCGTTGATTGGAGACACGGAAAAGATGATGAGCTTTCAGGCAATCGGTAATAACACAGCTGTAGCGGGCATTTTTAACGTTGCACGAACTCTCCAACTGACACACCACAGGTTGAGACTCAAGTTGTTTACATGTGACGTAGACCAATACGTCACTGAGGTCTACAGCCAATTAATATTACCGCCATCTCCTGGACAGGGGTGGAACCTTGCAAGTCTTGTCCAAACCATCTCCACTTTGCACTCAACTCGCGGAGGGCACTCCTCTATCGAGGGACCTCACTGGAGGGTTCTCAGGGCCGAGTGAGAGAAATGGGATTGGGCCTAAGTGTCTTTGATTGTTGTACTGGTTAAAACTGGCATTGTTATGTTTCCTATCCTTTTTGCATAAGGAATTGCAGACGTTGCTGAGAGGAGGAAAACACCCATCCTTTTCTTTTTTGTATTGTTGGCCAGGAGGCATCCATTTCTCTTTGAGCCCGTTTGGCCACGATGTAATTGTCTATATTAGTGGTTCCCAAATTATGGCCAGTCTCTACATTTTTTTTTTACCTAATATAGAACTCAAAGACTGGTTACGCAATTTTGTTCTAACGGGATTTCCAACAGTGAAAGTGCTGACCACTGGACTACCAGTGATATAGTTGACAAACGAAGAGGCATTGTTTGTCATCTCATTATCACAGTTTAGTCACGGTTCATTCAATAAATTTGTCACTTAAGATTTCTAGATTAGAATAGGAGAATATAATTTATTTAATCATAGCCCCACTTATACAACAATGTTGTATAAGCAATAAACTATACTGCCTTTTTGCAAGTCATCTATTCTATTGGTGGTCCAGTGCTCTGAAAATCAAAGTGCTCTTAGACGTGTTAAGACTCTCCACGAGACAATTGAATGTGTATGTCCAATGGACTTTATTCCCCTGTGAAGATGTGTTATTTCATAAATATTGTTATAGTTAAATTTCCGACTTTTTTTCTGTGAACAATCTTGAACGGCAGTTTAATTGTCGCTTTCTGGAAAACAATACATGTTACATATAGGCACTCCTGCAAACGTCACTTTTTTTCCGTTACAAACTGACCCTGGCCCCTCATCTGAGAAGGGAAAATCATGTGGCCCCGACAGGAAAAAGTTTGGGGACCCACGGTCAGGATAAAGCAGGCCTGTGAGATACCCATCCTCCTTTGCACATTTGATATCTTGCAACAGAACCGATAATGTGCGAGATGTTCGCCTATTAGTTGATTGACGAGTGCAGCAATCAACTGCAATAGAGAGTGATTCCACGCACATGCCTGAGGTTTTCTTTTAGTCTAGGTGAAAATAAGAAGAGGACTGTTTCAAATGCAATCCAAATGCCAACTAAACCCCCCCCCCAAAAAATGAAAAAGGAAACGTTTATCTGAGCACATCTAAGAATTTCACGTACTTGCACATGCAACAAAAAATTCTTGACAGAAACTACCTTGTAAATATTGCCTATCCTGATCTTTATCATCCTATTTTAAGTATTTTATTGTGTTAATGGTCTGTGCAGCCCTTTGAGACTATACAAATAAACATGACTTGACTTGACAATGCCTTTCTTCCATAAGCCAGCAGTAGATCAACTAATACATGAAAAACTAAGGCAGTTCGACCCGCCTAATTCGAATAACATTTTGTTGTGACAAAATACATAACAAGTAAATAATGGCGGAATAAATAAATGACAAAAAAAATGACAAATGGATAAATTAATGAATACCATAACTGTCAACCTGTACGTTTTTGCTGTACAAAGTATGTTTATTATGCATTTCAAGACGTGTACAACGTACAAGAAAATCTGTACGGAAAAACGCAAATTTGTCAATTATGGTTACCATCCGGTAAACACCGACTATCACGAAACGGCAATTCAATCAAGTCAAACGAGTTTCTATCTCGGTATCGTTTTTTTCGTTGCAAACGAAGCGAGTGGTTTGATGCTACTGTGCGCATGCATCTGCCGCCTGGGGATTTCCCATCATGCATCATTCGTGGTACAGTGGCACCTCGCTACTAGAAAATTAAAAAGAAAATATAAAAACATTTTTTAAGCATTTTTGAAGGGGCGTCGCCACTTCGCGGATTTTCACTTTTCGCGGTTGGTTTAGGTCCCCATTAACTGCGATAACCGAGGGATTACTGTAGTTGTGTAGTGAGGAAGTCCGTCTCTTTTTAGAGAACCGGCTTTTTCGGCTCAACTCATTAAAGAGAGCCGGCTCTCAAACGGCTCACTTGCTTTAATGCATTATATTATGAATTATTATGTTGTATAAAGAAGTTAAGAGAAAAAGGAAGTATAAAAGGTGAAAATGAAAAAAGACACGTTTGTGGTTATCCTTTTAATCAGTATATTACCAACAATAATTTAATGCAGAAAATTTGAATAAGAAAATGAATTATTCTATTTAATTATATTTGCATGTATTTTTTCCTTCTACAGTGAACGTCCAAGCTACTTCATTTTTGAACTTTTTTAAAATAATAAACCTCATTAATGTCGAGCAACTCATTATCTCACAACAAAATGTTAATTAACAATATATATGATATAACGAAACACACGTAAAATACCACATGTTAAACCACATACATAAACACGTTTGAAAAAAAATGGTGTAAGATTATTTTGTGTCTTGTAAGGGTAAATACGACAGTTTGTAAGGGCATGGAGCCGTGGAGGTTGACAGGTATGGAATAAGTTGCATTTATGTCATATATTTAGGTGCAGTATACGTTATTTTTATGCGTATTTAACCCTTTTTCGGTGCCTCCTGCACGCTATCAAATTATTTGTTGTTTCTGGATAGTAATGGTGGAGTGGAGAAAACCAGAACATAGTTGAGTGTGGCTGAGACCTTCACCTTTACTTCCTTATGAAACCATATGAAACACACCTAACATTTTTGACAAAACAAAAGTACAGTTTTTGATTCATAACAAGTCAACAAAAACAAAACACCTACACTTAACTTGCACAACAAAAGGTATCAACATGGCTTAACAGCATACATTAATCATCACATATACAGCATGTTAAAATAGTATTTTACATAGACAGCAATTGAATACGTCCTTCCCTTTTAAAACCAAAAGACATACTTGGCGTAAACGGCACCACGGGATTTTAACAAGGACAAAACAAAACCACCCGTTTCCATAGGAAAAGAACACTCAAACAGTATACAGTGAAAGAGCACCCCCTATTGACACTTTTTATTATCTGTCCTACATGTACATTTATTTATTTGGCCTGCTGGCTTGGAAAGGGATGGGTGCCACCTGGCTGCACCTGCCCAAGACACACTACTGGAATTGGTGCCCCTACGACCCATGTGGTTTAGGGATCCAACCACCTGATCATTTATAATTTATTTATTCATTTATTTTCACATAAATGGATGGTGTAATGAGGAAAGAAGTGTAAATGTAGTGGAAGCTAGAGCTGTTGTTGGTGATAGGAATGAGTGGAGAGGTGTTGTAAAAGGATAGTGGTATGTTTGGGCGCGTTCTAAGGGATGGACAGGGCACCTGTATGATGCAGCAGGGGTAAACCAGTGAAAGCTGTCGGGCCCTGCTGTTGAACAGAAGAGTGTGTTATGTCTCCCTGACCCGTGTGACATGGCCACTTTCCTGTGTCTCGTTTCATCTGGATGGACGAAAGCATGACCAACTTGGGTGCCGAGGTGCTCAACTTGTTTGGGAATTGGGGCATTTGGGTTGGCCATGGCCAATTCTTTTGTGTTTTTTGTTACATTTTGCTTCTTTTTTTCTTTTCTTTGTTTTTGTGTATCTGTTTGTCTTGCTGTGGGTCACCCCTCTCGAGGGATATGACTGGGGTAGGTAGGTAGACTAATAGACAGTTAGACAGCTAGACAGCTAGACAGATAGACAGATAGACCGATAGACAGATAGACAGATAGACAGATAGATGGATAGACATATAGATGGATATAATCGGTCACATGAGGGGAATAACATTGAAATGAGGTACTTTGAGATGTTAGATTCCGTTGAAATATATGAATGTTTTTTTTTCTCCCGTCTAGTGGCCAATCATAAACACTGCAGATTTTAGTGGGTTGAAGGCTCTCATTCAGTATTCCGTTATCGAATACTACCATCTTGTGGCAAGTGTTTGCTCCTGCAATATGTTTATTGCAACCCAAATATAATAAAACATCGGAATTAAAATTAAAAGAGGCATTCATTTAGCAAAACACTCGCAAAAAAAAAAACAACATTAAGGAATTACCAAACAAAAACAACAACATATTTGGGCAAAAAACAGCTGTTAGACGACAATAATATATTACATAAACATTAGCCAAAAAGGGATTGGGCTGAAGGCGAAGCATTTAAATGCCTACCCCTATTCCCTGTTTTTCTTGCAGGGAAGACATATACAAAAACTAAACGATGACACAGCACCATTCCCAAAAAGGAAAACAAAAAAAATGACATTTCAAACATTTCAAAACTTACAATAATATACCAGAATAATATACAGTGGCGGTTCTGCACTAAATCACAGCGAGGGCGTGAGCCCCTCCCCAGAAATTACATTGGAAATATTATGTTAAAATAGTGTGAGGCGTTTGAGGTGTCCTAAAAAGTTGTAAGTAGAACATGTCTTCTATTATGTACAGTATGTGTGCATCCTTTAAAACTGTATTTCCACCATGCCTATCTGCTTTTATTTTACTTTTAGCAACAGTTGAGGAAAGAGGAGTAGAGGAAGTGGGTGGGGAGACGTAGTGACTTCATGCTTGTCACCACATTATTTTATTTTGGTGTAGCATAGAAATGGTGAAAGTAAGAAAATGCCTGTTTCAAGTTGAGTCCAACACAACCCCCAAAAAGATTAATCAATGGAAAGTTTGTTCCAGCGTGTGCAATATAAGAATCTTGACCTAGTCGGCAAGTTCAAAAGTTAAAAATTCCGTAGGGCCCCTTAAATGACAATAAAGACAACCGTGAACATTGAATCTTCTCACTGTAATTTGAACATGAAGAATCACAAACTGAGGTTGAAAAATAACAAGAATGCCATTTTACTATTGAAGTCGAAAAGGAAATTTCGTCTTTCTCGGCTGGTGTTCCTCTGCTGGAGCAGACCAGTTATTCGGACTTTGAAAATATAGAGTTGGAGGGAAGCAATGCAGTTGAAAACATTTAACACAAAGTTTCATAATAAAGACAAAACAGAGTGCACTCTGGTCCAATCGATGGGAACGGCGTCTCCCACCTAGAAAGGCATTGAAATGAGTTTCGGCCCCTCACTTATAGGAGAAAGGCGTGGATTATGCAAAACATAAAAATGAAACTCTTCTGGGAACTTACATTACAAGATAACAGAACAAGAGGCTTAAGTTAAAACTGCACACAATTGGATTTTGAAGTTTGTACGATAAGATAAGGATGCAAGAGCATTGATGGGAAAGTACAGATACAAAAGAATACAGTAAGTAAATACTTCACTCAAATATGTTAAGTCAAGTCAGGTTTATTTGTTCAGCCCTTAATCACAAAGAGTCTCAAAGGGCTGCACAGACCACAGATTATTGCAAACCACATACAATATTATGACACCATCCCCTGATCTAAAACTTACATGAGGGCAAATAATACACAGAAACTGTCAACATAAAATATAGGTTATTTATATGCTATAGAATAGAAGTGTGTTTTAAGCTTAGAATTAACCATTTACCATTTCTACTGAGGTTGCAGATCGAATATCAGGGGGACGAGCATTCCACAGCACCGGGGCCCCGAATGGAGAACGCTCTCGAACCTGCGGATCTCTTCTTGGCTCTTGGGATCACAAGTAGACCAGCATTTTCAGAGCGAAGGCTCCGGACCGGAACATAGGGGGAAATTAAATCTGATAGATATGAGGGAGCAAATTCATGCATGATTTTTTATACTGCCAGCAGAACCTTAAAATCACATCTTACGCTAACAGGGAGCCAATGCAGGTTAGCTAAAATCGGGGTAATGTGATCAAACTTAGTTCAAAGCCTCGCTGCAGCATTTTGTACCAGCTGAAGGCTCTTGATTATGGACTTCGAGAGACCGGAGAGTTGTGCATTACAGTAATCGAGACGGGAGGTAACAAACGCATGAATGATAATCCCCGCATCCGACTAAGACAGCATAGGACGAATTTTAGCAATGTTTTGAAGGTGGAAACAAACTTTTCTAGCAATATTCTTGACGTGTGTTTGAAAGGACAAATCAGGGTCAAATATGACACCTAAATTTTTTACTCTGGGTGATATTACATTTGTCAACGTTCAGAGCCGTTTTTGAGAACAAGTCACAGCATTTAGATGTACCAATAACTAGCATTTTGGTCTTTTTAGAGTTAAGGCACAAGAAGTATTTTATCTCAGTGAGGCAAGCATCCAAATTTCCACAGTTTAGTGTGGCAGATTCCTCCATAGGAAGATATAGTTGAGTGTCATCTGTGTAGCAATGGAAACTGATATTATACTTGCCAATAATATTACCTAATGGAAGCATGTAAATACTGACAAGAAGGGGCCCAAGTACTGAACCCTGCGGAACACCACAGGTAACACTAAAGGGTTCAGATGTCATTTCTCTATATTCAACACTGTGCGTCCTATCTGAGAGGTAGGATCTGAACCATGAGAGGACGGTTCCTGAGAGACCAATCCATTTGCCCAACCGTTCTAGTAGGATATTATGGTCCACTATTAGGGCAGCATTAAGGTCCAGCAGTAGCAAGAGTGATGAAGCGCCCTACTCCATTGCCAGTAGAAGATGCATTTATAACAACAAAATGAGTCATGTTATTAGTGAAGTAATACTGTGATGAATAAACAATAAACTTAATATAGCTGGAAAACTCATGTTATGGTGACAACATACTCAATGACCTATTTCAATAATCTAACACTATTTAAAGGGGTTTTCCCACAATCCTTTGTCGATGGGCGTCACAGTGAACTTTGGTGAACTGTTTTTCAGAAAACCAAGCGAGCAATCAACTGTAGCCAAACCTCAGGTCAGGAGTTAATCTAGATTTCAAAAACTCTGAAAACAACTAACAAAAGAAATGTGGGAATATGAAATCAACAAGTGGATGTGTGTACCTTTAAATTATGTTCAGTGGATGATTTAACTGGCTTCACCTTTGCTAATAGTTTTGTCACCCTATTCGCTAATTACGATAATTACATGTGCGATCATGCATGTGCACATACACCAGACTGGAAGGCATTTCTAAAAGAAATTAACACCAGTGTCTAATACTCGATTGCACCCAACACCACAAATTGAATTCGTCCGCTCCAGCGACTCTGGCTAGCTCTAGACGACAGAACGGGAACATTGCCTGAATTTTCATGAATATTCTTGTTTCATACACCGTGCAGAGAATATTTCATGAAAATCACATGTGCAATATGATTTTATTTTCCTGGCTCCTGGAAGTATTTCAGCATAGTAGAGTTTTAATCTGATACACAACGTTCACATTCAAACCCCCATTAGCTTCCAGCATACATGCATGATCAAACAAATTAGCCCGTATGCAAATGATGTCAGAATCAATTAGCCTAACATGATTGACAGTTGTAATGAAGCTCCCAATGTGAGGAGAGATATCAGTGTTTTGCAGGAAGAATGGATATGAAGGAAACGTTACATGTATAAAGATGATATGTAGATGTTTCTTAAAACAATCAACCAGCTTTTTATATGCTTTTTAGTCCACTTCACGTTCCAAGGTAATGTTATATTTTTGAAGAGTGTAGGTGTTAGGATCCAGCACACCACCATGCTCCAGAGGGCGCCAGCAGGCAGTTGCACTGGAGGATCATCACACCTTCTTCTCATTACCCACACATGATCCTCATTAAGAACCATATATGTATCATGACTGTGCCAACAGTACAGGCTGTTGGATCGTGGCTTTCCATTGTTTTATGCTCCAGCCTGCACCTAGTTGTTGCTTCCTTGTCGCTCGTCCTTGACTGACTTAGAGCTCCTGTACCTGGCTGTGTGTTTATTTCCGAGACTGTGCTTTTTATTTATCATTTTCTCCCCTCCTATTGGTGGAACGCTTTTTTAAAAATCCTTTGTAATTCTAATACTTTAATAGTTATTGTTGTCTAAATGTATTCATTAAAGTCTGAACTCTTGAGGATTGTCTGATCACGATCACAGTACATAGAACTTCTCCAATTAATTAATCAAAAACCAATCGTCATTTATCCCAATAACAGTGTTTTTGATAAGATTGAATTAAAGACACAGTTTATTTTTATTATATTATATTCATTTTATTTTAATTGTATTTAATTTTTATTTTTATTTTTATTTTATTTTTAGATGTCACTGATGATGACGATATGAGTATTCATCAATTCTGATGACCTTAGCACCAAGCTCTTGCGCGGTTGCTAATAGCCATATAAATAATTTCCATGTCGATTAATTGAAGACTCAGTTCTTGTAAAATCACTTATACCGATGATAATTTCCCAACTTAATGAGTACTTCACTCTTAAATATTTACCAATACTGATACCATGCGCCATGAGCACAGGTACTTTTGATAATTGATCAGGGCTAATTGTATTCTTTGAAAACTCAGATATTGAATATTACCTGATACCGATCATCTATAACACCTCTCCATTCTCTTCATTGAAGTCCCAACTCTTGAATAGTCCCAAATTCCAATACCAGGTGGCGAAAGCAAAAGTACTTTTGATACATGTCGCCAAAGGCAAAATTCACGAGTAGACACTGATACAAATGTTGTCAATCACCTTTCGAATCAATTCATTGAGTACTCAACTTTTGACTCTTACAGATAATACATCATTCTTTTCCATATGATTGAGAACTCAAATGTTTTTACATATCCTGCTACGATGTGCCAATCAGAATTTTACTTTTGATCCGAATGTACTAAATGAAGACCCCTCTCATAAGAATTTACCAATGAGCGTGGATACCACAAGTACTTTTTACACGTAAGACTTTGACTGTTGTTCAATTGAGTACTTAATTATTGAATAGTTGAGTGAACTAATATTAACAGAAGTATTGTGTTTTATTAAAAAAAACGCCTCCCCACGTATTATTTGCTCAGTATTAAAACTATTAAAAATACACCGTGTGATATTTGACTGATGCTGTATTGTGTACCGCAACTGAAAATGACTGCTACAAAGCACGTAGAAGAATACAAATTAACAGTGACTCAAAGAAACCAAACTGCGTCATTTTCCCCTGTAATTTCTTTACCCAGTCTTCTACAAGGGTTTGTTTTTTTGAAGTACCAATAGAAGCAAGTTGGCGTGTCACGGTTGCCATGGCGCCCAATTGGCCTCGTAAGACGTGGTTTTCTGTCCGGTATTGTTCCTGTCTATTTTGTCCTGTTTAATATCGATCTCCAGTCTCGTTCCCGTCTAGTTTGTCCTGTTTAATTCCGATATCCAGTTTTGATATCTATCCTGTCAGTCCCGTCCTGTCCGGTATCGACCCCATCTGTCTGATATCTACTCGTGCAATTGGTTTCAATCTCGTCTGCCTCTGGCTTCCTGTCATTCAATGCCAGACTGCTGCCTGACGTCTTCCGCCCAACGATCGCCGAATCAATGGCCCCTTTCCGGTAAAATAAAAGCTTGTGTGAGAAACGCCACGCATTTGGGTTTTCTTCCTGTTCCGGTTCTTGATGTGGCGGGCAATCAAGTAAGCTCCCTCAGGCTGAAACTCGTGTAAGTAAGAATATATAAAACATTTTTGGGTGTACAAATATTAGAAAAATCCTTAAATGATTATTCATGTATTTTAGCGTATTATTCAAATCAATATTGTGTTTTTTTTATAGAATATTTTTTTCATTACGACTGGGAGACTCTAAATACTACACAGTGTCCCTTTATGTACAGTACTCACTGATGCTGATAGCAAGTTCAGATTCCACCGACCACTAGATTAAAAACAAGAATACTTTAATGATCAGTTAAATGAGTTATCAAATCATAAAGTGTCATTTATACCGAAACCAGGGACAGATGTGTCTAATAATGTAAACACAATAGCATTTTCTCAAATTATTGAGCACTCAAAACTTAAATAGTTCGCACATACTTGTGCTGATAACGACTGTGCAAAACCCCTAAACACATCTTATTTTTCTGCATGAAATTTACAGTAGTTTCTTATCATTTTCTGTATTCAGTTTGTATAGTTCCCGGTGGATAAAATGGCCACCAGAGGAAGCTCCATATTGCTATTGTAATACCGATGGCTGGAAATAAAGCGGCATATTAGTACCATCAAATTTTCTGCAGCCTCACAGTCTTGAAAATTGGAATTTATTGCTTTCATATGAATCAATTAAATGTGTGTTGGAACAGCAATGACAAAATAACACCCACAGTTGCAGTTCAAATCATGTTGCCACACATAATGCTGATGGTTCAAAATTGAATCTACTGGCTAGGTACTCACATTCAGAAATTAGCCTTGGCCTCGAAGTGTGTGAAGGAAATTACAAGCTCTCACTGATTTATAACCTTTTAATGAGCATTGTTTAACAAAGGTCAATAACACGCCTCTTGTGACCTATTGTGTTATTTCTCAGAGCATGTGACATTTGGCTTGCTCATGTTTAGTCATTAGTTTTCAAACGACTTCTTTGTTTTCCAACCATAGATCCTGCACTGACTGGTTACTCAGCCTTCCTATGGACTTTACCTCTCACTTGCTTACTATTCATATAGTAGGCACCAGAAATAGATACAAAAATAAAGAATTTCAAGCTAGCAAGGAGAACAGGAGAGGACTGTCAAGGTTTTTAAAAGCCAACCTACTCTTAAGGTCCTCTTCCGAGCCCTTTATTTTTGTTAAATATCTTAGGTAACAAAAAGCGGATCAGCCCTAAAGGAAAAAAATCAAGTTAAGGAAACCGTGATGAATGGAAAATATAATCTACACCAAGGGTATTTTACTTGAAAACATTTGAACTTAATATAAATACAAGAATAAAGAAACCAAAATGTATACGAAATTTATTTTCCTTCTTTCCTTCTTTCCTTCTTTCCCTCGTTCATTCCCGTTATCTTGTCTGTAATCATATTTTGAATTACTATTTTTTTATATGAATTGTACATTTTGTTTTCATTATTTTTACATTGTCCCTGTTTTACAATATTCTGATCTTAATTTTTTAAAATTGGATTGGCTTTCTATTGTAAAATAAAATACATTCGTAGATACTAACATGATCTGCCAACAGAATGTCACAATTTTACCAGAAAATACCACCCACCCTTCTTTATTTTCTCAAATAGACTTTCAGAATTATTAGCAGTGTTGTGTTTTTTGCCGTCTTTGTTATCCTCCTCTCAAATTGATCATTCCTTACATCGGTCCACCGCCGCTGTTCAGAATCCGATAACGTCGTCCAATTGGATCACAGGAACCGTTCACGCTTTTCGCCATGACTTATTGGTAACGGTGCCAATTATCAGGAGAAGGCTTTTGTTTTCATCCTTGTCATGACTGAAATATCTCATCAAGTCCTTCAGGCACGTTGTGTAATTGAATTCTTAATGTCTGGCAATCTTACCGACCCGTTGAATATTAAGAGCAGAAAAATGAATCCTCTGGTAGGTCGCAAACTAGAAGATTGTGCGCAATGTGAAGTCGGGTTTGAAAAGATTATGTTTCTATGTGACACCAGAATGACATGACATCAGACACCCTGTAAGACAAAATGGAGTATATGAATCCGAACATGAAGCAACGGGAAAGACCATGACCGCTGAGACGGATGAAACGCACCGCGTGTGTTCGGCTATGCACAGTAATTTGATTTTTGGGAGATGCTCTTGATTGTTTTTACAAAGACTTCCTTGAGCAATCCGACAAAACAAATACAGTAATCCCTCCAAAGACAACCCGTGATAGTCAAACTCCACATAGTATGTAGTTTTAATGATGCTTGAATTGAACAGAACCCTGAGTTGCATATGTAGCAATGAAAATCGCAGTGGAAATAAAGTTAGATATGATTGGATGGACTGTTTACACTCTTTTTCAAATCCATTGTGGCTGCTTATAAGTTTATTCTGTTTCTAATGTTGAACACTTGCAAAGGAGATTGTGTTGGATGATAGTTCTTGATTTTGACTTTGAATGCTCACTGTTGTTTTTGGATTTTTATTTTTATGCAGTGTTTACACCAGGGGTCTCCAACCTTTTTCAAACCGAAGGTATCGGTTTTGATCTGCATTTCTAAAATAACAACTTATCATGTCATTACTATGTTGTTTCTTTGTTATTACCAGGCTAATTAATGTTGTCGGTCTAGTTCTTTTTCGGTCTTTCTGCCCCCTTGGACTGTGCCCTGGGGAATTATCTTGGCCAGTCCCGGTGATCTTATGGTGTGACCATACCACTGAAGTTTCTGTCTGCCCACAGTTGACACCAGTTCTTCATAGGGTCCAATATACCCTCTAAATGTGTTGTGGACAGTTTTGTTTTGTTTCCTGTACCATCCCATCTCTATGGTCTGGATTTTCTTTTCCAGTTTTGCCTTCAGAGTCTATGTCTTGCAAACGTAAAGAAACATGGAAGTAACCAGCACTTGCATCAGTCCGATCTTTGATTTCACTGCTATTTTCTTGCCTCTTTACATGGGTTAAAGTCAGACAAGTGTGGCTGTTGTCTGAGCTATCCTGGCCATGAGCTCTGGTTTTGACCCCTCTTCTGAGATGACAGCTCCAAGATATTTAAATTTGGTGACAGGTTTAAGGTTTCCGTGGTTGATTGGGATATTTATTGTGATACCTCGGGGATTGTTGGTCATTTCTTTTTTTTTTCTGTGCTGATTTCCATCCCATACTGGCTTGATGCTTTCTTTAAACGAATGACAAGATCTCTGAGTCCCTGTCCGTCGCCTGCCAATCAATCAAAACCATCGGCAAAACGGAGGTTGGTCATGTTGTGTCTCCCAATACTGACTGTATCTTCATGTTGCTCCAGAGCTTCGGAAATGTTACTCTCCAGGAAGATGTTGAATAATGTTGGAGAAAGAATGCAGCCTTGTCTCACAATGACTGTAGTTCGAAACCACGCTCCAATAGTACCATTGATCAGTACCGCACTGTTGGCATTGGCATACAGTTCTTCAATGGTCAGAGGTAGTTTCTGGCCTATGTTGTACTACTTTTTTTGTATTACTAGGAGGCATTAAATATTAAACACTGTCCCTTTATTTTAACCTAGTATCAACTACCAAAAAGGTCCAACTATAGAATATGGATCTTGTCAGACTAGCTCGTTAGAGCATCTGAAAAAAGCAAATTGTCAGTAGTTGTGGTAAGGTGATGTCACCGGAGAGACGATAGATTGCGGCCTAAATCTTAAGCAAATGAAAAATACCGTCATATATCAGATGTAATCCACTTTCACAGTAATGTTGTCCTCATTGCACCAGTAATGTTGCCATTATGGTTCATTTGATTTGATTTTTCTCCCATTGCCTGGTCTCAATGTGGTAAGTGGACATATTTATGAGTGGGTGAAAATTGCAGCTAAATGACTTTCATTTAACTTGAATGCATTTTGATCCGGTCATTGCCTGAAATACTCATTAGATGGTTATTTGTAACCTTTATCTTGTCATCTCATGATTTAAAAATTAGCATTGTTATCAGTTTACTTGATTTTTTTTCTTGATCGGGTTCATTGCTTTCAGGCAGGGTAGTTGCTAGTACTGAATTGTCATAAGACTCTATTGCTTGTGTCAGTTCTTTAACTTCAATTTCAATGGTTAACTTTGTTGGCAAATGTGCTTTATGCACAGCATACATCAAAGAGGAAATTACTTTCTATCGAAAGCATGCAATTGTGCAATAAATAAGACGCAAAAAAAATATGCATGTAAAATATACGAATACATATGGTTTCGAGTAAAAAAAGTGCAAAGTATAGCCGGAATCTAAATAGAAAAGTTTTGCAAAGCATGCAAGCAAAATAAAAAATAAAAAAGCTAGAATTTTCAAATTTCATTAGAATACAGTATGTTTCTTTAGTAAACAACAGTTGAACATTGCTAAGCTTCAAAAAACATCTTAATGACATGGCTTTTTGTGAAAGGATGCATTTCAAGCAGAACTTTGACTTTTGTGTTGTTCAGATTCAGATTTACTTTATTGTCATTCGTGTACACGTGTATACAGAACGAAATGTCGATACATCTGACCCGCACAGTTTCCTTGAGCGTCAGCCGGGATAGATACGATTAACCATGTCTTCGTCAGAATTTTAGCGCAGCAGTATGTCATCTCGCGGTTCGATGTTACTTCCTGTTTTAAATGGTCCAGTTTGTCCAGAGAGCGAACGTTGGAGAGTTTAGCCTTTAGCCTAGCGGTTAGCCCGGCCCGACAACCTCGCTTCCTCCTCCGGCACACCTCTCTCTTGCCACAGGGGCGCCGCCATCTTGAATTATTTTTTGTTGTATTTTTTTTCGCATTTGTGATACCTCCAATATCTAAAGGTTGCTTTCCATTAGCACAAGGATTCTTTGCTTGAAAAGTATCATTTTATCGCAAGAACACTGAATTTATGCATGAAGAACTTCTCAGCAATTTATGTTTCCAGGGACGTAATCACAAAATTTCGGTTACCTGGGCGATCGTGTTCCAGCGGACGTGCACTAAACGTTATCCCTCCCTGCCCCGACGATAACCAAGGGACTTCATCATCTTTATTAAGAAGAAAAATCTCTATTGAAGCATCTCTCTGTCCTTATCCATATGATTGTATTCCCCACACTGCTTAACGTCGCCTATTTGGGAGCCCCTTACACACTCTCAATCGCTGATTACCGGAAGCGACACTGGGAAGTGTGGACATTGATGTGTGGAGAAAAATCTGGTCAAAGCTAATCTTGCCATCTGATAGTGAGTTTTCATACTGATATAATTCCCAGAGTTTTGAAACTTACTGATAAGCTGCGCCAAACCCTTTAGTATCGTTTTTGAAAACAAAAACAAAAAAAACTATTTCACGTTTACTTTCCGATACTTTATGGCACTGAATTATTTACAAAGTTAACAAGTCTTATGGGAATGGAAAGATGGCATTATGGAAAAGAGTTCAACAAAAACAATGTTGTACGACTTTGCATTATGGCAAAGAGTTTAGCCAAAACAATGTTGTACAATCTCTCATTATGGGAAAAAGTTCCATAAATCTCCATTACAACGTTGTACAACCTGACACCGGGAGTTAAAATAGTGTTATGCCTTTCCCATGTCACCCATAACCCTAATGGTCTAGTTAGTTCAGATCTGGCACTTTCATCAGTGCAATCTGGGTTTGAATCCAATTTAGCATAAATAATCTCAGCAATATTTATCAAATGTTGTATCATTGCTCAAATGTGGTAATGTACTACTGTAAAGTCTCATGTATAACTGGGCCTTGTGGTCTGATGAGACCAAGGTCAATCCCCTTGGTTCAAATGGTGTCAAAAATAGCTTCTTTTAAATTCCAAAAAGCTGGAAAGGTCAGTCAAGATGTTATTCATGATTGACAGCAGATGTGACATCTGCTTAAGCAAAAACACATTTTCATCACTTAAAGAATTCATATTAGATTTCACAGTTAACCTATCATTTTTGGGATGTAACTCAGAGTCCGCACAAAAACAGCAGGCGGGCTGTTTATTAGACTCCAGTGATTGTTTACGTCTGAATCTAAGTGAAAACAGGCTTTCTTATCATTTCACATACAGGACCGACTTCCACGTGGATACTTTATTTTCCTCTCAGGAACTTTTCCTGGCAACCTGCAGAGTCTGTTCCATTCTCAGGGGATGAGCGATACCTGATCTGGTCCAAATCCCAGGAGACGTTCATCTAAGCTGAAAAGAATGCTTCTTGTGATTTAAAATATTGGTTTAAGTTGGCTGCAAGTAAATATGGTTTGAGTTTAGGAAAGTGGCACATGAAAAACACTCCAGAAGACATATAAAATATGAATGACAGTCATCAGTGCATTGTAGTGGCCTTTGCTTATAATAGGATAGGAGGGCAAAGCATTTGTTTGATGAAAATTCCAAGTCACACCCTTCAAAGTTTGTCTGTCCTCGTTACATAAAATCTTGAAAGTCTTATAAATGAAAGTATATTTGCATGTGCCTGACTATTTTATGCTTTCAGCTGTTCTGGGGCCAGTAACACAACAGTTTGCGGCTGAATCACGGCCAGAAATTTCTGCCTGTGAGGCGGACGCTATTGGACGCTTTGAGATCACCATACAGACGAGATACAGCAGTGCTTAACACGCGGTCGGATATTCGCGCCCGGGTGGCAGCGCGAAACTGTTTTGTGCTGCTCAATTCTTTTGAGCGCGGGTACACAGCCTTTCATGGGCGTATCGAGGCTGAACCACGGTCAGAAATTTCTGGCCGTGAAGCAGACGCTGATGGGCGCTGTTGGACGCTTTGAGACCGCCATATAGACGAGATACAGCAGTGCTTTACTTTACGGTCGGAAATTCACACGCGGTTGGCCGCGCGAAAAAGTTTTGAGCTGCTCAAAACTTTGAGCACGTGTTAACCGCGGGCGGCACACGAGGTAATGACGCGGAAATGACGCGGAACGATGTGCTCTGGCTGTGGCCAGGGCGTGGTTACACATGGGTAGGACGGGAAATTTCAGCGGGTAATCGTGGGTAGAGCATGGTAATAGCACGTTCTGCGCCTGTATCGCGGTGTTATTACGTGAAATTAGCGTGTTACGCGTGTGACGGTCAAACGCCTTTCTCCGCGTATATACAGCGCGATTTGCCAAACACACGTCAGTTGTGCTCGAGACGTCAAGGGGGTGAACATGGATCCCCGTCAGCGTAGTGACCTCGTCTTAATCCATTTTTATTTCTTGACATTTCTTTCCATTTCATAACAAGATAATAAAATATAAATGAAAAACTATTACAATAATAACATATTGGCTTCTTCGGTGCCATAGCTTGAAATCTTGATCTTCACGGGACTGTGTCTTGAGCGGTTATAATTTCTACAGCCCGGTGTTATGCCAAGAAATACATCCCTGCCGAGATTTGCATCCCCTCGCTACTACAACCACTTTTACCTCGTTTTATCTCACTTTTAGGGAATGTAATGGCGAACATATAACCAAATCCACTTCGTCTTGCATTTGTTGGGAATGTAATACAACTTAAACCATTCCGTCTTTGTTTTTGTTGTGAACGTAATCGAACGGTAATGCACACCGTATAAAAAACCCTTCCCCCCTCGCGTGAACGCGCATTCTGCTGCGCTTCCAACAAAAGCGATCGTATTCTATATAAAACGCTTATTAAAACAATAAAGCGAGCTAATTATAACAATTGTCTATATAACGTGTTCATTTAAACAATAAAGTGCGATCGTATTCTACAAAATGCGTTTGTTAACGCGGATGAAAAAGTCACCAACGTCAATGCACGCTTCCAACAAAAGCGATCGCAGCAGAATGCGCGTTCACGCTAGGGGGGGGTGCGTAGGAGTCGGATTTGGGCACAACACCGACTCGGGAGCTTTTATACCCGTGGTCCACACGAGAAAATGACGCGAAAATGACGCGGAATTGACGCGATGAGGAAGCGGAACGGTCGCCGGTGTCTGTTTCGCGGGCATACCACCGATGAACAGCGGGTTGGCCAATTTTGCGCATTTTCCATCGCGGGCAACCACGGGCAAAAAAAACCCGCAAAATTTTAGCCGTGATTCAGCCGCAAACGGCTGTGTGACCGGCCCCTTTCTAACAGCATTCTCTTCTTCCCTGAAAACTGTTGACAGCCTCTTTAAATTTAGAAACAAGCTTGTTTTTTTTTTTTTTGCAGAAATTTGTATTTTCTTCTTTCATGCAAAAAATATGCTTCTTCTTCCACGCCAGGTTCGAAAATTCCGTCTGGCTCTGTGGCCGGATCTAGACTTTCTGTTCTGAGAAGGGTTGGATAAGTGAAAGAATGTCAACTCCATTTTTTTTTTTGCTTCGTCTTTATGTATTATGCTTGATTATTCAGCTAACATCAGTAACCTACGATATATATTAAAATCACGAACAACAAGGCATCTTCTCTAAACACAACACATTTTTTCGCCAATAAAATTTGGGTCAAAAGATGGTCATATTTGACATCAAAAGATGGTCATATTTGGCTTTGAATGTGTTAATTGGTTTATTTTAACCGTTGGGTGAATGCAACAAACAACTCGCCATGGTAACAATGCTCTCTAGCAGCCAGAGAAGAGAGCATTTGTTTTTTCCTTATTTAAAAAAAATTATAACTTTTATTTGAAATGACCTGGAGACTTGTTTCTTCATTTGACATTTAGACATTTATGGTGATTTATGGCTGGATTAAATCATCCAATGCGCTAGATCCTGCCTGAGGAACAAATGTTTGACATGGCGGGCAAACTCGTGTCTCCTTTGTAGAAAGCTAGCATATTTTTTTTCACTAGACACATCTCTCTGCCTGTCTCTACATATGTGGTAAATATGTTTTTCATAGGTTCACTTGAGGGTCTGGGACACTTCCTGTCAACAGTTTATATTCAATGCTTAAATTCTGTGCTTTGAATTGAACAAACGTAAAAACAACGCTCTGCCAATGAGAACGCCTCTGCACCCTAGTGTAGCGGAAGTGAAACTTAACTTTATTCCGGGAGAGTCTAAAAAAAAGTTCCCTGAATTCAAACGCGCTCGCGCCCCCCTTGATAGAGCCTCGCGATCCCCAAAGGGGCCTTCTCTACTATTTGAAAACCACTGCCCCAAAGAATAATATTGAGGAAATAGAGTATCTTTGTTTTGAGGTCATTTCTGTTTGATTTAAGGTTGTCATGGTGCTAGCTTTCAGAGAAAATGCAGAGAAAGTAACTTACAACTGGGCACCTTATGATTGGCTGGGTTAAGTGTCAAAGACCTTAACAAAAACTTTATATGTTCCAACGATTAATGCTCACATTTTTCAAATAAATAAAACAAGAAGGGTGCCCAAATGTATGCACCCGCCTCCTTTAAGGTGGGTGCGTCATTTGAGGTAGCTTTAAAAAGTTGAAAGTAGAACGTCGTAACAATGCCCAAATGAGTTCAAAGAGCCTTTATAATGAAACATCACCACACCTGTTTGCTTTAACTTACTCAAAAATATGTTTACGTCTTCCAGCGCATTAGGATGCAAGGAGGGGAGATTGGGTGGAGAGTGATTTCATGCCTTTTCCTGTTTTTTTTTTATTAGTGTAGCTTGAAAATGGTCAAATTAAGAAAAGACCAGTTTCAAATACAGTCCAAACGCCAACCAAAACCCCCCAAAATATGAAAAAGGGGAGTTTATTTTTACCTGAGAGGGCGGCATTTATTAAATTTTTAATATTGCACTCTTTTTGTAAGTCTTAGAAAGTGAATTTCACCTCTCAGAGATCACTGTGTTTATCTGCTCTTTATATGTTTAATTGAAACAAAGAATGAAGATTAAGAAAGGAAAATCTTAAAAATGATCAGTGGTGTCCAGACTTTTTCATAGGTCTCCGATCTGTCATGTAGAATTGTACCTGCTATAGCAGGTTTATATTCCATAATCAATAAATAATAAATAATTTCATAAAGGTTCTGTTGGTATTATACAAAATTTCAGATGATCAGATTTAATTTACCCCTATGTTCCGGTCCGGACCTTTCGCTCTGTGGTCTACTAGTGATCCCATGAGCCAAAAAGAGAACCAAACGTTCGAGAGCAGTTTCTATTTGGGCCCCGGTGCTGTGGAATGCTCTTCCCCCTGAGATTCGATCTGCAACCTCAGTGGAACTGTTTAAATCTAGTTTTAAAACACACTTCTATTATATAGCTTATGAATAACTTATATTTTATGTTGACAATATCTGTTTATTATTTGTTATTACAACATCCATTGCAGCCTGCTAATCCTGGAAGGGGGATTACCTCATGTGGATTCCCTTCTCAATGTTTCTTTATTTTCCTCATGTTGAGGTTTTTGAGTTTTGCCTTGCCCTTATGTAGGTTTTAGATCAGGGGATGGTGTAATAATAGTCTGTGGTTTTCAATAGTATTTGGTCTGTGCAGCCCTTTGAGACTCCTTGTGATTAAGGGCTATACAAATAAACATGACTTGACTTAATTTATGTATCAATTGTTTTCATGAAGCTAACTCCAACCTGGTTACTTTGTAGTTTTTGATGTAAATACTTTCTTACCAAATGTTCTTGATCACACAGTTAATGTGACAATAATACTAAATAGCGGTAACACAAGCTGTTGGTTTGTGGATAAAGAGGGAAACATTCGTTATTGTTAATGTGCCAACTTCATACAAATATCTACCAAAAAATATATTTGAACATATTGGTAACTACAAAAAATATGTTTACGTCTGCAATTCCTTGCTTCTGTATCAGTATGCCTGATATAAAAATTTCGAAAACTAACAATTGAACAAATGACCTTATCCTAGTACTTGAGGGCACTATTCTGTATTTTTATGAAATAAAAAGAAACATACTTTTACGGGTTTGCGAGTGCAAGTGCTTGTGAACAGCTGTCAAAACAACGGTTTGCTTTTTGGCTGCGCTGGAAGCAAAGACTATCTTTTGAATGTTAATTGAATTGTCTGCCTTGACTGGATGCGTAATTTAAAAAATGTTAGCATAGTGTCGCGTGTATCTTAAGAGCGTCAGTTTTCAGTAGCCTTACACAATCCTACGTGAAATCCAAACTGATAGCCCGCATGATGGCATTTACAAGAAGGTAATGCCACCCCTCCAAATTTTTTGGGGGGATTGCTTTAGTTCAGGGGTGGGCAATTCTTTATGAGTGACGGGCTACTTTGGGTTAAAAAAATTTGGCCAAGGGGCCGGACCTATTAAATTAATTTATGAATAAATACGCATGCAGACATCTACACATCATATTTATCTTTTATATTATTCTTAAATTGAATAGTTTCATCAAATTGGTTTTGAAACACTCCCAATTAAAGCAAAACAAGATAATTGCTTTCTGTTTTCAGCACTATATTTGAAAATTATATTTTTCTTGTATAACTGTAATTGAATATGTGTAGTGGTTTTTTGGTGTGTATTTCTGTGGATGTATTTTTGCAGTACATATTTAGTATTTTTAAGTATGACTTTAGAAGTTTTTTAGTACATCTGTTTATTTTTGTAGTATTGCTGTA
Organism: Urocampus carinirostris; assembly: GCF_059441175.1. Taxonomy (NCBI): domain Eukaryota; kingdom Metazoa; phylum Chordata; class Actinopteri; order Syngnathiformes; family Syngnathidae; genus Urocampus; species Urocampus carinirostris. The sequence goes on from NC_142364.1 coordinate 30,310,598, forward strand.
GTAGTGTTAATGCAGTATTACTGTCGCAGCGTTTTTGTAGTATTTCTGTTGTACAATTTTTATGTTCACTCTGTAGTAGTATTTTTGTAGTATAACCGTAGTATAATTTTTGTAGGAGTATATTTTCTTGTATTTCAGTTTTTTGTTATATATCTGTACTAATGTTTGGTCATTTTCCTTTAATAGTTTGTCAGTTGCATTTCTGTAGTAGTACGTTTGTCGTATTTCTGTTATCGTATTTCCAAAGTAGTATTCTTCTAGTATTTCTGTAGATTTTTATTCCGTTTTAGGTCTGTAGTAGTATTTCTGTAGTTGTATTTTTGATGTATTCGTTTAGTCGTATTTCTGTAGTATTAAATGTATAGTATTTCTGTAGTAGTATTTTTGAAGCATTGTTTCTGTATTAAAGTATTACCGTGGGAGTATTTTTGTGTCATAATTTCCGATTGGGCGCAGCTGCGACAGCTTAATTGGCGCCAACAGCCCGGACAGCTGATTGGCTGATACTCTCTTTTCAAACCCTTGGCCGTCCGATCGTTATGCAAACTGTTGCCTCCAGCTCAGTAAGCCTTTTCGTCCGACTTCGTTCCTGCCCTGCTTTTTTCTGCCTGATCTTTGTTGCCAACCTGTTTCCGGACCTGACTTCACCCCATTCTGCCTGCCTGTTACCTGACCTGTTATGCCCCGTTACCTGCCTGCCTCCTGCTACCGACCTCGCTTATGAACTCGACACCGCCTTTGATCTCCATTCCCGGCCAACGACTTGCTATTCCCGCCTGTCTCCGATCCTCCTCGCCAGACACGGAAGTGCCACTTCCGCACCGCTCGCTCCTTTTGTCCGTCAGCCATCGGATCGTGGAAGCAAGCCTTACTCTCCCTCTTTATCAATAAAAACTGAGAAAATGAGCGCTATTGGGTCCTGTGTCCGTTTCTGGTCTGTGACATTTTTGCAGTATTTCTGTAGTATTTGTTTTCTTTTCATAATAAAAGCAACATGATGTATTGGGTCCCAGTTTCAAAGAACAATGTTTGATACTTATTTTTGTGTCAATTTTGTAGAAGTATTTTTGAAGTAAACACACAAGGCTACAACACTGGCAAAAATCTATAAATTATATGTGCAGTATCTATATATATATATATATATATATATAAATATATATATATATATATATATATATGTATATGTGTGTGTGTGTGTCGTATACATTATAAGCCTCATGGGCAGGATGTGGCCACCCCTGTTTTAGTTCTTGTATTTATTTGTTAGAATTAACAATTTCCCTAAAAGGATTACTTGAGTAAATGTTCAAAATAATCTTGGCAGGCAGATTGTTGCTCTTGTTAATCTTTCATTTCTATTTACTTAAAGTGTTTGAACAATGTTCATAAAAAGACGCCAAATGTTAAATGACACAACTGGAGGCTTCAAAAAGCGACAAAATGTGAGAAAGTCACAAAGGTTACGTGCAATTTATTGACAAAGGCTTCTGCTGTGTTTTTCAAATAACACTGAACAATCTCAAGTCTGCTGATTGACAAGTATGATGATGATGAGGATTATTTTTGAAACGTCTGTTTAGGCCTGAACGTCCGGAGGCAGTCAGATGAAATATGGTGTGTTTTTGAAGGGGGGGCTTCAAATCATACATGAACTGCGGCCCTCGGGGGCTCCTCACTCAGCGGGCACTGCTCCTCATGCCATGACCTTGAGATGACCTTCACCACTTCCCACAGATATCACAATGAGACAATGATGGTGACCTCAAAGTAAAAGCCTTTGGCAGAATATTTTAGTAAAAAAATTACCATAATTGAATTTTACACGTTATATCACTTGAAGTTAAATGAAAAATAATGTTTTTAAACAGCCAGACACTCTGGGTGTCAAGACCAGAACGGAGACAGGACCCACTTGCGTTACGTTTCTTTCAATTTTATTGGAAAAAAAGGAAAGGGTTGCACCCACGATCCAGTGATCGCTGGGCGCGGGAAGCAGGTCGCTCTGAACGCGGAAGCTGGATCTCCGTGGCGAGCGATGGCAGTGCCGGGACCAAAAAAAAAGGGGCAGTAGCCAGGACAGGAGGGCAAAAATGTGATCGGGGTCAGAAACGAGTCGAAAGCCAGAAGAGGGGAGTAGACGAGGTCAGGGTCAAAAAACGGGTCGAAGCTGGGGAACAGACAGAAGCAAAAACCAGGTGGGAGTCGGGGTCGAAAAAGGCTTACCTAGTGTAAACTGAAGTTCGCAGACGGACTGACAAAAGGGGACAGATAGGAGTGGGTTTAAATAGGGACAGGGGGCCAATCAGAGTCCAAGGCAGTTGGCGCCAAAAGAGCGGGCACAGGTGCATCACATCGGTAATCATGACACTGGGTGCTCAGCACCGCCAAAGCTCTAGACCTAAAATTGCCCCTGTCATGTAATACACTTACAGCCTACTTTAAACTTTTTCAAGATATTCTACTATTTTGAACTAGAATGACTTTGCATCCCAAAAAATATTTTTGGTGGGCATTTCCCTTTTTTGGCAGCATCCTTCACCTTTTGGGAAAAATGCTGAGTCAACAAAACCAAAAGTGCTGAGTCTGCTTTTTTGGGACATTTTTCACATCCAGGGTAACCTACCGGACTGCCTGTAAAAGATGGTGGTCATTTAAAAAATAAATATATATATACCTGTATATATATATATATATATATATATATATATATATATATATATATATATATATATATATATATATATATATATATATATATATATATATATATATATATATATATATATATATATATATATATAAAACTCAATAGAAATACATTTGATTCATCAACTTGATCATGGCGCCACTTTCCCTTCGCAAAGTTCTCTTACATTCTTTGCTAGTTTTCCTCCCTGGAGAGTTGGTCATGCACAGTTAAATGAATTTTAATGACCATTTATGATACATATGTCCAGCAAAGCTGAACGAAGGCCATTGTTCTAATGAAGCCGTGTATAATTTAAACGCTTGAGAAGCTTCATCCAAAGCCACAAATAAGGGAATGCTCAAGAGATGCATGTAATATTTCCCCAGTTATGAATTTAATGCTGTGGTATGATGAGTAATGTGCTGCTTCCAAAAGGTATATCACATGGACTCTAAGGACAATGTTTACTGCCCTTTGAATTATTCATAACAGTAAGGTCACATTAAAATGCAAAAATATGTGACCAAATATGTTATATATTTGAAACTACTGTGTATTATATCTCAGCGAGTAGTGAGTTGCTGATCGGGCCCTTCTTGAGTCCAAAGTTTGACTGTTACTACAAATAACAATATGAAAAATGTTTGCACTGCTAATTTTGGTTTGTGACATACGAATGATGCTTACACGTGTTTATTGCATTTAATGGGGACAATACATGGGGACATAATAATATGGGAAATCTGCTTGGTACGATGCGTAGAGTAGCAAGGGATTCAAGTATACAAAACACTTTAAAGCCAATGTACTATCAAGTCATCGCTACAACAATGTTTATCATTCGGGATTGGCAAGTCGATACTTACTCTTAAAATATGAGTCGATTTTGGACCACGTTTATATGTGTTGGAAACTGATATCGACATTGGTATTATTCTGGTATTTCTGTACAATCAGAAACTGAAGGCATGTATGGCTGACATCTACAAATCAAGATTTGTTTATCTTCCTTAATTGTGTATTCTATCATGAGAATTATTCCTCAAAGCCACCCTCTCCCCATTTTTTCTCTCTCCAACAAATGGACACACACACACTGCCTCCAGGAAACTACATCACTTTAACATTTTAACACTTTAGGACCAAAATAAGCTAACTTTGCTCATTGCACAATCATGTACATTTGCTTTACAACTCAGAAGTTTTTGTAAAACTCAACTTTTTTTTTACAAGGTTCCACTATGCACTTTATGACTTATGTGTGCATTGTCTATTTACTCTTACTGTCTACATGTGTGTCTTAGTGTAGTGCAGGGGTGTCAAACTCATTTTAACTCGGGGGCCACACGATAGAACAAACATTCTGTTGGGGGCCGGACTAATAGATTAAAGAGAAATAAAAAGAGAGATAAAGAAATAAGTGAAAGAGGGAGGGGAAAAGGAGAGAGGGCGGGACAAAGAAAGAGAGAGAGGGAGAGAGCGTGAGAAACAAAAGATAAAAAGTCATGAGAGAGGGGGAAAAGAAAGGGAGAGGAAGAAAGAAATTCAAACAGAAATAGAAAGATAGAAGGAGAGAAAAGAGAAAAGAAAGCACAAAGGGTATGAAGAGAGAAAGAGAAAAGAGAGAAAAGGAAAAAAGGAAGTTAGAGAACAAGAGGTTAAAAGACACACAGAGAGAACGAGAAAAAAAGCAACAAAGGAAGAGAAAAAGAGAGACACAGAGAGTGAAAGAGACAGAGACAGAGTAGGAGAAAAGGGGTGGGGAAAAAAGGGAGAGATTGAGAAAAAGAGAGAGAGAGAGAGAGAGAGAGAGAGAGAAATAAATACAAGTACAGTGTCTTTGTGAGAGGCAAGTTGACATATTTCAACCTGCAGCTTGTTCTTCTCTTGCGCTTCTCTGAGTGTTGTCTCGCGGGCCGGATTCAAACCCTTAGCGGGCCTGATTTGGCCCGCGGGCCGCCTGTTTGACACCTGTGGTGTAGTGTGTCCTAGAATAGGGCTCTTGTGTTTTTTCATTTCCTAGACACCGAGGGCCGAGAGAAACACAATTTTAGATCTCTGTTTTTGCTGCAGGATTGACAATAAAGCTGACTTTGACCTTGACTTTGACTAAATAACGGGTTCGGGGGCAGTTATCAATGTTATATTACAATTCTAGGGTCATTTTGTCAGGAACTATTGGGGTGTTGTAAAATCACAGTGCAGAAGCACAAATGAGTACAATCAACCAGTTATCCTTTACTAGAGTTGGATTTGGTACACGGACAGGCAGGCAGCGAGGAAACTGTATTCAGAACACCAGATTCAAACAAGTATTAACAAAAAGACGGACAAAAGGTTTGGAAAGCCAGTGAGTTCACTTCTGAAGGGAAGAGGATGAGTCATGATAGGAGGAAAAAAAAGACAAGTGGAAACAGATGAAGGATGAATATAGAACCCAGCAAGAAGAGAGAGAGAGAGAGAGAGAAAGAGAGAGAGAGAGAGGGAGAAAGTTTGGGAAAGAGAGACCATACAGAGAAATAGAACAACAGAGTGCAGGATTGTGACACAATTTCCGTTTTCCGATATTGCTTCTTATTGTGTGTGTATCAAAATTAAAAAACAAAACCAGGAATATTATCATTTATAATATCCAGACATTTATAATATCTGCACTCATGATTATCAGTAAATATTTGCATTAAAACTCAAACCAATTAGTAAACTACTAATATGAAATTAGGGGAAATTTACAACAGCCCGATGAAAAGGTCATTTTTTTGTGCGAAAAAAACACTAATGATATCGTTATTCGGATTGTTTTTGTGGTATTGGTATCTGAGTACTTAAGAATCATGTTTTTTTTTATTGTAAAAAAGAGAAAGTGGAAAATTAACATTTTTTAAATTATTTTAAGGAAATGTATGATATGTTTGTACTTGTATCGGTATCGGTTTAAATAAAAGTAGTAAAATATTTGGTCAAGGATTACACGATTGCAAAATTATCCACATTCTGGTTTAATTTAATTCAATTAAATCTGCTACAGTCTTTGCAGACATTAAAATTAGATTAAATCAGTACTTAAGTGTTGTATCAGTGAGATTTGTGTACTCCTATTAGGCTTAGAAATGGGAGCGTAAAAATTCAAAATATATTACAATTCCACTAGGAAATATACAGGAAAACATACCGACAAATGAGCACTTTTAAAATTTTTAAAATAATTATGATATTTGTATTTGATTTCGGTATCCATGAAAACTGAAACCCTAATTGTATCCATACCTGTTAATTATAGTAGCGAGGCTCATTCTTAAAAAAAGACAGTGTGTATTATTGGCAGCTCTTGGTGATAAAAAAAAAACTTCATTCATTAAAAATTACTAAATTCATTTGAAAAATAAGCAAAATGTCATGATTACTCATTACACTCACCTGTGCCAGCTCGTTTGGTGCCAGCTACTGCTTTTTAAGCTCAGTCCTTTTACTCACCTATTGTCAGTCCGTCAGCAAACCTCTGTTTTCACAATGCAATCATTTTTTACTCTGACTACCGTCGGTCCCTTTTTTTCACCTGTTTTCCGCTCGTCCGTTCCAGATTTCCCCGCTTGTCTCCTGCTATGACCCATTGTCTGACCCCGACCACGTTTTAATCTCCCGTCCCGGCTAACGACCTGTATTTTGACCCCGACCACGTTCTGATCTCCCGTCTCGGCTAACGACCTGTTTTTCCATCTAACTACACTACGATCTCCCGCTCCGGAAGATCCACTTTCACATTCGGAACACGCTACATTCTTGTGAGCGGCTCGATTCCTGGGTCCAGCGAGCACCGGATCGCTGGCGCTGCCTTTCCTCTATATTTCAATAAACTTGTGAGTAACGTTACGGGTCTGGGTCCTCCTTCTGTTTGTATTAATATGTTTCATATTAATGTGTATTTCTTAAAATACTCATACAGTAGTTTGAAAAACTTTCACTTATTTTACATAGCATGAGCCTCACCGGGTGGGAGCTGGCATAATTGACTGGCATTCTGCTTCTACGGGTACCTCAAAACTAAAAACTTTGTTAAATACTTGGCAAAACAAATAGAGGATAAATTGTGTGGTTTTGTTATCGAGATTCTCCTTTGTTTGTATTCTTCCTTGTGCTTTTATCAATCATGTTTAGTTGCACGACACAATACATCTATTGATCATTTAATGCACGCTGTCCCTTTAAAAAAACAAGCAGAACATTGTTGACTATCTCTCAAAACAAAAATGAAAAATGCAAATTGTAATGATTGAAGTGAAAGGTCAGTGCTGCTTGTTTGTTTCCAAACATGCAAATTTGCTAGAATGCTCCCTGGATTTGATAAGAACTGAGGGCAAGCAATGTTCTTCTTATTGTTGCTGGTGCTACAGCTGACTCTCTTTTTCCACTTTCTCCAGACCTGAAGCTAAACTTATATATCTATCCATACATTATCTGCACCGCTTATCCTCAGTAGGGCCGCGGGGGTGCTGGAGTCCATCCCAACTATTTTCGGGCAGTGGGCAGGGGACACCCTGAACTGATTGCCAGCCAGTCTCAGGGCACACGGACACGGACAACTCACTCGCTCATTCACACCAACAACAACTACCGCTGTATTTTTTTTATATGCACTTTTGTATGCTTGTCTGTGTTATGCTGAAAACAGTTTCATCAAAGAAGTAAAAATACTACACTTGTCAAGACCATAACAGTAAGGAGGACCCAGATGTGTAACGTTACTCAAAAGTTTATTGAAATAAAGAGGAAAGTCGGCACCAGCGATCCAGGGCTCGCTGGACGCGGGAAGCAAGCCGCTCACGGGATCAGACCGTGTTCTGAATGCAGAAGTAGAGCTTCCGCAGCTGGAGATCGTAGCGTAGTTAGACGAAAAAACAGGTTGTTAGTCGGGACGGGAGATCAGAACGTGGTCGGGGTCAAAAAACGGGTTGTAGCAGGAGACAAACAGGGAGATCAGGAACCGACGAGTGGAAAATGGGTGACAAAAACAGGACCGACGGGAGTCAGAGTAAAAAATGCTTGCCTTGTGAAAACAGGTTCGCTGACGTACTGACAACAGGCGAGTAAAAGGACCGAGCTTAGATAGGACGGGGAACCAATCAGGTAACCAGCAGGAACTGGCGCCAAAAGATCAGGCACAGGTGAGTGTAATGAGTAATCATGGCAGTCCTACCGCATGGGCACTAAAATATAAATTTCAAGACAAATAGTAATCTGCCGTCACCTACTGATTCACTTCTAATTGCTCCAATTTAGTTTGTAGTGTATCTTCCCAACCGATGAAGTAATATAGTTTAAAGATTTGTAATGGTTTAAGTGGTGGATTTGCAATTGAATTCAGACACAGTTATCAGTTGGTTGTGATCTGAGGGAATACTACAGTGACATTTAGAATACATACTTGACAAGGGTTAAGAAAGCACTGTGGTCTGAGTTCAATTCCTACAAAAATAAAAAACATTGTAAATGTAATTGGAGACAAGATGATAAAGAAAAACTCTTAGCAGTTTGACTTCTTACAGTTACATTGTAGTAATATCATGAACTGTCCTCCGTTTGCTCCTGGTTAAGCGGCACAAGTACAAGTTGTGACATGTCCCGAAGAAAATATGATACTTTTGTTTTCCTTGGCTGGGATAACAGTTATGACCCGAGGCACAGTTGAAGGAAACGAAGAACTTTATTGAATGACTGTACGGTATGGAAATAAAAATAATCCTGCATCGCATTTAGATTTAGGCTAAATCATAATCATACTTGCAGCGTGTATTAGTTAGCACCTACTAGGTATGAAAGCAACATCATTCATTGAAAATAACTATATTGATTAAAAAAATCAGCAAATAAACTTGAACTGTCATATAAACGTGAATTTTACAAATATTTGTTGGTCGAGAATTTTTTATTTATTTTACATAACATGAGCCACGCTGAGAGAGTTGACACCATTGTCAAACATCTTGCTGCTACAGGGAGCCAAGGATAAAAAAGCCTCGCAGTCACTTTCCTTTTTTATAACTTGTTTTCAGTTGCACTACGCAGTACAGCGACATCTAGTGTTTAAATAATACACATTGTAACTTTAGGAATCTTGATGCTAGTTGTGAGGAGATGATTTATCTCAACCTCCTAACTCAATTTACTTGGGGACCACCAGAGCTAGGGTCTGGGTGATGTTGGGCTAAATCGGGTTATCCACAAGAAAACCTCTAAAAAAATATTCCACTGTTCTCAAATATCCCTTTTTATTAAATATACACAAAATATTTCAAAAAGAGAAAAGATCAAGAATTAATATGAAAATAAATCAATCAGTCATGAATGAATCCATAAGTTGCGTGGCCTGCACATACATTATAAAGGGACCGTGTGTATTATTTGACCCCTAGATGTTGCTGTATGGTGCAACCGTAACTGAGTGATAATAAATCTCAAGGAATAATACAAGGTACACAGACAAAAAGGGACCAAACTTTTTTTCTTATTTTTTTTTGTAATGTTTTTGGGGGTATTTGTGGCAGCAAAATGGTGGACAACGAGTATATTAAAACATGCAAGTTTCTATCATAATTCATGTATTTTAAATACATTTTAAAATCACTATTGTTTTGTTTTTTTTAGAAGGATTTTTTTCGACCACCAGGAGGAACGCACTACTACAAAAGCGGGGGACCTCATACTATCATTTGGTGACTCGCAATTGGCACCCTGGCCATGAGTTTGAGACCCTTACACAATTTTTACGATTTGTTATTTTTCATTGCACTATTTTTACAAATTTCGCCAGTCTCTAACTACTACCATGTAAATATGGCCAATTTCTTTTGACATTCATCTTTATCTCATTTTTATCTTTCAGGTCTTTATCAAGTATTTATCCTGGAATGCCAGACGGTATTTGTTACTTATTACATTTCAATTTTGTTCCCCTCTTCTGTAAACATAATTATTAATTACACAAGTAATGATGTTTTTTAGTTTAAGCAATGAGATCTTGGGCAAAAATAAACAAATGAATAAAAACTAAGAAAATATGCATTTCCTATGGCATAGTAAGAGAGACACCGTGCTTCCAGCAGGGGGAACCAAAAATCTCTGTTTTTTTCAGTCGTATGTGCAGTCGTGGAGGACACGGAGCATATGATGTGTTACCATAACTTGCATGTGTGTGTTTGTGTGCAGTGGCCTGGTCAGAGGGTAGTTTGGCTTTCTGATGCTCTGGAATAAATATAAAAATAAAGCATCACTCAGGAAAACCCTAATTATTCTGTCAGTGCTTCGCCAGAGTGATGGGACTCCTGGCGCTTTTTTGAGAAAGGGCTTTTTCCAGCTCGGCTATGAAAAGAGCTTTTTTTTGTCTCCCAAACGGCTCTTTATTTTTTTTTGTTTTTAAACATATATCACCAAAAATAATGAAACATTATGCAGCACATTAAATTATTTTGAAAATGTATTCTATTCTATTCGATTGCAATATCCTTCATTGTATAGAGTGAAGAGAATTTTACCTAATTTTAATTTCAACTTTGTCTACACTAAGAAAACAAGACAGCGATGACGCCAATCATATTGACTGGTCGCCTGCAAGAGAAAGTGAGAAAGAGAGAAGGAGAGAGAGAACAAAAGAGAGAAAGACAGAGAGAGAATTGGAGAAAGAAAGATAAAAAGAAGTACAGAAAGAAAAGAGAGAAAAAGGGACACAATTTAAAAGATCAATCACAATAATAATGAGGTAAACTTGCACCTGTCCGATATGGCTGCCATTACCCACCTTGTTCAAACGTGCGTCATTTGGGTATGTGTGAAGCACATTGTAAAGCGCTTTTGAAGGCCTTGAGTGCCTTGAAAAGTGTTATATAAATGCAGACCATTTACCAATAGCAAGAGATTAAGAGAAAGAAAGACGGACGAAGAGAGAAAGTGATAGAGAAATGGAAAGAAATGGAAATGGGAAAGAGAGGGAGAGAAAACTAGGAGTTAAAGAGAGAGGGAGAAAGAGAGAGAGAATACAATCAAGAAAAAGAAAGACACTGAAAAAAATGATTGAGAGAAAAAAGAGATTGAGTGAGAGAAATAGAAATAGAGAAATTGAGAGAAATAGGGAGAAAGAGAAAGAAAGAAAGAGAAAGAGAGATAAATACAAAAACAGAGAGAGAGAGAGAGAGAGAGATTGAAAGAGATGATATCAAAAGAAAGAGACAGAAAAAGTGATTGAGGGAAAAAATAGAACTAAATAAATCAAGAGTAAGAGAAAGAGGGAGGAAGAGAGAAAGCTATGGCAATAGAGAGAAAGAGACAAAGATAGAAAGAAAAAGAGATGAAAAAGAGATTGGAAGAAAGAGAGATAGACAGAAACAAAAATAGATAAATGGGGAAACAGAAAGAAAGAGAGGGATACAGAGAGAGAGATAAATAGCGAGGGGGAAGGAGAGATAGAGAAAGAGAAAGAAAGAGAGATAATTATATATAAAAAGATAAAAGATAAATAAAAAGACGGAAAGAGAGAATGATACAAAGGGAGGGAAAAGGAAAAGAGAAAGAGACAAAAATTGAGATAGAAAAAAATGAGGAAAATAGAAAAATAGAGAGAGAGAAGGGAGAGAGAGAGAGAGAGAGAGAGAGAAGAAGAGAGAATAAGAGAGAGAGTGAGAAGAAGAAGAGAGAAGGAGAGAGAGAGAGACAGAAAGAAAGGTAGAAAGTGAAAGAGCGCGCATTTCGTAAGGAGCCTGCTCCCCATCAATAAGGAGCCGGCTGCAGTTGTTCATAGAGCCATTTCGTCCGCGAACGACACTACTTTAATGTACCCCCACTCTACACTCCCACCAGGCACTCTACCGTCCTCACACCCGGTTGGTGGAGCTGGGCATCAGCGTGAGACCGAATCTGTCGTGGGGTCAAACGAGCAAGTGTGTTTATTGTCGATAAAACCGATAGAGACAACGAGTGGCCGCGTAACAGGAAACAGCCTGACAAACACAATCATTCAATAAAAGAGTTGAAAGGAGTCTTACTATTTCTTTCTGCTACACTTAGGCCACAAGTGCCAAAATCATGGCACGTGGGCCAATTGTAGCTGGTCACATCATTTTACTGGCCCCACAAGAACTTAAAAGGTTTCACTCTCTAACAATAAACAGGTCAAAAGAGTGCTTTGACCAAAAACTACATTACCCAACGCTGACTGTCAACTACGATACCAGCAAAACTACGGCTAAGCGCCTACACATCAGTATTCCCATACTGATGCCATTGAACTGAATTAAGAAATAAATGATCCTAAGAATATTGTTGTTTTGTTCTACAGTGATACCTTGACACACTATTAGTTCGGATCATGCTCGAATCTAGAATTGCTCGTATCTTGAGAACATTTTCTCAGTCCGAAATAACTAAAAAACAACTAATTAGTTCCCGACCTCCCAAAAGCATCCAAATCAACCCAAAATAGCTCCGAAACACATCATCCTGATTGTTAAAACACATTCAAATAGTAATTGGACTTAACAAAAAAAACTTTAATTAGTGGTAGAAGATGGTAAAAAATACTTTAAAGCCCCGGTATCTTGTGCAAAATTCTCGTAACTCGTATTTGCTCAAAACTTCTCCGCTCGAGTATCACTGTACTACTGCCCTACTTATGAAAGAGATCGTTGGTAAGTCAAATTCGTTCATAAGTTGCTCCGGTGCTATATTTTGTATGGAATGTATGTTTAAGGTTTGTAGAAGTAGCCTGTATTGTTTTGTACTAAAAAATAAACATTCCATAAAATAATCTTTATAAAAATAAATAAAGTCAAGTTTAACTTCTTGGAAGATGAGCTTCGAAAGTTAAGCGACTTCCTCCCCCATGGTAAAAGTGGCCAAAAATAAGCGATCCAACCATTTTCTCAAAAGCAGCAAGCTTCCTTATTCTACTCTCATTTCATATGAAACAGCTTGCCTCTTCTTTACACTTTACACCAACCATATTGAATGGATGCACAAGATATTAAACAATAAAAACGTCAAAGTTCATGGAGTGCTAGAGATACAGTGCAGTGTGTATACACAGATACCAGGAAGTAAAAGCCTGATTTCTTATTTGGGGTGGATGCTGGGTGAACTCTCACAGCGCCACACGCTGGTGGCGGCGAAAAGAAGCACTACAGTACTGTCCTCTACTCGGAAAAAGGTGCACAATATGAAATCTAACTTAAAGCAATGTCCGGATATTTTTCGACATCCCTAAAACATGTTCGTATCTACCGTTTTACGTAAGTGCAATGGTTGTAAGTAGTAGAGCATCTGTATTTAATTGATATCATATTATTGTGACATTTTTCAACACAACTGTAACTTTTGAGAATTCAATAATTAATAAATGTAAAGTTATTTTTAATGAAAGAGTATTTACATTTGAAAAAAATACCAATTACCGTATTTTCCGCACTATAAGGCGCACCTAAAAGCCTTTATTTTTTTCAAAAGCTGACCATGCGCCTTATAATACAGTGCACCTTATATATGGATCAATATTAAGTCGCAAAGTCTTGCAACTAAAGGAAGCAGCCGCCGACTAGATTTTCCCCTGAAGGCGAAGTCGTCCGCGGTGTATGCTGGGATTTATATACCGGCGTTTCATTTCCCAACCAATGTGTCAATCATCATTTGAATCAGTCACTATTGGCTAAAGTTATTCGGAGGTAAAGGGGGCGGATCCTTTTTATCATTTACAGGCTCGCATAGGCTAAAGGGGCGAAACAAAACCTGTAGTTGGCCTAAAAAGATGAATGGGAATCACAGGTTGGGTTGCACTACGGCATAGAGAAAACATGTTTTACTATTCTGTATTTGTAAATATTTTACTCTCCTGGATTTTCTACACTCACGGTTGTAAGAAGACCATGGTTACGTATCATTAATGAACGTGAAGGCTGCAAGAGAACTTAGGTAAGCTATGCGGATTTATATTTTCCCGGTATCTTGTTTTAGAACGATCTTGATGTTTCTGTAATGAGTCTATTTTTAAACAAAATTCAATTCGAAGTGTTTATTGTCGTATGTACAGTAAAGAACCCCGTTTCCCTGCACAATAAAATTCTTACTTTGCTGTCCACACAGTTGCCAGAAAAAAATAAAATGGAAACTAAGAAATGTTTGGTGACATCGTACGGACACCGCATCCGCACGTGTCTATGACACGTATTTGCTTCTTTGCAAGCTTTCGGAATGTTAAGGGGTAATAAGTTTGACTGAACTATCTGACTGTTTTGTCGACGTTCCCTTTGTAGCGCCCTATAATCCGGTGCGCTTGATGTATGGAAGATATAGGACCAAAAACTATTTTTTTGGGGTGCGCCCTATAACCCGGTGCGCCTTATAGTGCGGAAAATACGCTACATTTAATTACAATTTTTTTAAGTTACGTCAGGGCCTTTGAGGACAGACATTGGACAGATTCAGCCCGCAGTGACTAGGAATTTGATACCTGTGAGTTAGCTCTCCCAATGAATACGAGTTTGTCCAAATGGGACATGCATCGCATTACTGTGTTGGAATATTGTCTCATTTTTCCTGGACTCTCTCATTCCTCAGAGTAAATCCCATTACTTGTGTCACTCTCATGGATGATGGAGTGAATAATAACAAGGGCAATTTCACCAAGAAGGAACTGTATTGATGATATGCATGCTGCACCAATCAATTTGTGAGAATTGGAACTGGCACATGAGAGGTTTTGTTCAATGGCTTCCATCACTTTTAAACTGTAAAAAAGCATATTTGTAATATGGGTAAATAGTGTTTGATTTGAGCTTTTTTCAACACTTACAATAAGCAAAGCATTGATCCACCTGAGTTGAAGCAATATAAACACATTGATAGTGTGATCTGTTTTTTTGCCCCCTGGGGTCACACTTAAGTAGTCAGGGTTAAAGATGCAGGGAAATGGCCTGCCCTCGGTTTCAGGGGCCGGGGGCAAGAATGTTTCGCAATCAATGATGATTAGCTTTCAAAAACGAAAAAATGCAGTTCGACTATTCTTAAAAATTGGACTGAGTGGTTGCAAACCGGAAACCACTAAAATCAACTAAATGGGCCAATCAGGTTTTGATACTGACCAATCACCTTGCCACAAAGCAAAAAAAGGGATAAATGTTCCAAATTGTCAAAGGTTCCGTGGATACATGAAGACAAGGAAAAAGGAAGAAAAAGGTGAAGGGGGAGCAGAAGAAAAAGAAAAAAGTAGAACATAACATACGAGAAGAAAAGCTACAAGAAAAAGGAAGAAACAAAGGAAGAATAAGATAAGAAAGAGGAAAAGGGGGAAGATGAAGCATAAGAATTAATAGAAGAAATATGAGGAGCCAAAGAACAACAAGAATAGGATGGATGAGAAAAATGAAAAGAAGATAAAGAAAAGGAAGGAGAAAAACAAGTACAGTATAAATAGCTTAATAAGGAACAAAAGAAAAAAGGATGCATTCGAGGAGAAAATGGAGGATGATATATAAAAGAACAGAAAGCAAACAATAATAAGAAGAAGACCATAGACAAAAAAGGAGAAGAATGATAAGAAGAATGAGATGAAAAAGAAAAGGAAAAATGAGAAGAAAAAGGGGACTTAAAAAGAGGAAGATTACATAGTAGAGAAAAGATGAAGAATGTAGAAGCAAAAGGAGGGGCGGAAAAAATACAACAATAATATGAAGAAGAAAAAAGGGAGGAGAATTAAGAAAAGGTAGAAATAGAGAAAAGGAGAAAAAAAGAAGCAAGAGAAAAAAGAGAGTAGAGGTAGATGAATGAAAAAAAAGAAAACAATGAGATGGGGAAAAAAGAGGGTATAAAGTGGAAATAGAAAAGAAGAACTAAAGCAATAAGGAAGAAATGAGAAAAAGATTTAGAAGGAGAAGAAGAAGTAAAGGAAGGAGGAACTGAAGAAGAAATATAAGATTACATTGGAACAGAAGAAAAGGTGGGCAAAAAAGCAGGAGCAGAAGAACAAGAAGAACGAGATGAAGAAAATTAGGAAAAATTAAAAAAAAAGTGGCAAAAGAGTAAAAGTAGACAAATGAAAAATAGAAGAAAAAAAAACAAAGAAGACAATATTTATTCATTTTTGTACTTATTTACTATCCATTTAGTTATCCGTCAATTTTTCATCTGTTTGACGAAATTACAAAATCTCAAAGACTACATTTTTTCAAAGTGACTGGGTGAAATATTTGTTTAAATAACCTAAACAGTGAGTGAACACAAACTTTTATTGTTGTGTATGCTTGTAAAATACACCCAAGAAAAACACACTTTTTTCTTTTTAACTTGGAACCTTTCTTGATTGACTTCTACTGAGCTTTGTCAAATCTCATTGGAGCAGCCGTAACTCTTGTTTTGACAGGTTGTGCCCGTAACCTGTTGCAGGTTTGGCTTAGAAGCTGTTTTACTAGACGGCATCCTCACTGCTTTGAGCACACAGAGGAGCGAAGTGGGAGAAAAAAACACAATTAGAAGGAACAACACATGATCTCCAAAGTCTTCACAGAAAGACACTCTTTGATAAAAAAACAAGAGATTGTGCAGAACTGTGGAAGTCAGGGATCTGGTGTTCTGCTACACCGTCCTACCCTCTAGTGACGTCCTACCTGGGGATGACCTGACAGCAGCAATTTTGGTTTCTGTGTAATCAGGTAAAATTGAATTGCCTTTTATTCATTGATTGACTTCACTGATGATATAAAACCTGGCTAGCATGCATACATACACCACACGATTACCGTAGTCAACAAACACCATGCTAGAAAGCTACCCCAAAAAAACACATATGGCGCACAATTGGCCCCGCCCGTGTGGCGCCAGCTGCGGCTCGTTCACGGATTGGCTTCCCTTCTATTTAAGCTCAGTGCTCTCACTCACCCTTTGTCAGTCCGTCAACGAACCTCTGCCCCACAAGACATAAGTTTTGACTTGGTCTGGTTTCCTGTTGGCTTTTCCTGTCCGGTATTGTTCCCGTCTGTTATATCCTGTCTAATATTGGTCTCCAGTATTGTTCCCGTCTAGTTTGTCCCGTTTGATTTTGATATCCAGTATTGATATCAATCTTGTCTGTTCCGTCCTGTTTGGTATCGATCTCGTCGGCCTCAGGCTTCCTGTTATTCCACGCCACACTGCAACCCCATCTGTCCGATATCTTGACGTGCACGACTGCCCCATTTCCCGTAAAATAAAAGCTTGTGTGAGAAACGTCACGCATTTGGGTTCTCCTCCTGTTCCGGTTCTTGACACAAAACAGGCTAAGAAGCTACAATGTACAGTTCATATATTTCTGAATAAGTTGTATTTTTTTTTTGTAAATCCAAATTTGCCTGGCCAGACACAAACCTCAACTGCCATATCACTGGTTATAGAGGAAGTCAATCCAAAGATTAGATTACAGTATATGTAAGTAATCTTGCTACTCTGAAGTGGACAATATTATTCTTGTAGAGTATTAGTTCAAAAGCAAAAAACACATTTTTGAGAATAAATTAATCTAAGTGAGCAGCATTTTTGTGTAATAAAAATAATATCAGTGTTGTTTAAGCAATCCTGACTTTTCTCTAGAAACTCTGTGATTGGTCCTTATTGGAGCCCAGTGCCACTAAGATGTCTTTTTAAGTGGACAGAAAAGGTCAAAATGGCTGGCTTCTGAGAGGGATAAAAACAGCATAATGAAAAATTTACAAACATTATTTTATTCAGAATGCTATTGAAGTTAATGTTAATGTTATCACCACTTTTGTGCGAGGGCACCCACTGCGGCGGACTTGTGTTTGAGACCGGACACATAACGTTGATCTACATGTGATAAAAATCGTGAATAGCTGAGAGGGCAATTCTGTCTTCCTGTTGCTCTATCTTCTTCCATCTTGGAGGCTCTGGCTCTTTTTTCTTCTGTCTGTCCAGGCCTAATGTTTGTCCCGCGCTATGTTTTCTGAATAAATCTTGATTCCAGCTTAAAAACAGAGAGTCTTCTTTAGCAATCGTCGAGACAGTTCTTGCCAGCACTCGGGAAAATACACTTCACCAAATTTAGATTTGCACGTTTATAAGAAAACGTAGATTTTATTGACACACAGGCAGACACAGGCAGCCAATGAGCGGGGGACCGTTTAGCCAATCTGAATCCAGAGCACAATGCACGATGAAAATCCGCAAAGTAGCGAAACCGTGAAATGTAGATAGCGATACAGCAAAGGATTACCTTATAGTAAAATTACATATGTACCGTATTTTCATGACCATAGGGTCCACCGTGTTAAAAGGCACCGTCTCTTTAGGTGGTTCTTTTTTATATTGACAACATACACAAGGCGCACCACACGATAGGGCGCGGTTGCCTTCTGCTGTGGCCGCCTTACAGTAACACAGACAAACACACAAGTGTGGGTATGATAAATACGTAAATACAGTGGGAGCTTTGGTTGAGGTTTATTTAATGATCGATTACAAACACCGATACAAATGTGTCGGAGTTCATTTTTCAGCTTCCTTCACTTGCAAACCAGCGATTCATTAATATTCAATTCTCCCGCGGCAGCTCGGTTTCCTTGTTCTTCCGCGTAGCATGGAAATCAACACGCCATGGTGGACGAAAACACGGAAAGTATTCAATGGAGGGAAAGTGAGGTTTGGGATTTAATCAATATTTAGGGGGACAACTCTGTTCAACCTCCAGTAGAAATATGACATTCAACTTACTAGATACGCTACAGCGTTAGCATCCATGAGTACTTCCACAAACAATATATTGCGTGTAAAGTCACAGGTCTTCTTCTGCATAGGCGGGCCGTGGTGGCGTTCACGCAGGAGACGCATAGAAGTCGCATTTAGTTGGAAAAACATCTGATTTCACCCAAAAATCGGAATTGAGTATTAAGCCCTTCAGTGTGTTGTTGTGTCCTAAACTACGTCCACCGCTTTACATCACACAAAGGACGCAGGGCACGGTAGGACGCCGCACAACTTTTCTGTGCGCCTTATGTCTGTGAGAATAAAGTGCATTGCAGGAAGTGTCGTTTAATGGCGACACCACATTTAAAATCCTTCTTTTAAGATCCAAAATAGAATTAGAGCTCATTAGGATGAGCCAGCCTGCCTAAAAATGATCAAAGTTGACTCGCCTGCATCTCCCCAGGAAGTTCCCGACATGGTTTTGTCTTACCGCCCACGGCTGAGCAAACCATATGGCGAGCACGCGCACGCGCATGTAACGACACGCCGCCTCTTTGCTGTTTTCCGTGATGTAATTAGCAGCTTCCCATGTCAAGAACGAGGCCGCGGGTGTTCATCTTTGACAGAAAATGTCCGCTAAATCATTATTAGCTTGACTAGAGGCTGCTGCAAGACTGACCTGAGTTATGAGCAAATATCTGCCGCTCGGTAATTGATAGCTCGAGTTTCGAGTCAGAGGAGGATGTCGAAATCCCCACGTGAGAGCCACAAAAGACACGACATACATCAAGGTAATGCAATTTTGTTCTTGTCTACCTGGATTATAGTATTACTTCTCCAGAGATTAAGACAAACTCAAAAGGCAACGCTTCATTTATGACTGTTGCGTTCCAGTATGTTTTTTGTCATACAGTGGTTAGTCTTAATCCACCAACAAGATTGCCTAGAGCAGGGGTGGGTAAAGGTTTTCAGTAGTGTGCCGCATTGGGTTAGCAAATTTGGCAGAGGGGCCGGACCAAGGGAAAACAAGGTTGATTTTATTTTTTTGCGTTTTATGATAGTCTCAGATCGATACATAAGCATTAAGAGTGTTGGGAATTAAATATTAAGTCAAGTCAAGTCATTTTTATTTGTATAGCCCTAAATCACGAAGAGTCTCAAAGGGGTTCACAGATTATTACACTATATTACACAGACTATTTTTCAGTTGACGAGAAGAGTAGGTTATTCATATGCTAGGGAGTAGAAGTGAGTTTTAAGCTTAGATTTAAACATTTCCACTGAGGTTGCAGATCAGATCTCAGGGGGAAGAGCATTCCACAGCACCGGTGCCCGGATGGAGAACGCTCTCGTACCAGCAGAACACTTCTTTGCTCTTGGGATCACCAGAAGACCGGCACTCTCAGATCGTAGGCTTCGGACCGGGACATAGGGGCAAATCAGATCTGAAAGATAAGAGGGAGCAAGTCCATGTATGATTTTGTATAGTACTATAGCTGTGGAATGCTCTTCCCCCTGAGATTCGATCTGCAACCTCAGTGGAAATGTTTAAATCCAAACTTAAAACTCACTTCTACTCCATTGCATACGAATAACCTACTCCTCTTGTCGGTTGAAAATAGTTTGTGTAATATAGTGTAACAATCTGTGAAGCCCTTTGAGACTCTTCGTGATTTAGGGCTATACAAATAAAAATGACTTGACTAAGAGAACCTTGAAATCACATCTAAGGCTAACTGGGAGCCAATGCAGGTTAGCCAAAATCGGTGTTATGTGATCGTACTTTTTTGTCCTAGTTAAATTCAGATTCAGATTCAGATCTACTTTATTGTCATTCTAGTACACGTGTATACAGAACGAAATGTCGATGCATCTGACCCCCACAGTTTCCTTGAATGTACAGATATAAATAATGTTGTATTGTATTTTGGCTACGTATAGTATTTTACCATAGTGCCGATAGTGCAAGAAGAGTAGCTAACCAGATGTGCAAAATGGGCAGTCAGGTTAACAAGTCAGGTACACAGTAACATTAACACTGTAACAATGACGCTGTAATTACAATAGTGCAGAGAGCAATGTGCAAGGAGTGGCAAGCTATAAAAAAAAACTGCCAGTAGTGCAAAAAGTCAGATTAGCAGCCGTTTAGATTTAAGTTAACTATATGTTAGATTGACCATTTAACAGTCTAATGGCCAGGGGGACTAGACTATTGCGGAGCCTGGTGGTCCTGCACCGCACACTGCAGTACCTCTTCCCAGAGGCTAGCAGAGTGAACAGTCCATGATAGGGGTGAGAGGGGTCCCCGGTAATGTTTTTAGCATGGGATAGGCAGTGCTTCTGGCCAATGTCCTGAATGGAGGGAAGTGTAGTCCCGATTATTTTCTCTGCTGTCCTCGTTACCCTCCTCACACTACCCCAGTCGGTAGCGCTGCAGCCTCCACACCACACAGAGATACAGCTGGTCAGGATACTCTCTATGGTGCCCCTGTAGAATGTAATGAGGGAGGGTGGGGGCAGGTGGGCTCTCCTCATCCTCCGCAGGAAGTACAGGCGCTACTCTGCCCTCTTAACCAGTGATGCAGTGTTCACGGACCAGGTGAGTTTGTTTGTAATGTGCACCCCTAGGAACTTGATACTGCTGACAACCTCCACAGCCTTGTTGTTGATGCAAAGTGGGGCATGGTTGGGCTGGTTTTTCCTAAAGTCGACAATGATCTCTTTAGTTTTGTCGACATTCAGGACCAGGCTGTTGTCCCTGCACCAGCCCACCAACTGCTCCACCTCCTCTCTGTAGGCCAGGTCGTTGTCATCCCTGATGAGGCCCACCACTGTTGTGTCGTCAGCATACTTCACGATGTGGTTTGTGGCGGACCTAGGGACGCAGTCGTGTGTCATCAAGGTGAACAGCAAGGGGCTTAGGACGCAGCCTTGGGGGGAGCCCGTGCTGAGGTAGATGACATCTGAACTGTTCTGACCTATCCGCACTGATTGGGGTCTGTCACAGAGGAAGTCCAGCAGCCAGTTCCGCAGGGGGGTGTTGAAACCCAGGAGTCTCATTTTGTCTACCAGATGTTGTGGGATGATGGTGTTGAATGCTGAACTGAAGTCCAGGAACAGCATCCGCACATGGGTGTTCTTCTCCTCTAGATGTGTCAGGCTCAGGTGAAGCGCAGAGGAGATGGCATCCCTGGTGGAGCGGTTTGTCCTGTAGGCAAACTGAAAGGGGTCGAATGAGGAGGGGAGACTGGAGGTGATGTGCTCTTTAACCAGTCTCTCAAAGCACTTCATTATGATAGGAGTCAGTGCAACGGGCCGGTAATCGTTGAGTGATAAGATCTGGGGTTTCTTTGGCACTGGGATGATGTTGGCAAATTTGAAGCATGATGGTACTTTGGCTTGGTCTAGCGAGGTGTTGAAAATGTCTGTTAGTACACAAGCCAGCTGATCGGCGCACTCCCTAAGTACCCGCCCCGGAATGTTGTCCGGGCCTGGAGCCTTCCTTGTGTTGACCCTTCTCAGGGTCTTCCTCACGTCAGATGAGTCCAGGTGGAGTGCTCTTTCGTCCTGATTCGGAACCGCTTTCGCTGCAGGGGTGCCGTTTTGTGCCTCGAACCTTCCAAAGAATTTGTTGAGGTCATTCAGAAAGTCCATGCTAGTGTTCTGCACTGGGGCGGTGGTTGGCTTGTAACTGGTGATGGCCTGAATGCCTTTCCACATATCCCTGGTGTTGGTTGTGCTGAGGAAACGTTCCTGGATTTTTTGACTGTGCGTTCGCTTTGCTAGTCTGATAGCCCGGTTCAGGTTAGCCCTCGCTGATAACAGCGCCTCCTTGTCACCAGATCTAAAGGCAAGGTTCCGTACTTTTAGTTGTTTTCGTATTTCAGCAGTCATCCAGGGCTTCTGATTGGCACGGGTGCATATAGTTTTGTTATTGCTGACGTCTTCTGCGCATTTACTGATGTAGGCTGACACAGAAATGGCGTACTCATCTATATTTATTTTGTTGTTGTGGCAGCCGATTTAAACATGTCCCAATCAGTGCAATCAAAGCAGTCCTGTAGTGCCTCCATTGCCCCCTCAGACCACACCCTCACTTGCTTCACTGTAGGTTTTTCTCTGGTCAGCAGGGGCTTGTATGCTGGAATTAGCATAATAGAAAGGTGATCTGATGAGCCAAGGTGGGGGCGGGGGGCTGCTTTATATGCACCTTTGATGTTTGTGTAGGCCAGGTCTAATGTGTTCCTACCTCTTGTAGCAAAGTTTACATGCTGATGGAAATGCGGGAGAACTGTTTTCATATTGGCCTGGTTAAAGTCCCCCGCCGCAATAAAAATGCACTCGGAGTAAGCATGCTGCAGTTCACTCACAGTTCGGTAGAGAACGTCCATTGCCTCCTTCGTATTAGCGCTGGGGGGCACGTACACGGCAGTAATGATGGTCGCGCTAAACTCCCTCGGTAGGTAGAAGGGTCTGCAGATCACCGTCAAAAGTTCAATGTCTCGTGAGCAGTGTTTCGAGATTATCTTCGCATTTTTACACCAGTTGTTGTTGGTATAAATGCATAGACCGCCCCCCTTGCTTTTGCCGGTGAGCTCGCCGCTTCTATCAGCGCGGAAAGCAGTTAGCCCCACAATGCTAACAGCGTCATTCGGGATAGATGAGTTTAGCCATGTCTCCGTCAGAATTAAAGCACAACAGTTCGTCAATTCGCGGTTCGATGTAAATTCCACTTGTAAATGGTCCAGTTTGTTGTCCAGGGAGCGGACGTTGGATAGGAAAATGGATGGTAGAGGCGTTTTGAAGGGTTTAGCCTTCATCCGAGCCGTTAGCCCGGCCCGACAACCTCGTTTCCTTCCCCGGTCACAGCGCTTCCGCTTGCCACTTGCTGCGGCATTTTGTACCAGCTGAAGAGACTTGATTCTAGACTTCGGGAGACCAGAGAGTAGTGCATTACAGTAATCGATACGGGAGGTAACAAACGCATGAATTATAATTTCCGCATCCGACTGAGACAGTATTGAACGGATTTTAGCAATGTTACGAAGATGGAAGAAAGCGATTCTAGTAATTGTCTTTACATGCGTTTCAAAGGATAGATCAGGGTCAAATATGACACCTAAATTTTTAACTGAGTCACTCTTTTTCAACATGGCGGCGCGACTATACGCAGCGGCTTCACGTGTCTCTCCAGAAAATCTTTTTACTTTAAGTGTTCTCTTATCTCTCATCTTTTCTTTGATAAATACCTGTTCGGCAACTATCACCTTAAGTCGCCAGGAACTTATTAACCTGGGTCTAAGATTAGATTTCGACTCATTTCACGATTACAACACCAACAACAACATCCCAAAGGACATACGAAGACCACCGGGATCTCCCTGGGTTACCTGCCCGCCCAACAAGCGACGGAGACGGCGGAGGGAACGTAAACAAAAACGAGGCTCTCGGGGAGGCTTAGCGGAGAAGCTAAAAAGGCGACCACACCGAGAAGCGCTTCCGAGTATCTTCCCGACCAACGCCAGATCCATCGTACACAAAATCAGTGAGCTTGAGCTGCGGATAGCTACCAACAGCTTCGTACGGAATTGCAATATTTTTGTGATCACGGAGTCATGGCTTGACCCGCGGATCCCCGACGCTGCAGTTCAGCTAGCAGGACGCACGCTACACCGATACGACCGCAACGAAGACTCCGGCAAAAAATGAGGTGGGGGACTATGCATTTACGTACATAATACGTGGTGCAATAACAGCAGAATTATTGATGCACACTGCTCGCCCGATCTAGAGTTTCTGGCGGTATCGTGTAGACCAGACCTGGGCAAATTACGGCCCGCGGGCCACATCCGGCCCTTTGTACGTCCCTGTCCGGCCCGCGTAAGACCAATCATAAACACCATAAATAAAAAAAAAAAATTAAACTTTTATTTTGAAATTTTATTTTGACTACATATACACGTCATAGACGTAGCGCCTTCACGCGCGTATTCACTTGAGTGAGTGAAGGTGATACTGTTCGCCAGGGTACCCTCAAGATGTCGGCACACCCCAAGAAAAGAAAAGTTGATAACGAATGCCGTATTTTCAACAAGACATGGGCTGCCAAATATTTCTTTACAGAAATTAAAGGTAAAGCAGTGTGCTTAGTCTGTGGTACACAGGTTGCTGTGTTTAAAGAATATAATTTGAATCGCCACTACACGACCAAGCATGAAGATGAATACAGAAACCTGTCTGGTGAAGAGCGTGCAAGGGAGTCTGATGCATTGCTAGCAAAACTACAAACCCAACAAGGATTTTTCACTAAACTTCACACTTCCAGAGATGCAGCCGTCAGGACAAGTTATGTAATTTCTCATAAAATCGCCAGAAAAAGTAGGGCATTTTCCGACGAAGAGTTTATTAAGGAGTGTTTATTGGACTCTGCTGAGCTGATGTGCCCAGAAAAAAAGGGCGCGTTTGAGAACGTTTCACTCTCCCGACGCACTGTAACGAGGCGGATTGAGGAAATCACGGGAAATTTAGAGCTTCAGCTGAGGAAAAGAGCGGCGGACTTTGACTTTTTTTCTCTGGCTTTGAATGAGAGCTGCGATGTACGTGACACCGCCCAGCTGCTCATCTTCTTACGTGGGATAACCGCAGACTTTCAAATCACGGAGGAGTTGGCATCCTTGCAGTCAATAAAAGGGACAACCACAGGTAATGACTTGTTCAGAGAGGTAAATGCATGTATGGATGTATGGACATGTTAGAACTGAAATGGAACAAGCTTGCAGGTGTGACAACAGATGGTTGTCCAAATCTGGCCGGGAAAAATGTTGGACTTTTAAAGAGAATGCAGGATAAAGTGACAGAAATGAACCCTGATCAGAAATTGACATTTTTGCATTGTATCATACATCAGGAAGTGTTGTGTAAGACAGTGTTAAAAATGAAACATGTTGTTGATTCTGTCACTAAAATAGTTAACTTCATCAGAGCGAGAGCTTTAAATCACAGACAGTTTGTTGCTTTGTTGGAGGAAAATGAGGCTGAATATGGTGACATAAGCTATCACTGCACTGTTAGGTGGCTCAGCCTTGGCAAAATTCTGAAAAGTGTCTGGGACCTGAGAAACCAGATTCAGGAGTTCTGTGTTCAGAAAGGTCATGACGTCTCAGAACTTTCAGATGAAGACTGGTTGGCAGACCTCGGATTCACTGTGGATGTGACCGCACTAATGAACGAACTTAATGTCAAACTGCAGAGCAAGGGCCTTTTTGTGCATGAGATGTACAGTGCAGTGAAGGCTTTTATGAGAAAACTGTAGCTTCTCTCAAGCCAAGTGAAGGACAACATTCTGACCCACTTGCCAACACTTAAGGAAGCCAAAAGATCAGGCGATCACCTCCAAAAGTACTCAACCATGTTAGAAACATTGCATGCAGAGTTTTCAAGGCGATTTCAAAACTCTTGAGAGTGAAATGCACATGGTCTCTTCTCCCTTCAACTGCAGTGTGGATGATGCCCCAAGTGAAGTTCAGATGGAACTCATAGATCTGCAGTCTGACACACTTTTGGCAGATCACTTCAAGTCAGTCTCACTGCTGGATTTTTACTCCCTCAAAGAGGAGAACTTTCCACACCTGAGGAAGCATGCTCAGAGGATCCTAGTCCTCTTTGGATCTACCTATCATTGTGAACAGACATTCTCAGTTATGAAGTTTAATAAATCCAAACATAGATCCTCTATGACTGTTGACCACCTCTCAGCTGTCCTTCGCATAGCCACTTCAGACATTCCGCCAGATTCCAATGCCCTTGTTCAAGCCCAGAACAGACTGGATTATTCTCACTGAAGAGGTAACATGAGGTGGAGAACGTTACAAGTTATTGTTTGTGGAAATTAACAAGTTAAAAATAAATTGCACTGGTTCAATGATTGTTTTTCTTATTTAACCAATACACCACAATTTCACATAGCCTAATATAAATATTTACAGAGTGCTATATTCTTCTGATTATCAGCATCAGCTATTCAAAATATTTAATTTGAGCATTTTACAATGAAAGAAAGTTGGTGGCCCTCTGACACAATTCAGGTTTCTCATGCGGCCCCTGATAAAAATTAATTGCCCACCCCTGGTGTAGACCATTCTATATACCGCGAGAGCTAACTGTGCTCATTGTGATAGCTGTTTACATTCCTCCGGATGCTAACGCTAGCACAGCGCTAAACCTCCTGCTCGCTGCCATAAACAAACAACAGCTTGCACACCCCGACGGAGCTTTCATTATCGCTGGCGACTTTAATAAGGCATGTTTAAGGACTGTTCTTCCAAAATTCTTTCAACATGTGAACTGTGCAACAAGGGGTGAAAAAACTTTGGACCGCGTTTACAGCAACATCAAAAACGCATACAAAGCTTCCCCCCTCCCCCACCTAGTAAATTCCGATCACCTATGCCTATCCCTTACCCCCTCATACACCCCCATCCGAAGGAAAACAAAACCTGTAACGAGGACAATACAAACGTGGCCTGAGGGAGCCCTCTCCAAGCTGCAGGACTGTTTTGATAAAACTTGCTGGGAGGTATTTGAACACCATGACCTCCAGAAATTCACTGACACTGTTTTATCCTACATCCATTACTGCACGGATGAAGTCACGGTATATAAAAAAATCAAAAACTACCCAAATCAAAAACCATGGATGTCCAGCGAGGTGCGCACCCTCCTCAAACACCGCAACACCGCCTTCAGGTCTGGAGACAAGGCTCTTTACGGGGTGGCCAGGGCTGACCTGAAGAGAGGCATCAAGAAAGCAAAAGCAGCCTACACAAGGAGGATCGAGCACCTCTTCGCTGGAAATGACCTGAGGAGGATGTGGCAGGGCCTTCAACACATCACCAACTTCAGAGGCCACAACCTGGCAACTGTTGAGGCTGAGGCTTCACTAGCTGAGGACCTTAATCAGTTCTTCGCTCGCTTTGAAGCTGGAAGGCCACAAACAGCCACATCACACCCACCAACAACCAGCAGCAACTCCCTCACATTTCAGGAGCACGAAGTTAGGCGTGCGCTGAATACCATAAACCCCAGGAAGGCAACTGGCCCGGATGGAGTACCAGGGAGGGTACTCAGGGACTGTTCCGATCCGCTGGCTGGGGTCTTCACCACCATCTTCAACCGGTCCCTGTCACAGGCGACCGTCCCACCTTGCCTCAAAACCTCCACCATCATTCCCATCCCCAAAAAGTCAGCAGTGGAAAGCCTCAACGACTACAGGCCTGTAGCTCTTACGCCTGTGGTCATGAAGTGCTTCGAGAGGTTAGTGTCCCGGCACATCAAAAACTCCCTGCCACTCACACTGGACCCCCACCAGTTTGCCTACAGGGCAAACCGCTCCACTGACGACGCCATAAACACAGCACTTCACACCGTGCTGAAACACCTGGACCACCGGGGGAGCTACGTCAGAATGCTCTTTCTGGACTTCAGCTCAGCCTTCAACACCATTATCCCGGAGATCCTGGTGGAGAAACTTGCACACCTAGGACTCTCTCCCTCCATCTGCCACTGGATAATGGACTTACTCTCCAACCGCCCACAGTCGGTGAAACTCGGTACCCACGTCTCTCCCACCCTAACACTGAACACTGCTCCCCCCAAGGTTGTGCACTGAGCCCCCTGCTTTTCACCCTCTACAGCTCCGACTGCTCACCGACCCACCCCACAAACACTATAATTAAGTTCGCTGACGATACCACCTTGATCGGCCTCATCTCTGAAGGGGACGAGGCGGCATACAGGGATGAGGTGGAGTCACTTTCAACGTGGTGTTCGGAAAACCACCTCATATTGAACACCACAAAAACAAAAGAACTGATTCTGGATTTCAGAAGGAATGGCAGGAATCCAGCACCACTCACCATAAAAGGAGACTGTGTAGAGAGAGTCCACTCTTTCAAATTTATGGGTGTGCACATCTCCGACGACCTCTCCTGGTCTGCAAACACCAGAGCGGTGGTAGGGAAGGCCCAGCAGCGACTGCACTTCCTGAGATTGCTCAGGAAAAATAACCTAAAACAGCAGCTGCAGGTGTTCTTCTACAAAGCCACAGTGGAGAGCATCCTAACATACTGCATCACGGTGTGGTATGCTGGGTGCACAGCAGCAGACAGGAAAAAGCTCCAGAGGATCATCAAAACAGCCCAGAGAATCGTCGGCTGCTCTCTGCCCAGTCTGGAGGACATTGCCTGCTCTCGCTACCTCAGCAGAGCAGAAAACATCATCAAGGACTTTTCTCACCCGGGCAACCACCTCTTCGACCTGCTGCCTTCCGGCAAGCGCTACAGGTCACACAAAGCAAAAACAAACAGACTCAGAGACAGTTTCTTCCCCACAGCCATTACCACCCTAAACAGACACCGCACAAAAAAACTGAAAACTGTTGCAAAAAACTACCTCACACGAATGTAAAATGGTACTCACGTACATGCTGTCTGCACTATGTTTGTTCACTGCTCAAAACAGACACCGCACAAAAAAAAATGAAAACTCGTGCCAACACTACCTCATACGAACATAATGGTACTCATGTCTATGTTCTTGCACATGTCGACTGCACTACGTTTACTGCTCACCTTGCACAATGTCTGACCATTTCCTTTTTCTGCACTATGATGTCTATGTTTGCACCAATGCATATGATGACTATTTTTTGCACTATGATGACTTTGCACCAAATGCAATATTGCACAACCCTTACGATACCAACGGTATCACGACAACACTGTATGTAACATCCCACATGCCGACATTTCTTGTGTAAATACCATGTAAATTATAACTATAGCCTTATCCCCCTTGTTTTATAACCTTATCTTCTCTGTTCCTTTATCTTCTTGGCTCATACCTCACTGTGAATGTGTAAAACCGGAGTGTCATGCCCAATTCCGTTGTCACAATATGTTAACCCATTTTGTAACAATGACAATAAAGGTATATTCTATTCTATTCTATTCTGTGTGATGTGACATTTGTCAATGTTCACAGCAGTTTTTGAGAATAAGTCACGGCATTTAGATGGACCAATGACTAACATTTCGGTCTTTTCAGAGTTAAGACGCAAGAAATTGAGTGACATCCACTCTTTTATCTCAATGAGGCAGGCCTCCAAATTTCCACAGTTTAGTGTGGGAGATTCCTCCAACGGAAGATATAGTTGAGTGTCGTCTGTGTACCAGTGGAAGCTGATATTGTACTTGCGAATAATATCACCTAATGGAAGCATGTTAATGCTGAAAAGAAGGGGGCCAAGCACTGAACCCTGCGGAACACCACAGGTAACATTAAAGGGCTCAGATGTCATTTCGCCATATTTAACACAGTGGGTCCTATCTAAGAGGTAGGATCTGAACCACGAGAGGACGGTTCCTGAGAGACCAATCAATTTTTCCAACCGTTCTAGTAGGAAATTGTGGTGCACTGTGTCAAAAGCTGCACTAAGATCCAGCAGCAGCAAAAGTGATGAAGCGCCAGAATCCATTGCCAGTAGGAGATCATTTGTTACCTTGATCAGAGCTGTCTCAGTTGAGTGGTTAGCCCTGAATCCTGATTGCATAGATTCAAAAAGGTTATTCTCGGATATGAAATCATTCAGCTGCTGTGCCACTACTTTTTCAAGTACTTTAGAAAGGAAAGGTAGGTTTGACACAGGTCTATAATTACTTAAGATTTCTGGATCAAGGTTGGGTCGTTTCAGTGTGGGTTTAATAACGGCGGACTTAAAAGCTGCTGGAACTACACCTGAGGAGAGTGATATGTTTATAATATTTAGAACTGAAGGTCCAAGGACTCCAAAAAGACTTTTAATAAGTGAACCTGGGAGCGGGTCGAACTGGCAAGTTGTCGGTTTGGCCGCATTCACCACCTGCTTGAGATCATCAAGTGACAGTTCACTAAAACTGGACAATTTTCCTGGACAGCCACCCAGTCGTGCATCTGTAGATTTCAGCCCTTTAATATGTGTGGTATTAATAATGTCTTTAACAATTTCACCCTGTATGCATTGAATCTTCTTAGTAAAGAAGACCATTAAGTCATGAGCAGAGTGCGTCGAATTATCTGCGATAGTCTGTTGCCTTGTAAGCGATGCTACAGTGTCAAAAAGGACTTTGGGATTGTTCTTTTGAGACGCAATCACCTTCGACAGGTAGGCCGATTTTAACAAGCTGTCACACCAGGTTTGATGGAAAACCTCAAGCTTGGTAGCGCGCCATTTTCTTTCCAATTTCCTGCATTCTTGTTTAAGGGTTCTAGTTTCATCAGTAAACCAAGGCGTGCGTCTTTTAGGACGTGATTTAAGCTTTATGGGCGCTATTGAATCCAGGACACTAGTCAGGGTAGTATTGAACTCATTCATGAGTGAGTCAATCGAGCCATTGTATGAAGGAAAGAACGCAACTGCTCCAGGAAGGAGTTCAAAGAGCTCAGAAACTGTGCCAGTGCTTATATTGCGTCCGCTAAATCCTTCAGCTTTTTTAACACTACATTTAGCTAACACCTCAAATGTAACTAAATAATGATCCAAGATAACGGTAGTACACGGTAACACCATAATGTTTGCGGTTAAAACTCCTCGAGTCAGAACCAAGTCTAGCGTGTTTCCATCTTTATGGGTTGGCAAATCAACCAGTTGATTAAAACCAAATGCATCAATTAGAGACCGAAACGCAATAGTAAGTGAACTAAGTGGGGAGTTCATATGAATGTTAAAGTCCCCCATAATTATAATTTTGTCTGCATAGGTTACTAGTTCAGACAAAAGTTCAGCAAATTCGTCTAAGAAAGTTGTGTATGGCCCAGGTGCGCGATAGATAGTTATTACATAAATTGACAATAGAGAGGACCGCATCACAAGAGCCTCAAACGCCTTGTAATTATTAGAGGTACGAGGATTAAATTTGAGCGTTTTTTCAGAAATGAGCGCCACACCGCCACCCTTTTTCAACATGCGTGCTACATGGCTACTCGCATAGTCTGGGGGTGAAGCAAGCTATCTATCTACAGTTAAGTTTATAATCACGAATAATGTTATCAACAAGTAAAGCTTTAGGAGCAAGCGATCTAATATTTAAAAGACCAAATTTTAGCTTTGCTGAATCATTTGACTTAGCTGAAGTCTTTGTAGTCTTGTCACAAGATATCGCCGTTAGGGCCGTCGTTCGTGAGCGTTGAGTTTAAAGCGTTGGTTGTCCGGCGAGGAATGAATGGTGGAATTAGTCGCATCCTCGCGTCCTTCTTGCTCACTCGACTTCGCGCGCTTCACACATTTTCTGTCTTTACGGCGCCGTTGTCGTCGTTTAGGAGGAATAGTTGTCCACAAGGATGCCGGATCTCTTTGAAGTTCGTTTGGTATATCATAGGCGGTGTAAAAAGTGCCTGAAAAGTCGAAATTTAGACGCCCACCTAACCGAATAAGTTCGTCCCTACTGTAAGTATTTTTGGCTACGCATGTGTCCAAAAAAGAAAGCAAAAAAGACGAGAGAACGGTAATAAATAGAAGATCAGCTGGAGAGCAACTAGCCGCAAAATGTATTGTTTACCAAATCTTTCGAATTAGTTATCTGACTCCATTAACTAAACACAACCTACATTCACCCAACAATGCGCGCTCGTTTCTTGACGGAAAAAATGAACAAGAGAAAGCTGACATTTTCACACGGGGGAAGATTTAATTTCTTTAACAATTTAACTAAGTGAACTGCATCAAAATCGGCCGAATTAGACGAAATAGTGTCGTCTGAGTCGCTGTCAAGCCTCCTCTAAAGTTCTCCAGCCTTTTTTCTATCGGCCCACGTCTTTCCGCAAGATGGTGTCCCGGCTCCTCCCATTGGCGTGCCAGGGAAGCCCCACGTGGGCTCCGCCACCTCGCCTCGATGTCTGGAAAACTCAAAACAGCAGAACGTTTCTCAAAACATTGCCTGCCGTCCTCCGTCATCAGGGCCTTTCTGCGTCGTCGGATGTGCTAACTATCTCATCAGCCTTACATCCCGTTCCTGCCATTCCTGTAAACAATATTCTCCAGTAGGTTGCCCTGACCTCGCACCACAGCCTCGCCAGTGATATCTTTTGCGTTAACTTTAATTTGTATTTGACCGTACAAAATCTTTTATAGTCAAATGTATAAAATCCTTCAAGAGAAAAAGGATCTTGTGGACCTATCCAATTCTTCGCATTTGCATTTATGAATACATTTAAATTCGGGTATCTACATGTAAATATTACATTTCATTTGTTATTTGTCGAAAAATAAACTATTTAATGAAAATAGTTTGGGAAACATTTTTTTATAATTGTAACTCGAATCCTAGACAAATAAATATTTTAAAATTGAATAGAAATTTGAATTGTACTTATTGTCTTTGATAATATCAAGACCAGAACAGAAGGAGGACCCAGATGCGTAACGTTACTCACAAGTTTATTGAGATATAGAGGAAAAT
This sequence comes from Urocampus carinirostris, assembly GCF_059441175.1. NCBI lineage: Eukaryota > Metazoa > Chordata > Actinopteri > Syngnathiformes > Syngnathidae > Urocampus > Urocampus carinirostris. The sequence goes on from NC_142364.1 coordinate 30,343,490, forward strand.
CAGCGCCAATGATCCGGTGCTCGCTGGACGAGGGAAACAAGCCGCTCACTGGATAGGAGCGTGTTCTGAATCTGGAAGTGGGTCTTCCGGAGCGGGAGATCGTAGCGTGGTGGACGGGAAACACAGGTCGTTAGCCGGGAAGAGAGTTCAGAACGTGGTTGGGGTCAAAAAACGGGTCGTTAGCCGGGACGGGAGATCAGAATGTGGTCGGGTTCAAAAAACGGGTCGTAGCCGGAGACAAACGGAATAAACTAGTGGAAACGAGTGACAAAATGCTTGCCTTGTGTAAACAAGGGTTAGCTGACGGACTGACCCGGAGTGACTAGAGTACTGGGTATAAATAGGAGCGGGATCAATAAGGCAACTAGCAGCAGTTGGCGCCAAACTAGTGGCCACAGGTGAGTGTAATGAGTAATCATGTCAGATAACCTCTTACCGAAAATTGTTGACAGTGGGATTAGATGTAGCACTCCTGGATAAACTCATGATAGAGACTCAAACGTAAAATAAAAGGAACGGCAGGATAAATAAGAAAATATTTTTATGGTAGTGCTTGGAGACTGGTCTAATGTGTAAGTACATCAGAACAATAGTGCAGAAAAGTAGATAGTGGACATTTAACAGCAACATATTTCCAAAATAGGTCAAGAAAAAAGATATTAAAGTTTTTTCTATACATAAGCAATCTACATATTTTTTTCACAGGTATTGGGGCACGTTCTCGGCTCTCCATTTCATTTTATTGTAGTCTTTTCTGCTATTTTCATTGAGTCTGGATTTTAGGTTAAGATTTGTTTTTGTCCAATCAGACATCAGTTTTTAATCTGCCCAGGGCCTTTAGGAACAGTAGTGGTGGCTTATTTGTCCCAAACTTAATAGGCACTGAGCCTGTTTTTTTAGCAAATCAGATTCCAAACATGCTTAGAAGGACTTGCTCGCACACAGTAGCAAACATTTTTCAGATTAGGCTCAGCATAATTGGCTTCTACATACCTGTTTCTTTTTAGCTTTAAAAAATTGTATTTTTGATAGCAGTGGTGATATGCTGCAAAACAAAACAAAACATGTTCTTTTGGTGGCCTATTTTTCCAATTAATTTTACTATTGTAACATTATACTAACACAAACTAATTTAAAATATAGATGAAATAATGAAATAAGATAGTTAAGAAAAAATATCTGTATATAAAATACATACTAAAATAAAAAGAATGAAATAGCTTTCTCTCAAGAACAATATATCTATCCATCCATCCGTTATCTGCGCCGCTTATCCTCAGTAGGGTCGTGGGTGTGCTGGAGCCCATCCCAGCTATCTTCGGGCAGTGGCAGGGGACACCCTGGACCGGTTGCCAGCCAATCGCAGGGCACACGGGGACAGACAACTCGCTCGCTCATTCACGCCTAGGGACAATTTGGACCGACCAATTCACCTGAAATGCATGTTTTTGGAATGTGGGAGGAAACTGGAGTGCCCGGAGGAAACCCACGCAAGCACGGGGAGAACATACAAACAGGGAGTCCGGTAGCTGGATTGGAACCCATGACCTCAGAACTGTGCCGCACACGCGCTAACCAATGCGCCGCTGTGCTTCCCAGAACAATATATATATATTTTTTTTTAATATAATTTTAAGTTGTATTATTATGACCAATTTTAAACTTGACCCTAAGCATTGTCGAAGAGAAAATTGGGGGGGGAAATACAGTAAAACAAGATTCAAGTGTAATTAGATTCAATTTGATTTGATAAATTAGACTACAATTACAAATTTAGTGTATAGTTGGATAAAGACAACATTAAAAATATGGCAAATTTAGTAATTTGAAAAAAGGAGAAAAATGATGTCCCAACAGAAAAATAAAGGTTTGTGTGGAAATATTAGTTTTCTGTAGTTTCCTTTTTAAACATGAGTTTTTGCAGTGTAACATGTCAGGAAGGAGAAGATGTAAATCAATGGTTCCCAAACTTTTGCCGGCTGGCGCCCCCTTGGCACCCCAGTGTTTTACTAGCGCCCAGTATTAATTCAAACCGGCCATTTCTGCTAACTTATTAACACTACTGCTACAACTTTTTATTACTATTACTATAATATTTCACTTATTAACTTGCATAAATTAAAACTGTTACCACTAATCGATACTGCAGTTTTGGGGTTGGACACTATTGGACATTTTTAGCTAGAGTCACAGCATTGGTTATTTATTTGTGCCTCTGCAAACTTTTAACGTACGGCGTGAAGGTCGCAAATGCCGCTTTGATGGAGGTTTATTTACCTCTCAGCCCACTTGCAGATGCAACTTCTTCGTCTTTTACTTGTAATCCTTTTTAAATGCCGTGCTAATTTTTAAGGTGCTGGTACAAATTACTTGTTTCCTTTGGATCTAGCGACTATGCAAAAGTAAAATTCTGCAACGGGTGTTTTCTTCTGTTCCACGTCCGCTTCGTCAAAACCAAAATAGTTCCAAACAAGTGGTGTACCAACCTTTTTCGGTGCAAACTTTGTTTCTTTTTCGTTTGTTGACTCTGGGACTATGTTTACGGAGTCCGCCATGACACTCAATGAGGTCACACGGTGGGTGTGGCATAGTGTGGTGCTTGCAAACTTTGAATTGCTTTTATTGGCTTGTGCTGTTATTAAACCTTGCCTCTGATTGGTCTGCGCTTTTAAAACTCGAACAGTAACAATTGTGGTTGGCCAAAACTCCCTCACTCACTACAAAACCTTGAAAAAAAACGCAGTGCTTTGCGGTTTCACAACTGCACTACGTTCAAACTTCTGACTTCGACTTCGGACTGCTGCCCGCCTAGTGCCACCCTACTGCCTTCTTCTTCCTCACCGCCTCCCCAGATGTTACCACTGCCCCCAGGGAGGTGGTACCGCCCATCTAATTTAAAATTAAATGCCTGATAGTGTTGGTCACAGCAATGATACTGGTAATGTATATGGCAAAAACAACTTGAAACTTTAATTCTTACGTTCTATAATAAATTCAGAACCAACCAATACAACCTAAACAAAACGCAATACATATATATATACATATATATATATATATATATATATATATATATATATATATATATATATACACACGCTTAATACTTTAAATGGTCTATTTTCTCTTGTTTTTCTTCTTCTACTGGCTTCATTAACTGACTTTAAAAAGTCTTTGTCAACTGAAACTGGAAAATTGCATGCAGAGACATCACTGACTGCCCAGTACAATGATTAATGCGGCCAAATGTTTGCCATCCTTATTAAACAAGGAACAATTGCTTTCTGACTATCAAGGGCAGCAGTGGCCACAAGTTCAGGGAATAGAGTTCAAGACAACCGGATGATTAATGCTCCTGGCCAAAATTACCATTATCAATAATTTGTGCAACATATACATACGTCTGTATCAACTTTTCAAAAATATTCAAAAGTGGGTGAAGGGTAATAAAGTTTACTTTCTAGCAGTGCTTTAAGAAAATAAGATCAAAGTAATTCATCATGGATATACAGTATATGTAATAACATTCTCATTAAACGCTGGATTTTCCTTTTTTACTGAAACAACAACACAATTGAACATTGGGGGATTTAAAATTACAATACTATGGTGATGTACTTACAACATATTTTAAATGTATGTGAATTATTAGTTTTAAGGGAGTGATCGTCTCTTCGAACTCACATAACTCTAACGCCGTATTTCATAAAAAGTGACATTCAGCATATTTAAATCACATTAAGCATTGAGAAACACAACACCGAAGTATTAAGGTATTGTATTTACAGAGTGCAAAGGCCTGGCCAGGGAACTTGGATGTGTCTATTTGATATTAATCATTTACTGCATACAGGACTCACTACAGCAGATTGGTGGCAGATTAATGATAGAACAGCCATAAAACCTATTCAAAATAATTATCTTGGCTCCAATGACCACAGACCAATATGATGTAGTCTAAAAAGCTCGGCTATTGTTAGGGTATGTTGAGCCCCCTTCCACCAGAGGGTGCCCAATTAGTTTGTAATTTAGACTGGTTCGATCACCACACATTTGTCCTTTATTAGCCTCACCCTTCATAAGGACATTTTGGGACAGAATTCAGTGTTGGGTCATTTCCAACTTCGTTTTTCCATCATAACATTTATAGTTATCCTGCTTTCTGAGGTTTGTTGTATTATTTTATGAACCAGACAGTTTTGAATGTTACTTTGTTATTTTATTGAGCATATTTTTGGTTAAATACAATAATTCTTTGATTACTGTGAGTTACCTGCTTCATTTGTTAAGGTTCTATCGCAAATCACAGCAGCTATGTTTTAAAATTAATAAATCAGTTTGGTTTCAGGTTTAAAACAAAGCTTGACAAGTTTCTGTTCGATATCAATATCCTGCATAATACCATGGCAGCAGTAGACAATTTGTGACCTCTCAGTCATTGACTGGTACAGGGTTTCAGCAACAAGCAGCTCTGGAGCTGCATGCTGCTCGTTGGCGCTTCTTAGTGACTGTGTTCCAGCAGCTTTTAGTTCTTGGCAGATCTGCTTTTTGGTGGTTCTCGGTTCAATCTTCACCCCTCTGACCAATTTTCTCTCAGCAGAAGGTGATAGCATGTGTTTTCTTCCTGATCGTGGCAGTGATATAACAGTGCCATGCATTTTATACTTCCAAACAAATATACAGTATATACATACATGTGTTGCCTTCCACATTAGGCTCATATAAAGCATTTATTTTTTTGCGGGACAAAACATATATGTTGCTGTTTTTTTGTACAATATGGCTATTTTAACAGTTTGGCTTGCCGACGCCTGGTTTGGTGGGTACTGAAAACACCATTTTAGTCACATGCCAACAATGGCATGATTAAAAGTCTTCTAAAAACACGGACTGTTTGGTTAATCAGAACAGCATGCAAGCTCCTTCTCTTGTATTATCTAACATCTGATACGTGCAAACCAAAACATGTTTGATATTTCTTAATGGTTAAGTTAAGTAGAAACCTTACTCCACATAAAAAAAAACAGCATTCAGCAGAAATGAGGAGCTGCTTCACTTATGGAGTCAGTTTATATTACTGGACCACTAGTCCTTGTAAGGTGGAATGAAACCGAAAAACAAGTGGTAAAAAGCACAAGTAAGATCACGAACTACTGAGACTCCATGACAAAAGCGCACCATTGCACCTTTTTTGCCCAACATTTTTGAGGTTTTTGGGTCCCCGTAGCAGCAAAATGTTGGAGATTATGTTAGCTACACACCTGTCAACTTATATCTATCTAATTTATACGCTTTACGAGGATTTTCTACGCTTTTTGACCATTTCGAATTGTTCACGCCGTATAACAATTTTGCATATGGGAAAAAAAAATTTAAATACATTTTTTAAAACCAGTTTTTTTGTTGGACCAAAGTCGTTTTGCCAAATTGTCTCCAACCTGGATAGTCTCGGTCACTTGCAACAGATGACAACATTATTGTAGCAATTGTCATGGTACAATAGCAAATGTTATCCTAGATCAAGTTTATATTTGTTAATCAAAAACCTGTTCGCACAAATTATCTTTTGTTTTTATTCGACATACCAGTAGTCTGTCTTTTAATGAGTGAATAGGTGCTGTATTTTGTTTGTAAGGATTATTCTCGCTTAATAAGAGGAATTGCAAAAAAATAGACACACATTTATAATAAGGGGAATTGTTATAAAAAAAACACATTTATAGACCTATGAGTACTTTTTAAAAAATGGATGTGTATATGATAGTTGATGTATTTTGCTGAAAATTATTTTTTTAACAGTAACAAGTGCTTAATGATACACAATGTTCCATAAACAAATAAAACTGACTGAGCTTGAGCACACAATGACGCAAAACGCTCAAATAAATTTGTTTTTTTATTTTGCGTCCACAAAGAAATCAGTATTTGTGTGAGTGTTAATTTAAGTTACCTTCTGTCAGGACCAGAACAGGAAGAGGACCCGGATGCGTCACGTTTACCCACAAGTTTATTGAGATATAGAGGAAAAGCAAACGCCAGCGATCCGATGCTCGCTGGATGAGGGAAGCAAGCCTCTCACGGGATCGGAGCGTGTTCGGAATTCGGAAGTGGATCTCCCGGTGCAGGATATTGTAGCGTGGTCAAATGAGAAAAACGTGTTGATAGGCGGAGCGGGCGATCACAACGGGGTCAGTGGTCAAAAACAGGTCGTTAGCCGGGACGGTAGATCAGAACGGGGTCGCTGGTCAAAAAAGGGTCGTAGCCGGAGATAAACGGGGAATCAGGAACAGACGAGTGGTAGACAGATGAAAATACAGGACCAACGGGAGTCAAAGTGCTTCAGCAGAGGTTTGCTGACGGACTGACAAAGGTGAGTGAGAGCGCTGAGCTTAAATAGGAGGGGAAACCAATCAGGTAACCAGCAGCAGCTGGCGCCAAACGAGCAGGCATAGGTGCAATGAGGCACCTTTGCCTCTGTATTTTTATTCCTTGTTGTCTGACAGAACAAGTTCCAGGTTCAAAAACAACAAACAACTGTAAGCGGTTGGTCAAAAGTGTGACTGAAGGAAATTACAAGTATGCAGCAGCATGTTTGGGCGAAAAAACCCCCGAAAGAAATTATGTAGATTCGTGACAATAACAAGGTGAAAGGTGCACTCCAGAGTTTGTGTAACAAACCTCGGCCACGGCACGCTGAACTCCGATTTCTGCCTATCAAAACACAAACTCAGCGCTCACCCTTGTCATTACAGAGTCTTTTTTCCAAGAGGGTCCACGATGACATGGTGCTTGGCTCTGATAGCGTTTTTCCATCTAATTGTAAGAACACTCATTATGGCCGATAAGGAAGAACATAAATCACTCAGAGAGGTTTGACCTGCAGCTGCCCCTGGATGTTTTTGGCGGGGAGGGGGGCTCTCATTGGCTGACTGGAAGGATCTCATTATATCTTTGTCTTGACAAAGATAGACACATATATCATTTACTTGGACTGGCTGGCTTACACTATCGTTACAAAGTCTGGGCTTGCTATGCAATGTATTAATACTTTTAAAGAAAAGCTCGTCTATTTTCAATGAAGATAACATTAAACTAATCAGAAATACGGTACACCTCATACTTTGTTAACGTAGTAAATGACTATTTTAGCTGCAAAAGTCTGGTTTTAAGACAATATTTACATAAGTGTATAGAGGCCCATTTACAGCAACCAGTACTCCAGTGTTCTATCAGTATATTGTGTTTGGTAATTGAGCTACAAATCTAAGGAGCGATTAGAAAACCCTTTTGCGATGATGTTAGCACTGCTGAAAAAAGTTGAAAAAGACTTCTTAGAGAAGCTATAAAACTGATCTTCATTTGAGCTATTCTAGGATTTGGAGCCTCACATTCGTGTTATTAAAATCTCAGAGTTACTAGAAAAAGAGAACTTTCGTGTGAAAAGACATTCCTCAACATAAAATAAAGTAACAAAGATGGGAAGAAAAAGGTGCATATGATGTAGTCTAACAAGTGTGAAAACTATGACATTCATTTTTTCGAAAAATACGAGGGTTTTAAAGAAAATGGGCAGAAAAAGTTTGGTGGCCTTGAGGTAGGGCACTCGCCTCTAGACTTGGAGGTCCCTGGTTCGAGCATCGGCCTAAGATTAACAACATTGGTACCCGTTGCCTCCCCACTTGGTGCTCCGCAACAGGGTTTAGAATCGGTGTGTTTAGTCACCTAATGACTCCCAACATCAGGTGTTGTGAAACTAGTACTATTGTAGCATCATTTACTGTCCAAAGTCGTATGAATGTGTACGGGAGCCAGCCCCTGATTAATCAGGGATAAGGCAAGGAAAAAGAAGAAAGATAATCCTAGTTAAACTCATATTTAAATTTGTGGTTTGAAGATTTGACACAGATGAGCAAGTTTTTTGGTCCACTCTTTTGTGCCCAAATTTAAGCACTTTTTAAGGACTTTCAGCATATTTTCCAATGTCTCCAGTACCATTGAAAGAAGAAGTCCGGTTGGAATCATGTATTTTAAAGAATTTTTCACAAATATATTTGTGATTTAGATATGAGATTATTAATCTTGAGCTGGCATTTATCAAGACATATACTTTTTAGATCTTGAGTAAGTCGTTAATACATTTGTGGGCGATATATAAATGTGAAAATATTTTCGAGACAAATCTCCCCACAAATAGGTGTTGAGTAAAAATTGACAGCAAATGTAGCTTACATTATCTGGGGCAGGAAGTTCACAATTTCTTTTACAATTTACCACAGGGGAAGCGCACCTCAATTTTTTGCATGGCCTATAATAAATGTCCATTATTTATACGTAATTCTTGCACTAATAAACATTTCATATTGCCATATTTCGGTGCAGCATGCACCTGTCCTCTTGGCATGCCGCACGACAAATACCATACAAATTAATGCCAAGTTCCATTAATTGAAAGGGAAGAAGACATGAAATGGCAAAGCAAGGCCAACAGCGAGTAGAGTCACCCCCATTTTAAGGGAGACTTGTTATGAAACATGGCAATAATTTTAACCATTTAAACGCCTTTCACCCAATCCTTAAATCTTTGGAAACACAACATTCAAATTCAAGCATCTTCAGGGATTTCAAGCGTCCGTACAAACCCGGCTTTGAAACCTCTCTGCCCTAATTCGCTATTCAAGTGCTGACATCATTCCTCCCTGTCTGAACGCACCTCATCCGGGTCCAGGAATTGGCCACACTTTGTTTTTTCAGGGTAATTTGTTTGACGACGCGACCTAATCTCGGACAAGTATTCCCTCCATTTCTTTCCTGGGTTTGGAATCGCAATCTGCGAATTGCCTCAGCAGTACGAAATGAGAAAACTGGAACATTTTGCATCTCCAAGTTGCTGTGAGGTTTGCAAAGAAAAAATAATGACCGAGCTAGGCACAAAAGGTTGATTTTGACATACCAATGGAAAAAAATGCCTCCATGCACAGTGTTGACCATGTTACCGGGTAATTAGTTACTGATATTAGTCACTCCATATAAAAAGTAGTTCAGCTATCCCCCAGATTTCTGACACCAAACACTATCTAAAGTATTCTGAACGTCACTAGTTCCTTGTTACAAATTACCGTATACACGAGCAAAAACCTGACTCCCCAACAATGCTTTAAAATACTGACAGAATAAAAGAAAAAGAAGAACACTTGCATACCAAACTGTAGAAGCAGTAACACTTTCACATTTCTTGGCTTGTGAAATCTTGAGAGCTTACAAAAAACAGCCAAGAAACTCCATATACATTTTGTCTCTGATCTTAAAACCACTCCAAAATACTTTTTATTTTTGGGGACTGTTCTTTTTTTTCTCCAGGCAAGGGGTTTTGCAAAAATAATTTTCCCCAAAATGAACAAAAGTCAGCAAAATTTTACCATAAAATCTATGCACACGTATTACCCATTGATTTCTCGTTGTTGCTGCATAAGACAAGCCCTCCGCCTCACGCGCTCCCGACCATTCGCTACTTGTGACACACAACCAAGTGTGCACATATAGGCAGACACCCTGCTTTCACTATTTTATTTTATAGTTGTAAATTTGGCTTAAATGCTAGTATAAAACGTAGGGAGAATATCTCCATGAATTCAGCGTTCGCGTGCTCTTTGCTTAAGACAGCAGTTCATAACTATTCAGTTGTATTTGCTGGTTGATATAAACACTCTCCAGGATAAAAGGATGAATGGGAAATGTAAACTGGAGATCAAAATTAGAGAACAACCGATAAGAAATTGAATAAATTTGAAATAACACCATCTTCGCCCTTCCGCAGTTAAATTACATTTAACTGTGTCTATTTCAAGGAACGACAACACTTTTTTTCATAAAATGACCAAAGGTATTGTACAAAAAATATTTCTTTCAGAAAATTGCTGATCAAAATTTGAGAAGAACAATGACTTTGGCATGGAAAAAAAAATTCTGAAGGTTACAACAGTCAGCAATTAGTAAGCAGTGTACAGCCCTCTGCTGTGAATGACATCAGCGTCCGCAGGATTGCACTAGTCTCTCACACTGCTCTGGTGTGATTTTGGTCCATTCTTCTTCCAGCCTCCGCCACAGTTTGGAGATCGTAATGTATGTCTCGACCATAACTTTGTAATCAAGGATTTTCCAGAGGTCTATTGGGTTGCGATCAGGACTCTGCTCAGGCCATGCCATTAATTCAATGTTTTCACCTCCAAGCAATTATTTACCCGTTTTGCTGTGTGACATTGAGCATTGTCCTGCATGAAGACTGCAGGCTGATTGGGTGATCGACGCAAGTAAGAAACCATGCGCTGTTGAAGAAGGTTTACATACACATATGCATTCACTCGGCCATGTAGCTATACAAGAGGGCCAACTCCTGCTGCAGAAAACATGCCCCAAACCATGAAACTTCCTCCTCCACCTTTTACTGATTTGACTATACACTTTGTGTTTAGTCTTTCTTCAATGTGTTACAGAACACAACACTTTCCATCAAACCAAAATAAATTAAATTTGTGTTGATCCTCGAAGTGAACTCTGGACCACTTCTCCTTCAGCAAAGCTCAGTCTAGCTTTTTTTTTGCTGATGAGAGGATTGGTCAATGCAGTGTGGGCCTTCAGTCCAAATGTTCTTAAACAGTGAAACAGATTCTTACCATGTTCAGCGCTAAACCGGCGAGACAGTCCGGCTGCAGTGTGGAAACGATTAAGCATTCACATCCTCCGCAGTGACCTATCCTCTGTTGCATTTGTCTTCCGTGGACGCCCAGCACTCTTGGGTGACTAGAATGAGTTTGTAGTTTTGTAGGAATTCAATATTCTGGATATCACAGATTTGGAGCGATAAACTTGTCTTACTACGACTGATAGAGTTATCCCTTTCGTTTTCATCTGGACAACCTGCTGCTGGAGGCCCACCAGCAAAGTCAGTGAAACTGGCTGTTAGAATGCCAGTTAAATAGGGGTGGATAAGCACTGTTAAGGTGCGGACACTTTAAAGCGTTCTCTCGTTTTGATCATCGCATCTTTGGCAAAGAACAGGTTTTTTTCTTGAAATGCCTTATCCATTTTATCCAAGTGTTGTAGTAGAATTGTACAGACACAACAATATTTCCTTAAACGGTTGAGCAGTGAAGACATTATTTCTTTCAGAATTATTAAATGTTTTAAAAGTTGTTCTCTAATTTTGATCTCCTGTATAAGTAAAGCAAGATTACGGAACAACTAGAATAAACCAAAAGTAATGACCTGGATTTGTAAAGTAGCGTAGTAATGCACCCATTAGTGAGGACAGTAAAATTACATTATTTTATTAATATTGAGTACTCGTTACCAGTGTTCCCTCTAAGCTGCGCGCGTGCGCAATTGCGCACTGCTCGCACATTTTCGGCGCACAAGAAAATCTAGCCAGCGCACAGAAATGAAGGCTCAAAATTACTTATTAAGAAGCGACTTTAGTCAAAGTTACAGTGCATGAAGGTAAAAATACACGGGTTCCCCTGACGTTGTGTACTAAATGCGGTATTTTGCAGTCGAACGAAGTTAAGTAAAGTTAGTAGAGTATGTCGAGAACCGACTTCTTCGGCTCGGCTCACTAAAAGGAACCGGCTCCTTCGGGTCCTAAACGGCTCTTCATGTTGTTTTTGCTTCTTTAATCTCAACATGACCAAATATTAAGTAAAAGTATGCACAAAATGGCTTAAAGGAAGGGGGGAATAGAACAAAAAAGAAAAAGATACCAAAATGAAAAAGTAGTGAAAAGCTGAGAAAAAAAGAAACAAAAGGAAGAGAAAAAAAGAAGGAAAATTTCAGAAAAAAGCCAGAAAAAAAGAAGTAAATAGAGAACAAAAAGATAAAAGTAATAGCTCGGAAAAAATAAACACAATGAGATTTTTTTAAAGGAATTAAAAAAAGAGTAGAAAAAAACACAGAAAAAATAATTTCCAATTATATCAAGTCAATCTTGTTGCCAACATTGTACTTCCACTAAAACATGTGATTAAGTACAGTTCTGTATCTTACAACCGACTAAATAAGCCCCCAAAAATGTTAATATCATGCGTCAAAAGATACCAGGAAAAAGAAAAAGAAAATCTTGTGAAAGAATTGTTGTAAAAACAAATGACGTTTGTAGGCCGTAAAACTTTTGCAATAATACATTAGTCAATTCATTCAAAAGTGATCTTTTTTTTTGCATTGCCGGAAACTCAGGAAAATGTAACTTGATGTCAAGTTTTGGACATGTTTGATAATGATTTAGTTGCCGCACTTGGGATTGCTGTTGCTCACTGTTGTTTCAAGCGTTGCTCTCCAACTTTTTGTGAACGCTCAGACCCGTGGAAAATTAGAGGGAACATTGAGAAAAGTAATCGTGTTCCAGGAATGAGTTCATTTGTCCTCAACGATTCGACTCAACTGTGCAGAAAGAGCAAATTGGAACATTTTGTAACTCTTGAGCTCTGTAAGGTCAAGTCAAGTCAAGTCACATTTATTTATACAGCCCTTAATCACAAAAATATCTCAAAGGACTGCACAGGATTACAATTACACAATTGCACAATTACCTGATCTTAAACCAGCATGCGGGCAAGGAACAACTCAAAAACCTCAGTGTGAGGAAAAAAGAGAAACCTTGAGAAAGGACCTCACATGTGGTAATCCCCCTTCCAGGATCGACCAGGGTGAATCACAATTAGCATTACTGTACACAGAATAGTAAACACTAGGTAAGATGTTGAAAATGTCCGGAAAGTGCATGACAGCAACAAGCCCCCAGCCTGTAAACTAGTCCAGAAAGTCTATGACGGCCACGACGCAGCTTTCCATCTCTGACAGCTGGTAAATGCAGGGGTTGACATGCTTCAGGTCAGACGCTGGTCCGCTGACTCATCTCAAATCGTCCTTCTCCTTCGTATCAGCCAGGCAGGCAGTCGGAAAAAGACAGGACAATACAGAATATGAGGTGGGCATCAATTATAAGCTTTGGAATAGAAGTGTGTCTTAAGCCTCGATTTCAAAACTTCCGTTGAGGTTGCAGATCTTATCTCCGGAGGCAGGGAATTCCATAACACCGGGGCCTGGATGGAGAACGCTCTCGAGCCTGCAGACTTCTTGGCTCTCGGAGTCACAAGTAGACCGGCATTTTCCGAGCGCAGACTCCGTGCAGGAACATAAGGCTTGAAAAGAAATCATCAAGCAAGGCATAAAAAGCTGATTTTGACTTGCCAATGTAAAAAAAAAACCCAGATGCATCCATAAATCAACGTGATGATCTATTGGACTCATTGGTCTTGACCACTGCTGGCATTTATTCAATACAATCTCCCTATAACAATGAGTGATGCTTCTCATACTGTGGAACAATTTTCTGCTTTGTGTGTTTCATATGAAGCGCAAAAGAGCAGTCAATCCGCATTGCGCTCCATAAACAAATTGTAAGGCAATTCCACCTCTTCTCCAGAATAAACATACAGGCAAATGGTGCTTTGACAGTCAATGCATGGAACATTACCCCTAACTGGGCTGTAGAAATAGAAATTCTTGACAGCCAACAGTTCTGAGTGCCAGACAACTATTGCAACTTGTGTAACAATTGTTTTAAAAGATACATTGTAGACTTGCACACATGCTGTATTCGTCTAAAGATCCCACAAGTAAAAATACCTGTCTCACTGACCTTGTGGGATATTTTGTTTTTGCACCCACACAACACCAGGCCACTAGGGAGTGTCTGTTAGTAGATAAGGGGAAACACGAGGAGTGATATTAGGAAATTGGCTTCTCTTGAGGCACAGATGTTGGTAAGGTAGCCAAAAATCAAACTGGGTATGGAGCCAGAATATGTTTGATTCCAGTGAGAAACTAATAGGATTGTATTAAAACAGGTACTACTTAAGATATAAATATACAATATAAAAATATAAAAGTTTACAATATAAAAAACGACATTGATTTTGAACTGGCAGGGAAAAAGATGTCACAGTATCCCTATACTCTTGCACCTTGCTACCACCCTGGGCAATGGGTCTGGCTCTGCACTAAGGACCTTACAATCCCATTGGAGAGTAGGAACCTGGCTTCCGGTGTATAGGTCCGTTAGAAGGTGGAGTAAATGGTTAACCTGGTGTCAGAGTGAATGCGGCTTTCAGCATCGTTCAAGGTCCACCTCACATCCCACCTCTCCGGCATCAAGCAGTGGTGTAGACTTGATGGGTACATCTTATGCGCCATTGAAAGCCCTGTACAGGTTGTAGATCTGAGCCATTTTTCCACAGCCCCACAAAATCACACTCCTTCTGAATTTCAGATTGGAGACGGACCCGGCTCTCCAGTACCCCTGAAAAAAACCTTTCCAGTTAGGCTAATGATTCCCCTCTAATTAGAACACACTATCTGGTCCTCCTTCTCAAGAAGGGGTACTACCACCGCAGTCTGTCAATCCAGAGGTACTGTCCCCGATGTCCATGATGTTGCAGAGGTGTCAACCGTGACACGTCCACAACTTCCAGAGTTTTAATGAACTCCGGGTGGATCTGATTTCTCCTCTGGGGCCTTGCCGCTCCGGAGCTTTTTAAACACCCCGTTACGTAAACCCCAGAGATATGAGAGCCCACTTCAGGGTCGCTTTCTCACAGGAAGATATGGAATTCACAAGGTCTTTGAAGGTCCCCTCCCTTGGTTACTGCCCAGGCGAAGCACTCGACCCTTTGGCACCTCCTGCATGCGGTGAGCCCCTGGGAAGGGAAAGCCACGTAGTCCCTTTGAGCTGAGCCTGGCCAGACCCCGTGGCTGCTGGTCTGGCCATCAGGTGCTCGCATCCGGGCATGGCTCCAGAACGAAGGCCCGTTAGCCAGCGTTCAGGCGAGGGAAATCGGGGACCACTACTGTTAATTTGAGGGGTATATTAGTTGTTCTTTGTCAGGGCACTAACATTCACGCTTCATGTATCCTTTAACCGCTAGAGTCGTGGGTGTACCACTTTCTGTTGTGTGTCTTGGGCATTTAAAGCCTGGTGGTGCTTTTACTGTTCAGGCGTTTTTTTTTTTTTTAATAGAGATTTGCCTCTAAACATGAAACAGATAGTACTGGATTCCGATGTTACCAGTAGCAGGAGAAGCCTCCTGATCTGACTAAGCAACCTGTTTATTAAGGGTGACCTCACCAGGGGCTTATGAACGTAGACAGCTCATGTAGAGGCAAAAAAACAAACAAACCAATAAAAACGGTCCAGCATGTAAAAGTTGATAAATTATGTTTTCTCTATTTCATAAAATAATTTAGAAGCAAAGGAAATAAATTAATTGCATTGCAATGTTGATTGCAATTTTCCACTGCAGCGAAGGCGTATGCTAATCCCATTAGCAAACCGTGTAAATGTGTGCAAACATAAGTCCGAGTTGACCTGATTCTCAGCTATTTGGTGTACAACGCAGCATTGTGGCTTCAGAAAAACACTCAGGTGTCACCTCACTGTAAAGTGAGTGTAATTGGCCTGCCAATAAAAACACACAAGCTAATTAACAAAGAAAAGGCTTATAAAGTGGGAAGAATGTCAAACACAGAGCAAAAGAGAAAGGGTACCGCAAATTACCAGTCACTCACTGAAAGAATGTCACAAATGGATTGCAGAAAAAAAACCGAGATGGTTTCCTTTATTGGCACAAAAAAAAAACAAAATAATGAAATGTCGCTGTGTCTTCTGTGGCAAAAGTTTTTCCTCCTGTGGCTGGTTGTGTATTTGCAAAAGTGTGCAGTTATGTCCTGTCTGAGTGTTGCATATATGATTACAGTAACAGCGTGTTTGTATTTGTGCACCAGGTGCAGGCCTCCAGGGTGGGAGGAAGACCTGTCGGCAGTTCCCCTGAATCCCAGGTGCTTTGCTTTTGTGTTGTTGTTAGGTTACTGTAACATGTTCTGAGATCGCTGACAAACCAAACAAGAGATGTTGACGATGGAGGACCAAAATTGAAAATCACGAAATACATAAATTAAGACTAAATAAAAGATACTTATACGTGTATAACGCGCACTCGTGTATAATGAGCAACCCTAATTCTTTATTCAAAATCTGTATACAATTCTGTTCTTTTTCCCGGATCAAACTAAGAATTGTACAGTAAGCGACGAACGTTGTTGAAAACAATACCAAAATAAAATTTACAAAGTATATATCGAATCCATTTAGATATATCAAGGAGATGTTTCCTTGTGCTTTTTTTTGCCATTTATTTATTTCTTTTAGGACGACTTTCCGTTTTCTCCCTTTGTTTCTCTGTGACTAAAGTTTGTCGGATAATGAGAGAAAATGCAATGCCTTTTCTTGTGTCATTTATATCACCGATATTTTAGTGGTTAGGATTACTCGCTCTCACCACCACGACCATGGTTCGATTCCTGTTTTATCCATTATTTTGAGATTGCAGTTCGTGATATTTTTGACTGATCAATCACTGCACAAACCTTTTGCGCAAATACCAAAACTGCAAATGGAAAAAGTAGGGAACAAAAAAAAAAACAGAAAAAACACAAACAAACCTGGCGTGTCATGATTACCGATTTGAATCACCTGTGCCCGCTCATTTGGCGGCAGCCGCTGCGGGCTATCTGATTGGCTCCCTGTCCCTATTTAAATCCAGTCCTGTCACTCTCCTGTTGTTAGTTTGTCTGCGAACATCTGTTGATACAAGGCAAGCATTTTTGACCCTGACTTCCGCCTGTCCCGTTTTTGTACCCGGTTTTCCACGTGCCCGTCCCTGATCTCCTCGTCTGTCTCTGGCTATGACCTGTTTTTTTATCCCAGCCACGTCCACTCTCCCGTCCCGGCTTACGACCCGTTTCTGACAACGTTTTTGCTCTCCTGTCCCGGCTATAGACCTGTTTTTCCGTCCCTCACACCGCCATCGCCTGTTACGGAAGATCCACCTCCGTATTCGGATCACAATCCGATTGCGAGAGCGACTTGCTTCCCACATCCAGCGAGCACCGGATCGCGGGCGCTGCTTGTCCTCTTTCTATTCAATGAACTTGTGGTTAACACTATGCATTAGGGTCCTGATTCCGTTCTGGTCGTGACATAGCGTGGCGGTGGAAATGAAAATGACAATCACCTGATGGCGTGTGATGTTCCAAATGTATTCATATACAATACAGGTGTGTGGTGACTGGACACACCTGTGCCCAGTTAAAAAACAGGATTATGCCATCTGGTGGAGGGAGGAATATAACAGTTTTTGCTGTTTTTGTAAAGAATCAACAATGCTTTTCTAAAAGGTTTAGAACATCCAAGTCCTCAGTATTACAATAACACTAGAAGTCTGCCGCTGTGAATATTTTTTGTTTGCCTTGTGCTTTTATATTGTTTCCTGCAGTCTAAAACGGTGAGAGAGAGCGGTCAAAAACAGTACACAAAACATAAGCAGGCCAAATTTTCCAGACTTGGTGTTTAAATGACATCGTGGGGGCATAACACTATTTACTCATGACTAATTTGTCTATTGTGCTTTGTATTTTCATTTATTTGTATCTATTTATTTAAATTTGACATTTGTAGCCTTCCATATTGGAGTTCAAAAATGCAAAATTCAACATTTTGGAGTTGCCAGCAATCAAGTGCTACTTTGGCAATGTGCTTCTCAAAACCATGATTGTTCTTTGCCTGTTTTCAAAACGAGATATTGGCTGTATCATGCACATAGAAATGCTCTTGTGTCTGAATAAAAAATATTCTCACAATTCAACTGGCCTTTAGCTCCCTGTCCGCATTTTCTTCTTTCACAGACCTCCTCTAGAATTAATACGCTTTGCTCCACTCAGTCTTTATATTTAGTGTTGAGTAGAATTGCACATGGCCCACATAAAACGGAATGGGGCTTCATTTTAACAGCGGGGCATAGTGGCCATTGTGTGGTCTCCGTTATAAAATATGAGGGAGTTGAATTCAGTAATTCCTCATTTTTCAACGTTTGTGCTCAAAAAAGACCTACGATAGTCAAAACCTATTAGGTATATTATTTATTCATTCATTGATTAAATACTGTATTATACATTGAAACAGAGAACAAACCCTATTTCCAGGCTGAAGCATTTATTAACAAAAAAAAGTACAGTACTTAAAACGTTTTTATTTATTAAAAATATTTGTGTACTGTCAAAATATAACTTTAAAAATATTAAATAAATACATTGCACTAGGGCAGCACGGTGGAGCAGTGGTTAGCACGTGTGTGGCACAGTTCTGAGGTCATGAGATCGAACCTTCTGTGTGGAGTTTGCATGTTTTCCCCGTGCTAGCGTGGGTTTCCTCCGGGCACTCCGGTTTCCTCCCACATTCCAAAAACATGCATGTCAGGTTAATTGGCCGGTCCAAATTGTCCCTAGGTGTGAATGAGCAAGCAAATTGTCTGTCCCTGTGTGCCCTGCGACTGGCTGGCAACCAGTTCAGGGTGTCCCCTGCCCACTGCCTGAAGACAGCTGAGATGGGCTCCAGCACCCCTGCGACCCTACTGAGGATAAGTGGTGCAGATAATGGATGGATGGATGGATATATTGCACTATTGATTCAAGACACTTTCCACTTTTTTACTTCAGATGATATTTTGTGGCCCTCATGTGGACGTTATTGGAAAAAAAAATGTTGCGTAAAAAATGCTTTTACCTTCCTTAAGCTGCAGAGGTTTAGCATGTGGAAGAGTCCAAATGTGGCAATAGAAAGCATCTTCCTCAGTCTTTTGGTGCTCCTGTAGGCCCTAAGTGGTTCATTGACATGAAAGTAAGATTTGTGTATGCAATGTAGTTTTGTCCAGCTTTTTTAAGTACATGTACTAGAGGTGCACATTCTAGGACTTCTGGAGCGGGCTTCTCACTCGCTCACTTTTATAAATAAAAGTTTTCTATATGTTTATAATAATGTATACTAAAACAATGTGTGGATACTAAACAAAAAAGATGTACGTATTGAAAAAAGACAAACATATTTAAAAAAAAAAATCCTCTCTCAAAGTGCCACACTACATTCGTAATGACTTCTCTGGTTTATGGCCCAATTTACAACTCCTCAAAATGATGGACCGCCTATTTTTTCCAAGTCAACTCTTTAAAAAAATGGTCAATGATGAAAAATTGACGGTTAACATAACCTCTGCAGACACAGAAACATGCAATATGTATATGTTTATTTAGTCTTTTTTAACTAAGATTTAATGACAAAAGATACATCATAAATCACCTCTCCTCCCCCCGAGTCCTCACAAAAAAAGTATAACATTTTGGGTCCTGGAAAGAGTTAATTGGTCGGGCTGGACTGTTTTAGCTCTAAAGTGAACAATTTAGACCTCAATGTTATTGACGGGAGGGCAGACACAGGGAGAAAACGGGGCTGGCGTACTGTTTAGCCCATCAGAATGAAGAACACAATTCACGATGAAAATACGCAAAGTAGTGAAACCACGAAAAGTAAACGGCAATACGGCGAGTGATTACTGTATTCATAACATAGGCAGTCCGCTGATGACAGTCAATGTTATTTTGCATGATTTCCAACAACAGCTTTTAACTCAAGGTCGGTTTCTAAGGACTACCCATGCCGAAGGTCACAGCTACTTAAGAAGTCCTTCAAATTATTTTGTTATTGATATCATCTCTAATTCTCCAAAACGGTTCATTTAGCGAAGGCCTCAGCCAAATTCCATCTGTTTAAGCGTTCAACTGAATTGAGGCAGACAGGAACAAAAAAAAAAACTTGAACTGGAAGCAATGAGAAGTGAAGTGGATGTTTTACTAGAGGCTCACTGTGTGAGATCAAATTAACACGAGCCACAGGAGACATTCTTAGGAGCGATGTGACAGGAAAATTAATCAAGTTAAATGACGGATTATAAATTACAGGGTGTCAGAATGGTTACCTACCAGTCTGTTAAATATATTTCAACGATAAAGTACGGCTTTACGTCACTTTTTCATGTGGTTACAGCTAAATAATCTAGGCCTTATTTAATTTAAAGGGCCAGTGTGTATTATTTGACCAATATATGTCGCTTTATTGTATAAAGCAACAAAAAAAACTGCTAAATAGCACAAGAGAGAAGATATACTTATGGAGTGGCCAAACAGCACCGTTATTCATCTCATTTCTTTGCCCAGACTATCATAATATTTGTGTAAAAAAATAAAACATGATGCATTCATGTGTATTGCACTCAAGTCCAACATTCAATTATCTGGCTACATGTATTTTGTTTACCATGTATTTTATTTAAGAAATATATTCACCCAGTTCACATAGGAAGAACAAGGAAACCCTCATAACCCAAATTCCAAATCTGTTCCAAAAGCCATTGCTGGACCGTTTTTCTTTATCAAATCTCCTAGGTTGAAAAAAAAGATCTGCCCTGAAGGGTGTGGAATCAAAGAACAGCAACATGAATAACAGACAGCGACAATGTTGTCAAGACTGTATAACAGTCAAAATAGCGAACTCGCATCACCCTTGCAGGAGCTCAATATTAAAAGCATGATAAACGTTGGCCTGAAGAGGGATGGGCGCCACCAGACTGTAATTGCCCAAGACACACCACAGGAAATGGTGCCCCTACTACCCAAATGGTTAAGGGATCCAACCAACCATTATAAGAATTATCGCTTAAAAAGAGGGACCAATTGTATATTACTTTCTTTTATTTCTGCTTGTTTCAAAACCATTTTGATTAAATCTATTGAAAAACAATACAAAATTTTCGCTCCGCCGTGTTTTTTAAACTCAAAAGGTTTGCCCACCCATGCTACAGGCAATCATTAGGATTTTGTTCCCACTTGCTTTTATTAGCACTTATAAGCAATCCGACTTTAACGAACCTGACACATGTGTACAGCTTGTGGTTTTGGACTGTGCCACGAAGCCCCCACAGAGAACCACTTTTAAGCACTGTGAGAACATAAAAAAATGCTTAGTTTGAGATTTAAACCCAGGACTTTCTTGCTGGGAGGCAGAGAATGGACTGTGCAGAAGGAGTGTTTTTCATTTGTCCTAATTCTGTGTTTGACATTTCATTGCAGTCTGGCAGCAGTGTTAGCTTGCAGCTGCTTTGTCAATCGACACTCCTTCCTCCTCACAGACCAAACAACGGCAAACGCACTTCCTGCTCCCTGTATAATTCTCCTGAGGTGGCGAGTTTGATCGCTGCTCTTTTGCCTCGAACCGCACACCAAGTTGTCCGGGTGCTTGCACACCAAATGACTGACAGAAAACAACCTTTTACTGTTTATTTTTCCCCTTCCAGTCTTTTATGGTCAATCAAAGCAACCGTAAATTCCGGACAAGCCACTACTTTTTTGCTACAATTTATATACTATATTACAGTATATAGTGCGGCTTGGGCAGCACGGCGGCGCAGTGGTTAGCGCTTGTGCGGCACAGTTCATGTCATGGGAACCTGTCGTGGGTTCAAATCCAGCTCCAGACTTCCTGTGTGGAGTTTGTATGTTCTCCCCGTGCTTGCGTGGGTTTCCTCCGGGCACTCCAGTCTCCTCCCACATTCCAAAAACATGCATTTCAGGTGAATTGGCCGGTCCAAATTGTCCCTAGGTTTGAATGAGCGAATGAGGTGTCTGTCCCTGTGTGCCCTGCGATTGGCTGGCAACCAGTTCAGGGTGTCCCCTGCCCACTGCCCGGAGATGGCTGGGATGGGCTCCAGCCCCCCCGCGACCCTAATGAGGATAAGCGGTGTAGCTGATGAGATGAGATGAGATGGTGCGGCTTATGATGTCAGGAAACATTTATGACGCCTTTCTAGGGAAGAATTTTGTCAGGAATCAGAACAGGATCAGGACCCAAACGCGTGACGTTCTCACATTAGACTTTTATTTTACGGGAAATGAGGAGTCATGCACGTTAGACAGCGGTCTGGCGTGGAAAGACAGGAAGCCAGAAAACGACAAGATTGATTCCAATTGCCCGAGTTGATATCGGACAGATGGGGTCGATACGGACAGGACAGGACAGACAGACAGGATAGATAATGAAACAGGATATCAAAAATAAACAGGACAAACAAAACGGGAACGAAAACTGGAGAGAATAATAAACAGGACAAAAATAAATGGGAACAACACCGGACTGGGTATACCAACAGGAAAACAGGACCGAGTCAAAACCCAAGTCTTGTGGAGCAGAGGTTCGTTGACGGACTGACAAAGTAAGAGAGAGCGCACTGAGTTTAAAAAGACGGAAAGCCAATCTGTTAATAAGCTGCAGCTGGCGCCACACGGGTGGGGCCAATTGGGCACCATGGCAACCGTGACACATTTAGTCCATGTTTTTGCCAATATTATTTGTTTAATACATAGCAGGAGCAAAACAGGGGCTTGGCAGTATTTAATTCAATATTTACAACGTGGTCACAATATTTTAACTTTTTCACCCACAAATCAAGTCCTCAATTTTACCATCCAAACTGAACAGCAGTGGAGGTTAACTATCAAAAAAAACCTACACTTTTCTTTCTGTATCACTGACATCAATGCCAGGTTGTTAAGATTTCCCTTGTTTCTAAAAGAACAATAACAAGAGAAAGCAATGTTGTCTTGTTCTGCAGATACGACCAATGACAACAACACAAAAAGACACGCCTGTGCCGCAATTTGGCACTATTCTCCACAGTATGGTTGCCCTGGCGCTTTAGTTTAGAAATTAAGAGCACACATTCCACGTGACGGGGTCCAATTTTTTTTTTCCAGTTGTAAATATGCACTCATCTTTGTACTCGCCATCTTGAATGATCACACGATCCAAAAACACATGCCATAAATCAGTGGCTCTCAACTAGTCTGACTTCAGGAACCATCATACTACCTCTTAATAACTAGCTGCGACCCAATTAAAAATATAGATTTCCACTTCTGAAATGAAAGTTTTATTTTTAAAAAGAAAAGGGTGTCAATTTACATTTGCAAGTTCATTATTATGGCCTGCGGCTTAAAATCCAGTGCGGCTCGTACAAATACAGATTTAAATTTAAGAATGCGGCTTTTATCAAGGTGCCTATGTAGCCTGGAATTTATGGTAATTGTTTTAGGCACTGTTCCGGCTAAAATTCAGTACTCATGAAGGAATGCATAATTACTTTTGTCAGATTAAGATCCCGAGATTATCTGCATACTTTACAGTTTTAAACTGATTTCATAGCACAAGACCTTTGAGTGACAAATCCTCAGCTGTGAGCATGTTTCTTCCTTTAGCCCCTCTAATCTGGAGAGTTTAAATGCACAAGTAAAGGCACATGTTAAAATTAAGCATACCCCTCATGGCTCACACTGATTAGACATTTACTCCCTGATGATTTATGACATAAAATTACACAAAAATCTGGTAATCTTCCTAAAAATGCGTCAAAGTCAGGACAACACAACTGGTTCTCATCCAGCCTCTTCAATCACCGAGTCACTCGCTCAATGCTCGGAGCACAGCGAACGGGAAGTGTCAGTCTGAAATATCTTTTCTACAGGCCAAATACGCAGATAACAAGAGAGCGGCTATCAGTGGGAAGTCCAGGTCAAGACATTCCCACAAGCCACCATCAATCAACATGAAACATTCTTACTTGAGGGTGGCCAAAGTAATAGAAATGATTCGGGCGGAGCTAAGAGCTTCACTGGCCTTCCTGCAGGTTAAAAGTTTGAAAGGTAAAGGTGAATTAATGGAAGAATGTTGAGATACTTCCCATCCCACCATGTATCAACCACCTCCAGTTTTTAATGTGCCTGTACATGAGTGATGAACCCTCAGTGAGGCAGGTGTGGCTTTGCCTCATCTGTCATCATGGAATACAGAAATTCATATATTTTAACACAGACTCAACATGTTCTTGAGTTCAACAAAATTTAAAGTGAATGCACATTTTCAAAACTATCTAACATTAGAAAAGTACAATTGTCAGGACCAGAACAGAAGGAAGACCCAGATGCGTAATGTTACTCACAAGTTTATTGAAATATAGAGGAAAGTCAGCGCCAGCGATCCGGTGCTCGCTGGATGTAGGAAGCAAGGCGCTCACGGGATCGGAGAGTGTTCTGAACGCGGAAGTGAATCACCCGGAGCGGGAAATCGTAGCGTAGTAAGACGGAAAAACAGGTCGTTAGCTGGGACAAGATATCAGAACGTGGCAGGGGTCAAAAAACGTGTCGTAGCAGGAGATAAACGGGGAAATCAGGACCGGACAAATGGAAAATGGGTGACAAAACGGGACCGACGGGAGTCAGAGTTAAAAATGCTTGCCTTGTGAAAACAGAGGTTCGCTGACGGACTGACAAAGGGTGAGTGAGAGCACTGAGCTTGAATAGGAGGGGGAACCAATCAGGTAACCAGCAGCAGCTGGCGCCAAACAAGCGGGCACAGGTGAGTGCAGTGAGTAATCATGACAACAATAAACTGACAGAGTCCTCGCTCTAACATTACAAACTGAACATACCTCGTGTAAATAAATAGTATCATTAGTGCCAATGTGTGTAAATAATGAAGGAAGTGTTCAGAGAATAAAAATACAAATATTTTAACATTTGTTGTACTTATTTGGTTTTGAAGGTGGTGTGCGTTGTTCGAGTTGTCCTTAAAAATAAGATTTTCTCTATTAAGTAAGTGTTTATAATGCCCACCTGAGTTTAAAGAGCCTTTGTGATTTTTTTACACTGTGTCCATCTTCTTTCATCTTATTTTTATAAATGCTGAAACAGATTAGGTAGGCAGAAAGGGGAAGGGTAGAGGAAGGTTACAGAGTGACTTTATGCCTGTCATCACAGTGTTTTGTTTGTATAGATATAAAATGATTAAGTAAAAAAGAAGAGTTTATTAGAGCGTATCTTAGATATGCAAGTACATAATGATGCTGCAATCAAGACTTTTAAATGTTTATTCTCATTCATTTCCCAATTTTGGAAGTTTCTTTTTCAAAATAACTGAATTTTCACATTATGCAACAATTGTTATTAGAATTAGTATGTAACACATTACTGTGCTGAGCGTCTGCAGATGCCTCATGGGAGAGCGTGATAGTGAGACCAACGATTCTGACTCGCCCCAAACAATAGAATCAGTGATGGTATTAGTAAGTGAACAACAAGTCAAGGCATGCAGTCATTTTATTCTAATTCCATTGACTTTTTTTTTTTTTTAAATAATGAGATGATTACCTTTCTATTGATGCTTTCATTCAAAAGAAACAGTGCATATACTTCATGTATATGTTAAGGTTATTCAATAAAATATATATTTTTTTACGTTACAGTTTAAGTATTGCGTTCTTGCTCTGACAATCAGATGATGAATATGATGTTGGTTCATTTATTCGTAAATCACCAGACAAAAACTGCATTGCACATCACTACCACTTATGTACTGTTCGGTTCGGCTCAGTTACTGACCCATATAAGGTTTCTCAATTCTCATGTTTTTCTGCTGACCACAAAAATCACATGTTCTTCCACTTAGTGCGGTCCATGATTACATCTTATCAATCTGGCCTCAGGGATGGCAACAACTTGCTGTAGAAAAAGACACATTGTCAAAGTCACATTTGACCTTGCGATGACTTGAAATTACATTCAAACACAGAACAAGCTACTTCATACTGTATCCCTCCAGTGCCTTGTCAGGGACGTATCAGGAGGAGAATAAAGCTATACTAAGGCATCTCTTTCTTTTGTGAAGGTTGCTGTTTTCATGGAGCGAGACCTTCAGACAAGACATATGGACATGTGATCAACTTGAGGCTTTAAAGAAAAAAAAAAAAAAATGTCCTTGACAAAAGTATTGGGAGGCACCAACAGCCAGACAGACTGGAGAGCACAATACCGTTGGATACTGACACCACACCTTATTTAATTAGGAAAGGAGTATTTAAGGAATGTGCCAACAGCAAAAGCAATTGTATTGCTGCTTGTTTTTTTTATGTGCCTGCCTGCGTATGTTTCTCGACCCCTTGATATCAGTCTTTGATAAATCCTTGACTCCCTACACTTTGCCAGTCGTGGGTTTTCTCGAATTGTGTTTTGTGAACATCTTTTTCTCCGTTCTTTCCATGTGCAGCGCGCTTTTTGATACGTTTTCCCCTCTTTTTTGGAAATGGATTTTTCCTACAATGTGGGCACGTGCGGCATAAATTTTTATAATTACAAAAGTATTGGGTGCGGATCATCAGTTCAAGTCAAGTTTATTTGTATCGCCCTCAATCACAAGGAGTCTCAAAGGGCGGCACAGAGCACAGCTTATTGCAAAATAAAGACTATTATTACACCATACCCTGATCTAAAACCTACATGACGGCAAGGAAAAACTCAAAAACCTAAGGAAAATAAAGAAACCTTGAGAGGGGACCGCACATGAGGTAATCCTCCTTCCAGGATGACCTGGCTACAATGGATGTTGCGATAACAAAAAATACACTGATATTGTCAACGGGAAATATAGGTCATTCACAAGCTATAGAATAGAAGTGTGTTTTAAGCCTAGATTTAAACAGTTCCACTGAGGTTGCAGATCGAATTTCAGGGGGCAGAGCATTCCACAACACAGGGGCCCGAATAGAAAACTGCTCCCGAACCTGCGGTTCTCTTCTTGGATCTTGGGATCAAGTGCTCCAGATTTTCCGGAATTTTCAGGAAATGCGTGAGCATACAGCATTCCACCCTCCTCCAGTGGGTGCCAAAATGCAGACAGACTGGAAGACCCCATACTTTTTGATCATTACACATCACCTGACTACTGAAGGGAGGGGCATTTAAGGTCTGTACCAATAACAGAAGATGTCAAAGCATTGCTTACTTTTCTTGCAGTAAAAATGTTAGCATCCAGCATGACACTCTTCTCCAGGGGGCGCCATCAGGCAGACCGACTGGAAGACTGCACGTATTGATCAATAATCACACCAATCAGGAGAGGGGAACTTAGGTGCAAAGAGCAGAAGCTGTCATATTTGTGCTTGCCATTTTGATGTTCCTGTCTGTATATGCTTCTCACCCCTTGATACCTGTCTTTTCTGTATTATGCCTGCCGTGGGTTTTCCCGGGACTGTGTTTTCTGTGTATCCTTTTTTTCCCTTCCTTGCAATGCGCACTTTGTTTTTTACCTTTCCCCCAATCAACTCTTGTTATTCAGCTCATGTGTCTGTGCTTAGGTCTACTGCCCCTAACCCTAACACAATGAAAGACAAAAATCACACATTGTGCTTACAATGACAAAGAAATATTTATTACATCTTTTTTTCCATGATTGTTTTCATTAGTCATAGCTGCTTCAACACGTGTATTTACAAATAAACACCCTTTCTGTAGAAAAAAAAAATCAAGCAAAGGACTGCACAGGTAAAGAGGATGATAAACCAGAAATAGTGACATGATTGCACATTTCTTATAATAAAAAAAAAGGCTTTCAAAGTAACTTTTGAAACAATGTCACAGCGAGCTAGAACCACCTAGATCAACTTTAATCCGAGACCTGCATTCAATGAAGATCCCATTTCAAACTAACAGATTTTTTTGGGCTCTTTAAGATCCATCTGGTCTTCATTAAGGCCTTTTTTTCGTGATTCTTGACTGCATGTTGATATATGAGTTCCACATTTGCACAAATTCACATGTCAGGTTTGTTGTGTGTATGTTATATAGAAAATACGTATAAAATGGTAGTGTTTTCTTATAGCAAATATTTTCGTAATGATCCCGTCAAGAGGAGTTGAACAAATTATCGAAGCTGTGTGTTAGAACAGACTCATCTTTGGATACACAGTATCCAGGGAACTGTTTTTCTCATAGTCAAACGGCCGGAGTTGAAAATCATTACGGTGAGTAGAAGTTTAAATTAGAAGTTGTTGGTAGATGTGAGGAACGAAAGTTCCCCTAAAAAACACCCACAAAAGACAAAGACTGGATGATACTAAAGTCAATTTGAGATCATGCAATGCAAATGCAAAGAAGTTGGCGAATGAGGTGTTAAAAACATCAAACTTAAACATGCATGGAGACGTGTTAACAGCACTTGAAGATTAAATAGGAAATTCTGACAGAAACAAAGGGAAAGTAAATTTTATATTTTCTGGCTTTTGTAATGCTCAGTGAGAAACTCACTCACATAAAAGGTTTTTCTATACAAACAAGCTCTGACTCTGTGTGGTGTTACTTCTGTTTTTTTCACAATCTATTTGTATTTATCTTTTACTCTAAGTGAAACAACATTTGACCAGATGAAAATGGACAGGGCAAAATAGCTTTCTCTCCATGGCATGACAAAGAATGTGCAAGTTGTGTCCAAGAAAAAGATTAAAAGCCACATTGGCCACATTGACATTACCCGGCTGTATTTATTTCACTCAAAGCCTTCAATCCAGCATGGGATGGGTAGTATCGGTAGTTGAATATTAGCCAATACCAGTGTCAGCAGCATTTCAGTGGCCATAAAAAAACCCCGAAATGAAAGTAATTAAAAATTGCCATCAAATAAATGCAATATTGACATTGTTGGCTTTTTAAGATATTTTTGCAGAGGGAATTTTGTTTTTTAATCGTATCGAAATGTAGTATTGGTATCAAATATCGCTCAAGATTTGGCTAGGCACCCTCTAAAATGTAATTTTGCTGTTTAACATCAAATAAAAAATATTTGGTGATCGGGCAATTTTTTTAATGAATGTATCATAAAAAAACTGTTTTAGTTACACTCAATGTTATAACTAGTGAGAAACTAATTGTAAACTAAGAAAAAATAAAAGTAAAAATTTTGAAAGAAAATCATTTTGTTTGAAGGGAATGCTTTTTGTGTTTTGCGACAATTTTGCAGAATATACGGTAATTACTTTATTTCATAAATTTTAGAAGATATATAATTCATTTATAAGTATAAAAATAACATTTGTTTTTTGCTGGATGCAAAAGTTTATCATTATTTTTGCTCTCCTTTGACAATATTTTTCTAGTTTTTTTATTTAGCTTTTTGGAGCAGAAACTGCTAGGTTATTTTTTTTAATTTTGTTATTAAATTTGGCAGTTGTAACCTCTTCTTTCCTCAGAGACATGTTTTATTGTTTGTTAATATACCCCGGGGTTTGCGAGAGCCTGGACCACGAATAGACCTCAAACCATTTTTTAGACACACTTATTTTGAAGGTAGTTGGATTTCTGTTGTTTACCACAAGATAACAATTTTCTTTGTTTTCCAATACTGTGTGGTTAATATTTCAGAACAGTAATAACCATGTGCGTGCATGAATGCAGTGGAGTTCATATAAAGTTTAATGCATTATAGTATTATATGCCAAATTAGCAAGGTAACAATTAGGATTTAGGGAAACAAACGAGTGATTGATGGACTGCACTACATTGTAAAGTTTTTTCGCAAAATCTGTGCCGCTTAATATGTCAAAGACTCACCTCACCATTGCTATCTATGTAATTACCATCCCTGAACTTTATAGGACATGTGCCACTATTTACAATTATTGTGTTGTAATGTCAGTGATACACAAGAGAAATAAAATGCAAGAACTGTGACATTCATTAAAAATATTTCAACACATTTTCCACATGTTTACACCCTGATAACACATCAAAGTTCATTTTTTTCCTTATTCCAGGACTTTGCTAACACCACTAAAAACATTCAGATTCAAACAAATGCACAAACTATTATTGGATGATTTGAAATATGTGTTAAGAAACCAACCCCAACTCTAAATTCTATTTATTGCCTTTTTTTATCAGAGCTACAGGCTGACCAAACCAGAAATCACAATAAATAAAATGTATGTTGACATAAAAAAAAGTTTCCAACATTTCATTGTTTTACTGTACACCCATGTTGACCGCTACACTTGTAATGTATTAAAATGGAAAATTAAAAAAAAAACACTAAATTGCTTCACTAAAGATGAGTGCTCCTTTAAATGTTCTTTATATACCATATTTTACGGAAAATAAGGCGCACCTAACTTCCCCAAATTGGCCAGAAAGTCAAAAGTGTGCCTTTTAACTCGGTGAGGTTTTGCAAAAAACATCTGTAATAGCAGGCCCAAATCGCAATACATTGTATGCAACGGGATTCGTACCCGGATCGCCGTGGTGATGGCGCCAACAGTTTATCACTAGACTTCCAGTGGTTTGGATGGCATTTGAAAAAGCATTAGAGTGTATCTCAATATCACAGAATTTTTACTCACAATGCCAGAAACACTGCTTTGCAAAGTGCATTCAGACAGGTTAAAACCAGTGGTTCTCGACCTGTGTTCGATTAAACCCTATGGGTTCGGTGAGTTAGTTTCAAGGGTTCGGCGGAGCCTCTACCACCAAAGTGGTCAAACAGATATGTTCGATATAACTTTGCAAAATTTCCCCTTCTTGACAATTGTGTAAGGTCAACGATGCGTCTGGAATTTGTGATTTTTTTCTGTATCCGTGGAACTGACACACGCATCTGGCACACACCTAAACAAACTTGCCAAGTCTATCGATGGATACTTCTCAGCACGGGCAGCATATCCAGAATGGGTGAGACGGCCATTCACGTTTGATGATAAGCAGCAAAAGCCAAAATGATGAATACCATGAAAAAATCATTGAAAATTAGCAGAACCAGGTTTAAAAGACAACGCTTTAAACGTTCTGATGTCAACCAATGGAAAGGTATCCAGTTATTCTCAAGAAAAACCTGGAGTTTTCTATACCATTTCTTACAACATATCTTTGCAAGCACTCTCTTTTGAGGATGTTCTACATGAAAACAATAAAAAGGAACAAATTTTGCTGTGAAAATGACATGAGAGTAGCACTTGCCAAGGTGAAGCCTTGCATACCTGACCTGTTCTCTCAAAGGCAATAGCAGAAGTCACACTGATTTGCAGTTTATCTATTGTGAGTTCATGTACTATGCTAGTTTTGTTCTTCACGGTTTATTTTGTGCACCAGTAGGTAAACCATTTTAATGAATTAAAAAAAACGTTATATTTTACTTTACACAAAAGTTGGGTTCGGTGTATGCACCTAAAAAATTGGTACGGTTCGGTAACTGCAACAAGGTTAAGAACTACTAGGTTAAACAGTCTCCACTTTTTTACCTGTGCGTCAATAATGTTGCAAAATACATAAACAGAAAACAGATGGTCTTTCAAAGAAATACCAGACTAGCTCTTTTACAGATGTACATATTTTAAACCTGTTATTGGCGCACAGGTGACACAGAAGTGAAGAGAGACTGTTTAATCTATACCAGGGGTCGGGAACCTATGGCTCGCGAGCCAGATGTGTCTCTTTTGATGATAATATAATGGCTCGCAAATCTGAGGTTGGGGTTTAAAAAAAAATTATCTTTTGTTTAAATCCATCCATCGATTTTCTACTGCTCGTGTCTTGTGCAGAGTTCCGGTTGCATGAGCAATTGTCTATTATTTTAATTGGATGATAATACCCTACGTTGGCCAATACTGGGCCGTTGCTGGGGGCACAGGTACACGCCCCCTTTTGCGTCCCTTGGCACTTGGCTGTTGGTCATTAGCTCAAAGCTAACCCTTCGACAGAGAAGATGGCGAAACGAAAAAAAAGATGATGAATATTGTATTTCAGGACGAATGGACCGAAGAATTTGCCTTTGTGGAGAGGTATGCCTAATTTGCAATGACAAAATTGTATCGATGAAACGGTTGAATGTAAAGCGGCACTTCGACACACGCCATGCTGCCTTTGCATTGAAGATGTGGATGAACAAGTTAAAATCACTGATTGAAGAGTTGGAAAGAACTGCACGACAGAAAGCGGAGTTGGCGAGCAAGTACATGCGGACAGAATAGGACAAACTTCAACCCGAAGACGAGCTGATTCTCAAAACTTGGACTGCGCTTCCAGTCACATACCACACATTGAGGCGTGTGAGTATTGGTGTATTGACAATGTTTGGATCGACGTATTCATGTGAGCAGTCATTTTCACATCTCAAAAACATCCAAGTCCAACCTACCATCACGTTTAACGGATGAAAGCCTCAATGCCTGCATGAAGCTTAAACTCACCAAGTACCAACAAAACTACAAAACCATCAGCAAATCCATGTAGCACCAGAAGTCGCATTAATGGTGAGTATTATAACAACATTATTTAAAATAATAAATTAAGAAGCTTTTTATGCTCACATTTAATTGAATTCAGTCTTAAAACATATTATATGGCTCTCACTGAAACAAATTTCCAAAAATTGAGCTTTTATGGCTCTCTCAGTCAAAAAGGTTCCCGACCCCTGATCTATACGAATGCACTGTGCAAATCAGTGTTTCTGGCATTGTGATTAAAAATAAGATGACCTCTAATGCCTTTTCATATGTATTCAATATTCCATGCGGTGTGCCTTATTAATAAAAAATATGAGAGAATTCTTTTTGGGGGGGGTGCGCATTATAATCCGGTGTTCCTTATAGTGCGGAAAATACGATATTTGCAACAGTGGCTCCTTCACAGTCTCTCAACCAATGAGTTTTGGAACCTGAGGAAGGTTTCAATTGTGAGTGGCTTGACTCTTCCCCCAGGCCCTGATCCAAACCAGCCCAAAAGTCCTTTCTTCTTCCCCATTTAAACCTCCGAAACAAATGTGAACACTGCAGTGTGTGTGTTTGCGTCAACACAAATAAATCCCGAGCCACGAATACCCATCACCTAAGCTGGCAAAACAACGTTTTTCGTGGTCCCTTTCTCTTTACGAAAAGAGATTCTCAGTGTTGTTCTTGTTTTTTTCACGTAATAAAAAAGTGCTCAATAAAAAGGGGACGGGTTGCAGGACAGGGCATCCTGTGGTCCAATTAGGACAGACAGTCAATTCCTGTGAGTTTCCTCAGAATGAGCGCTATAAAGACAAGATGGCTGCCAAGAAGATGAGGGCGGAGCTAAGCAGGAGCATGGACCAATGGCAGCGGGAGACAGAGTTCACGTCTGTCCTGGAAGGCTCCGGTGACTCGTGACTGATGTCATCTGAAGGCGAAAGAGGAGAAAATAATCGTTAAATATAAAAAATTAATCATGATAGAGTCTTAAGTAATGAGATCTTAGAGCTGGCATAGGCAAATTACTGTCTGGAACGCTCTTAAAACCCGCCCGCCAAACAATAATACCGTTAATATTCGTGTATAATGCAAATATTTTACTAAAAATATAGTTGAGTTTGGATGCACGTTATACGTAATGTTTTACGGTATTTGTGTAATTATTGATCAGTCGAAAAATAATTGCTGACCAAAATCGCAAAACATTAAATGCAAAGGAAATCGAACAAACACCAAATCCTAACTAATAGACCACTGGTGATATAAATAAACATACAAAACAGCTTTAGATTTTATCTCAGTATAATACTATTTTTAATCACAGTACCAAAGACAAATGTTAGAGAATGAAGGAAACAAAGTAATCCTGAAAGATGAAAATAAACACATGAAAGCATGACAAGGGGAAGAAATCTTTGGTGGATGTGATGATGAATCTGACTTTGAATGACATTAAATAAATAAATTATAAATTTTATGCTGTTATTGTGCTCATTGTTCATATTGTCAATAAACAATTTTATCATTGTGGCAAGTATTTAACAATGTTTGTCAGTAACAGCGCTTAGTTCTAGCTAAGAACACGTGAATTTTTTTTTATACATATTTTAAATTAGGGTTCGCCGTTATACACAAGTGTGCGTTACACATGAATGAATATGGTCGAAAAAATGTTCTAAAAGTGTTGTAAATTCCAGACTACAGAACCACTTTCTTTAGTTGCTGTTTATTCAGACAATAGCCTCAACCATTATCCTTTTAAGGTCCCAGTCAAACAACAAAAAAACTAAAAACCAAGAACAAAAAAGTCCTTTTAGCTTGCTAATTAGATATATAAATTTGTCACCACGAGCAAAAATCTTTACTCAAGTAATAACATTGCGTTTCATACATAAGGAAAATTATTGCCAGAAGCGACAACAAAAGAGGATTTGCAGTGACCATGCTAACCACAAGAGGGCACTTGAACACCACTGTATATATTTCTTAAAGGCAGAACAGTTATTGTATGCAGTATAATCCAATTGAAACTATGCAATTCCATATTTGTCTAACGTTTTATAGGGTATAGAATGTGCACGAGATTTTAAGGCACACTTTTAAATTTCTGGCCATTTTTGGGTTGGTTAGGTGCGTTCTATAGTCCTGGATATACAATACTGTTAAACCTCCTGTTTTGCACCTGTTATGTATTATATAAATAGTATTCTCAGAAAAAGAGTATTTATTTATTTATTTTGCATCTTGTTGTATTAATTAAAAACAAAAAGTGACTTTTCATGTAAAACATACTATTGTCTGGGTGACCCCAAACTTTTGATCGGTCAATGTATATTGCAAAGAAAGTCCAGAAAAAGGTAATTGTAAAGTAGGGCAAAAAACGTAAAATGATCAGCCAATAATAACAACGGCTGGTGTTTCTTCTTCTTATTGGTGTTTGTTAATATTATTTTAGTGAACCTTAAAATAAATAGAACAAAATGTAGTTATGATTATAAGCAAGCGTTCTAATTTTGTTGTAACGAGCGGCTTGCAAGATTTATTGGTTGACTGCTTCCCTTCGGGGGAAGTACTTAATATAAACTATGTGAAGTAATTGCTCTCCTTTATGTATCGTATTTAGAGGTTTTAAAATCCCTCAAAAACCGCAGACCCCACAGATGTTTTTGCTTGGGGTGTATGCTTGTTTTAAAGCTCTATGCCAGGGGTGGGCAAACTATTTGAATTTCGGGCAACATTAGGGTCTAAAATTTTGCATAGGGTCCAGGCTAGGATAAAATTTAATAATAATTGGTTAATTTTATTTTAAGTGTTTTCTGATACAATGCATTAATCTGGTACATGTCATGAAATTTGATTGAATATGGCGAAAATTAAAGCAAAAAATATAATATGTCTGTCATGATTACCAATGTGAATCACCTGTGCCCGCTCTTTTGGCGCCAACCGCTGCGGGCTCTGATTGGCTCCCTGTCCCTAGTTAATCCCCGGTCTTGTCAATCCCTTGTTGTCAGTCCGCCTGGGAACCTCTGTTTATTCAAGGCAAGCCTGTCTTGTTTTTGCTCCTATTTGTCTTCGGCCACGACCTGTTTCTGATCCCTACCACGTCTGCTCTCCCGTTCCGGCTACAACCCATTCTTTATCCCGACTACGTCTACTCTCCCGCACTGGCTTATGACTCGTTTCTGACCTTGGCCACACATTGCTCTCTTTGGGTCTACCCTGTGGGCTTGGTCGTGACAATGTCACATTTTAGGCACAACATTTTATAAAATGTGTTGTAACCTCAAAAGGAAGAGGAAGTGTGATTTTTTTTCTTAACATTTGGTTTTTGGTGTGTTGTTCTGTTTTCTGATGAATATTCCATACAATAAGAAACTACAGAAAAATGTCGCCATGGTATTTACATAATTTTAATGTGGCCTTGAGTACGATACACTTGAATGTGCAGCTACCATGCTTTATTAAAACGACAGTGTGTATTATTTAAACTCTTAATGTCACTGGATGGTGTGGTGACACCCAAAACCAGTGCTAAAAAGTACAAGGACGATTACAGACTACGGAGACTCAAAATGATCAGACCGCACCTTATTACCTTTAATAAGAAGATGAAGACGAAGACAATACATTTAAAAAAGGAAGGAAAAAAGGAGAAAGAAAAAAAAACAAGAAAAATGTAAAGAGAAAAAAAAAGAAGAAAAATAATAGGACAAAAAGTATTGATTTTGGAATTCTGCAAAAACAAGAAACTATTTTACAATTAAAAAATATAGAGACCCTTGTTACTTTGTACTACGGTCATCGCTGGTTCACTGCTTTGCGGATTTTGAATTGAATTGTCTTTATAGGCATTATTGTCACCGTATGATGCGTAGTGTTCTGAGCAGATAGCACACAGCAAATGCTATCACAGTTGCAGTTTAGGGATTCATTTGTGTGTTGGGTGGGCATGACCGTAATAGGCTAGTGTATGCTGTCAGTCAAACAGCGGGCCAGGAGCACAAGTGGCTATCAAAACTCGCTAGCTTTTAGCAGCTTGTTACATTGAAAAAAAGTTCACCGATTAAATCGGACTCTTAGGAGAGTCAGAAGAGGGCATATAAATGATCAAAACAAGCAGGTGCTCCATGGATTATTATCGGGTTCGGGAAGCAACTGACGCGGCGCCTGGAGAGAGGCAAAAGCAAGGCTCCAGGTCCGGCCTACTGCTACAGCTAGGCTAAGAACTCTCTCAACCACCAACCTTCCGAGCTTGTATCTCACTAAAGCCAGAAACATTACCCATGAAATAGATGACCTGGAGGTACAACTTGTGGGAAACAACTACATTTGAGACAGTTGTACTTTAATCGCAGAAACCTGGCTAAATTTAAGGATACCCGATGCTAGTGAGCAGCTAGCCAGCCGCTCTTTAAATCGCTTTGTTACTCTAAAATCCGCCATATTTGTTGTTACAGTCATATACACTCAGTCAGTGACAACGTCATCTTGAGTTAAGTTTGACCCTTAGGGGCTTTTATGAAGGTGCGGCAATACTTGGCACATTTTCACTTTTTGCGGGGGATTTTGGTCCCTATTACCTGCAATAACATTAAAATAAAATGATCTTCCCAAAAAAAAAGGAGATGGAGACCTTTGTTTTACAGTATTGAATGTCGTTGTAACTAAAATATCACAAACGTTGTGGAATCATAGGAAGTGTTGCGAGTCACAGCATGAGTTCATGTGCCAGACTGGTTGTCAGCATAAAAGACAAAGGCAGTCACTGCCACAGGGGGAATAGTGTGTCATAGGAGCTCATCGGCAGTTACAGTTGTATTGCCAAGACTGTTTTTTTTTTTGCCTAATGTATCGCAATTTTTTTTTCCGGGTACCTTAGCAACAAAATGTCATTCAATTTTGTCAAGAATTTTTATGTCAAATAAATGTAATATTTCTCGACCTACGGCTATTTAAAATAATGGACATTCATATGATGGTTCAGGGATTTTTGCTTACTTTTTAACATTTCCATTTTTTTGGGTGAATAAATGAAGTACTTCGCAACCACTAGGGGGCGCTAAATAATGCTTTAAAATGCTCAAAAGATTTACACTATACTTGTGCGAAATGTGCTTTCCAACAAAGCAACTCTCATAAAGGATTAGGACTGACGCGAGCTCTAGGGCTAATCACCCTGTGGCTGGCCACCCCTGGTTAGGGCGTTTGGTGTTGTGGCCGGAACGCCCAGTGACCCAGAGTGACGCTACTGATGAAGAGTCCAAATTACAACTTAGCCATCCACCATTTCACCAGTAACCATTAATATAACACACACTCTCTCACTTATGTGTCAGCACAGGGATTGTATTTCCATCCTGTGGTCATAATCATAATCAAAGTAATATAATTATTTTTTGTTATTATTATCATCATTATTATTATTAATCTAATATTGTACAAAGGTTTGGGGTCATCCAGACCTTGTGTTTTCCATAAGAAAGTCACACTTTTTTTTAATTAAAAGGGTATCGGTTGGGAGTTGCGGTTGGACCTGTGTGACCTATGTATTAGGGAATTTTGCCAGAAGAATTATTGACTAGTCAACATAAATATATACTAAAGGTTATGCATCTGGTAGCAAAGAAAATGATCACAGTGTCCTGGCTGAAACCACAACCTCCTGACATAAAACAATGGAGAGACAAATTAAAGCAAATGTACATTATAGAAAAAATCATTGCAAGACTTCAATTGAAACTCGATCAATTCGAGAAAAGATGGAAGCTTATTACACAATTTTTACTTGATGTCTAAACACCTCACTTTTTATTTTATTTATTTTACTAACATTTTTTGTTGTTGTTTCTTTCGTTATTTAAGAGTATGTCAATTGTATATCTTTTTGTTTGTTTTGCTGTATGATGGAGGAATCAAACCTCTGTCAAAATGTGTGTGAGAAATGAAAAGTTACCCCCCCAAAAAAATAAAAGGGTATTCTTTTGTCCATATTAATCTATTCTTTTTGTTGGCCAGTCTCAGATATGGCCTTTTTTCTGCCACTCTACCTTGAAGGCCAGCATCTTGGAGTCATTATTACACTGTAGTTGTTGATGTTGTTTTTTGTTGGTACTATTTAAGCAATCTGCTAGTTGAGGACCCGTAAGGAGTCTATTTCTCATACTAGAAATTCGAATATACTTTTCCTCTGGTTTTGCAGTGGGGCCTCTTCTCTTCCTACTCTGTGGTGTTCTCTGAAGGGAGTAGTACACACCGTTGTAGGAGAAATTCAGTTTCTTGCTCATTTTTCGCACGGATTAGCCTTCATTTCTTAGAACAAACTGTCGAGTTTCACATAAAAAGTTATCTTTTTTTGGACAGTTTGTGATGCTCCATTTACTCCACTAGCTCAAAGGAAAGTCACTTTTTCAGCTATGCTAACATACGCATTTTTTAGCCATCTAACACATTTAGCAAACACAATGTAGTATTAGAAAACTGTAGTGCTGGCTGCTGGATATGTGGTTATATAAACCTAAGTATATATTGTGTTAAGAAACCAGATATCTGCATCTGAAATAGTCAGTTACTATGTTAACAATTTTTGGGGTGTATTTCTGATTAACGCATGTTTCGGACTATATGGCGCACCGAATTATAAGGCGTGCTTATGAAAATTTGACTTTTTGGAAACATTTTTTATATGCTGTACATTGTAAGGTGCACCTGGTGATAAAGTACACATGCAAAACCAGTCTCCCGTAAATCTTGATTATAAATAACATGGATTAAAACTGCTGTAAGAATTCGGATTGCATTGAAAATATAACAGAAAATTAAAACAGTTAATGTTGTGTTAAGTAATTTACCATTATTAAACCACTAAGATAGATTAATTCATCAATGGTTACTGTGAGTGATAACATTTCATTGCGAATATGCATTCACAATTTGGTTGACCTTTGTTCTGATGTATAAGGCACACTGGATTATAAAGCGAACCTGTGAATTTCTGGTAATTTTTTGTTTTCGGGTGTGACTTTTACTCCAGATAACACGTTAGTTTAATGTTATCTTCATTGAAAAAAAGTAGTGCTTTTCCTAAAAAAATGAGGACATTTCTAAGCCACTCCAAAGTTTTGAAGAAAATTGCTAGTTCATACTTTACTACTTTATCCTTATTCATGGTGAATTAAAAATGAAAGTAAATGATTTCATTTTTGTTTTGTCTTAAAAATACAAGACGTGTTCATTGTACAGTACTGTAAAAAGCGTGATCTGAATTTTAATGAAATTACTTGATCAAAACCACATTTCTACACAATCGCACCAACCTCTGGGTTCGAGGCTGTTGTGACTGTTTTCGTCAAAGTCGATCCCTTCCTGTACGCTGCCGGAATTTCGCACGCAATTGTCTTGGAACACAAAGAGAACAGAAGATGCGTGATTACCCAAAATCCCACGTCACTCATCTGCAGCTCCAACAATACAAAACTTACTTTGGGGCCGAACAAAGACCTTCAGTCGGAGGCAGCTCCTTCTTCCTTTGGCGTCAGTGAGGGAAGCTAAAGGGGGAAAAAATAGATAATTAAAACAATAATAATCAGAAATAATAAATTAGTAATAACACATACAAATTACTGGAACATTACCAGTTTTTGAACAACTTTGATGAAAAAGCATCTTGCAAATAAATTAAGTCAAATAAGGCAGTGTTTAATACCATTCTCGAGCCAAAGCACACTTTTTGACTAAAAATATATCGACTTAAAATTCAGCTGTCATGTTTTTTCTATACCCCCAATCACAAGGAGTCTCAAAGGGCTGCACAGACCCCATAATATGGCAAACTACAGACTATTATTACACTACCCCTGATCTAAAACCTGCATGAGGGCAAGGAAATACTCAAAAACCTCAAAATGAGAAAAATGAAGAAACCTCAAGAAGGGACGGCAAATGAGGTAATCCCACTTCCAGAATGAGCAGGCTGCAATGGATGTTGCAATGATAAATAATACACATTGATATTGTCAACATAAAATATAGGTTATTCATATGCTATAGAATATACGTGTGTTTTAAGCCTAGATTTAAACAGTTCGACTGAGGTTGCAGAATCTCAGAGCGCAGAGCATTCCACAGCACCGGGGCCCGAACGGAGAATGTTCTCTAACCAATGGTTCTCTTCTTGGCTCTTGGGATCACTAGCAGACTAGTATTTTCAGAGCGAAAGCTCCAGACCAAAACATAGAAGGAAAATAAATATGAAAGATATGAGGGAGCAAATCCATGCAATAGTTTGTATAATGCGAATAAAAAACAGTGCCACATGAGCAAAGCATAGCAGCAAGATGCCAGACAAAAGTGGTGGCGACAACTAGGTATGTAAAACATATTGTCAAGAATCAGAACAGGATCAGCACCCAAATGCGTGATGTTTCTCACACAAGCCTTTTATTTTACGTGAGTCATGCATGTTAGGCAGCGGTCTGGCGTGGGATGATAGAAAGCCAGAGGCCGACGAGATCGCTACCAATTGCCCGAGCAGATATCGTACAGGACGGACAGGATTGATATCAAAACAGGATATTAAAATTAAACAGGACAAACTAGACGGGAACAAAACTGGAAACCGATATTGAAAAATGGGAAAGAGAGGATTAATATCAAAACAGGATATTGAAACTAAACAGGACAAAGTAGACAGGAACGAATCTGGAAACCGATATTAAACAGGACAAAATAAACGGGAACCATACCGAACAGGAAATGCCAACAGGAAACAGGACCGGGTCAAAACCCACCTCTTGCGGGGCAGAGGTTCGTTGACGGACTGACCAAGGAAGAGTGAGAGCATTGAGTTTAAATAGACGGAAAGCCAATCCGTCAACGAGCGGCAGCTGGCGCCACACGGGCGGGGCCAATTAGGCGTCATGTCAATCGTGACAGATAAACAGATTTCTCAACCTATGCTTATTTATAAAAATAAACATTGACATGATATCTCATGTAATTTTGCCTATTATTAGAATCAATGTCTTTTGCACCACTAGGAACAACTAAATATTACACACTGTCCTTTTAAGGTAAAATAAACATTTGTGCTGACTTCCAATTGAGTACTATGTACATCTTTTTCATTAAACATCTGTTTTGCATTTTTCTAAAATATCTTTTTTTCAATAAACGGCAATGATAGACTTTGTCAAGTCATGAAAAAAGCTGACAAGGTCGATGTTATTTCAGGGGAAGGAATTCAACTTTATCTCCTTCAAAATATTTAAGCCCTGAGGAGCTTTATCTCTGTTTCTCAACTTCCTTCCCTCGTCCTGGTGCAAAAGACTTCACACGCATTCCCATGAAGCGACTCAATGACATATGCCTTCCTCATTTCGTTACGCTCACCTTCAAATACGCAACAAGTACCTCATTTATTTGAGTAAAACGCACATTTTTTTAACCTAAAAAAACTTTCAAAGTTTGGGTGTGTGTTACACACAAGGTTTTACTGTAGTATATGACTTTATTTATGCAATGATTGATCAGAAAAATAATTGCTGAATGCGATCGGAAAATATTGCATGCAACAGAAATCGAACCTGGCAGTGAAATTACTGAATCCTTACCACTAAACCACTAGTGATTTGGATGACATACGAAAAGGCATTTGATTTGATCTCATTATCACAGTTTTTAATGTTAGTGGGGTCGCATGTTAGAGCATTGAGGAAACAGAAGGTCATCCTGGAAAATAAACGCAAAAAAGCACAAGGGGAACAACAACAAAAAATGAAAAAAAAGAGACAGAAAACCACAAGAAAAAAGATGTAAAGAAAAAATGGAAAAAGAGAAAGTAAAAGGAAGAATACAAAATTAAAAACAAAAGGAATGAAAAGAATAGAGAGAAAACAATAGATGAGGAAAAGAAAAAAGGATCAAATCAAATCAAATCCCCAAAAAAAGGAAAAATAAGTTAAGGAAAAAAAAGAAGAAAACATTTTTTTTTTTTTAAAGAAAAAAAGAAAAGGCAATTAAAACATGTAAGAAAAAACAAAGTGAAAAAATACCAAAACAGTTTTTGTGGGTACCCGTAGCAGCAAAATGGCCAACAATCATGTCAGCTCCCTCGAAGTGAGCTTCATCTTATGTCAAATGAATACAAATTTGTTATTTTTCTCTCGACTTGACCCACAAATTGAGTCCTATATACAGATATATGAAATGAACAGCAGGGAAAATTATAAATCAAAAAAAGCAACAGTTGCTTTTCGTATCATCGGCCTCAAGGCCAAGTCACTGAAGTTTCCTTTAATCCTTGAGAAACGATAATAAGAGAATGCAATTTGGTCAATTATTGCAGCAACCATCAATGACAACAACACAATAGAAATGTCTGTGTTGCAATCTGGCAATACTTTTTACCATTGGTTGGCCTGGCACTGTTGTCTAGAAAGATTACATTTTACACAACGCAGCCCTCATTTGTGTTTTTTCCGCTGCAGTAGTAAATGTGTGCTTGTCTTTGTTATCCCCATCTTGAATGGTCACATAATCCGAAAACACGTAAACAAATCGAAGCAAAATTTAAAAAATGACATAACTGAGAAGGGCATCAGGTGTGCACCATGTTTAAAATGTAAGACATGTATGTGACTTAGATTACTATTTTCGTTTTTGAAGCCTGCAGCTTAAAATCTATGGCGGCTTATATAAAGATAAAAATGAGTTTGATTCATAAATTCGAGCATACAAAATTCACCGTATTTTTTTTATGACCACTGTGCATGCCTTACACTTTTGCTTTAAAAGTATGCATGGACTTGCCCCCCTCATATCTTTCAGATTTAATTTGACCCTAAGTTTTCGCTCAGAAAATGCTGGTCCATTAGATATCCGGAGAGCCAAGAAGAAATCCGCAGGTACAAAAGCATGCTCCAGTGCTGTGGAATGCTCTGCCCTCTGAGATCTGAACCCATGGTGGAATTGTTTATATCTAGGCTTAAAACACTCATATTCTATAGCTTATGAATGATGTTGACCTCAAGCTGTCAACTGGATATTCTATTAGCTCTGTGTATTTTCTGTACAGCCCTTTGAGACTGCTTGTGATTAAGGGCTATATTAATGAACATGACGAGACTTTGTCTTCACTATTGTCAGACACATTTTCAGTATCTTTATCTTCAATTCTCCTTTGACCTAATTTACGAAACAAATATTACATTAAATAAAATAAGGCCATATTTTCCCTCTTTTTTTTTATCCTGGTTTCGCATGCTTCAAATCCTGTATTTTCAGACGCTCCCTACACATAAGGGCGTTTGTTGATATTTGCCACTGGCTGGTCCCTGAGCTCCGTGTGACGTATTCGGAGCCAACGGTAAATCTCAGTGTTTCAACTCTTTCCGTGACGGAGACTCTTATTTCAAAAGTACAATATCAGATGCTGTAGGCCCGTGAGAGGAGATGAAAAGTCATCGTAAACTTGGCCTGAGTTGCATATTGGATGTCAGGAAGTGTATGTGTGAGGGTACGTGGGGGGGGCAGGATATAAACGTGGGAGAAAAAAATGTCAATCACGCCACGTCTATCCATGTCAACCGAGATCCAATAACAAAATCTACGACATTGTTGTCTTGGACTAATGTAAAAACTGTCAATCTCAAGAACATGTAGTCCACACCAAATTCATTGTGAAAGGTTTATTCGACCAATGTTTTAAATCAAAAGCAGTAATTATACAAACATTTTAAAGGGGCATTGTGTCTTTATCAGGGCCTCCTAGTGGTAAACAGACTTCATTTAATATGAAAAAAAGGCAAAAGCGTGTAAA
The DNA here is from genome assembly GCF_059441175.1 of Urocampus carinirostris. Lineage (NCBI taxonomy): Eukaryota > Metazoa > Chordata > Actinopteri > Syngnathiformes > Syngnathidae > Urocampus > Urocampus carinirostris. The sequence continues at coordinate 30,387,377 of NC_142364.1, forward strand.
TAAAAACATTATAGGTATACAACATGTAAATGTGAATTATTAGGTCCTGTTTTGCTGACATAACAATGTTTATTAAGATATTTTTTTATTTTACTGCATCTTTTATAGATAAAATCACTTCAAATGAGCATCATTTTTAGCCAGCGACAACAACAAGATGAATTCATGGACATTGTGCTTTATTCAGTGATTTCTAGTGTTAAAAAACCCCCCAAAATATTGATAAATAATAAGCAAAAAAAACAAAACAAACATCAGGTCAAGACAATAGTATCCGTATAGCCAATATTAAGTCGATATATAATACATATCATATTTATATATATTTAAATATTAACGAAAAATTCAATCCTACAATTGTGCATTTGAAAAAAGAATTTTAGCCAGTGAAATTTGTATTTCTTTCACGTAACATGAGGCTCACCTAGATTGAATTGATATGTTTTTTGCCATCTTTCTGCTATGGGTAACCCCAACAAAAAAACAAAAATTTTGTGAAATGCTGGGCAAGAAAATAAGAAAAATGGTTCCGTTTGGTCATTTTGAGTCTGTAGTTTATATCCCTCCTTGCACTTGGTAGCTCTTGTTTTCAATTGCACCACACAATACAGCAACATCTAAATACATACTAAACAGTGTTCCTTTGAAAAATCATTTAAAAAGACAAACCCCGAATAAACATGCCTTGAAAATGACATATCAGATTCGAAAAAGTCAAAAATGAAATGGAATCAATTTTGTTGCTATTTTTCTTCGTGTTTCCAACTTTCATCAACAACAACCGAGGCTGCTGTCATGTTTTTGAATTCTAAAAAGGCCAAAGCACTTACTTTAGCAATGCCAGGAAATAAACCTGAGCAGAAAGTGTGAGAAACACACAGCTGCTCTTGTTTCTTCTCAACAACGATGACTGTGGGTGCAATTACGCACCGTGTGGTGTCATATGTCAGACCTTAACACACTGATTTTTTTCATTTTCTTTTTTTCGTGCGACTTCATTCTCAGTTGTCATGTAAGAACCATTATGTTTAGACTGCCCCTAGATTTATTATTTTCGCCTTAATGTTTTTCACTCACAATTCATTTTTATGTAAAGTAATCGCTTGCTTTATCGCGGTTTACTTTTGCAGTTTTGCTACTTCGCAAATTTTCATGGTGCCTTGAGTTCGGCATTTCATTTGGCTGAATAGTTGCCCTTTGCCCTTTTCTGCTGGTGTCTGTCAATGTGTCCGTCACATTTTGTGTCTTAGTTGTAGACGTATGTAAAACAACTTGGATTGGGATTTTAGGCGAATTTACAGGACCGTTAAATTTACAAAGTTAAAAGCAATTTTACGCTACTGTTTTCTAATAACGTCAACATGATGGCAGCAAAATATCATCTGGATTAATGTTACTTACAGAGTTTTTTTTTTTTTTTACGAATAGCTACAAGTATCTTTAAAAAATAATAACCAGGGAGACTGTTTAGCCAATCAGAATGCAGAACAATGCAAAACATTCAAGTAAAGAATCTGTGAAAAGTAAACCCCGTTATGGCAAGATATTGCTGTATAAATTAAAAATGTCAAACAAGAATTTTCGATCAGGCTAACCGCAGTGGCTTGCAAGAACAGTTTTAAGTGGCAATAACTATTGCATATATGGATTTTTGCAAATATGCTCACCTAATTTATATTTATTTTTAATGAATCATGAGCTTGTCACTGATTGAAATTATATCAGTTTGTGCATTTACTGTAAACAGTCGTTCTACCTTTTTGCTGTGTTTTAGGTTTTGCTGTAAAGAATGGAATAATATAAGAAGTAATTAAATCAATAAATAAATCAATCAATGCAGAAGTAAAAAAGGTAAATAAGGAAAAAATAATTAAATAAATAATTAGGTAAAGAATTAAATAAATAGGCAAAAAATAATTTAATAACTAATTAGGTAAATAAATAAGAGAATACATAGGCAAAAAAAATAATAACTAAGTGAATAAATAAGTAAAAAATAATTTAGAAGATATAAGGTCAATAGATAAGTAAATTAATAAGTAAATAAAATACAAATAAACGAGTATGTAAATAAATAAATACATAAAATATAAAATAAGTCAATTAATAAACAAATAAATGAAGAAGTAAATGAATAAATTAGAAAAATGAATGTATATTTCCATGGACCTGCAAACAGTGGAAAGTATTTTCATATTTAGTGTGTTTGTGTCTGAACATGGGTTGCAGTCACATGATCGCTATTTCTGTTTCAGAGAATAAAGCATTCAGACATGTAAGATGTATTTGTATAGGAAATTAGCCCGACCCTGGTCTAAATACTTTGGGATCAGATGTGCAATGATCGCTTTATGTCGGGGGCCGTTTGCAGGTTTTACCCCACAAGCCAACAATCATTATCGACGTGGATCTGTATACAAGCGCCGTTTGAAGCGTTGGGGGCTTTACTGGGAGTCAGTCATCTCTCTCACGTGGGGAAAGCCAGACTCTCAACTGTCTCCTCTGAAAATTGGATTTCTATCCCCCGAGATTAGGATCAGGCTTCCCCTGCTCTGCTATGGATCTGTAAAAAAAACATGTCGCCCTTTGGGTCCTGGAGAAGCTGCAGCAATGACTTTGTCGTCGTCTTGGTGAACTTTGACCTGGACGGACCGGCCGGCCATTCTTCTCGGCCTTTGTGTTCGCCAGCCAGACGGTCGGTAGCCGACAGCAGGTGTCGTCTATTCGACGTGACCCCGCCCCGTTTCCCTCCCTGCCTGAGGACCGCAACAATCGGCATAGAGCAGTGTTTCTCAATTACATTCTGTCATGCGTCCCCTTGGAAGACAACTAGAAACACCATATTTATTCGTGAATATGGCGCATTCATTTTGACTTATAAAAAGGTTTGGGTGTGTGTTATATACAAGGTTTTACATTACTGTATTTGTGCAATGACAATCAATAAATATCGCTGATCACAACCACAATTATATGCTGCAACAGGAATCCAACCCGGGTCACTGCAGTGAGAGCGCAGAATCCTAACCACTAGATTACCATTGATTTGGACGAGCGCAATGAGATTGTATCTCATTATTACACTATTTTACTCATAGTGCCAGAGACGAAAGTTAGAAATTGAAAAACACAGAAACTATTCTGATATGTATAAATAAAAACAAAAAAGCTTTACAAGGTAAATGACTCTTTTGTGTATCTGACAATGAATCAGACTTTGAAAGACATTAGATAAATACATTGTAAATTTGATTTATAGTATTGTGTTCATAGTTTGCGTTGTCAATGAATGATTTTAATCATGGCCGCGCGTAATCAACATTTGTCACTTACAACGCTTGGTTTGAGATGAAAAAGGTGAAACAACATTTTATACTGATTTTTTTTATTTTTTATTTTTCAAGAGGGAGGGGCAAGCTTTATAAATGAGTGAGCGATATCCACTTATAAATAAGGAAATTAACACGTGAAATAGGGGAAAGGCAGGTAATGCCTTGCTTTATCTATCTTTTTTTTTTTTTACTTCAGTCCATTGCACGCTTTTGCTGAAAAACGCAAGCCATGTTAGAAGAGTTCTGTGCAATACGGATGGAGCTAGTAAGACGCGCTAGTTGTTACATCAATGTGATGTAAGGTAACACGCTTAAAAAAATCCTATTACTTTCAATTAAAGTCCGTTAAAATTCGTCAATTGCAATCGATACACACAAGCTGAAGGGACAACAACAATATGCTAGTTTATGCGTTAGCTTAGCAGTCAAAACCCTTTGCCCTTCCAGGTAGGATGGCTGTCAGACAACAAAGGAGTTTCTACATTTATAAACCTAAAACAACCTGCGCCACACACCATGGATTTAACAAAAAAAAAAAAAAAAAATCAATGACATACATACACAAGTGGCTAATCAGCGTGATTGTGATGTATTGCACCCTTCGTCAAAAATCAATAATATCGTTAATATTTTTTTGTTATGGAGTCACTGCTACACTTGGTCTCTACTATTCATATTCTGTACTATGTGCAGTGTGCAAAACACAAATGCTCAATGCAAACAGAAGTTATTCTCGAATGAGCGCACACTCTGCCAATGAGATCGCCACTGCCCTCTAATGTACTGGAAAAGCAATTGCAATCTAATCAGTATAAAATAAATCAAAAATCCATAAGTTTAAACGCACCGGCCGATGGATCCTCGAGCCCCCCGCCCCCCAGGAGGTTGCGCCACACTGTTTGAGAAGCACCGCTGCAGAGGAGGATAAAGGAATATCTGTCTATTTGAGGTGGGCAGAAATGACCCCAACCGCCCCTCTTAGGGGACGTGGTGCCATCAGCTATTGTTATGCTTTGTTCAGAAGAGTTGGCGCCGGGGGCCAACAGCACCAGCTGCTAAAACATACTTTAATGCATATTCAATTAGCATAACTAGCGTACGGTGAAGCAGTCATACAGTCTGCGTTTGCTATCTGCTTCTGTGCCACTGTGATTTTCGACATGTGTCACAATCATTTTTCTCATTTTCTTTACAGGACATAATATCTGGTCGCAATAGCTTGCATATACCGTATTTTTCCGACTATAAGGCACACCTAAAAACCCAAATTGGCCACTATTTGAGAGTGCGCCTTATACACACTGGATTAGATTGATAATACTGTCCGATAGCTTATACAGTCTTTTTACTTCTTCACCAACGATTGTTATAGAATGGAGAAAACAAAGTATTTTGAAAAAATACTAGACAAGCTCTTCTACTTATACAAATTAAACTGCAACACTAATGATGCACACTTAATGGGTTTGATTCCCGTTACATTCAATGTTTTCATTTTAGGTCAGCTCCACTTATCAACCACAAGTGTGGAAAGAGCTTAGCGGTTATACACGAATACAAACGTTCTTAATAAGTTGCAGTTCAGTTAATAAATATTTTTGACAAAACACAGTGCCGAGACTTTTTAGCTTAAAAAGGATTTATAAACACTGCTGTAAATAACAAAAGTTGAAGCAAAGGCTTCAGAAAATTTCACTTCTACATAAAACAATAAAAAACTCAGACAACAATATGGTTTCGTTCAAATGAGAAGTCAGGAATTAAATCATCTAATATATGACTATACCAAAATCCTGCAAAAAACACCCCAAATTTAAACAATTGACTATTGGTTCTTTGACTTAAAAAAAAAAAAAAAAAAAAAAAAAAACAACTTTAAATGTTATCTAAACACCTGGAATCTGCCTAAGGGAGCTAGTGTATCTGGTTTAGTTCCTCAGTTCTGTCCCTGCAGGGCAGTGACATCACTCATGAAAACAAAACAAAATAAGGTTTCCAGCTGCTTGTTTTTCTTGAATCTTCTCACAAGGTGAAAAAAAGCCAATGTCGGCCAGGCAGCAGCAAAACATACTTGAGTGCAAAAACCAAACATTTGAAGTATTTTTTCTTTAAGATATAGGATGAAGGAAGGTTGGTTGAGGATATCAGAATAAAATAGTTTGATCATTCTTAATATTAATACTTCTGATCAACAGCGTCCATGAGCACAATATACTGTACAGCTGCCACTGTGAATACAGTATGCGCATACACAGAATAGTATATATCATCCATATAATTATTTTTTCATGTTTTTAATGCTTTTTTGCATATTTGTACCTTTTTTAATTTGTTTTACTAGCACTGAAAGGAGATGCCCTCCAATTTTGTTCTACTCTGTATAATGACAATAATATTCAACAACAGCAAAAATTACTTAAAAGGGACAGTTTGTATTGGCACCTCTTAGTGGTAAAAAAAACTATCTAAAAAAAAATATAAATATATATATATATATATATATATATATATATATATATATATATATATATATTTAATGAAGAAAAAGCATAAACTATTACATAAATGTGCAATTACTAAAAGTGTTTCCTGATTATTTTTTTAACATAACAAAATCTATTATTGTATTTGATAGAATTTTATAGAAAGGGATCACTAGATGTCGCTGTATTGTGTAGTGCAACTGCAAAACAAGTTATAAAAGGAGGGAATGCCAACTACTGGGACGCAAAATTACTTCAGTATTTAAAAAATATATTTTACTTTCACAAGGTATTTGGGGGTTTACGTAGCAGCGACATGGCGGACAACCATATCAGCTCCCTCTAGGTGAGCCTCATGTCAATTTTAGACTTTAGAGTATTTTTAAAGAGCACAATTGTACGATAATTGGTGTCACGGCAGCTGAGTAGTTAGCGCATCTGTGGCACAGTTCACGAATATACAGGCTTAAATCCAGCTACCAGCCTTCCTGTGCGGCGTTTGGATGTTCTCCCCTTGCTTGCGTGGGTTTCCTCCGGGCAATCCGGTTTACTCCCACATTCCAAAAACATTTATGTCAGGTTAAATGGCCAGTCCAAATTGCCCCTAGGTGTGAATGAGCGAGCGAAATGTCTGTCCCTGTGTGCCCTGCGACTGTCTGGCAACCAGTTCAGGGTGTCCCCTGCCCACTGTCTGAATATAGCTGGGATGGGCTCCAGCACCCCCGCAACCCTACTGAGGATTAGTACTGTAGATAATGGATGGATGGATGAGAGTTCATGTATTTTTCATTACAAATCAAATCAATATTCTTTTGTTTTTAATAAATGAAAGCTTTTCTACTCAGACGCTAAATAATACACACTGTCCATTTAAAACGATTATTAAGTCGTCTTGTGCATAATGTTACGAAGTAATCGGTAATAAATGGATTCGAAGGAGCCAGCTTTCTTTAGTGAGCCGAGCCAAAATAGCCAGTTCTTGAAAAAGAGCTGGAATTCCAATCACTACATGGTATCTCACTCAATATTTAAAATGAGAAGGGACGCCACCGCGGTCAATACTGAATCGAAATCCTACCATTACTTAAAAATGCCATTGGCACTGATACCATAACATTTTATCGGTAATCACTCATCCCTAGTTTCTACACAAATAAATAGTTCAATGGCAATTCACCATATCTTTTGATTATAGATTACTAATAGGTAAATGGCCAATAACTGATACTTTCATGAGAATTGATACCTAAAAATGCTTATCTCGGTCTGATACCATAACATGGTATCGATAATCACCCATCCCTAGTTTCTTCACAACAAAATGGTTTAATGCCAATTCGCCATACCTTTGATATTAGGTTACTAACCGTTAAATGGCCAGAACTGATATCGGCTACCTTCATAAGTAGCAAGACCAAAAATTGCTGGCATCGGCATTGATAAAGTAACGTAGGATTGGTACACACCCATCCTTGGTTGCAATATGAAAAGCCTGTAAAATGGTTATTTACCATTCCTTTAAATTCAGGTTACTAAAGGTGTAATGCTCAATACTAATATCGACACCATCATGAGTACCGACACATGAAAAAAAAAAAGAAAACAACTTGTATTGGCCCTGATACAATAACATGGTATCGGTACTCACCCGTCCCAAGTCTTTCTTTACAACAAACCGGTTTTACGCATGATAACAAAAAAGCGGTGCATTTGAACTTGAATCTGAATCTGGACCTGAATGATACCCTGCTTTATCTGACTCAGTCTTCGTTCAAGCTTGCTGCCCAAGGAAAAATGGGAACATTCCCTGAACTAGGCAAGGCTACGTACATTAAAAGTCAGTTAAAAACCTGCATAGATCGTATAATTGTGTCCTCTAATCGCCATACTCACAGATGTAGTAGTACTCTCTGCCCGGGCGGAACTCGAAGCCTAATGAGAAGGGTGTGAAGAGCTGGAACTTTTCGGAAAACTTGAGCGGTCCGTTCGAAGACAAAGGCCTGTTGCACTCCCAGCGCTTGAAGCCTTTGGCGGTGTGGTCACAAGAACTGTAGCCGTCATAGTTTACCATGTAGAGCACGTAGCGCTCGGCACGCTCGTCTGGCACGGGGCTGATGTAATGTGGACAGTAGACGTCCAGGTAGTCATTTATGCAAACATCGATGTGGTAATCGCCCCGGTAAAACCTGAAGGAAAAACAAACAAAATAAGAAAATTGTGAGTAAAAGTTGAAGATGGTGTTATAAGCATTGCATACTGCACTAGAAGTCTATGCTAAGTTTTGCTATGCTATGCTAAGCTAAGGCAGTAATGGGTATGGACTAAACCCTTTAAAGCAGGGGTCTCAAACTCACAGCCCAGTGGGCCAATTGGGGCCCTCAGGAGGGTAGCTTAAGTCCCCCGGCCAAATATGAAATCTAAAGGGACCTTGTGTATCAACTGACCAACAGACTCAAAGTGAACAAAACGCATCTTATTAATTTTATTAGAGAAGATAATTAAAATGAGAAAAATTAATGAGCAGGGAAAAAGGAAAAAAGAAAAAGAATAGATGATAAAAGAAAGAAAAATAGAAAAGAAAGAGGGGAAACAAGAATGAAAAAAGCACTAAAAAAGAAAAAAAGAAAGGGAGAAATTGTCACGAGAGCGTGGTGGCGTGGAAGGGGACCGGACCAGAACGGAGGCAGGAGGCATGAAGGGAGAACTCAAATGCGTTGACGATCCATAAGTTTTATTCTACAAAATAAAAGTCGCCCAATACTCCGGGGCAAAACAGAACAATACAGAGTTCCTCCGGCACGAACTCAACAGGACAAGGCATAACAGACTAAAACAGGACAAAGCATAACAGACTAAAACAGGACAAGGCATAACAGACCGGGATTGTGAATAATGAGTATTAATGAACCCGCAACCGCAGAGCCCACCATGCAGCCTTAAATACAGACCCACCATTAGTGGAACTGCTTTCAGCTGTTGCCCAGGGGGGGGGGCAGACTGGTCACCAAGGCGACCGTGACAGAGCCCCCCTCTTAAGGGACAGCTCCCGAGGTCCCAAAAAAGAAAAAATTACAACCTCACGCCCCGGAATGGTTCGACGCTCACGATTGGGGCAACCCCGCTCCCTCCTCCGAACACGCAGGAACGGGGAGAGGCAGGCGCCATCTGTGTCGGGCGGATCGGAATCGGCGCTCGGCAGGGGGGGTCTGGTGGCCAACTGGACAGGGGATGACAGACAGGCAGAACCGACGAGAACAGGACAGACAGGCAGAACCGACGAGAACAGGACAGATAAACAGGACAGGCCGATGCAGAAGAGTCGCACTCAGGACAGGCCGATGCAGAAGAGTCGCACTCAGGACAGGCCGATGCAGAAGAGTCGCACTCAGGACAGGCCGATGCAGAAGAGTCGCACTCAGGGCAGGCCGATGCAGAAGAGTCGCACTCAGGGCAGGCCGATGCAGAAGAGTCGCACTCAGGTCAGGCCAATGCAGAAGAGTCGCACTCAGGTCAAGCCGATGCAGAAGAGTCGCACTCAGGTCAGGCCGATGCAGAAGAGTCGCACTCAGGTCAGGCCGATGCAGAAGAGTCGCACTCAGGTCAGGCCGATGCAGAAGAGTCGCACTCAGGTCAGGCCGATGCAGAAGAGTCGCACTCAGGTCAGGCCGATGCAGAAGAGTCGCACTCAGGTCAGGCCGATGCAGAAGAGTCGTACTCAGGGGGGTCAGATTCAGAAGAGTCGCACTCAGGGGGGGTCAGATTCAGAAGAGTCGCACTCAGGGGGGTCAGATTCAGAAGAGTCAGGCTCAGGGGTTCAGGTTCAGAAGTGGCGATTCAGACAGGACAGGCGGAATCAGAACAGGCAAGACATGAGAGGGTCAAAATCAAAACAGACAAAACATAAGAGAGTCAAAATCAAAACAGACAAGACATAAGAGAGTCAAAATCAGAACAGACAAGACATGAGAGAGTCAAAATCAGAACAGACAAGACATGAGAGTCAAAATCAGAACCGGCAAAACAGGAGGAGCGGAGTCGGGCTGGCAGGCAGCGGAGTCGGAGTCGGCCCGACGGGCAGCGGAGTCGGAGTCGACCCGACGGGCAGCAGAGTCGGAGTCGGGCTGGCACGCAGGGGAGACGGAATAGCAGGCAATCGGCACGGGAGTCGGGCAGGCAGGCATGAGAGTCGAACAGGCAGGCGTCAATTCTTCCCGGGACCCCATTCGAGGCACAGCAAGGGCCACGACGGGCGGGGCCGTGGTTCGAACGGGCAGGGAAGGCCAACTCAGTAGGCGACTGCCGAACTGCGCTCTCCAGCTCTCCCAAGTCGCGCTGGGATCGTTCGCTGAGTTCTATTTGTTGGCGGGTTCATTCTGTCACGAGAGCGTGGTGGCGTGGAAGGGGACCGGACCAGAACGGAGGCAGGAGGCATGAAGGGAGAACTCAAATGCGTTGACGATCCATAAGTTTTATTCTACAAAATAAAAGTCGCCCAATACTCCGGGGCAAAACAGAACAATACAGAGTTCCTCCGGCACGAACTCAACAGGACAAGGCATAACAGACTAAAACAGGACAAAGCATAACAGACTAAAACAGGACAAGGCATAACAGACCGGGATTGTGAATAATGAGTATTAATGAACCCGCAACCGCAGAGCCCACCATGCAGCCTTAAATACAGACCCACCATTAGTGGAACTGCTTTCGGCTGTTGCCCAGGGGGGGGGGCAGACTGGTCACCAAGGCGACCGTGACAGAAATAATAAATAAGAGACGGGAAAAGAGAAAATTATATGTAAAAAAAACAAAAGAAAAAGGCCAAATAAATAAAAAGAGCAAACAAATCAAAAGAACAAGAGAAAAACAAGGAAAAAAAGATAGAAAGGGAGAAAAAAAAACAGGTTATTGTTTTTTGGGGGAACTCGCAGCAGCTCCGTCTAGGTGAGCCTCTGGCTTTATAAAAAATAAATCCCAATTTCTCAATCTTTGATTACATTAAAAAATGCACATTTATATGATAGTTAATGTTATTGATTATCGTTTGAATTAATGTTAATGTATTTCAACAAGTGAATATTAATAGGAGGCACTAAATAATACACATTGTCCCTTTAATTCCAGCTCATGCAAATCATGGATTTATTTATTACTGATTGATTCTCAAAATATTTGTAGTTTTTTAAAATCTTATTTTCTCTGAACCTGATTTGCCACAGTAAAGTATAGAAATCCTGGTGTATGATACAACAATGAATCAAGATGATCTCAGTGGCCGAAGAAAACCTTCTCAGTGGCCGAATGTGGCCCGCGGGCCTTGTGTTTAAGATATGTGTTTTAAGTATCTGTCCAGACTACGTCAAGTAGTGTTTACGATATCAACCCAACTTTTTGGGAGGTCTCCACTAAAAGCTTTTAGCAATATACCACAAACCTCCTCCATCCTGGGTTAATTGTCTACTTAGCATACGATCGGAGAAAATCCCTTTCAACAATGTGATTTTCATTAGCTAGAAAGATAACTTGTACAAAAGTTTGGGAAAATAAGGCATGTGTTAGCGCTTAAATACGCCCCCCAAAATTGTGTGGTATAAAAGATAGAGAGGGAAAAATTCAGAAGGGATAAGACAGGTATTCATTTGAGACGAAAATGATTGGTAACGTATATTCCCAGAGGCGCCATCTAAGCTAGTATATTTGAGGCCTTTAGCGGATGGCGATTAGGGCTGGAGCGGGCTGCTTGTGGCACTATAGCTGCTAATGGGCCTTGGATCAGTATCACTGACATGCTTGAATACGCCACTGTTCACTGACACAGAAATCATGAGGAGTGGGAACAAGCCCACGACTGTGCCCATGCATTTAACTGGATGGACATTGGAGGCGAAAAATAACTCAGTACCGTGTTTCCGGACTGTGAGGAGCACCAAAAACCCCAAATTGTCCAAACATTTGATTGTGCACTTTATATACTGTAGAAAACGGTGGATGAGATTTGAAATTCATGAAGTATAGGTGCGCATTACTAAACAACATTACATTATACTTCCTTATTTGAACAAATGATTTATCAATGGATAATCAATGCATTGTATGTAAGGATTTCAACAAAGGTCATAGCGGTGAGGGCACTGAATCTTTTTCAAAAGACCATCAGTATTAGAGATGACATCCTAAAAGGCATTAGAGGTTATTTCATTATCTCACTACTTCTACTCACGGTGCCAGAAACACGGATTTGCACAGTGAATTTGGATTAGACAGTCTCTTCACTTCTTCACCTATTCGTCAATAACGATGCAAAAGACAGAAAACAGAAAGTCTTTCACCAAAATACTTAACTGAGATGTAATTAAAAAACCTTTGAACCGATCAAAATATGTACAAACGTGCCAGAAATACTGATGTGCTTAGTGCAATCCAATAGATTAAACAGTCTCACCACTATTGTAGCCGTGCGTCAATAACGTTGACAGAATTTTTTTTAGTTGTATAAACTACAAATTCCAAAACTAGACCTACCAATGTAGATCAGGGGTGTCAAATTCAAATGGACGGAGGTCCTATTCAGACATTTTACTACAACTTGATGTCTGACCTGATGAAATGTTTGAAATTAAAATAAGCTGCTAATTCTAATTGCTAATCTGGTGCTAGTCGCCCCCTAAAGCGACTCCTAAAACAATGCTCGACAATCCAAAAGCTAACCACTAAAGCTACATTTGTGCTCAGCCTTGTGTGCTATTGAAAAAACGGAAGCTGATCTAGAACCAGGTGAGATTGAAGAATAGAAAAAAATTCAATACACAGCTGTTGCAGCTGACATGTTGGTGCCGACATGTTGGGGTCATATGAGACGCTGGTAGCATTCGGGGAAGGCATTCGGGGTATCAGGTAGCCGCAACACAGATTGTACAAGATCTGCAAGATTAGTAGCCACAGAAGAGTGTGTGTGTGTTGTTTGCGAATATTTTGTTTCAAAAAAAGTATTTGGTGAACTTGAGTTCAAAGATCCCTTCATGGAGTGATATGTTATTCATGTAAATGAAGCAAGGAGTGAACAAACGGTGATTTTTCTTTGTTCACCAATGACTTCGAGTGAACAAGCAGACAGACATTCGCTGACTATTCTGCGAGTAAAGTGATAGGAATTCCAGCTCTTTTTAGAGAACCAGCTCTTTTGGCTTGGCACCCTGGCACCTCTTTATGTTTTGGTGGTTGCTTAAATCCGGGGACTCCAACCTTTTTCGAGCTGAGAGCTACTTTTTGCTACTTTTTTTTTGTGCAAAGGGCACCCGGGCTGCATATGCATTTGTAAAATAACAACTTATCTCGTACTCCCTACAATGTTGTTACTGTGTTATTGCCAATGTAATTATTGGAAGTAGAAAGAAAAAAGAAAGACGGAGAGAATGAAAACATAGAGATAGGCAAAAAATAGTGATTGAAAGAAAAATTAAGTGAGTGAGAGGGAGAAATAGGGAGAGGAAGAGAGGGACAAAGAGAAAAATGGAGAGATAAAAAAGAAAGACAAAGAGAGTAAAAAGATATATAAAAGAGAAGAAAGTGAACGTGAAAGATAGAGAAAGAGAAGGAGAGAAAAAGAAAGAGTGAAAGTCAGTGAAAAAGAGGGATAGAGGGAAAGAAAAAGAGAAATAAGAAGAGAGAGAGAGAGAGGAAAAGAGAGAGAGAAATGAGAAAGAAAGAGAGGGGAACAAGAAAGAAAGAAAGAAACTGTGAAAGAAAAAGTTAGACACAAACACTAATAAAGTGAAGATTAGAGAAGTAGGGAGTAGGGTTAAGTTGACTCAATCAACCACAAAAAAATAATTTTAATAGAAAATCACAATGACCCAGCACTAGTGATGTGTTCTTAGAACAGGCATGCGGGAACCTCAGCTGTCCTTAGAGGGCATCAGGTTGGAAACCCGTGCTTCAATCCATATCTTACCAATTATTATGTAACACTATGTACTTGTTTAATGTTTTGTATAATATTTTCTACCATTAAATTATGATTATATCATTTTTCACTTTTTGAACATTTATATACAGTATTTTCCAGACCATAGATAATTTTTGCGTGACGTCATGCACATCCCCGAATGTAAACTGTCAGCCATATTGAATGGGTCTACCAGACGCAGTTGGATATTGTCACTTGTGAACTAATTTTGTTTGGTGTTCAAATGAAGGAGGGATGTGTAAGATGTTTTTTTTTAATAATTTGACAATTTTTTTGTAAATACCGTTACCTAGAGAGTGGAGTACAAAACGAGGACATCATTTGCAATGCGCCCTTCAGAGATTCTGGGTGCGTGCGATAAACTCTAGGCAAAAAATATGGCGCCCATTCCCTGTTGAAATGAGCCTCAAAGAAAGCCCTGATTGTCCCTAAAAGCCTGGCCAAAAAGAGTGCATATTTAATGTAATGCTTCCCCCAGGCACGCTAAAACGTCTCGCTAATGATAGTACGCTGTTGGCCGGCTGAAATGAGTCCAAGAGTTTGCCTTATTTGAACCTTAACCCCTACACCACACGATTCTCTCTACTACCCCTGTGTCTTGTTTGTACATCAGTGAACATTTGTTGTGGTAACTTAGCCTGGAACGTTTAACAACAGCCAAACTAGAGTTTGGTCGCCATTTTTGAACACCAATCACAATAGTGAAACTGACGCTCAACTGATAGATCCGCCTTACCCGTGTCTCCCGGATGTCGATTATGTGATAGGAACTTTCAAAAAACTAAAATACAGATGTGTCTTTTCGAAATGGCAGCGACAACATGAGGAAAAATTGACACTATCTTTTCCCCTCATATATTGCCAAGGGTTAGGGTTCAGGTCTATCAGTAGATACAACTACACCCAAAAAAATCTATCTATATATAGGTAAGGCAAGTTTATTTGTAGAGCACAATTCATACACAAGGCAATTCAAAGTGCTTTACAGAAATGGCAAAGAGACAGGTTAAAAACACACAATTACAATTAAAACATAGAAGAAAATACATTGAAAATTTAAAATGTGTTTTTTAAAATACATTAAAACCACAGATAAAACATGATAAAATCAATAAATAAAAATAAAGTAAAAGTGAAAAGTGTAGATAGAACCCTTTCAGTTGTATGCACAGTTGAACAGAGCTGTTTTCAGCTTGGATTTAAACACTGTCAGAGTAGACGCCTGTCTGACGTCATCAGGAAGACTATTCCAGAGTTTAGCTGCATGGAACTGAAACGGTGCTTAACCCTGTTTAGTCCTGGATCTGGGCACCAGCAGAAGGCCGGTCCCTGAGGTTCTCAGGGTCCGAGATGGTTCATGTGGGACCAACATGTCACAGATGTACTTTGGTGCTAGACCATGAAGAGACTTATACACCAGCAGAGCTGTTTTAAAGTCTATTCTCTGAGCGACAGATTCAGATTCAGATTCAGATCTACTTTATTGTCATTCTAGTACACGTGTATACAGAACGAAATGTCGATACATCTGACCCGCACAGTTTCCTCGAATGTACAGATATAAGTAAAAGTTATATTGTATTATGGCTACGTATAGTATCTTACCATACCATAGTGCCGATAGTGCAAGAGGAGTAGCTAACCAGATGTGCAAAATGGGCATTCAGGTTAACAAGTCAGGTAAACAGTAACATTAACACTGTAACAGTAACGCTGTAAGTACAATAGTGCAGAGAGCAAATGTGCAAGGAGTGGCAAGCTATAAAGAACTGCCAGTGCAGAGACCTGAGCACAGGACTAATATGGTCGTACTTCCTGGTTCTAGTCAAGACCCGAGCAGCAGCGTTCTGGATGTTCTGCAGCTGTCTTACAGCTCGTTTAGAAAGTCCAGTCAGAAGGCCGTTACAGTTGTCTAACCTGCTAGAGATAAATGCATGAATAAGTTTCTCTAAGTCTGGTTTGGACAGTAAACATTTGATTCTGGCAATGTTTTTGAGATGGTTAAAGGCCGATGATGTTATGGATTTAATGTGGCTGTTAAATTTAGGCCTGAGTCCATTATTACCCCGAGATTTCTAACCTGATTTTTAGCTTTTAAACTAAGTCATTCCAGATGACTGATGACACTTTCTGTTTTTTGTGCGCCAAAGACAATGACTTCAGTCTTGTCTGAGTTTAGCTGGAGGGAGTTGTTTTGCATCCACAGAGTGATCTGTTGGGGGCAATGACAGAGTGAATTCACGGGACCATGTTCACCTGCTGTCAGGGAGATGTAAATCTGAGTGTCATCTGCATAGTTATGGTAGGACACGTTATTACTGCGTATTCACTGGCCCAGGGGCAGCATGTAAATATTTAAATATATACATTATTTTTGGCATTTTTTCAAATCCAATATGGCCCACGGCATCAAAATGTTTGCCCACCTCTGACTTAAATAAACCGTCAAACTAATTTATAGTATTTTGTGGCACTGTGAATAAAATCATATATATTTTGATCTCACACTAATTGGAATTTGGCAACAAGAAACCAATAACCTTGTTTTCTCCATCATCTCAGAGAGTTCTGCTCTGGGCAGAAGAAACCTCCCATCCACAGTTTCAGGACAGTTTGCTTATATTTTGACTAGCGGGTTTCAAGCGGCTCCACAGTATCATGACCCTAGCCAGAGGCACTGGATGGTATTGCCTTATCCTTTCGTGTGAATGTTAGCATCTACTTTGCTAGTGTCAGCAGCTGTCTATCAAACCCGATGCAAACTGCAGAACGTTGACCTAACGAACGATACATTTTGCAGATCTTAGCACTTAACACCAAGATTGCGTCTGGAGTGGGGAAAGTGTTTATTCTTAATTTCAACAAGCTTCCATAAAACAGTCTTGAGTGAACAATTCTCACTTCCCTTGCATACAAATGTGGTTATGAGCACCTAACTCAAACGGCCCGGGCCATTGTTCTGTCTTGCAAGCAAACATAAACCTATTGTGTGGTGTTTTGTGTTAAACACTAAAAGATTTTGCCACGCAGAATATTCTGGAAGCAGCAAATAAATGTTCTCTTCAATTTTGACAAAACTTTTGCATTAAGCAGAAAGTGAAAGCAAAAAGATCGTATCCCACAACCAGTGTCTGGACTAACGTGTTACAAAGGAACGTGCTCATGGGACGTAATTACTTTCTTTTGATAACGTGTACTGTAATGCATTATCAAGAACATTTTGTAATTCTATCGTTGTTAGGGCCCGGTCACACAGCCATTTGCGTCTGAATCGCGGGTAAAATTTTGCGATTTTTTTTTTGCCCGTGGTTGCCCGCGGTAGAAAATGCGCAAAATTGGCTAACCCTCTGTTTATCTGTGGTATGCCCGCAAAACAGACGCCAGCGACTGTTCCGCTTCCTCATCGCGTCCATTCCACGTCCTTTCCGCGTGTGGACCACGGGTATAAAAGCTGCCGAGCCGGTGTTATGCCGAGAAATGCACCCCTGCCGAGATTTGCATCCCCTCGCTACTATAACCACTTTGACCTGGTTTTATCTCACTTTTATATCACTTTTTGGGCATGTAATGGCGAACATAAAACCAAAACCACTTTGTCTTGCATTTGTTGGGAATGTAATACAACTTAAACCATTTCGTTTTTGTATTTGTTCTGAATGTAATCGAACGGTAAAGCACACCGTATATAAATCACTTTTGAGAAGTGCTATGCTGAAATAAGCTTTACGGTAGAGTGCATAACAGTTTCAATACGAGCGATTTGAATAGAAAAAGGCAAAATAAACACGTTACCTGCTCAAAAGTGATTTATATACGGTGTGCATCACCGTTCGATTACATTCACAACAAATACAAAGACGGAATGGTTTAAGTTGTATTACATTCCCAACAAATGCAAGACGAAGTGGTTTTGGTTCTATGTGTGCCATCACATTCCGGAAAAGTGATATAAAAGTGAGATAAAACCAGGTCAAAGTGGTGATAGTAGCTAGGGGATGCAAATCTCGGCAGGGATGCATTTCTCGGCATAACACCGGGCTGTAGAAATCATAACCGCTCAAGACACAGTCCCGTCAAGCTATGGCACCGAAGAAGAAGCCAGTATGTTATTATTGTAATAGCTTTTCATTTTTATTTTATTATCTTGTTATGAAATGAAAAGAAATGTCAAGAAATAAAAATGGATTAAGACGAGGTCACTATGGTGACGGGGATCCATGTTCACCCCTTGACGTCTCGAGCACAACTGACGTGTGCTCGGCAAATCGCGCTGTATATACGCGGAGAAAGGCGTTTGACCGTCACATGCGTTACACACACTAATTCACATGATAACACCGGGATACAGGCGCAGAACAAACGTGCTATGACCGTGCTCCACCCGCGATTACCCGCTAAAATTTCGCGTCCTACCCGCGTGTAACCACGCCCTGGACGCGGCCGTTCCACGTCTGTACCGCGTCAATACCTCGTGTGTACCACGTGTGCCGCCCGCGGTTACCCGTGGTCTAAAGTTTTGAGCAGCGCGAAACTTTTTCGCGCGGCCAACCGCGTGTGAATTTCCTGCCGCGTGTAAAGCATGGCTGTATCTCGATCTCAAAGCGTCCAACAGCGTCTGCTTCACGGGCAGAAATTTCTGGCCGTGATTCAGCCTCGATACGCCTGTGAAAGGCTGTGTGACCGGGCCCTTACTACAAAATTCTTACTGCGTCAGTATTAAAAGCACATCATGAATACATTGTTTCCTGAATGTTGAATACTTGTGTATTGCTGATGTTAGCATATTTATTTGTAGGGCGGGCATGTTTATTCTTACATACAAAGTACAAAGGAATAAGGTTATGGAGGCGTGGTCTCAAGGACAGAGTTGGAGAGTGCTGATTTTCTCCTCATGGAGATGCTCTTTCTACCGTATATACTTTCAACTAAGCTGAACTTATAACTATAAAAAAATTGTGAAAGCCAGGGTCTGCTTACAATCACATATTTGGTTTTGTGTCACCAGTAGCGAATAGTAGATATGGCATTAGGATGGGGTGTGGCTTATAAAGAATAAACAAACAAACAGGAAATCAATAGCGCAAACGTGAGCACAGACTTTAAGGTAAATGTGTACTGAATTTTGGTCTTTCTATATGTAAAATTGTTTTTACAATACACAATAACTGGAGAAAGAACGAAAAAATTGTTGGACAGTACCCAGAGATCTTTTAAGTGTCTCAGCTAGTGTTATGGTTAGTTTGCAAGATCTCATTGCACAAGCCACGGAATATGAAGTCTGCTTCTATGCAATGATATGCAGTAATTTGCTAATAGATAGTTACTTTCTGAGTAACACGCTGCTTTTTAGTGTCAGTAATCTGGGAGGTTACTGAGTTACTTTTGAAATGAAGTAGCGAGGAACGACAACTAATCACCGTTTTTTCCAGTAATGCGCCAAAGACTAAATACAACACGGAAATAAGACTACAGATACCTTACGAGACACAAAGAAGATATGACGAGAAAACGAGGAAACAGTAAAAAACAATAAATACATAAAAGACCTGATTTATCTTCAGTTTTGAAAAAGCACTGCAAAAATGCTTTCCCAGTGAGAGTCGTAGACTTTTATCACCATCAAATAGCAAGATGAACCATAATGGGAGGAAGTCCGGGGCCAGCGCAAAGACTGACCTTAGCTGCGGGTGCCACAGAATGATTTGTTTCGAGACGGGAGTCAAAACGTTTCATTCGGCCGCCGATTCTTTTGTGTGACTTCTGATCCGCAACAAATGTATGCATTCTGTTACAAAACCAAGCTGACCCTCAAACTGCACGTAGGATAGTTTTTGATTTCAAGGAACATTTGATTGAAAAGTAAAACAATTCGGTTTGAGTGGGTACATAATATTTTATATAAAAAGGAATTTTTAATTTTTTTAAAGCAAACTTTGAAAATTATATTTCAGAATGTAGAAAGACAATTTTCAATTTGTGATCTCTTTGTTTTCGTAGGACCATTTAAGAGCGCGATTTTAAGTAGTTTTCACAAAAAAAAACTGCTCACCAAACCTGCTGTCACCACAAGTTTCCAGCAAATGGCAGTAATACACAATGAAAATGCAAGGACCAATCAACATTGTCAATACAAAAATAAACACCGTTTTTTTCTGGATTTTTGTAGTTTTCATACAAAAAGCGTATTTTGGAATTTTCCATAAACTGGCATAGTAAACTACAGATGATTTGTAAAATTGTCTCACACTGCAAAAGTGATTATTAAATCATGTGACTAGTTCAGTAACATAGAACTAATGTAAAAATACTAAATGTTGCATTCAGAAGGTTAATAATTTTTCAATAGGTTGAACGCATATTTTCATTTCTAGAACATATATTCACTTTGACTCCTAAGAAAGTTTCAACTTGGTGATTTTAATCATATGTACACTGATAAACCAGTTTTGTAATCAGATATGTTGCTCGTTTTAGGCATTAGCTCAGGAGGTAGCGCGCTCGTCTTGGGATCAAGGGATCCCAGTTCGAATCCCGGCTCGTCCGTGTTACAAGTCGAAGTGTCCTTGGGTAAGACACTGAACCCCTAATACCCCCAATAAGCAGGTTAGCGCCTTACATGGCTGCAAGGCCGTTATTGGGAAATGTGGAGCACATTGTAAAGCGCTTTGGGAAGTCATTGACTTGAAAAGCGCTAAATAAATGCAAATCATTTCATTTCATTTATCAAACTTATTTAACTTATTAAAAAAAGAAAAAATACGATATAGGTCTTGTGTATTATAACGATTATTTCTTAAAGTACAGACCCTGAAATAAACAAGATTTTTACCATTGAAATTGAGCAGAATTATCTGCTAGTTGATTAAAAAGACACTGTGTCACTAAATGTCACTGAGTGCAACCAAAAACAAGTGCTACATAAAACAAAAAATAATACAAACTACAAAAACTCAAGTGTCTAAACTACACAATTTTACTTGCATGCATTATTAAAAACACGCAAGCATAAAGTTTTTGGATCTTTAGGGAACCTGCAACAGCAAGATGGCAGACAATCTTGTCAGGTCCATCATTTAAATTTGACAGCTGAAATCTTTGACTGTAATTTTTGCATTGAACACCATTATTTGTTGCAAATTTGTATTATTTTATTTCCAAATGGTTAAAAAAGAAATTACAAATTTTAATAACTCTGAATATTTTATGTATCTTTTTCAATATTCGAAAACTGGTATGGTTCTTTGCATGTAAGCGTTACTTGGCTGAAAAAAAAAAATCACAATTCACCAAGTCTACCAACTTAGTGGAAATATTATCTATTAAAAAGACACGGTGTAATATTTGACCACTCGACGTCGTTGTGCTGTGTAGTACAACCGAAAACGAGGAAGGATCAAACAACGGAGACTCAGTGACCAAACCGCACAATTTATCTTCTCACTTTTTTGCTCAGGGTTTTAGGGGTACCCTTTAGCAGCAAGATGGTGGACAATTGTCTTAGCTCCCTCTAGGTGAATCCAATGTAATGTAAAATAAACACACATTTCTTGACTTAGGAGTATTCAAAAGAAGAAAAAAAGCACATTTACACGACAGTTTGGGCTTACTATTCAAATCTATATTGCTTTTTACCACTTGTATGCGCTATAAAATACATAATGTCCTTTTAACGTATTTAGATGGATTTATCAGTCGACACAAGAACAAAAGAACTCAAATTCCACAAACATTCCTTCCTTAATCAGTCTAAATTTGCATTCAGAAATTGTACACCACCCTTGATTTAAGGTGTATTGCACTAAGCACACAAAATATATGAAACAACATCATGCACGAGACGCCACCCCACATGTTGACCAGATGATGGCTCGAAGACGCTTTTCAACAACCGAAATAAAATACGGCAAAACTCCTTAAGTACATCCTGAACTAAGATATCTTTAAATAGACAACATTTTAAGCTTTTATTGTCCTTTGGTTTCAATTACGGAAGAAGCTGATCGGAGGTTTCTTCTGCCGACGTCTGCTTTGATGTCAACTATCTTTTGCCCTTAGAGCATCCGGCACCCCCTACCGTGCCTGTTTCCCTCCCGGGTCATCAAATGCAGATGTAAAAGTGAACCGTTGGCAGAAATATAATACACCGAGATTTCAATTAACTGAAAGATAAACACATTTAAGACATGCGAGAATAGAAATCATTGCAAAAGTCACAGTTATTCAAAAGTTTGGGGCCACCCAAACAAGTATTTGTTTTCCATGAAAAAGGCACTTTTTTTTTTTCGAAAGAGTTGTCCGTTCTTTTGCCCAAAGTAATCACTACCTCTGGTTGGCTCGTCTCAGATATGGCTTTTTTTTGTTTTTTGGCTCTTAGCCTTAAAGGCCTGTATCTTTACACAATAAATGTTGACAGTGGTGTTTTGTGGGTACTATTTAACCAGAGACTCTCATGTACTAGGCATTTTGCTTGGTTGTGCAACCTCCCACTTCTCTTTCTACTCTGCTTGTGCTGTTAAAGGGAGCAGTACACACTGTTGCAGCAGATCTTGACATTTCTTGGCAATGTCTCGCATGGAATAGCCTTCATTTCTTAGAACAAAGATAGACCATCAGGTTTCTCACGAAACTTTTTTTTTTGGCCATGAAGAAAGTTTAATCACATCCACAAATGTGATGCTCCAGAAACTTGACGAGCTCAAAGCAACATTCCGGGTGTACCTCCTATTAGTTTAATGTTATCTTCATTGTAAAAAAGTGCTTTGCCTTCAAAAATAAGAACATTTCAAAGCGACCCCAAACTGAACGGTACAGTAAGACGGGAAGGATAGAAATCTGTCCTAAAAGTCAATCCATTGATAGTAAAAGATTAAATCTTAACTTATCTTACCCGGTATTCGTATGTTTTCAGAGTAGTAAGATCCCTTTTAACTTTTGATCCCCGTTACTAGTTTATATTTGCCAAGGTATCTTTGCTTTTAGACTTTCCACACCAAGGATTTTGAGTTTGAGGCCACATTGGTCTAAAAAATTAGCAAAGGGGACAAGAGGAAAAAAAACAAATAAAAAAAAAAAAATGACAAAAATTGAGATTTATCTTTTAGAATAGCAAATCCATGAATAAACAAACAAAGTGCAATTACAAGTATGTGTTACATTTGATTTTCCACAATTAAACAATTAATCAAATTGATTTTGCAACGTTCAGAATTAAAGCAAAGAGATAAATTACTTCACTTTTTAGAACAATGGATTTGATAATATGCATTGAAAAACTCAAAATAACTTGTTAATAAAATAAAAACATGACTAAATATGGCAGGTAAAGGAACATATAGCCAGCTATTTGAATGTTGAGGACACTGGGGACAAGAGCGTCACCCCAAAGAAAACCTAATGTTCATTAGTAATACCTTTTATACATTTTTATGCCTATTATCATTATATTTTTAACAATTTTGTTTTGCGGCTCCGGATGAAAAAACCTGATTGGTCGCAAGTGGCCCGTGGGCCACAATTTTGCTCACCCCTGTCCCACACTAAGCATGAACAAATCAACAAATATTTTAATTCGATAGTGTTCCTAAACGGTTTGTTTTACAGGTAAGAGTATTACAATTTTGTTTTAAGTGCTGAAAAAAAAAGGCAAATCTTAAATTTAGAAAAAACAGCACATTTCACCACTTTTGCATCATAATGAATCTTCTTTAAACAAAAGATCCTCAAATCCTAAATCCTTTTGTCATGGGGTTTAATGATTCCTTATTGGTTGAAAGACTTAGCCCGTAAAAGGGGCTTATCAATGAATCTGTAACTGAAGCTCTTAGCAAGCCACAC
The DNA here is from genome assembly GCF_059441175.1 of Urocampus carinirostris. NCBI lineage: Eukaryota > Metazoa > Chordata > Actinopteri > Syngnathiformes > Syngnathidae > Urocampus > Urocampus carinirostris. The sequence continues at coordinate 30,410,992 of NC_142364.1, forward strand.
AACTGCAGATAATCCCCTTTTTCCGTCAACTCCCTACCTTGTTTGCTTTCTTTAGCCCCATCTGTTGTGTTGGTCTGGCACCTTTAAGGCATTGCAGACCCAATCAAGAAAAAAACAAACAATATTAAGTTTGTGTGTATTTGATAGGGAAGTAACTATAATGGCAATATTGGCAAGTATTAAAAGTGTAAGGATTTAATAATTTGTAAATCATTGCCTTCTTCGAAGTAGCACATCTGAAAAATCGGTTTCAAGAAACTCAGCAAATTCTTACTTGTTTTACAGTGATTGAAATTGATATATTTTCAGTGAAGTGAGTTGAGGTTCATGTCTAGGGAGGCTAAATCAAATTAACAAATACATTAACCCTAATTTAATTAATCATTTAATTGTAAGAGTAAGTAAGAAGTATGTCGACTAGACAAAACATTTTTGTCTTACCATGACTTATGAAAGTAGCTCCTTTTGAATAAAATCATCAACAGATAGGTCATGCTCAATGATGAAAAATAAGGTCCATTCAATGAAAACAAAATACTGGATCGCCTGACTAGCTGTCAGCTTGTTAATGCTGTCACTAATTCTATCGTTCGTGGCTAAGGTGTGCGCCGAATCTGAATCTTAAGTTTACTATTGCCCTCTGCCATGAGGCAAGAGAATTGCATGCCTCACGTTGCATCTACATATGCTCAGCACAGTAAAAAGTTCCATACTAGTTGCATTGCTTATCATCTTAATATAATATGAACATTTTCCAAATTCGAAAAACAACATCCAAAAATTGTAAAGATTAATGAGAAAGAACTTTAACATTAAATAATTGTAAACATTTAATATATTTTATTGTTAAATTCCCATTATGACAGGGGTCGCGCATCCTCAACTGCCTCCCATGAATTAACTGTGTGAAATTGATTATTAAAATAATTTGTATTAATTGTCCAGCCATTATAATGTCCTAAAAAATCTCATCTTTACTGGAATCATTATTGTTTTTTATACTTTATTTTTTTCTAAAGACTTACAAAAAATAGAGTGAAATTCTAAAATACTTTTCTCATGTTTTATTTATATATATTGATATTTATTTTCATTTTTATTATAATTGTATTGTCTTTAATGTCCAAGATAACAACGTAATGAACCATTGTATGCAACGAGATCAGACATAACACAAAAGTAAACATGTAGAAAAGACTTAAAGAGCAAAAATAAATTAAATAATTTTTAGGGTGGTAATGGCTTTGGGGGTTCGCAATGTACAAGAAATTATTTTTGAAAAAAACATTACTTTTGGCACACTTAAGTCAGATGTAATGTCGACTACACAGACCGTGATACTTGTCATGACATTTTAATTTGAGAATGATTTTTTACATGACTATATTTTTCACAATTCCCCAAGTTTTTATGCAGTAATGTTATTTAATATGGACTGCCAACCTTCCCGCAATATGATACTTATTGTGTTTTTATGTTTGCATGTACGTATGTTTTATGTTTGGATCTTGCTTCATCATTTGATGATGGGAAGTCGTAAAGAGACGGAGAGAAAATAACGAGGGACAAGGGAATTTTTGGAAAGGTAACCAATAAAGAGAAATGGAGGGAGGCATCGGAAAGAACATATTTGCTTTTGATTTATCATGCAATAAATGTGGTTTATGATGCTGGAGAACATCTTGTGTAAAGAAAACCTTTAATGCTTAGAAGGAAGTCCAAAATTAATTTGTCAATGCACAAATTGCAGCTCCACACCCATTGCATTCAGTCGGTTTTGAAAATCTAGATTTATTTGGAAATAAAAGCTTTCATTCAAAAGTAATTACACCAAAGTGATATTGTAACTTTTAAGCGCATCTTTTGATCCTTTGCGTTGATAAACTTAAAATGCAATTGGGCTAGTTCAAGAGTGTTTGTCATCGAGTGAAATTTTATAAATATCTTGATGGACAAAATTTTAAAAATGTATAGAAAAAAAACACTGGGACACTAGGGGTAGGAGTAGTAGCAAAACAACATATTTTTCTTGGTAGTCCTTTTTCAACATTTACCTTTAGTTGTGGACAGTCACTCAGAGAGTACGTCTTCATTACACATGTTTTTAAAATATTTGAGTATGTACTTTGTTATGTATTCCAATAGCATTTTTTTTATTGAATTATGTATTTTACTTACATATTCATTTAAATTCATTAATTCCTTTTATTATTATTGTTAGATATTTCAACTATTTTTGTTTGGCAGGCCGGATTGAAACGCCTGACAGGCCATATATGGCCGCCGGACCATAGTTTTCCCACCTTTGCACTGGACAGAGGTCTTCACAATCAGGGGTAGGGAGGCAAAGGTTGGGACATGATGTCACAAAATGAGGTCAGCCAATATGCCCGCAGGGTTTGGGGTTTCCAACAAGCAGTCTAGCCACCCACTTTCCTCCCTACACATGTCGTAGCATTTGCTACAAGAAAATCTACAGCATTATGACTGAGTTTGCTCATTGCCGTATTTTCCGCACTTTACGGAGCCCTCCAAGAGTGCGTCTTTTGTGATATGCACATTGGGTATGCACGTCACATTGGGTATATGTATATTGTATTCTTTTTGCTTTATTATTGTATTGTTGTCAGCGCAGGGATGCTGCTGGAAATGTGAATTTCCCTGCGGGGATGAATAAAGTATCCATCCATCTATCAAATTTTCTGTTATGTAAGGCGCACCCGACTATAAGGCGCATATAATTAAAACTAAAGATGGGGTAGGGTTGCACTAAAAATAAATACCATATTTATGCATTGATTAATCAGTCACAATATATTGGTGATCACAATAGTCAAAGTGGGCGCAACGAAAATTAAAACCGGTTTGCCATGGGGATAATGATCCACGAGACTGCTATGAATACAGACAACACAGTTTTATGTCATCATCACGTTATTTTCAGTCACAGGGCCAAATTGTTGATGTTATTATTGGACCAGGCTGTGAAAATATTGACAGACATTAAAGTGGTCCATGTTAAAGAAAATTTAAGGGACCACTGAAATGCAGTGAATGTAAATGGTCTTCATTTGTATAGCGCTTTCAAGTCAATTAAGACCTCCCAAAGCGCTTTACACTGTGCTTCACACGTTTCCCTTTTACACACTAACTGACCGATAGCAGCGTCAGCCATGCAAGGCAACTACCTGCTATTGGGGGCATAAGGGATTCAGTGTGTTGCCCAAGGACACTTCGACATATAACACAGAGGCGCCGGGAATCGAACCTGTGACCTCTTGATCCCAAGATGAGCGCTCTACCTTCTGAGCTAATGCCGCAAGAGTATTGAATTGCTTTTGAAGCCCATGTGAGATTCTGAACTAAATGAAGGGAAAGGCATTGTGGGAAGTGATTTAGTCGTCCAGGGATTAAATAATCATGTTCACGCATAGATTCAATGTTTGTCACCCACAATGCTTACCGGTAGTTTGAGTTAAAAAAGAAAACATAATGTTATAACCATTCTTAATCACTTTCTGTCTTTTAAATTCTCTTACATTTGTATCTTCAACCGTGACTAAACATAGTGTAATCATGAGATAAGACCGACTAGCTCTTCCCAATGATGTTTTTTTTTACACACACACACACGCACGCACAATTAAACAGTTTAGTTTCTCGCCTTGCTAGGACCTTAATTTGGCCCTGCTAGGACCTTAATTTGGCCTTGATGCTAGGTCCTTAGTTTGGCCTTGTTGTTTTTGGACTGTGGCTTTGATGCTATGTCAGTCCTTAGCTTGGCCTTTGCCATGATCTTTGTTTTTTGCAATCCGGAGATGGAATAAGAGCTTGCTCTGTCCACTCCACGCATCGGCCCGGCATTGCAGTACCTCCGGGAACGGTGCATTCGCAATGATCGCAGCAAGGCTTTAGGGCTAGGACCTTAGCTTGGCCTTTTGGCTGAGAGTAAGTGTCCCGGCTCCTAGGCTTTGTAGCGTATTATGAACTGACCGATAACGGATAATGGATAATGAATAACGAAGATAGAACAATTACCCTTAAAAACCCCAGTTTAGTTTCTCGTCAAGGAATGCAGTCAGACTTGGGCTTGAAGGCAATAAAATGGGAAAATAGAGTTTGTATAGATCAGTGGTGTCAAAGTCAAGTGGAAAGAGTTCCTAATAAAACAGTTGACTTTAATGTTGACAATTTTTCCAATGCTGCCTATAGTCTAGTGCAGTGTTTTTCAACCCTTTTTGAACCAAGGTACACTTTTATTTATAAAAAAGTTCCGTGGCACACCGTCCGTCGAAAATGTTTGAAAAAGAAGTTATGTCAAATATTTCACTATACTATCTCATAAGCAGATAATTAGTATATAAAAAGAAGAAAATAATACTAAAAATAAAAAAGAATGGTGTGCTTTATTTATGTTTTTATTTTTACAGTGCAATCTTGAACCACTGTGTTAAACAAATTAAGTTATTAAATGTACTGTGCTACCTCATGAGCAGATAATTAGTATATTAAATGTATACAAAAATCTACTGCCACCTACTGATATGGATGACTTTTACAGTTCCTCGTCTGAAGATAGCAAAAATACTGAATAATGGCCTGATTTTTTTGGAAAGATAAAATTGGGCAAATTCCAGCAGCATACAAGACAAGGTCTCACGCCACACTAGTGTGCCCCGACACGCTGGTTGAAAAACACTGGTCTAGTGGAGCTACTGAAAACTCAAAAAATACATTGCAATGTAAATAAAATCCATATTTTATCATGGCTCTGTCAGTAATTTTCAGTAGGCTCAAAGAGACAAATCAAAAGAAAGAAGCTGCTAATCCTAGCTGATACTGTTGTGCTAGATGCAGCAACCAACACCTAAAGCTAGTGAAAACTACAAAAATCACAACACAGAAATACTACAAAAAAACGACTAAAGAAAAACTACAAGAACCTTACTCCAGAAATACTACAACAATCATACTGCAGAAATACTATAAGATATAACTGCAGAAATACTTCAAAACTAATTTTCAAATTAGGTGCTTAAAACAGGGACGTACTATATTATTTGCTTCAATTGTAAGGATTTTAAAACCATTATGATAAAAGTTATCTTATCAAAAATAAATATAAAAAGACATAACATATAGATGTCTGCATGTATATATATTTATATATATTTATTTTTCAAGTTGAAATCTACTTTTGGTTACTTATTAGCGCAAAGGACACCCCATTTGATATCATGTTATTATTATGTTGTTACTACCATGTTACTTGCTTGAAGTAGGGTTGAATAGATTCGGTCGACCACAAAATAAGATGATTTTACTAGAAAATCACAATGACCCAGCACTTTTTCGAACAAGTTCGCGAGCAGCTCAGCTGTTGTGGAGAACCCCGGACCTAACCCTCGGGCATCATGTTGGAGACCCCTGTACTATACTATACAACTGTATTTATACTATAAAGGATCAAGATCATCCCAGGGGCCGTAGAATACCTTCTCATGGGGTATATCTGGCCCACGGGCCTTGACTTTGACTCTGGTGGTACAGACAGTCATCTGTTGTTTTTTTTTCTCCTCTGTGTGCTGGGAACAAAGCCAAGGAGATGAAGAATTGGTCTCAGATTGAAAACACATTGCTCCTTGTGGGAAGGCACCTCCGATACCTCGGAATAGTACAATTGAGAGCAGTAACAGGCAAAAATAATGTGCAAGTGTTCTCTGTTTATGGAAGATGGCGGTCCTCACTGTGCAAATCGTTTTTTCCTTCTTTCAATACAGCTGGCTACAGTGTGTGTGTTTTATAGTTTGTGATATCTAAGGCTCCGTAGAGTTCTCTAACATTCAGTTGTCTATTTTTTCATCACCCTTGAGCAAAGCGGTGCTCATGATTCCTTTTGAGATTTAGGTATGCATATCTGTTTGTTTTTTGTCAGTTTGTTTGTGTGTCTGCCCACCTAAAATTGGAAGAAGGCGTTAAAATATGATAGGTTACCCTCGATGTGAAAAATGCCCCCCAAAAAGCTTACTCTACACATCACAATGTTCCTTTTTTCAAATTGATTTGACTGTCCGTTTGTTTGGAAATATGCTATTTCTTAAATCAATTTGAAAAAAATATATTAACATTTTATTGGGACAGTTGTGTATTATTTGGAAACTTGTAATTGTGAAAAACATTTAATTTGTATGATGAGCAAAAACACTTGCATTTTTCAAGATACCTGAGCTTATTTAACGTTACATTATCCTCCCCAAGAGGGAGGTAACATGATTGTCCAGCATCATGCCCCAAAGGTTAAAAAAAAAAAAAGTCTTATTTTTCTTCTTTTCTCTTTCTTTTCCATCCCTGTTTTCTTTCTTTCTGTTTTTCTATTCCCCCATTTTTTTCATTTCTATTTTTCCCTCTTTGATTCTCTATTATTTCCTTTCTTTTTTTCCAGATTTTCACCTTTTCTTCATGCTTCTTGTGTTCTTTTTGCTCCTTTCTTTTATTTCAATTAAGTTTGTTCTCATTCGTTTCTCTTAAAATATTTTTTCCTGTTTTTCCTCTTCCCCTTTCCTTTCATCCTAACTTTTTCCATAGTTTTTGTTCATTATTAAATTCTCATTTTTCCCATATGTTCTTTTCTTTTTTTCTTTTTCTGTTTTGCAAAAACGTGGGGAAAAATAACCGTGTCACGTTAGTTTGTATTCTTTCTTGTGCTTTTTTGCACTTGTTTTTGGTTGCACTACTAGTGGTAAAATAATACACATTGACCAAAGAACATTTGCTGGATTAGTAATAAGACATTCATTTTTCTTTTTTTCCCCTTCAATTTTTCATCTAGATACTGATGGTATAAGCGCTTGGTATGAATGACCACTGAAGAGTTGAAATCTCAAATGAGTGTCTGCTGGAATGTGTGATCAAAGTTCACTAATCATATTTTTTATTTAATTATTGCATTCTTTAAATACTGTCTGCTTAGGTGTAATTACTGACGATGTTTACAAAATGGCACAAGGTCAAAGCCACAATAGCAGCATGGGCTTGCTGTCAGTCAACGTCCACATACACACTAACACAACAGGGTTCTGCCCTTCAGCTGGTGTAAAACCGCAAGGGTCCGCAATCCAGAGTCATAAACCCTCTTCTGTATCAACGATGCATGTCACGGTTGCCATGACACCATTTACGTTTGGATCAAAGGAAGCTTCCGCTTCGGAGCTGCATAGCCGTCATACTTGAGCGTCCGAACCCGTCATACAAGAACATGCCCCATAATGCCAACATAACTCTGGGAGGCCCACACGAAGTCCTGTTAGAATAACCCCATTAATAATATCCCATCATCACTCGCCGCTTGCGATCGCTAAAAGCAGCGTTAGCGTTATGAATGCTATTGTTCTTAGCAGAAAACGACCTCTAAGACGGAGCTTAAAGCTCGGCAAGCTGATATCGATCTGACACCCAAGACTGTGAGCGGAGGTCAAAGGTTAGTGACAGTCCATTAGTCAGTTTGAGAGCCCGTGATTGGTCAGCTTGATGGACTGACCTCGTCACCGTCTGTCACAGCCGTTGAAGAATGGAAGGTGAACTGCATAATGGGTCGACCTCCATTCGCTAGCACGTTAAATCGCTGCTAATTTTGTTCTTGGTTAACAACATTGAATGCTTTTATTTTTTATTGTTTTGGGGACTATAAGGCACACCCAAAAACCTCAAATTGGCCAGAAATTTAAAAGTGCGCCTTATAACCTGGAGCGACACAAGATTAGAAATGCATACATTATTTATAGATGTGTGTTACTACACAAGATTTTACAGTATCGTTGACAATCATTGTTTCATGCAGAGATTTGAACACAGGTTGTGCGGATGAGGGCGCTTACACTTTACCACTAGATCATCAGTGGTACAAATGACACACGAAGAGGCATTAGACCTTATCTAATTTATGACACTATTTAAACTCCCAATGTCAGAAACACTGATTTGCTTCGTGCATTTTGGTTAAACAGTTTCTCCACTTCTTCACCTGGGCGTCAATAACGTTGCGAAATACATAACAAGAAAATAAAATGTTTTTCGACAAAAAAAAAAAAAACTATACAAATTCTTTCACATAAGTATACATATTGAACCACAACGCCTTCCTGTGTCTGCCTGTGTGTCAATAACGCTGTGGTCTAAATTGTACACGTACATAATATAGCTTAACAAACTCACATTAAGTACGAGCAAATCGATATTATTTTGGAAATCTTTTATATTATCGAAATGCTCTTAACTGACAAAAGCGCCAATAGGCAGAGGAAGATGCTTTCTATCGCCGACAAAGGTATACTTTTCCACATGCTAAAGGAAGGTAAAAGCATTTTTGCGCCACGTTTCCAATAACATCCAGCTGATGGCAACAAAATATCAATATAGAAGCAAGAGTATTTTAAAAAACTATGTAGTTTGACAGTACAGGAGATTTTTGCAAAAACAAAAAACAAAACAAAAATGTTTCTTAAGTACACTACTTTTATTTTTTAATCAAATGATTGAGCCTGTAAATAGGGTTTGTTCTTTGGTTTCAATGTATGTAAAGTATTTAATAAGTAAATAAATGTTTCTACTTCGCAGATTTTGACAAACGCGGGTCCTTTAGAAGAAAGCAAACCACGCGAAAAACGAGGGATTACTGTAACAAAGTTAACTGATGGACTAACTTAATTGACATTTTTACATACACGCACATCAAAGACCTAATGATGCTAATTACACAATTTCTTCAATTTGACGTATTCATTTGTGTATGACGTCCACCCGGAATGACATGTTCTTCACTTTTTCTCAGCTTAAACTTTGTGGTTAAATGCAATGGAAATCGAACCTAGGTCACAGGAGTCAGGGCACCGAAGATAGACAATAGATGACATACAAAAAAGCATTACACTTAATCTGATCCATCTCACTATTTTTATTCGGGGTACCAGACATGAATATTACTTTTGTTGTGCATTTTCATGTTACAATGGCAATAAGTTATATTCAATCCTTCTTTCGTCTCTGGTACCGTGACTAAAAGTAGTGCGATGATGAGATAAAATGTTGTGCCTTTTTCGATGTCATCTGTATCACTGGTGGTCCAGCGGTTAGGATTCAGCGTGGTCACCGCCACAGCCTGGGTTAGGTTCCCATTGCATCTGATGTTTTGGTATTGTGGTCAGCGATGTTTTTCAATCACTGCACAAATACGGTTAGATCGTGTTCGTGTATAACATGCACCCAAAATTTAAGGGTTCTTTTTTAGGTTACAAAGAAAATAAAGAATAAATTACCGAATAAATCCGGGAATTGAGCTGAACCAGTGTAGAGATAGCATAAAAATGTGAGCTAAGTCGAAAACAAGGCCCACATTTAGTCTGACATACATTCACCCCCACAAACACACTCAGTAGTTCACACCTGAAGTGTGTTTGACGAGCATGGCCCTGATCACCGCCGTGCAGACCCGGGCCCCCTGACCTTTCTCCCCAGGGGCCATCCGAGCTCCCCGGCCTGCCCTATCACTTTACTGCACCCCAGGGAGATCGGGCCCTCCCTCATGATGCCCCCCAAAAGCCTCCACATTCTAATCCTGCAACCATAGGGGGAAGGGACGACGGCAAAATACAGGAACCCGCAACGTCTGGAGTCAATCACCCGACCATGACAAGAAGGCAAAAATGCCACTGCAACACACAAACCAACACACAGTGGCAGACACACACAGTCACCCACATTTTAACACTAGCATTTATCCACGAGTGAGGTCTCACACACTTCAAAGAGCAGGCGAGCTGTTTTAGTTGAGTAATATGCACTCAACGTGGGAATCCATAACCCTGTAAGACGTAACGTTTTAAAACTAGTACATTTTTGTTTTTTTGTAGTTGACTTTCTTCACATTCACTTTCGCCAAGTCCTGTTTATATGTAAAGCCATTATTCACAGGAAGCCTAAAAGGGCTGTATAGACAAGCATTACAGCATCCACTGATCAAAAACCTGCATGAGGGCAAGGAAAAACTCAAAAGCCTCAGCATAATCAAAATGAAGAAACACTATCATAGTCATTGGTCATTGGGTGATATCACTGGGACTCCTAATTATCCCTGGAGGTGTGTGCGTGTGTGTGTGTGTATGTATGTTACCTTGGACTGGATTTATGAGATTTAAGTTAGTATAATAATGTTCTAAAAAAACCTTCCTTTTTTTCCCAATCTTAGTCTGTACATCCTGCCGATAATGTAATCCGTCTCACCGTGACTTTCTAAATATGACAAAAAAAGAAGTGAGTGAGACCTTAGGTAAATTCTATCGAAAGTTAAAATTTTCTAAATGAATGCTAATCAAATTTTCTCTCTGGCCACTATAGGGCATTGTTAGTCTGAAATGAAACTCGCATGGATTCGTACAGCATGAGGTAATCCCCCTTCCAGGATGACAAGGCTGCAAAAGATGTTGCACAAACAAATAATACACAGATATTGTCAACCCGAAATATAGGTCATTCATAAAATAGAGAATATAAGTGTGTTTTAAGCCTAGATTTTAACAGTTCCATTGAGGCTGCATGGATTTGACGCATGCATTGGTGTGTTGGTTCAGGCGTAAAACTGCATTCACTCAACTGTTGAAATAAAAAGTCACGACATTCAACGCCAAACATCAAAATCATTTCCGCCCATAGTTTGTGAATACATGTGTTGTGTTTAGAAAAGATCCCTTGTCATCTGTTATGATAATTTATAGGGTATGTTATTAATGTAAACTGAATGATAAAGCATCCTACTGAAAATCAATGCTAAACAGTTGCAGTTGATATTCTTTTACTGATCCGGCCCACCAAAGAACATAAAAAAAAAATCCAAGGTGGTGTAAACATTTCTGATGTTCAAAATGACACCAAGAGTGCATGTGCCATATGCATTTATATACATGCCAGTTTTATTTTGGACAGCAGGTGGCAAAATAATAATCATGAAAAAAAGCAAAAAACAAAGTAAACAAATCGAAGATTTGAATAAATCTTATTATCGAAACATGTCTCATAGCGGGCGGCAAGGCAACACGGCCGCAGTGTTCCGCAGGGAGTCGGCTACTTCATGCGTGCTGAGGGCCACTTGCTTAACCGAGGCAGGTAAGGGCATCAGTAGGTTAATGGAACTGGTGCTGAATGTGATAAAAGGAGGCCACCGAGACTGTCTTTGAAATCGAACAAAACTCGCCTGGAAGGTTCTGGAAAAACTTAAACCCTGTCCATATGCTGGCTTTCTCTCAATCGCCCCCTCGAGGGCCTTTAAGCAGACCAGGGGTCATATTGGTGAAAACATGCTTAAGACCCTAAAGACCCTAAAAGGCATGTTTAGCACCACTTACTCCAAAAATTCCTGTAAATTCCTGAAAAAATATTTTTTGCTACTATTTATATACATGACGGTTAATCCTTTTCTTTACGTGACTGCAATCCATTTCTTTACGTGACGGTACGGAAAAAAAAACGGGCGAGCTCTTCCTATTCACAACACATGCGCTTTAAATGCAAAACCCTGTGGGAATGTCATGAAAAATGTATGATGCCCTTCAAGAGAATTTAGTCCAGATTTTTGCCAAAATAAATCATATAACAAGGGTCTCCAACCTTTTTCAAACTCAAAGCTACTTTTTGTCACAAAGAAGCGTAAACGGCACAGTTTTATATGCATCTAAAATAACTTAGCATGTATTAACTATGTTGTTACTAAGTTAATAATATGAATCAGGGTTAGATAAACTCAATCAAAAACTTAAAAAGTAATTTTACCACATAATCACTATGACCCAGTACTGGTGAGCTATTTTCTGAACAGGTACACGGGCACATCAGGTTTCCAGAGGGGGCACTCTTGTGCCAGCGGACACCACGTTGGAGACCCCTGAAAATACATAACAGGAGCAAAACGGGAAGTTTGACAGTACAGTAATCCCTCGCTGTACCACGGTTTACTTTTTGCTAATTTGCGTGTTTTTATCGTGCATTTTGTTCTGCTTTGTGATTGGCTTAACAGTCACCCCACCACTTTCCTGCCTATGTCTGCCTGTGTGTCGCGTTTATCTTTATGAATACGGGTCTGCTGGTTAGGTTTAGGCGTTCTCACCGCCATGACCTAGGTTAGATTTTCTCAAACAATAATTTATGATTTTCATCTGAAAACTGTATCGACTGATAAATCGTTTCACCAACTTATATATATATATATATATATATATATATATATATATATATATGAGTATAACAGGAGCCTCCAACCTTTATCAAGCAGAATGCTACTTACTAATTAGCACAAAGGGCACTTATAGTTTGATATGCATTGTATCATGTTATTACTATGTTGTTACTATGTTTTCAACAAGGTTAATTATTGAAAGTAACCACAATGATCGTGCACTGGTGAGCTATTTTCAGAACTGATCAAGTGCTCTTAAGGGGCACCGTAGTCCCCACGGGCACAATGTTGGAGACCCCTGGTGCAAAAAATGTGCAACGGTTACGGTCGCTCTCACTGAAGTTTGAATAAAAAACCTTTACTGAACATCTAATTTAGAACAAAAGTCAAGAGTTAAACCAAAATAGAGGCAATGTAACTAAAATACAAATGTAAAAATGTCAAAATGACAACTAGAATACCTTCCTTTCCACAATGTTTTGAAAATAAAGTTAGAAAGTGCAAAAAGTGTAAACAATACAATGCAAAAAAAATGCACTATAAATAATAAAACACTTCTACTGAACATCTAATTTAGAACAAAAGTTAAGAGTTAAATAAAAAAAGCAGCAATGTTCCTAAAATACAAATATAAACATGTCAACAGGATCCATATAGTCCATTGCACCGTATTTAAAAAAATATATATGCGGCTTAAAATCAGGTACGGCTTTTACATAGACAAAATTGAGTTTTGTTCTTGATTCGAACCATTCATCTTTTATTCAGGTGCGCTCTGTTATCCGGAATTTACGGTATCTATTGCCCACTTAGTGGCTTTGCTTTCAACTCCCACAGCGGGCTCAGAAAAACGGCTCATGCGACATCGTGTAAAAGCTAAACATAGAATTACAGCGCATGCCGGCATCGAGCGGTAGCACCACCTGGTCCGCTCAATCGGCCCCTGTCGAACCTCAAAGAACCGAACGGGGCATCTGTCGAAGTTTCGTCCGTCATTCAGCAAATGGGATTCCGCCTCTGATCTGCGCATACCGATAAAAAGTTGAGACGCGGCTCGGAATTGTACTTGAGATTTTTAAAAGGTGTATTTTGCATTCACGCCCGCTAAGGTATGCGGGTTCAAGGCCGGTAACGGGGCTTCAGTGGAAAATTCCCCAATGCGCAGAAGGAACTCCGTGGCTGTTTGCGGGGAGAATTCAATGCATACGAAATGAAATCCCAGTGTGACGCAACATAAAGTGGGCTCAAGAGACGTCCCGTAACGCGGGATCATTTACACACACTTCAACATAAAGCCTAGTAGAGCAACAGGCATTTATGTATCTGAAACAAGGTGAGGCAATTTACGACAAATTATCGTATACATAAATAACTACTGCCACGTAAAATAGAGTCAAATAAATATAGTATTTATATGTGTATACCTGGCACATTTGTTTAACACATACTCCTAATTTTTTATTAGAAATCAGAATACCATTTTTTTTACAATGTATTTATTTGATGTCCTTCAACGTCAGATTCGTTATCAGATAACCCAGAGTTGTTTAACTTTGCTTTTTTTGCGTGTATTCATATCTTTCGGGACTTCTTGTTGTCTCCATTCTGTTGTCTCCATTAATGCGATAATGAGATCAAATCCAAAAACATTTTCATATGCAGTGTTTTACTGGTTAGGATTCGGCATATTTGTATTTATTTGTATTTGTGCAATGATTGATGAGTCGAAAATATGGCAGACCACAATGTAAAAACATTGGATGCATTGGTAATCAAACCTGGGTCATGACAGTTAGAGCATGTGCAGTGAACAACAATAGTAGAGGGTGTACGAGAGTAGAGTATTATGAGTGAGTGAGTGCAGTATAGATTGATGAGAGTCGAGTAGTATGTGTCAGAGAGTATAGTAGTGTGAATTACAGTATCGTATTATGAATGGGAGTGTAGTAGTTTTTGTGCATAAGTATGATTGTGTCTGTAAGAGACTATAAGAGAGTATGTGTCACGGTTGCCTTGGCACCCAATTGGCCCGTGTGGCACCAGCTGCGGCTCATTAACAGATTGGCTTTCTGTCTATTTAAGCTCGATGCTCTCATTTTTCCTTTGTCATTCCGTAAATGAACTTCTGCCCCACAAGACGTGGCTTTCCACTCGGTCCTGTTCCTGCTGGTATTTCCTTTCCGGTATTGTTCCCGTTTATTTTGTCCTGTCTTGAATTTCGGTTTCCAGTTTTGTTTCCGTCTATTTTTGTCCTGTTTATGATTTTTTCCAGTTTTCGCTCCAGTCTAATTTGTCCTGTTTATTTTCTATATCCTGTTTCATTATCTATCCTGTCTGTCCCGTCCAGTCCGTCATCGACCACATCTGTCTGATATAAACTCGGGCAATTGGTATCAAGCTGGTCGGCCTTTCACGCCAGACTGCTGCCTTTACATGCCCACACTTTCTTGTGTAAATATTGCGTTAATTATCTTTCTATATTTTTTAATTTTTTTTTTTTCACAGTAAAATGTGAAACTGGAGTGCAGCGTCCAATTTCGTTGCCACAATATGTTTAACCCATTTTGTAACAATGATAATAAAGGTATATTCTATTCTATTATATTCTATGATTCCTCATTTCCCGTAAAATAAAAGGCTTGTGTGAGTAACGTCACGTGTTTGGGTCCTGATCCAGTTCGTGTTCATGACGGTATGATGTATCTTACAGTGTGTGTGTATGAGAAAATAATAGTATGGGTGAGTATAGTAGTGTTATGAGAGGGTATAGTAGTGTTTAAGCATGAGTATCACTATGTCTCCCTGAGAGTATAGTTATGTATGTGTGAGAGTATTTTGTTATATGTGACAGCAAGTTTGATTAATTCCTCAAACGGCCTCTAATAGCTAACTCTTCCACATACACACGGTCAGAGCTTGGTAAGAAATGTGTCAAATGTAATTCATGTGACTCGTTGATTGGGAGTACTCGACCATTAGTACTTCCCCCGAAGTAAACACTATCTTGATTTGAAGTTCTTTTAATCTTAGCTCATTTCAGATTGATGAGAATCTGGCTGCACTTATTAAGAAATATTTGTCATTATTAATTATTGACATAGGTCAGCCTTGATGTAAAATAGTAAATCAGGTTGTGGGGACAGCTGGCGTGCCTTTTGTTCAATTACGAAAAAGCATGAGGTTATTTTTCTTCAGAAATTGTTTTTGTCTTTTTAGTGCACTGTCAAAATATCTCAATTGTTGCCAAACATAGCTGTCCTTTCCCATACAATCAACCACCTTTCCACTTCAATGTTCTCATGGTGTCCTCCACTACATCCGCCAATACCAACATCTTACACAGAAGGCGCCCTTGCACCATAGGGAACGCCGAACATTTTGAAAATATTCTAATACTTTAGGTCACAAGGTAGGAAAAAAACTCAGGGACCGCACTAGTAGATTAAAAAGAAAGGAAGGACGTAAGATAAGAAGGGAGATAAGGAGAGAGAAAGAACAGAAAGAGGGCAAGCAAGAAAGTGAGAATGAAAGAAAGAAAGTGAGCATGAAAGAAAGAAAGAACATGAATGAAAGAAAGAAAGAAAAGTAAAACAAGGAAGAAAGAAGGAAAGAAAGACAGAGAAAGAGAGAGAGACAAAGAAAGTAAGTAAGACAGAACGAAAGAAAGAAAAACGGGAAAAAGAAAAAGAAAAAAGAGAAAGAAAAAGGGAAAAAGAAAGAAAAAGAGAAAGAAAGAAAGAAAGAGAGACAGAGAGAAAGAAATACAGAATGAAAGAGAAAAGTAAATAAGGACAGAAAGAAAGAGAGACACAAAGAGAGTGGGTGTGTGGCTTTGGTGACAATTAAGTGGAACTATTTAAAACTGCAGCTCCTTCTGCACTTGCACGTCTCTCAGCTTTGTCTCGCGGGGCAAGATTCAATCACTTGGCGGTCCTGATCCGGCCAACAGGCCTCATGTTTGAAACGCTGTTTTAAGTGCTCCTAATAGTTGTGAAAATACTTATTAAATAATATATGCATACATGAAATTGAGTTAAAATGCTGAACTGTTGCCAAACAACACAGGTGGAGTTTACCACCAATCCAGTTTGGCGGATGCGGCCCCAAAGCGCCTGGCAATCTATAAACTCAGGAAAAAACTTGTTTAGGTGTTTATATGGAGCATATTTCATTCTGTTTAGCCATTGGGATTTATTTTAATCAGCATACTTGGCTCAATATAAACCTGCCTGACAGAAATAGAGCCAATTACCTAGAATTATTTGCAGAGGCAGGAAAGAGATCGAGAGAATTCCTCATCTGATCTGGGCGACTGTCAAAAGTTTGAACACCAGCTGCTAGACGCTAGTCACTCACATTCGACGTAAAATGCAGAAAAAATGATGGAAACGAAGACGCGCCACACCTCTTACTACCACAACCCTTGACCATTATCGCCAGAGTGTAGGGATGGGCAATACTGCGAATTTTGCTATCGATCCGATAACAAGTAAACACAGGATAGCGTAGATCGATATCTGAATTCTTAGAAATGTCATGTTCAGTGAATAATATATTCCCTGAGTTTTTTTCTAATTGTTAATAACAGAGCTAAAATATTTTAGGCAATTGTAATGTACTTTTAATTTAGGCGTTTTTACCGCCATGACCTAGGTTCGATTTCCGTTGCAAACAATAGTTTATGATTTTCATTTGCAAAATGTACCGACTACTACAATGCAAACTTTAACAGTACTACATTACAAAATAGAATGCTTCTACTAAAAACTATTTCAGAAGAAAAGTCAAGAGTCGGACTAAAAAAAAGGAGCAATGTAACGAAAATACAAATATGTGTCAAGATGACAACTATAATAAATTCCTTTGCACACAATTATTTAAATGAAGTCAGAAAATGCCAATAGTGTAAACAATACGATGCAAATAAACACTATAAATAATAAAACACTTCTACTGAACATCTAATTTAGAACAAAAGTCAAGAGTTAAACCAAAAAAGGGGCAATATAACTAAAATACAAACGAAAATACCTTTCTTTGCACAATGTTTTGAAAATAAAGTTAGAAAGTGCAAATAATGTACTACTAACTAAAAAAAGAAAATACTATTAAACAACCAATTCAGAACAAAAGTCAAGAGAGTTAAACCCCCCAAAAGCAGCAATATAATTAAGATACAAGTATAAACATGTCACTATAACAACTATAATACCTTCCTTGGCATAATATATCTTTTTTAAAAGTCAGAAAGTGTAAATATTGTGATGAATACATTTTTTAAAAAACTGCGACACAAGAAAAAATTAAAACACTTTGACTAAATGACCTATTTAGAACAAATGTCAAGAGAGTTACCCCCCCCATAAAAAACAACCAAAAAAACAGCACTGTTACTAAAATACAAGTATAATCGTGTCAACATGACAACTACAATACCTTCCTTGGCATAATATGTGTTTAAATAAAGTCAGTAAGTGTAAATAGTGTTATAAATGCATTAAAAAACATTTAACACAATAAAAAATAAAACACTTTTACTAAACGACCGATTCACAACAAAAGGTAAGAGAGTTAAACCCCCCCAAAAACACAGCGATGTATGAAAAAAAAAATACTGTTTCACAATGTCAACAACACAACTGTATTACCTTGTTTGTCGTGATTTCTGATGCGAGGCACCTGAGCCTGCTCCTTAGGCGCCAACTGCCTCGGACGCTGATTGGCTACCTGTCACTTTTTAAACCCCCGTCTTCCTGTTACTGGTTGTCAGTTCGTCTGCCAACCTCAGCTCACGCTAGGCAAGCCCTTTCGATCCTGACTCTCTCCTGTCCCGATTCCTGTTTGATTCCCGGCTCCGACCCCTTTTCTTAAACTTGACTACGTTTTTCCTCCCCTGTAAACAATACAATGCAATACGGCCATCGATCTGTTTTTCCTCGCTATCGACACTGCCTTCGCTCGCCACGGAAATAGCGCTTCCGTGTCTAAGTGACAGAAACGCACACAAGTGGGTCCTGTCTTCGTTCTGGTCCTGACATTGTTGTTGTTGTTGTCGTTTATCTATTCTGAATATGCATCACAAGCAGTGCAAGGCTTCCTGATCATTGTCCAAAAATTCAGGGAAATTAAATCATGTAAAAATGGTAAAAACTAAAAATAAGACAGCTACATAAACCACAAAACAAAGTAATAGAAAACAAAAGACATATTCAGTAAGGAATGAGAAGAAGCATAACTTATTAGCTCTCACCCCTTTATAAAACCAAAACAAATAAATATTTGTACATACATGCATATAAACATTAGAATCCTACATGTATACAATCTCATACAATCCCGTATGTATACTTTCACATATATATATATATATATATATATATATATATATATATATATATATATATATTATATATATATATACATATACATGGACATACACATTCACAAGTATATCCCGAAAAGAATGACAATACAAAGGAAATTATTATTATTATTATTATTATTTTATATATATATACCAGTATATATATCCATATGTGCATACACACACACATATGAATCAATCCCCAGCAATTGTTCATTTTCATTACACAACATTTAAACAAAGTCAGTAGCGTAGAGTGTAAACACAATTGGATGCAATTAGAAGGTTATAATGCAAGAACCCATTATTATATCAATTATGGTTATAGTTAAATGGGAAAACAGTATCAATGCCAAGTCACTAATAGCAAACAAACCCAAGCACTCATTCACTATTCAAATTGATCTGCCTACCCTTACTGGAGTGTACCACTAACCCTGGACCTTAACCGATTTCTCACCGTGACGAGTCGGATCCGAAACGTTTGGCCATGAAAAGGAAGGAAACATGTCAGCAGATTCAAGTGAGTCTCAAGGATTTACAAGCAGATGTGTTGCTGGAAACGGTCATAAAGAAGTGATGAAAGTAGCGATGATATATGGCCTCATATTAGGTCGATAACCATCACTTATAAGACACATGCAGCGCGATACAACACGTGTGTATCTCTTTCATAAAACGCCTTAGTCGGCAAGTTTTTTCTATCCTCTCAGAAGTCATTTTTCGGCAGTGAATTTCTTCAACCAACTATTGTTATTTGCCGGTTTGAGGGAAACAGACTGCGATAATTAGTCGGCGTGCCGCCTCATTTAACCCTGCGCTTCATTTATTGGCTAAGGTAGTTTGCAGTTCACACCTGCGCCAGTCAGCGTGTGTTGTACGACTATATTCTTTCATGTGTCTAAATGAGGGGCTCAAACAGGCGGCCCAGATCAGTCCCGTTAAGAGATTAAATCCTGCCCGCGAGATAACGCACAGAGTAGCGCAAGAGAAAAACAAGATGCAGGTTGAAATATGTCCACTTGATGTTGCCAAAGCCAGGTGCCTCTCACAAAGACGCTGTACTTGTATTTCTCTCCCTCTCTCTCTCTCTCTCTCTCTCTCCCTTTGTTTCTCTCTCCCTCCCTTTTTTCTCACTCTTTTTTCTCTCTCTGTCTTTTTACCTTCTTTTGCTCTTTCTTCCTTTTCTCTCTCTTCCTTTCCCTTCTCTCTTTCCCTTGTTCTCTCTTTCTCTCTTTCTATTTCTCTTTGGATTTCCTTCTTTCTCTTTCTTTCCCCCTCTCTCACTATTTCTCTTTTCATCTCTTATTTTTTTCGTGTCCTCTTTCTCTCTCTTATTTTTTTTTCTCTCTCTCTTTCTCTCATTCTTTGTCCCATCCTCTCTAATTCCCTTCTTCTCTTTCTCTTATTTATTTCTCTCTTCCTTTCTTTCTCTCTTATCAACTTGTGCGGGCCCGAGAGAATGTTCGTTCTATCGTGTGCCCCGAGACTTGAAATGAGTTTGAAACCTCTGGTCTAAATCAGAAAAATTCTATATTACTTTAATCGGCATTATCAGAAAACATATTCAATTCATTTTAAAACTAATACTGGTTGTCTGATATTTTTATAGTTAATTTAAAATCCCCCCCCAAAAAAATCCAATACATTGATAATAGTCTATGTTTTACAAACTACAGTAATCTCACTGTCTAATTGCTTTACAGATTAAATTTGTATTTTGCATTCTGATTGGTTAAACAGTCTTAGAGAGTGTAGTTGTTTCGGTTAAAAGATCTGGGTTCTGTCTCTGTAAAGGAACATCATGTATTGTTTATCGCCTCATACTGGAAAAACAACAACTTTATTACAATTTAAAAAAAAAAAAATCATTATTTATTTAAATAGTAAGTAAAAAATACTGAATGAACTGTAATACAAACATGCACTCTTAGTTCAGAAAATGTGCGTTTATTCAACATAAATTCATCTCACCAATAGGGAGCTGACATTACTGTCCACTATCTTCCTGCTAAGGGTACTGATAAGGTTATTCTCTTTTTAATAGTGATTGCAAATTATGCCAGTTAGTTATTTTGAACATTAAACGTCATTGTTATTTTGACTTTTATGCACTTTTTTTTATCATCATCACTATGTTGCTGTTCTTTGATACCCACACTCTTTAGGGCAGATCTGCTTTTGTAATCTAGAATATTTCATTTTAAAAAGGGCTAACAGGAGGGCATTTAGAACATATTGGATTGTCTTCGCTAGGGTTTGGACTCTCTCCTGTTCTCCTTGCTGGTTCAGAATCCATTGATGTTTCCTCTCCTTACTTTGAGTGTAACTTTAAAAAAAAAAGCTAATTTGTGAAAGGCTGGGGAAAAAAAATTGAAGAAAAATGTGATTTTGTGACTTTGCGTCTCCGTGGTTTATAATATTCCCTGTGCTCTGGAGCACTTGTTTCGGTAGCATATCTAGCAGTTAAATATTATAAAGTCTCCCTTTAAAGGAGCTCTGACTGGTGCCATTATTGCGGCCTCTGTCAAGCTTGTTCATGATGGGCGTGCGAGTATGTGCATGTCATAGATGTGCAAGAATAAACTCTTCTTTTTCATCTTTCTTGAGGTTTGGGGTGTGTGTTTGGACTTTTCTTGAGGCAGCTCTTTTCTTACTCTCACCATTTTCATGTTACACTAACAAATGAAAAAGACAAAACAGTAGTTATGAGCATGATGTCAGTCCCTAGCACTGCCCCCAAGCCCCCCATTGCTCCTACCAAGTGTGTTCCGCACTGAACAGCTTTGCTAAAAGTAAGATAAAACCAGATAATCAGAGTGCAAAATGAGGCATAAGGGTTCTTTGAACTCAGTTGGACATTGTTAACATGGATTAATACTTAATATAGAAAAAACTTAACTTTAAACTTTTTTAGGGACACCTCAAACGACGCACCCAACCTTTATGGAGAAAAAAAATAAAGTGTATCAATGTTTATGTGCGTAAGAAGTAAGTAAGAAGTTCATACTCCAGTAAGAAGTCTGAAGATCCAACTGATATTATGTTAGTCAAGCAATAACACTAGCCATTTATAATAAATGAAGAAAGAAAAAAAAAATATATATATATATATATATATATATTTCAGATTGACATACAGTGAAGGTAAGGTTGAGAAGAATATCCAGCCTTGCAGTGGACAAATGCTCATCTCTCATCTGCTGCCCCAGGGGAAGCAAAAGGAGAGAAGTAGTGTGGACCTGTCATCTTTCTCCTTTATCTGCTCATTTCATAAAACCATCACTCCCTTTGACTCGCCACCCGTCCATTTTTCCAATGACAGCCAACCATTTTAGCCCTTCTTAATGCTGGACGCACACCCTCCCTCTTTCTATGTGCACGTTTACTACCACTATGCGCACTTCTCTGTTCTCGATGCTGTTTGACCGCCATTATTACTTTTCGGAAGAAGCGGCGTCATCTCGCGCACGATACTTTTTCATCCATAATCATTAGAACGGCTGTAAAAAGAAATGAGCACTCTCGCTGAGTCCTCACATAATGGACTTAAGCGCTGCTTGGAATGTGGCTGCTCACAATCATCAGCTATCATTATTTTTTATGACTTTAAGTACTGTGGCCCTTAATGTACATCCGTCCTCTCGTTGCATCGAAACCCAAAGAGGCGGGAGTAAGGGATGGGGGGCATCCGGTGATCAAACGGACCGCAGGTTTGATGCGTGCAAAAATTAGAACAAATTAGCCGAGTCGTTTGTCCAAAGAAGTGCTGCAATTACTAAACTGGACATAAATTCGTTCACTGCAAATGACGGCTATGGATACATTATAACATGGCTGGCAGGAACAAGATATCTTAAAGTTACAGTGTGTATTTTGTCTGTCATTGCAGCACGCGGTGCGGATAATGGATGGATGGATGGATGGATGCAGCATTCACAAGAGCAGCAGTACTGTTATTGAAAACTGTAATTTATAAAATAACCGGGATGATTATTACATTTAATTTAAATTTAAAACTCATATCGGTGATTCAGTGATGGTATAGCATTAGTAAAGGAACACTAATTATTTTTAGTGTAATTAGATGTAATTGGGACATGCACGTCATTATTATACATTTATCGCAGCGGGAGGAAGCGGACAACATAACAACCATGGCGGACGAGAACATGGAGAGCATTCAATGGAGGGAAATCGAGGTTTTTAATTTAACGAAGTTAAATATGCTCTGCCTCTGGTAGCACAATGACTTTAAAATAGTTACGCTCTGCCATGAACATCCATGAGTACTTACGCAACCACTGAGCGCATTGCAGGTGACCTCATGTGTCCCCTTCTGCAGCTACGGGACAGGTCACATTTAGGTGGAAATGTGAACGATCTCAGAAAAAGATCGTATTTCACCCAAATAATCGTAAATTGAGCATTAAACTCTGCAGAGTGAACCTAGCATTGGTCTCTGGTGAAGACTTCTTGTTGTTTAAATTTGAAAAAGCAGCATATATTTTTTAAATTCAGTATGTATTTTTTAGGAGAGAAAAACAGTAGTATTGGTGAGTAGGCTCTACAAAAAGTGACTTCAATACGCGCATAAAATATACAAGGGCCCGAAAGCCGTTGTTGAAAACACTTGGGGCCTGGATCAATCAGCACCCACGAGCTCAGAAACACACAAGAGACACACAGCACACAAAAACTGCACTCAGCGCTCACTGTGCTGAAACACACATAAAACACTTGAGAGGATCAACACTTCTCAGATAGCGTTTAGCCTGCAAACAACAGCCAATTACACAGACTCACAAGCTTTCAGCATCTGGCTCGATGCCATTATTATCGCATACTGGAGCAAACATGTATTTGTTCTCCTGATTGCTTCCGAGGTTAAACAAATTAGACATTTCTCTATTCAAAACATTTAATCTTAGATCACATGTGTCAAATCATGCCATAAATCATTTTATGTAGCTTGTGGAAGCTTAAAATGTCTGGACGTCTATCATATTATTATTATTATTAAATGGATTAAAAGAGTGATTCCACCAAAAACCGCATTTCCCACAATGCCTGTGAACTATGATATCCACAGTGACGGCACAACACCACGACTCACCAGCATATCTGTATCGATAAGTGGAATAGAGAAATAAATGGATTTCTCAAACACTGATATCAATTCATTCCCGGATTGCGCTCGTATCTATAATTGTTCGGATCTTCAGCAAATTTTCCAAACACACAATAACTGAAAATCGAATAATTTGTTCCTGGCCTCCCAAAAGCAGCCAAGTCAACCCTAAAGAGTGATAAAACCCATCTTCCCGATCATTAAAAACATATTCAAAATACAAAAATAACAAATAAGGTGATAATAAAACTAAAGCCTCGGTCTTTAGGAGTAAAGTCAGGAAATTCTCGGACTTGAATTTTTTTCTCATATGTCAGGCACAATTTTTACTCAAAAGACATCTCATATCTAAAATTTTTCATAGCTTAAGTAGCTTGTATGTATTTTCAGGTATCCCTGTATTTCATTAATAACATACAGTATTACATATGCGTAGTGACATTTTTCAATTGAACTGTAATGTTTGTCACATAAATGTTTAATACATTTAGAGTTCCTGAATTTCCTGGACTGTGAGATGCACCAGATTATGAAGGTGCAACCCCAACCTAGTATTTATAAGGCACACTGGACTATGAGGTGCAGGTGATCAAAACGACAGTACAGCTAGGTTTGGATAAAATATACATGTATTCAAATTTGAATAACTTATTTCATAAGCATAAGGACATCTGGTTTCACCACTAAAATTAAAAACACAAATTTAACATGTAAATCACAAGGGTACACTGAAAGACCACTCATTTAGTTTCTCAAAGGCAGAACAGTCAATATATGCAGTATCATTGGACATTCCAAACACTAGTTTGTCATTTTGCACTGAACATTACCTTTCACAAAATCTTCATTCAAGTAATTGCAAGACGTTTCATATTTTTGGACTGTTATTATTCAAACCAACAACAAAAGATAACAATTTGAATGTTGGCGTCTGAGCTGCCGTCAAAGTTCTGCACTATTCTTTGTTCTCTTTAAACAAAAAATAATTAACATGTTAACCACAAGAGGGCACTTGTACACCACTCTGTATGTTTCTCAATTGCAGAGCAGTTTCCATATGCAGTGTTACTTAATTGTAATTTTGCATTTACGATCGTTATCACCAGATTTTCTGGTATATAAGGGGCGCTGAATTATAAGGTGCACTTTTAAATATCTGGCCAAGTTGGGTTTTTTAGGTGGGCCTTATAGTCTGGAAAATACTGTACTTTAGTAGTTACATCTATTTTACATTATTACAGTGACAATTACAGTGACATTTATAGGTGACATCAATCTATTAGAAGGCAGCATTGAGCTTACTGATGTAGCCCTAGGTACAAAAAAAAAAGCTAGGTAATTTCAGTTGAGAGAGGTCTCAGTTTAACGCCCCTAGGTCACAGAGCGTCACTTTTCTTTCTTTGTTTTTCTTTTCTTTATCGTCAGGCACTTGCCGAGTCCGACCCTGAGCGTAACCCGAGCGCGAGGACTGTTAATCCGCCTCAACAAAGCTTTGGTGGGCCAAATCGTCATCAGTCAGGTAAAGCAAACTGTTCACATTTGTGTGTACACACAGGTGATAGGACTGACCACAGTGTGGGACAAGGCTGTGCAGTTGTGTGTTGAAGTGTCTGAACACAAGAGCAAAGACAATTGTTAAAACCTGTTCTTGTTTGCTTTTGTTTGTGTGTTGGTCTCATAAAGTTGTACAGAGACCCCTCGCTAGTTTGTGCTTCGGTGATCGGTGGTTCACTGCTTTGCGGATTTTGAATTTAATTGTCTTTATTGCCTTTGATATAAACGTATTGTGAATTATTTCCAGAGCAGACAGCACACAGCAAATGCTGAGGCAGGTGTAGGTTAAAGAGGGCATTGTGGGTTGGATGGGCGTGACTGTCTGTGTGCCCGACTGTAATAGGCTGGTGTATACTGTCAGTCAAACAGCGGGACGGGGCAGGCGCACAAGGCAATGTGTTCACCCAAAATAAACTAAAAAGCATGGTTACAGCTAGTAGCATTAAGGGCTCCATACGATGAAAATAAATTCATTAAATTAATCGGACTCTGAGGAAAGTCAGACAAGTGCATAGAAATGGTGATCACTCGCAGGTGCTTTGTGGATTGTTATCGGGTCGAGGGCGCCGGCGAGGCAGCGGCGCAGAGAAGGAGACACCGAGGCTGCAATTTTGGCCTGCTGCTACAGGCTAACAACTCTTAAGCCACAGAGTTGAGCCTCAAAATCTCCAACCGCAGATCTATTACCCATAATGGATGACTTGTAGCTATAACTCGTAAGAACTACTTTTGTGACTTGTATTTTAATCATCACAGAAACCTGGTTCAACTTTAGGTTACCCGATGCTAGCGTGCAGCATTGCGCCTCGATGCATTGCCATCGTTTTCAGCAGAGCGAAAAACAGCGACACTGCCATTGCAAGCAATTAGAAACAATTGCTCAGAACAGTAAAATTATTTGGTAGACACTGGCCCTAAATTTTGTTCATAGGTTGTGCGTTAACAATAACCTCCTGTATACCATCGAAGAAGAACCAGCCTCTGGTCAAAGCAGTGGTACTGAAATGAAATACTATAATTTACAGAATCGGATGTAATTTAATTAAATTCATATTGGTGATTTGGTCTGTTTACTTGCTGATACAAGACCTTAAAATAGTACATCACTGGCATCAGAATAACACTGTTTTTTTTTAGTCTAATTAGATGATGAGCAAATGTTTTTTGCATTAAACGCCTGTCTTGATTACAATGCTGTGTTTGCCGTGGCATTGCCTTTCATAACTAGTGTTTTTATGAGTGAATATCATCATAGATCTAGTTTTTTGATTTTGCTCTAAAATGCACCTGATTTTCACGTTGGAATTTAAAATTTTCTTCCAGGGGAGCATGTCTCCAGACTCCTGCCCTAGACTGTCCACCCACTAGGGCCTCGTACAATTCGATGGGAAACACTGTATCTGTTTTTTCCTCCTCCCATACATGTTTTTTTTATTTTTGACAACATGCTTACACATTAAGTCATTTGTATTGGATTTCTGTATGAACTTTTAAAGCCCAGTTGGCCCAAAGAGCGAAGGAAGTGAGCTCAGACCTCATGGACGGGTCACACTCCAGCTGTGTTCCGTGTCATTTAGGAATACAGAAAACACATTTAAGGAAAATCAGATGTCTGTGTTGTTTCACCATTATGATTCTGTCGCTGGAGCATATCATACATTTTCTGGAATTTTAGGAGCATTCTTTCAAATATAGACAAGGATGTGTTTTATGACCACTGGTGTGTACAGATAGATGGTGCTTGAACCCCTGTCCTAAAGCCTTCTCAAATGGAACGTTTCTTAAAAAGGGGACTGTGTAATATTTAACCACTAGATGTTGCTTTCGGTGTAGTGCAAGTGAAAACCAGTGGTACAAAGAACAAGGAAGAATACAAACTACTTAGACTCAAAGTGACCTAACGGCAGTTTTTTTTTCTCATTACTTATTTTTTTACCCAGCCTTTTGCCATTTTTTGCGTAGCCGTAGGAGGAAGACAGAGGACAATCATACCAGCTCCCGCTAGGTAAGGCTCATGTTATGTAAAATAAATGCAAAGTTCTTAACAGACAAGTATTTAATAACAGATATATTTGATGATAGATACATGAAGACTGTGTATTTCTGCTTATTTTTAAACCACTAGGAGGCAGTAAATAATTCACACTGTCGGTTTTTATATATATATATATATATATATATATATACATATAAATACATAATAATTAATAGCTTATAGACATCAGGGTATTTATAAAATATACCAATACGACTGGTGCAGAATGTTCAAGTTTAAAGGTGGGGTGTGTTGCTTGGTTTGAAGTGTCTTCAAAAAGTTAAAAGCACAATTTCTTTTCTCTGTTAAGTATGTGCTATCAATGCCCAACTGAATTATCCATCCATCCATTCATTCATCCATTATCTGCACCGCTTATCCTCAGTAGGGTCGCGGGGGTGC
Organism: Urocampus carinirostris; assembly: GCF_059441175.1. Lineage (NCBI taxonomy): Eukaryota > Metazoa > Chordata > Actinopteri > Syngnathiformes > Syngnathidae > Urocampus > Urocampus carinirostris. The sequence goes on from NC_142364.1 coordinate 30,438,698, forward strand.
TGGAGCTCATCCCAGCCATCTCCGGGCAGTGGGCAGGGGACACCCTGAACTGGTTGCCAGCCAGTCGCAGGGCACACAGGGACAGACAATTCGCTCGCTGATTCACACCTAGGGACAATTTTGACCGGCCAATTAACCTGACACGCATGTTTTTGGGATGTGGGAGGAAACTGGAGTGCCCGAAGGAAACCCACGCAAGCACGGGGAGAACATGCAAACTCCGCACAGGAAGGTTGGTGGCTGGATTTGAACCCAAGACCTCAGAACTGTGCCGCACACGCGCTAACCACCGCGCCGCCGCGCTGCCCCAAATGAATTAAAAGAGATTAAAAAGAAATTATACTGCGCCTATCTGCTTTTATCTTACTTTTAGCTCTGCTGTTCCGGGCCTCACTACACATTAGAAAAAAGAGGGGTTAGAAGAAATTATTTCATGCTTCTTCCCATTTTTTTTTGTTAGTGTAGCCTTAATATAGTAAAAGTAAGAAAAGGCCCGAGTTTCAAGTTTATTAGTACTTGGGGAATAAGCAATCGTGACTTTAAGCCAGTAAATGGCAGCAGAGAGTAGCAAAAATTCAAGTTCCAAATCCCATCTTTAAGATGTTTTTCTTTTTTACAAAATCAAGGTAAAAAAAAAACATTAAAATGTCCTTTTGAAAGAGACAGTGTGTATATTTTTTGACCACTAGATGTTGCTGTATTGTGTAGTGAAACCGAAAAACAGTACTAAAAAGCACAAGAAAGAAAGCAGACTGTGACCGAAAAACATAATTTTACTTCTCATTTTTACCTCAACCTTTTTGAGTTTTTTTGGGGGCACCCATAGCAGCATGACAATTATGTCAGCTCCCTTTTGGTTAGGCTCATGTTATGTGAAATAAAAGCTTATTTCTTAACATCAAGCATTTAAAAAAAGCATGCCTATATGACAGTAAATGCATTCTTATTATTTAAATCAAATATTGTTTTTAAAATGAATGATTATTAAATAATACACACTGTCCCTTTAAACTATTGCAGTTGAAAGAAAATTTTGCACATTAGTAAACCTAAAATGTTTAGCATTGGCATTTAAAATATTGATCTGTTGTGTTAAATGTAGAAAACTAAGTAGCCTAACTAATTTTACAAATGTGAATCATAAAACATTATATTTATACAATTATTTTGTACTTCAATTGGTAAATTTGCTCATAGAAAACAGTATTCTCCAAAATGTATGTGGAAGCCAGATATCTGGTTGAGTAAAGTGTTTTCAAAAAGACCCACCAGCAGGAACATTAGGTGATAAATTGATTTTTGATGAAAGCTTTCTCATTATCTCACATGTCCGCATTTCATTATCTTAGCATGTGACTAAAATCACAAGATGGGCACAGTGGAATCCAAATGAGTACATGCAGATAAGTGCAAATGAGTCATTTTATCCACCAAATATTTGTTTCTGTAAATTGTTTTTATCATATTTTCTCTTTTATGTCTCTATTAAGAGTTAATCCTGGAATGCCATGTTTAAATATATAGTGAAGACAATTCTAAAACATTTTACGTCACTGGTTTGTTTACTGGGCAGCACAAGAGTTTAATGGTTAGCGCATCCGCGTTTAAATCTAGGTACCAACCGTCCTGTGTGGAGTTTGCATGTTCTCCCCATGCTTGCGTGGGTTTCCTACGGTCACTGCGATTTCCTCCCACATTCCAAAAACATGCCCGAAGATAGCTGGAATAGGCTCCAGAACCCCCCGCCACCCCCTGACCCGTGCAGATAATATTTGGATGGATGGATGGTATGTTTACATACAGGAAATAGTTTGATTGAAATCAGAATTCAGATTTCTGTACAATCCAAATAATCAGTTTACATGACAAGCGACTAAAACTGTAGTTGTTTTCTCCCCACTTTGAAAGTGAGATTTGTTTCTGCACAGTGTCTGTTTACAAAATATCCCCATATATCGCTAGCCAGAAACACTAAACTTTATATATATCCTTATAACTGTGGGAATTTTGCTCTGGTAAAAGAAAAATACACAGGCTAGGTTGTTAGCATTCAGTGCTACCAGATATACATGCAATTTTTAATCTTGCATTTATCAAGACATATCATTTTTAGATCTTGATTAAATGCCCAATATATGTGTGGATCTGAACAATAAATGTCTGAATCTGTTTCAGACATAAAGGTAATATGTAGGATACATTTTCAGTTGCAGAAGTTCCAGTTACAATTTTACCCCTGGGAAAACGATAGCTTTATCTTTTTGGCATGGCCCATAATAAATGCGTATAATTGACACATAATCAATGCAAAAGTACACATTTAATAGTGCCCTGTGTTAGTGTAGCATGCACTTGTCCTCTTGGGCAATGACACTTCATAGGACAAAGACATACAAACTTAAGCCACGTGCCATTAATCACGAAGGAAGAAAAGCACTGGCAAAGTGAAGCTACTAGAGAGCAGTGTCAGCTTCATTTTTAAGCATACTTGTTGTGAAACACGGCAACAATTTTAAGCATTTACAAACCCTTCTTCCAAAATTCAAGAACTTTTCAATCCTTGAAAAACGAACATTAACATTCAAGCATTTCAAGCACCCGTATGAACCCTGTTATTTGCATTAAATTAACACGTAGAGTGGCCCATAAATCACACGACACAACACATAAATAATAAAATGTGTTACCAACACTTTTCATAATAAATTTTAAGCAATTTTATGGATTTTTTGTTACAGGCCAAACAAAGACTTGTGCCTACACATCAAGTTAAAAACGTGCTCGCGAGTAACAGAAACACAAATCTCTTGGCTATGTCAGGACGCACACCATCGCATATCTAACATCATTCTTTGAGTGTGCCACTCTCACTTCAAACAAGGGCTGCATTCAATCACTCGCTAGCTTGAGCTCTAAAAACCTTCTCGGGCACTGCTGACTGGGCCCTGGGGCCTCACGTCACGACAGAACTACTCAAAACCATAAATGGAGCGACGCGACGGGGTGGTCAAGCACTTAGAGGGCTCGCTAGGCTAAAATGACAAGTCATAGATTCTGACTGGGCAACGGCTGATAGGCACATCTGCTGTCGTGCTAAGTGGGTGGCGCTGATGGCGGACACGCCACTATTGCATTATAATCCCGTGGATGAGTTTTGAAATGGGCCCAAGTGGTTTCAAAGCGCAGAAGGGAGTCGTTCTGACACAAACATGAACCAAAGAGTCCTTGACGAGTTAAAAAGTGTGACTTGGCTCCATTGTTGATTTGGGGGATTAAGATAGTAGAGAGCCGGCACTCTGGTCGACTGGCCAACGCAGCCAAAAGTCAATCGGATTATACTGATGGGGATGAGTATAACAGGCTGTACTCATTCCTAAAATCAAGATTAAACAATTGTTAGTAGACACAGTTTTCTTAGATCTAAACGTGTTGCATTATTCTGTATCAGGTGTGTCAAACCCATTTTAGCCCGGGGCCACATGGTAGATAAACCATTCTCACGGAGGGCAAACTAGTTATGTAATGGTTAAAACGTGTGCCTTAGCTGGAGCGCAAAGGGTAGTTTTGGAGGCTCACAAATACATTATGATTCAGGGATGTAAGATTATTAAAGTGTTTTTATTCCTCATGATGATTTACTTTCACTTGTGTCATGATTACTGATGTAAATCAGCTGCCGCGGGTTCTGATTGGCTCCCTGTCAGTATTTAAACCCTGTCCTGTCAGTTCCCTGTTGTCAGTCCGTCTGCGAACCTCAGTTAACATTAGGCAAGCCTTTTTCGGCCGTGACTGGCACCTGTTTTTTTGCTCCCGTCTGTCCCCCGGCTTCCACCCGTTTTTGATCCTGACCACGTCTACTCTCCCGTCCCGGATTTCAACCTCTTTTTGTCCCCGACCACGTATACTCTCCTTTTCTGGCTTACGACTCGCTTACGACCCCGACCACGTTTTTGCTCTCCTGTCCCGGCTACTGACCCATTTTTCCGTTCCCGAAACCGCCATTTCTCGCCACAGAAGATCCACTTCCGCGTTCAGAGCGACCTGCTTCCCGTGTCCAGCAATCACCGGATCGTGGGCGCAACCCTTTCTCTTTATTCCAATAAAACTTGTGAGAAACGCAACGCAAGTGGGTCCTGTTTCTCCGGGAAACGTTTCCAAAATACGAAATTGGTGTACGAGTGTCTGCCATTAGAGCGCAGCTTAAAGGTACAATAAATTGTTTAAAAATGATTAATTTTTATTTTGTAATCTTTATTATTGGTACAGTAATCTCTGACTATAACGCGGTTTGCTTTTCATGGTTTTGCTACATCATGGATCTGCACCTGTCATGATTACGATGTGAGGCACCTGAGCCTGTTCCTTTGGCGCCAACTGCCTCGGACGCCGATTGGCTACCTGTCACTTTTTATACCCCTGTCTCCCTGTCACCGGTTGTCAGTCCGTCTGCGAACCTCAGCTTACGCTAGGCAAGCTTTTCGACCCTGACTCTGTCCTGTTCTGATTCCCGTCTGTTTCCTGGCTCAGACCCGTTTTCTGATCTCGACTTCGATTTTGCTCCCCCGTCCCAGCTACTGATGTTTTTTTCCACTCTCGACACCGCCATCGCTCGCCACGGAAATACCACTTCCGCGTCCGAGCAGCCTGCTCCCCGCAACCAGCAACTTACAGATCGTGTGTACTATCCTTTCCCTTCTTCCCAATAAAACTAAGAGAAACGCACGCATGTGGGTCCTGTCTCCATTCTGGTCCTGATAGCACCGAGCAATGTGTTCTGCATTTTAATTGGCTAAACAGTCTCCCAGCTTATTATTTTTGACAATACACTAGTTATATGTAAAAATAAATAAATAAATAAAAATGTACACAGTATTTTAATAGTCAAACCAAGGCTTTCCTTTGGTTTATGTGTATAAAAAAGCTTTTAATCGTATAATAGTTGTAAAAAAGAAAAAAAAGGTTTTTCGTATCAAGGGTTCTTTTTAGGACGTAGCCCCCACAATTAACGAGGGGTTACTGTATATTAATGTTTCTCATCCACACATTTCAATTATTGTTGTTGTTCAGCTACACGTTTCATTATGATTTTGGGTACATATTTCTTTTAGTACGTGACTATTTTAAAGCAGTTTTAGGGGGGTCGGTTTATAAGCAATGTTTATGCAAGTATGTACAGTAACTTAAATTATTCTTTATTGATTTTGATACACTGATGTTTTGCAAATGTCCCACATGGAGGACATAATCGTATATAATTGTAGCATTAACAAGATGACACTTTGAGACTTGCTCAGTTGTCAGGAGAGTCAAATCTGCCTATCAATTTCTTTAAAATACTTTCTGCACACTTTTCCACTAAATAAAAAAAAAAACTTTCAAATAAATATTGCAGAAACTTTTCCTCCGAAGGAGGACATCATTACTAGTATATTTTAGAGACTTCTGGCTTCCTATAAAATCGCTGAACCCTCCATAACTTAAGCCGAAAACTGTCAACCCCAGTTTCTATTCAGTAGAAAATCACCAAAATACTAGGCAGTATTTTTTTTCCCATTTTTGTGTGACAGTTAAGATAAGTCGTGCTGCACTCCTACGAGCAAAGATCGGAGCCTGGTTTGAGGTACTGAAAGAAATGGTGAGGAGTGATGTGAGTCACAGAGGAGGGCCTCAAATTGGGTTCTAATCTGCATGGACTCAAGTGAAGGTGTCGGCCTAAAGTGCCGGCCTGTCAGCGCCGAAATCCTCTACAGTTTCCTCCTTCATCTTCAAATTCCTCTGATTAAACGGCAGGTAGTGGAGAAGGGGGGGAAAAGAGACCGTTGAGGGGAGTTAAGCCACTGTCTCAGGAACGTCTGCCACTGAGGTCCGATAAACTTATCTCTGTGTTTTTTGTGTGCCAGATAAATTCCATTTGTTTTTCATCTGTCCTCTTGATTTTTGGTCTGACAGGTTTGAGTGAGCTTGAATCTCACATAGGACTGCAACGATTAGTCGCGGTCCCTTTACAGCAGTGTGAGGGTTTTCTTATCATCGAATAGCTTTCAAAAAACATGTACTACACTGGAGCGCTGGTTGCTGGATTTTGGCCTTTGTACGCCAATGTCAATATTGCATTAACACCAGATTTTTGCAGCTAAAAGTCATTTGCCACATTAACAATATTATGGTTGTGTTTCTGATTAGTTTCATGTTATCTTCATTGGAATTTCTTTTCATCTCTTTCTTTTCTAAGCGACCACAAACTTTTGAATGTTAGTGTATATGTACAAAAAGCCAGACAAGCAGAGTGTTTGGGCAGGTGAGAAGGGGAGCGGGTGATGTGGTCTTCCCTCCCGAAAATGTATGAAAGTACTGTATGGAGAGGCACTTAGGATAAAAGCTGGCTCAATGTTGCCACAGAACAAAGGAGGAAAAGAGACAGGCGGACAAAACGTCTGTAGATAGGAAATGGACTCTCTCTCTTCTGCGGGTTCTTCCCGTCTTCATGTTCTGCCTGGATGTAGGCCTCTCATCCCTCATAATCCCTTCTTCAAATACAGATGAGTAATTCCTGACACATCGCCACATTGTACAACTTGCCCCTGCCTGCTGGGGATTTACTTCCAGACTCAGTTCTACACGCACATAAGCACACACACAGTGAGTGAAAGCATACGCATGTCATAGCGGTATATTGAATTTGTTATATTTGATTTGCAAAAGACTGATTGTGGGAAAGAAATAGTGATATTGAACCTGCAGCCAGTGACATGCGGTGAGTCCGATTTAAATAAATGAACGTAGATCTTAATAACCATTTGATTAGCGGAGCAAAAAAGCAAAATATTAACTTTAGCATAGATCAAAAACTGGTATTATCTCAAAGACAAACAGGGTTCAAACGTTTTTTTATCAAGGGCCCATCACCACACTAAACAAGCGTGCAAAACTGTAAAATACATATCTTGCGACATTTTAGGGAATTTATGTTGCTAATAAATGTTAAAGTTGCACTACTTTTTATTGAACTATTGTTATGAAGCATTTTTTTTTTTCATTATTATAACTTAGACCAGTCTTTAAGTACTGTGTGGTTCATATTTTTATCTTTTTATCCCGTCTTTTATCTTGTTTTCCTTGTTACATGTTTACCCCGGAGTGGCATGTCTAAGCTCCTTGCATATAATTATTCACCATGATGTTATCAATGACAATTAAAACAATTCTATTCAATGTACTAATGGGACACTGTGTAATATTTGTATGTATTGTAGGCCTATACATCTTCTCATCCAGTTGCCACTGTTTCAAAAAGACACATATCAATTCTTAGCCTTTAATTTTTTTTTTAAATTGTAAACACTACATTCATGCAAAAAAATAAAAAAGGATAAATCACAAAAATGGAGACAATTACTTTTACAATGGCAACAATAATTTGCATCTGCGATTAAATGAACATGCTGACATTGACATGTATGTGTCAAGAACCGGAACAGGAGGAGGACCCAGATGTGTAACCCGGTGATCGAATGAAAGTTTTTTAAAGCTCAATAATGTATTTAATATAACAATGTCATATAAAACCATCATAGTTTTCTTTTCTTTTCAATATTTGATACAATAAGAAACAAAACATCTATTTTTTTTTTATCATTGGAGTAATATTATTCAGTGTTGGTTTTCAGTTTAATTTGGAAACTTTTTATTTGAGATATTCAAATATATGTGTGAGTTAATAATTATATAATTTATTTTGATCAGTTTCGATATGAAATAAAAATAATAATTTTAAATACATTGCATAGTCAATTACCTTCGATGTATTTTCGTTTTCCAGAGTTCCGTTTAGCAGAGTAAATGACGTCACACGCTAAGCCGGGAATCGGAAAGGAGGTTATCACCGGTAGCTACCGGTTGCTCCAGGTAGCTCCACGTTAGCGTCCGAGATGCTAGACAGATTCAGATTCAGATTCAGATTCAGATTCAGATCTACTTTATTGTCATTCTAGTACACGTGTATACAGAACGAAATGTCGATGGATCTGACTCCCACAGTTTCCCTCAGTGTCCTTCAGTGTACAGATATAAATAAAGCTGTATTGTGTTATTTACCATAGTGCCGATAGTGCAAGAAGAGACGCTAACCAGATGTGCAAGATGGGCAGTCAGGTTAACAAGTCAGGTACACAGTACCATTATATTGTAAACAATAACACTGTAAGTAATAACACTGTAAGTAACAATAGTGCAGAGATCAAATGTGCAAGGAGTGGCAAGCTATAAAAAAAACTGCCACTAGTGCAAAAGCCACGTTTCCGTAAAACACGGCAAACTGCACTCCCTGTACGCTTTGACGTTTTTCACCAGCACAGCCAGTTCGTCGGTCTTATTTGGTAGAGAGTTACCATGATTACGGACGGTACAGAATACTTATAACGCCGCTAGCCGCTTAGCCTTAGCTCCGGCACTGCATCCACGATAGGGCCCCCTCATCTTGCCGGCGCGAGAATTCTTCAGGGCAAGGAGTTGATTCCTCGGATAAACGTATTTTTGTGCGTTAAAACCCATAACAATAGGATAGAAAGTAATCCAAAGTGTACGGAAGGCACCGAAGACTTATAAAAAAAAAAAAAAAAAAACATATTTTTTGTGACCCAACCGTAACACCGTAGTGGGTTCAAGAAAACCATACTCATTACGGCAAAACCGTAGTAGTTAGCAGTCATGCAAGCAGGACGAGATAGAGGGTAACGATACCAGACACTGGAGATCAAAATCAAACAGGACAAAATAGACGGGAATGATACCAGACACTGAAGAACGATAATAAACAGGACAAAATAGACGGGAACGATACCGGACAGGAAACACAAGCAGGAAACCGGACAGAGTCAAAACACAAGTCTTGCGGGTGCGGAGGTCTGTTGACAGACTGACGAAGGGTGAAAGAGAGCACTGAGCTTAAATAGGAGGGAAGCCAATCAGACAACGAGCCGCAGCTGGCGCTAAACGGGTGGGGCCAATTGGCAGCCGTGACAGTATGTTTGATATTTATATGTTAATTTATGTCTTTAAATAGCCCATTCAATCAATTGGGTTTTGAAACACATCGAATGCAAAGTAAAACAGTCTCTTTGTTTAAGCACTAAATCTGATGATATACAATCAAAATAGATACGATAATTTACGGTAAAGCCTCATTGGCAATTCCACATTTTTCAGAATATAGCGGCTTATAAGCCACACTTTCAAACTTCAGGCCAAATTGGGGTTATTAAGTGCGCCTTGCAGTCTGGAAAATATAATACTATGTAAATCTTAGATCTAATCTATTCAGGACAAGTCACTTTTTACATTCTCAAATCATCACCTTTGTCAAAGTTTAAGGGTGGCCTTGATTTCAAACACAGCTACAGAGACAGGAAATGTCTCCCACGGGGTTAGGGTTTCCCTCTTGCTTCTATCTTTTTTTCACTGTCTGCTTCCGACTAATGAGCATGCAGTCTGCTGGCACATGGCCCGTCTCCATCAATATGCACCTATTTGTCTTTGTACTGCTTGTGTGGCAATTTGATGAGCCTGTGATGAATGTGTACTCTAATTAATCAATAGATAGCGTAGGTTACTCCGTGCAAAACAGAGATCTGAGTGCAGCAAATGCAGAGTTCTTGGAGGGTGGGGGTGTGTTGGGGTTCGCGAGTTGTGAAGAATGGGGCACAGATGTCTCTTGACTCTTTGACCATGTGAACTAATGGCTCAAACAGCCGGGAGTTGTGTGTATTTGATACGAACCATAGTAAAGAGTTTGTTTGAAACATTGTGCAAAGTTGTGTAGTCTAACTGCCTGTTTACAATGCATTGTTGTCAGGTTTCTTGACACTAGTGGTAAAAAATGGTATGTTTGTTACATTTAATTACATTCAAAGGAACTATTCCTGGTTTGAGCAACCCAAAATGTTGAAAAACCCGTATTGGACCAAAAAATAAATGTTTGGTGCCATAAAGAATAATTTATGAAAGCCCTATAAGGAAGGTAACACATACCGTATAAATATATACTGTATATATGTATATTAGCCACTAGAGGGGCAGCACGGCGACGCAGTGGTTAGCGCGTGTGCGGCACAGTTCTGAGGTCATGAGATCAAACCTCATGTTCTCCACGCACTTGCGTGGGTTTCCTCCAGGCACTCTGGTTTCCTCCCACATTCCAAAAACATACATGTTCAGTTAATTGGCCGGTACAAATTGTCCCTAGGTGTGGATGAGCGAGCAAATTGTCCGTCCTTGTGTGCCCTGGCAACCAGTTCAGGGTGTCTCCTGCCCACTGCCTGAAGATAGCTGGGATGGGCTCCAGCACCCCCGTGACCCTACAGAGGATAAGCGGTGCAGAGAATGGATGGATGGATGGATAGCCACTAAGAAGCACAAAAAAGCTACTTGTTGTTGACTCCCGGTCCTTTCAAAAAAAACATTTAAAAAAAATAGTGGGTTTTTTTTTCCATTTAATGTTATTTCTTTTATTTTTTTGTGGAGTAAGCTACAGGTGAAACCTACAAGCAGATATCCAACAGTAATTGCAGTTGCCACAACACAAAGATTTCTTTTATTAGCAATGATATGTAGGGTTTTACAATTATTTTCGAGATTATTTGATGAATTGGATGATAAAAAAAATGTTTTGATTTCAAGTCTTTGTACAGCAGGGGTTTCCAACGTGGTGCCCGCAGGCACAGGGTAGCCTCCAAAGAACCCCTGACTGGTTCTGAAATTATAGCATGGGTCATTGTGACATTTTTCAGGAAATTTGATGTATAACTGGCATGAAGCTTATTGGTTGACTGAGCCTATTTTGACCTCTACAAATTACAACCTGGTAATAACAGTAATAACGTGTTATTTTAGAAATGCTTATCAAAAAAGTAGCCCTTCATCAGCTTCAAAAATATATATATCTGAAATTCATTTAGATTTTTCATTATCTAAATCGTGCCTCAATGGTTTACGAAACTTATTTTAAGAATACAGTGGCCCCACTAAACACGGGATTAATTAATTCCGGATCAACCTCGTATCTAGAATTTCTATGAATTTCCCCCAGAAGAAATACGTGAAAATCACTTAATCAGTTTTCCGCCTCCCAAAAGTTAAGCCTAAATACCAATAAAATACATCCTCCTGATCACTAAAAACACAGTCAAATGGAAATTGAGCATACATAAACAGTAACAAGATATATAAGATGATATTAACGATATAAAATGTGAGTTTGTTAATAGCACTTACACATTACTGCAGTGATTGGCGCTACAGCCACTCTAAAGGCACTTTTTGGAAATAAAATGTTAACCACATTTGGTGTACCATCTTTTTGTGAATATCTAATGGAACAATGTGGGAAACTGCGTAATATAGTCAGATGCGCCTTATCTATGTTTAATATTCCTTCACAAATGTATTGGGTGCGTTTCATGATTAGGTATACTATAGAAACAAAATAATTGGCTTGAGAAGACATCAGAAAGATAAACAACTCTGCAACCCTCAAAACCAGGAAGTCAAGAGATGGACATCAGCTCAGAGTTAATCCTGACTAATGACAATAAGGATCCATTTCTCAATATAAACATGACACTGACCACATCATTGAAATGACATCAAGTCTGGCAACGACCCACTTTTGAAATGAAATTAGACCCAGAAACATGTCAAGTGGAGAAACAAATCTCTGTGCTTATGGAAACAGCAATGTTTCATCCGCACCCTCATTAATCACATCTCTTCTCTGGGTTGTCCATCCAAGCGAAGTCGTTCGGTCACCGTGGTGAAAAAAAGCATTTTTACGAGCCTCGATGTAAAAAGGAAGGGCGTCTCGAATAGACATGAATCATAATCTTATAAGCCATGTTGAGTATATCAGTGCGTATAAAATACCGTAAATAACCAACTACAAGCGCTTAACAGCGGTGCGGCTTATTCCTTTTTTTCATGGCGCGAAAAACATAAAATTAAATGAATGAGCCATTTAGAGATTATATCGAATTATTAATCGGAAGCTCTGTTATTGTATATCAACATGGAATTTACCAGAAGAAAAGCGTATGATTCGGCATTTAAGTTAAAAAATATCATTCTGGCAGTTGAAGTAAATCCAGTTGCCACCCGTTAACTTAGCATAAATCAATCATGTATGGAATGTATCTTTAAGGTTTATGTAAGTATGTTTAAGGCTTGTATAAGTAACCTGTATTGTTTTGTACTAAAACAAACATTTGATAACATTATATGCTCTATAAAAGATAAATAAAGTTAAGTTGACCTTACTTTTGGAAGATGAGCTTCAAGAGTTAGGTGACGTCATCCTCTGAGGTAAAAAGTGGCCGAAAAAAAGCAATCCAACAATTTTCTCAACCGTATCAAGCTTTCTTATTCCACTTTCATTTCAAAAGAAATGGCTCGCCTCCTCTTTACAATTTACACCAACCATATTAAATGGAGGCACAAGATATTAAACAATACAAATGTCAAAGTTCTTAGCGCGCTGGAGATACAGTACAGAATGTTTACACACGAACTATAAAGAGGGAGTGTATTTCTTCTTCGGGGTGGATGCTGGGTGACCACTCACAGTGCCACGCGGTGGAAAAAAGCACTTCAGTACTATCTTGTACTCGGAAAAAGGTGCGCACAATACAAAATCTAACTTACAGCAATGTCCGGATCATTTTTGACATCCCTATTGTTGCTTTCATATGTACCGTTTTTTGTATGTCAAATGGTCGTAAGTAGGGGAGCGTCACGAGTTTCCATAGTAAGTGACAAGGCGGCTACAAAATAATCGTTAGTCGCACCGTTCCAGTAAAAAAGTGCAATCCTCCCCAGAACAATCCTATTTATGTTTGGAATGAATCTCTAACCACTTGACCTTAGAGGTTGCTATATCGGTCTGACCACAATGCGCCGACCCAAACAAATATCCGATATTGACCAGTTTTCTATCCAGTCAATACTGGCTGTCTGGCTGGATCCGACTGCTATGCTTTTAATGGGGTGTCGCGTGTGACCGTATCGAACTGTTTGTGAGCATCTCCTATCATCTGCCACATGTGCCGAAGAATGTCCTTGTGTTGGGGGGATGCATAGCAGAGACATCCGGATAAAGTGCTGCATCTGTGTGCTGATAAAGCAGCTAACACACTCACTCAGACACCTAAAGCAAATCTTCCACAAAACAGATAGCACACTTGAGGTTATCTCCAACTGTGTCTTTATCATACTCAATTTTCCATAGAATAATTCAGTGTATGTAAAACACATTTTGATACGTTCTGTTGTTATTATTATACTTGTGATTAAAAATTTAAAATATTTATCAGAAATTATTAATAAATACAAGTTATTTGTAAAATTGTAATGTATTACACCGGGTATGAATCTCAGAAAGTACTCGATTAAGGCAAATGCAATTAAAAGGTATTAATGTTGAATATCATAAGAAGTATTCTTCGAAATCTGAATGAGAAATTTAGAAGCATGTGGATTATACAGATAGTGTCACAAATGTTCAATAGGCGCACCGCCTGAGACACCTCATATAAATTAAGTCGGTAATTCAGCTCCTGCAAACACACTGAAGCATATTTTGGGTAGTCTCCAGCAGCTTACTGCCTTTTTTATACAAATTATATGCTCATGAGTTAGTATAGGAAAATATGCATTTATTATGATAATACTTTAATAATATTCAATGTATATCTATTTTTTTAAATACCCTTTATATTCAGCGAATAAATAAAAATATTTATATATTTTACTTTGGTTATTCGCCTTACTCATTTTCTTTAATTCTTTTGAAGTATCATATACATTCATCATTTTTGTTTCGTTAACAGATTCGTAATACTAAAACAATTATATTTGATAACTGTATATTTAAATACCAAAAAAAAGAGGAAGGAAACCCACACAAGCACGGGGAGAATATGCAAACCACACAGAGGTAGGCTGGTAGCTGGATTTAATCCCATGACTGTCATGATTACTCATCGCCCTCACCTGTGCCCGCTCGTTTGGCGCCAGCTGCTGCTCATTGCCTGATTGGTTCCGCTCCTAATTAAACTCAGTACTCCATTCACTCCTTGTCAGTCCGTCAGCAAACCTCCGCATACCCAAGGCAAGCACTATTTGACTCTGGCTCCCGTAGGTCCAGTCGTCAACTGTATCCTTCTCGTCTGTCCCTGACTTCCTGATCTCCCGCTCCGGCTACTTGACCCGTTTTCGCCCACCGACCATGCTCTGATCTCCCGCTCTGGCTACTTGACCAGTCTTTGCCCACCAACCACGCTCCGATCTTCCGCTCCGGCTACTTGACCCGTTTTCGCCCACCGACCATGCTCTGATCTCCCGCTCTGGCTACTTGACCCGTCTTTGCCCACCGACCACGCTCTGATCTCCCGCTCCGGCTACTTGACCCGTTTTTGCACACCGACCCTGCTCCGACCGCCCGTCCCGGCAATTCCACTCGTTTCCGCATTCCGACCACGCTCCGATCCCGTGAGCTCCTTGCTCCTCCTGCCCAACGAGCACCGAATCGCTGTTGTTTGTTTGCCCGCACTTGACTTCCTCGATTCTCCAATAAAGCTTTGTGTGAAACGTTACGCGTTTGGGTCTACCACCTGTTCTGGTTCTGACAATGACCTTAGAACTGTGGTGCACACGTGCTAACCACAACGCTGCTGTGCTGCCCTGACTCAAAATCCCTTATTATTAAATAAAGAGAAAATAATCGGTTTATAACAATTGTCTTATTAACATTATGATTAAATGGTTATTTGTAACTTATATAATATAAACAATTGTATTTCAAATACATTTTTTTTTTTAAATCGTTACATGTATTATTTTTTTATTAATTCGTTTTATTCATTACAATTTTCATTTTATCAATAAACTAGTTGTGTACATTTATTATTTATGGAGGTTACATTTATTTTTTACAATCAATAAATGTGTTCATGTATTATGAATTACTTTGTTTTTACAAATATTTTATTGAATTATCATTATTTCAATTTCTTGTTTTATTATTTAAAAATAAATGTTCATCGTTATCTTTTACAAAGGACCCTGTGCACAGCCTGTGAGGTAAATTATTTTCGGAGGGGGAAATTAACTAAAAAAATTGTTTTGATATTTTATAGAACCTCGGGCTGTCGTCTTAGTGGGAATTTAGCCTCTCAACGAGTCACGTTATTCATTCAGCGCAAGCAAATCCGGTTCAGTCAGTGCTTTCATCTGCGCAAACATGGCCGACTCTCCAGAAAACATTCTCTCCAGCCAAAGTTAATCTTTGAACAGTTTTCGCTCCAAGTGCTTTGTTGAAAGAGCAACTGTTGAGGAACCTCCCCAAAACTTGTTTTTTGTTTAAAAGTGTCAAATGCGGGGTCGGAAACATATGGCTTGCGAGCTAAGACTGGCTCTTTTCATTAGTGCATCTGACTCTGAGATAAAATTCACTATTTTAACGCATTTATGGCAAGAGTTCAATATCGTGTTATTACCACTAGCTACTTATTTACTTTTAAGGTGGCCGAGATTAAATGTCAATAGGATTTTTTCTGTCTTCTAAGCCAATGAAATCTATTAGAAAACACATTCCAGTGTGACATATGCCTTCTTCCACGTTATTTTTTTTCAAGCGTATGGCTGGCCCAAGTTAAGAAAATATGACGAATGATCAACGATGTGCATGAAGAATGTTTGCAGATTTCAATGACGTTAAAGATTCACATCGATAAAACGGAATAGAGAACGAATAATGGCATCGCAATTCCCAAGGTTATAACTGTTTCCACGTCGCATAACTAAAAGTGAAAACCTCTGTGTCCTTCTGGTTTGGTAGCACTTAATTACATTTTTACATAAGAACGCTGTTCACACCTTGTTTTGAAACCATCGTTCACAATAAAAATGAGGCTCATAATGAACTTCAATGTTTTAAGCAACTGCGGGGGGGAGAGAAACGTTAGGTGAAATGGATCTCAGGCATTCTTTCACATGTTTTATGAAATCATCAAACGTGACACAGTAAATAAAATACACGGAAGAATTAGCTTTGTCAGGAGATCATGTTTGGTGGCTTTGTTCATTTCTGGCTTAAACGATTGTTGGGGCTCTTAGTTATTGTCTTTGAGATTCATTATCTTCACGTTGAAAAGATCAAAGACTTGTTAAACAAATTCAGAGATTTGATTTTAGACATGTTTGAAAATGATTAAGTAATGAGTTTTTTATATAGTGTTGCAATGTTCGGCATCCCGGGCAGATGTTATAGAGGACAACAAAGGTTAACACATTAATGAAACAAATATTGGGACAAGTAAACATAAGAAATACAGTTTAAAAATGAATAAATGCAGGAAAAATGAATACATGTTTATAAAATAAGAAAATATTTTGTCTATTTTAAGAATTTGTCTATTATTATTATTGCTAATGTCTATTATTGCCAATGTATCAGCTGAGACTATAGGCACATATAAAAAAAATTAAATCTATTTTTTTTTACTCCTGGCCCCTCTGCTAAATTTTTTAACCCAAAGCAGACTTAAAAGGTTTGCCCACCTCTAAAAAAAAGGTGTGATAATTATCAAATGTAATTTCAAATCTAAATGCTATGACAACATATATTTTCTGTTGAACGTCACAATGATTACGTAGTGACATGAAAAATTCTATTACGCAGCTTTAGCATCAGCCCTGGCTTAAACACTCATATTTCTTGTAACTACTGAAAAAAATGCTATTATTTTATATTGAGTATGACATGATTTGCATGCCAGTTATGGCAGTGACCAGTGTGCACACTTAGTCAACAGAAAGAAACCAAAAATTTGGCGACGAGCCCGGAATGAATCAATCACTACCGTTGACAACTATCTACGCCAAAGATCCGATTGGCCCGGCAGTAAATGAATTACCTTCAATGACTGAACTCATTCCACCACTCTGTCCTTAATATAATTGAAGTCCTAGAAACAGATGGGTCGGTGGAAACGAGGCGATACTCTCACGTAACCTCCGACAACTGAGTTACAAGATAAAAGCTGTCCTGACAAACTGTTGATCCGAAACTACATGCGAGCTATTAAAGGGCACAAAGTCAACAGCCAGACGGAACTCGACTCCCGCAACGCACCGAGCATCCGTGTCATCCGATCTGGGTGCCGTTGGAACTTGCCGCTTTAAATCAAGAACATCCGAGATTGGTTTGTGCCAGACCAGACCCAACGCGTGTTACTAATAACGTGAAGGTCTTACTCACAGCAGCATTCAGACTTGCTTAACAATAGAGGCCCCACGAACAGTGTTCTAAGGGACTAACGCATTCCTTTGTACCAAATTACTGGAATGCAATTACCGTGTTTTCTGGACTATAAGACGCACCTAAAAATCCCAAATTGGCCCAAAATGTGAAAATGCACTTTAAAACCTGATACACCTTGTATACTGCAAAATACGGTAGATAAGATTGGAAACCCATACAGTCTTCACATATGTGTGTTACTAAACGAAGTTTTACAGCATACTACTGTATGTGTGCTATGAATAATCAATTGAAATACATCACCAGCCAATATGCAAATAATTAAAGGCAACAGAATTGAAGGCCAAGTCGCAGGGTTCATAGCGCTGACACTTATCCACCTGACCACCAATGATACAGATGAAAATGTATTATATTTTATCTCATTATCACACTATTTTAACTCACAGTGCCATTAACGAATCTTAAAATATATAGAAAACAGAAAGTCGTCCTGAACGACATAAATAAATGCAAATTCCCATTCTTTATCAGATATTCCAAAGAGTTGTTTCCCCCATCGTGGTTTGTTTTGCTTATCTGTATCTTTCAGGACAACTATATGTTTACTCCCTTCTAACATTTGTTTCTAGCACCGTGAGCAAAAATAGTGTGATAATGAGATAACTGTATCACTAGTCATCTAATGATCAGGTTGTGTCAGTCTCACGACCAGGATTCAGGTTCAATTCCTAGTGCGTATATTGGCTTGCGATTTTGGTCAGCGACAGTATATAATATGTGCAGCTGTAAGACACGAATATGTACAGTAACTATTACTGTAGTTTTAGTTTGATGTGCCATGTAATCCAGTATGCCTTGTAAATGATACATATAAGATTAAACTTTTTTGGGGGGTGTTCCTTATATGACAGTGCACCTTATAGTGCGGAAAATACAGTACTTTACTCTGTACAGAGTACTGTAATGCGTTATTAATAAAAACATGTAATTTTACTATTGTCACTACTCTGCCAGCAACATTTTTTAGAGGATGGTCATGTTTACATTGACTTAAAAATATAGCTTAATACAGTTATGGTGGCGCTGTCTATAGCAGAGTACGAGGTCGGTGATTTTATCCTCATGGAGATAATCTCCCTACCCTATATACTCACATCCTAGGCAAATTTACAACTATAAAATACTCAAGTTTATATGTGCATATTTGGTTGTTTGTCACAGGTAGCAAATTGTAGGGAGGAGGCGTGACTTATACAGGGACAGGAACAGTCTTGGACTGTACCCAAAAATGGAGGCGATTTTAAAGTGGTTTGAAGCCCAGAGACAAAATGGATAGAGTGTTTGGCTAAGTGTTCATTTGCAAGCTCTCAAGATTGCGCAAGCCAACCAATATGAAGGCATTACTCTTTCCGCAGGTTCGCTTTAGCGTTCTGTTCTGTTTCTTTTATCATGTGTCTATTTTAAAACAGTTTTATGGACTCGGCTTCTATGTGACTATATACGATCATTTGTAATTAGTTACTTTGAGAGTAACGTGCTACTTTAGGGTGTCAGTTTCCCTGGGAGTAACTAGATTACTTTTTAAATTAAGTAGCTAGTAACGTGCACATTCATGAAGGTCTTACTCATAGGGGTATTTAGACCCGCTTAACAATAGAGCTCCGTCAAGAGTTGGGCACGGAGAAATTACAGAAAGTGACGTGGCTGTCTACGCGATAATTAGCCATACAAAGGGGCTTTTCTTGGCCTCCAATTGCAAATCACTCGCCATATCACATTCCCTAAAGCAGTGTTTCTCAACCTTTTTTGAGCCGAGGCACATTTTTTTTTCATTGAATAAATATCTAGGCACACTGCCTTTCAAAAATGTTAACATTTTATACAATATGTACAATATTTAAACACTAAATATTGCTGTAATGTGTTGTACATACAACCAAAACCAAGTTCTAAAAGCAGGAGTAAGAGTACATACTGCAGAAACTCAAAGTGACCAAGCCTTTTCTTTTCTTCCGGTTTTTGCGCTTGTTTGTGTTCCAGTAGCAGCAAGATGGCAAAAAATTATGTCAGTTTTCACTAAGCGAGGCTCATTTTATGTATTTAAATACATCAACCAATAAGTATTTTTTGTGCCTGTTTAAATAAAAGGGTATTTCTGTTAATTATTTGAATTAACAATTTAAGGTGAATACTTTTGGTTTTTTTATCATTAGGAGGCACTAAATAATATAAATTGCCCCTTTAAAGTTATTTTAAACGTAATGCATTAGTAGTTATAACATTCAAATGTGTTAAAAATTGATAATATTATGAATATATTTCAACATTTAAATTGTTATGGTAACTTAAGTTGAAATTTGTGGGAAAAAAAATGAATGAAAAAACAAAACAAAATTTGTAACACTTTTTCCTTGGCAAAAATAAATTAAAAAATACATTTGCAGTAAAATAAGCCAATTTATATTTAATATTATTTTATTTTAGGTATACATATCAAAATATATTTATTCAATATTTTTTAATGTTTGAATTAAAGACAAACAATGTAGGTAAATAAAAGAAGATATTTTTTCATTCATGAGTGTGTTCCGTAATATTTAAAATGAACGAAATCATGTTTTGAATTTCTTAAATTAAAATTATTTCATAAAATGTCAATATTTAAATATATGTACTTATTATTCATTGAATGTCTAATTTGAAAAAAAAAACAGACAATGAAGCCTAAAATAGAAATGAACAAAAATCATGGGAAAAAAAGAAGCACTATATTTTTACAATTACTCCCAGTAAAACAAGAATATATTTAAAATGAGCATAACTATTTAAAAAAATTTTTGCAGCGTACTGTATATCAACTCCAAACCAAATTAATTACAAAAAATATTTAGCTGTAGTATACCTGTAATACATGTCGAGAAGACAACACAATAGGTAATGCACCACATTAATATTTTACCTAGTTTTGCTGAAGTTTAGTATATATTTACTCATTTTTCCATGGCACAATGGCTGATAAACACTGCCTATACTGTAGTATAGGCAGTCCTATGAGCCCTATAGGACACCTAAAATGTGGGGGATCGCCATGATACCCTTTTTAGTTTAACCAATGCCCCCCACCCCGACTAAAGCAATAAAACAAGCTGTTTTTTTCCCTCATTTTTATAGTAATTCGGACTGTTTATTGAAGTGTGCGACAGTCACAGTGTGAATAAAGGATGCAGAGTTTTTGTCCGGCTTTGTGTGAACAAGTGTTTTGTTTGCAGGGTGACATTTAGACAATGACAATTGGGTTTGTGTCATGGGGGAGGTGGTCAGGAGTTGTTTGTGACGATCATATGAGCAACATCGGAAGCTTTTGTGGTAAGCACGGAGAAAAGAGGAGGTCAGGAGATGAGGAGCGGTCCACATCAAGGCACCAAAACATAATGAGCAGGAAATGGCAGTTCCTAGATGTTTACGTTCTTGTCAGAATGCAGTGAGAGTCCATTCATGTTAATGCATTAGTGGACAAAAATCGGTTTAGATTTCTGATGTAGAGAAATTTACAACTTTTGAAAACTCCTTCTGCCCCTTTACTTCTGCTTTTTCGCTGTATTCCAGAGGACACAAAAAGGACAGACATTTACGAATATTTTAGGTCTGGTCAGTTTATCTTTTAAAAGTCGTTGCTATCATTTTTAGACCTTTTTTAAAATTGATTTAATCATTCCAAACTGCGTACTGCTTACCTTCCTTACCTTAGCTCTGTGCCGTCTTTTAGGTTGAAGTGCTAACACATGTGGCCAGAATTGCCAATTAAAACCATTACAATGCTTTTGAATACATTTGAAAGGAATGCTATAAATATGATCTAAAACTAAAAAATTTCAACAATTAATAAGTATGAAAAATGTTGTTTATCGTAACATGTTGCACAATATGACGTTCTCTTTTCTTTTGGTTGCATACAGAAACTGCTCTGCCTTTACGTAACATATATAGTGGTCTTTGAATTCCTTTTTGTGATTAACATGTTAGGTGTTTGTTATTAAAATTCATTTTCGGGGTGAAACCAGATCTTATATTGTGAGTTTATGTTCTATGAAACAAATTAGTTTAAATTAAATGTATCTAATTATTTTTATACAACCCTGGCTCTTATTGTATTTTTAATTCCATGCTTCTCTAGTCCAGTGCACCTCATATGTGAAAATTGTATCACAAAAGACTACTTTGGGGGGTGTGCCTTATTGTGCGGTAAATACGGTACAACTAGCTCATTGAGGACAGCCATTACGCTGATGTGGCCCTCAGTGAAAATTAATTTGACACCCTAGCTTTAAAGTATCTATTATCCACATTATCCCTCAGTAAATAGACACTTAACATATACAGTCAATAAAACAAACATGCATGTAGTGTCTGCTGGTTTAAAAGTGACCTACTGCTGTTTAAGGGGAATCACATGTTTGGCTGAAGATCAGAAAGCAAAGCATTGAAGAGAAAGACTGTAAAAAAGAGACGGATTCTGACCTCCAGCTCTGTGACTGCGGTTCAGTGCGCGATTTAAAAAGAACCGCATTTTCTCAAGAACTTTTACTAAGTGTTGATAAGACGCTGTACGTTTTTTAGGATCACAAAAGACAACCTACCCCCACCCCAAAAAACATATCTATATTTCACATGTTTTTTTTTTTATCCTTTACAAGTTCCCCTAAGAAAAGTACGGTCCAATAAAAAGCAGTGCCACATCCACCACTTCTACACTCACACAGCCACAAATTTCTTCTGAATTAAAGGGACAGTGTGTATTATTTGAGCACTAAATGTCACTGTATTGTGTAGTGCCACCATTACTTAAGATGTATCCATATAAAAAAAGAGAATATTATCATATTTCTAAAAATCAAAAACCTCATGAATGGAACGTGCCTTTGTATTTATTCTCCTGAAATAATGACATCATCAAAGGGACAGTGTGTACTGTTTGACCAATGGATGTTGCTGTATTTTGTAGTGCAGCTAAAAAGCACAACGAAGAATGCAAACTATAGAAACTTAAAGTGATCAAACTAAACCATTTTTATTCTCGTGTTTTTTTTTTTGTTAATTTGTGTGCTATATATGGCAATTAGAATGTAATCAAATGTAATCAAATTAATAAATACAAATCCTTATTGAATATATTATATACCAAATGGAAAAAGAAAAAAGGAGAAAAAACTGAAAATGAAGGAAAATAAAAATAAAAGAAAGAATCAAGATGTAAAAACAAAGAATAAAAATAGAGAAAACCAAAGAAAAAAGAAAAGGAAAAAGCAAGAAAGTAAGCAAGAAAGCAAGAAAGCAAGAAAAAGAGAAAGAAAGAAGTAGAATGATAAGTAGCGAGTAGGGTTATTTTTACTCGGTCAACCACAATAAAACAAAAAAAAATCATTTTACTGGGAAAAAAAAAATCACAATGAACAAGCACTGGGGGGTATTTTCAGAACAGGTCTGCGGGCACCTCAGCTGTCCTCAGGGAGCACCAGGCTAGAGACCCCGGCTCTAAATAAAGTAATGGTTCTAATATTATATTAGTGAGGCTCATATTGTGGAAAATAAATGCCAAATTCTAAACTATGAGCATTTAAGAAAAAAAAGCACATTTACTTTTTAACTAATGGTGTTTTTTTAAAACTGAAACTGAATAATACAACGTGTCCCTTTAGAGAAAGCTGGTCAAGTTGCATATGTGGGTAAAACACCATCTTGTGGGTAAAATCCACTCAATGTCACAAAGGTTATGCTCCCTCATGATAACCAACAGTGCTGCTATGAGCTCAGACTGATTTTTTTTTTTAACCAAGTTTTTTTTTTTTTTTTTTCTTCGGTGTCAGAAACATTTTCTTTGCTGGGCAGACGGCACCTTTCCTGTGGTAGCTTTCTCATGGACTCACGCGCTTTGCAGTTGCCCATTTAAAGCCTCCACAAAGTGTGGACAAAATACATGTTTTGGTGTATCGTCTGTCCAAATGTGAATCCATATGCATAATGAAAAACTTAAAGGGACAATGTGCAAGATTTGACCACTGTATGCCGCTGTACACCCAAAAAGAAGCACTAAAAAGCATGTGGAAGAATACAAACTACATCAAACTACTCAAAGTGACCAAAACGTATCACTTCTAGTTAAAATGGAAACACTATGAAAATGAAGAAAAGAAGAAAAACAAAGCAAAAAGTGAAGGATGAGAAGAGGAAAAGGGAAAAAATGAAAGAAGGTACGAAAAATGAAAAAACAAAGACAAGAAAGAACAAAATAGAAAAGGAACATAATAAAAAAGCAGGAAGAAAATATTAAAAGAGAAAGAAAATAATAAAAAGCGAAGCAAAAAGAAAGCAGAAAAAGCAAGAAAAAATATAAGAAAGATAAGAAAAAGAAATAAATGGAAAACAAAAAAGGAAGAAAAATAAAGGCAGTTTAGCAGCAAGATGGCAGAGAATGATATCACCTTTAAAGGTGAGCCTCGTGTTACAATTCAAATATCTTAACCTACGAGCATTGTAATTGAGATTTTCTGGAAATTTGAAAATGTAAACAATAAAAAGGATGTAGAACATAGAAGTTGTTTTCTAACTGGTGTAAGAAACCATTACCACGATCAGTGTCTTTTTTTCTGATTGATACCTAAAAATAAATGTATAGCAATTTGTTTTAGGCCTACTCAATTAATCGTATACATTTTGGGGAAGACTAAACCTATTTTACTACAACTAATAATAACGGCCTTGTGATCATATGAGCAACATTATGTGAAAACTACAAAAGGGTATTGGTGCAAACGCTATAAAAACAAAACAAATTCAAGATTCAAGGCAAATATAAAATATATTTTTAATTAAATCTTAAAATTACACTACATATCATCTTGAGAAATAGCTACAATTTTACCCCTTCCACCATTTCAATCATCAAAGATGAATTTAAAAAAAAGAGTAATTGTGGTATTACTGAATATAAAACTATCCTAAAAATATGACTATTGGGTTTCAAAACAGCGTGTATTGAAATTCAAACAGGACATTTGCAAAACACGGCTCATCTCTGAAGAGTGGGATGACATTTTGCCAAAAAACAAGGGCGACCAGATGATGAAGGTGGTGTATCTGAGTCAAATCAGGAAGCTTTACTGCTACTGATAACCATTTGTCTCATGTAAGGAAGAAAACCCGTACTCCAAAAAACAACCTGGAAAATTTTTGTACTCGGAGAGCTAAACGAGACAGCAGATCTCATGTTAGGCAGCTTACAGCATCTAGACACCATTTCTAAAAGCAGTCTATTAATTGTCTGGTTTTGAGCTGGGGATTCTTATGTCATCTTGACACTGCTTGGGAGGCAGAGTAGGATGACCTTGACTTTTAATACTCCTTTCCACTCAACTATACAAGTGAGACCTCCTTCACATGGTTAAGATTACTACCCATTAAGTCTGCACTCACTTATGCTCTATTAAAGGATATTTGACTAAATAAACGTGTCTACGGAATGATTAAATGTCTGCCAAAAACTCACAAGACTGGATATCTTAGTGCTCAAAACAGACCCCACATCCTTACATATGTGTTGTCTATTTACCTCAACTTAATTGTATTGCTAAAACACTTAAAAAAAACATTGCTACGTTGATGATAGTAGGACGGCCCATAAATGGTACCCTGTCAGACCTCAGATACATCTGGGGCAGTGCATGACTCAAAACACCCAAGGCTATGATGTAGATAATAACGGTAAATTCCGAGCAACCTGATTAAAAGACGCATGCTCATATTCAAGAGTGAAACGCAATTTTGTCTATGTACTGTACGCAGCGGATTTTCAAATTTGAAAAATGAACTTCTGTAAATGCATTAGGGTTTCTTTTTCATTATCACTATTTTTGTCATGGTACCAGATAAGAATGCGACACTAAATAATTGTATTGTAAAGTTTATGTTGGCATTGTGTTGATGGTTTACTTTGTCAATAAATGCTAATAATCATGGCCGCACGTATTTAACAACTGAAATAATAAAATTCACGAACGCGCCGTTTAAGGCGAAACGAAAAATGCAAAATTAAAAAAATTGCAACTGGGTGCCCTTGCACATGTTTAAATAAGCGTTAGCTCCTTATTATAAAATATATGAAATCTAACAGCGATGTTCTCATAGTCGAATAATCAATCATCAATTAATTTATTTTCTGCACCGCTTATTCTCAGTAGGGTCACGGGGATGTAGGAGCCCATCCCAGCTATCTTCGGACAGTGGGAAGGGAACACCCTGAACTGGTTGCCAGCCAATCGCAGAGACAGACAACACACTCGCTCATCCACACCTAGGGACAATTTGGAGCGGCCAAAAACAAGCATGTTTTTGGAATGTAGGAGGAAACCGGAGTGTCCGGAGGAAACCCAAGCACCATGGGGAGAACGTGCAAACTCCGCAAAGGAAGGCTGGTAGCTGGATTTTAACACATGACCTCAGAACAACTCAGCTGCCGTGCCGCCAGGTGAACATTAGCATAAAAAATTAAAACAAATGCAAAAACATTGTCAAATCAATAAATCATTTAAAGAAGAGTTTGTGTATAATTTTCTGTCACCTTTTAGTCTGCATGAGTTTCCTGGGTTATATAAACTGTAGTGGAAATTTTAAAATAATTTAATTGTTGTTTTTCTTTTCTTTTTTAAGAAATACACAGTTGACATACACTACAGAACATTAAATCTAAGTATATTTGGAAAAAAAAGTGTTTTATAATCAAATCTTACACCCCTGTATCATAAATTAATTGTAATCCTCAGAAAAAACATTCAAGCTAAGGCACATTTATTATTACATTAATTTCCTCTTTTTCTACCATGTGGCCCCAAGCTGAAATGATTTGGGCACTCCTGATGATTAATGGCATATATTGAAGATATATTCTAAAACTGAAAATATATAAAAACAAAATAGCCACTGGATTCTCATCAGAATGGTTCGAACATCCGCAATTAAACATCTATTCAAAATGTCCTTCAATAATTTACATCTGGCAAACATCTGGAAGGATTAATATGCAACCTCGCTTTTCTTAGGCGCTCCCTTTTAAGACGAGCAATGTCGACGGGCGTCCCAAATAGTTTTTTAATTCAGTGCTGCTGTCGTTTAGCATTCAAAGGGATGCTTCAAATGTTAACAGGAACGTGATTTACCATGGGAACTCTGTTGCATTCTTCTTGTTTTAGACAACCCTGAAAGGAAGACGACTTTAGCCAGAAGAAAAGAACAGTGAGGTCTCACAGCAAACAAGTGGTCGCAGCAACGCTAAATCCAGAGTGCTGTATAAATCTTGGCTTTAGAGCAGTGTTTCTCAACTGCTGGGTCAGACCCAAAAGTGGGTCGCAGGCCTGTTTTCAGTGGGTCACAAACTTTGACTTGGTAAAATGCTGCTAATAAAATTAAAAAAAATAAGTAAAAGTCAAAGACACTCCTTAACATTAAATGGCGATAATGCTCTGCAAATGCGGATGACACTCGTTATTTCAAACCACAGAGGAAGACTGTTAAGGTTTGTCTACACATGTTAAGCATGACCAAATATACAGCAGAGAATGAATATGATATGGATTCTATTATATTGAAGATAAAACTACTATGAAGTGTTTTGAATTTACTTAAAAATCTATTTGTGTAGTATTTACCTCCTAAATTTATTTGGTAAAAAAACTCCTTGAGCCTGTACATAGTGTTTTTTTGGGGGGGGATCTATAATAGAGTATTTAATAAAAGAATTAAAAACAAATCTACTTTGCGCATTTTGACTATCGCAAGTCCTTTTTGATAAGAAACCCCCATGAAAAACAACGGATTACTGTACACACGCATACAAGCCGACCCCAGAAAACTTTAAAATAACTGCTTTCAAATAGCCCCATAACAAAAGAAATAAAATAAAATGGGTAGACCAACTTATGGAAGGAGTGTTCCCTTAATATTTCTTGGCTTGTACAATTTTACTAACACTTAGCCAATACACTCTGTATCCATTTTGTCTCTGGGCTTTTAACCACTCAAAGATCAATCCATCCATCCACTTTCCATTTCGCTTTTCTTCACAAGGTCGCGGAGATGCTGGAGACCATCCCAGCTATCTTCAGGCAGTGGGCAGAGGACACCCATAACTGGTTACCAGCCAGTCCCAGGGCACACAGAGACAGACAACTCACTCACTCCTTCACACCTAGGAACAATCTGGACCTGGTAATTAACCTGACAGGCATGTTTTTGGAATGTGGGAGGAAACCGGAGTGCCCTGAGGAAACGCCCACAAGCACGGGGAGAACATGCAAACTTCGCACAGGGAGGGAGCGGTAGCTGGAATTGAACCCTGAAACTCTGTACCATGCGCGCCAGTCACCCACCCACTGAGGGACCACTGTACCAGATGTTCTTTTTTCAGGCATGGTGTATTGCAAAAATATAAAAAGACCAAAAATCAGAACACCTCTACTGCAAATTCTGTGCTCACGTTTGCATCGCTAATTGAGTTGATTTGTTGTTCCTGTATAAGCCAGGCGCACTTTCTAACAGGCTGCCTCCTATTTGCTAATGGTGACACACAACCAAACATGTTCATATGAACTGACCCATTGATTTGAGTATTATATTTAATAGTTGTAATTTCGGATTACATATGAGTATATGCGGTATGGAGAATATCTCCAGGAGGCAAAATTCACTACCATGTGCTCTGTGCATGAGATGGCTCCACCATAACTGTACATAGTTGCACATTGTAGTCAATATAAGCATGCCCACCCCCTCAAATAATGTTGCTGGCGGATAAAGAGTGAAAATGTGAGCGGTGCAGGTGTATTCAGCAGTCACAAAACACTTTAAATCATTATCTGCATTTACAGGTAGTGGTATAACGCAGTAACACACCATGTGCAGTAACAAATTTAATAATAACACGTTACAGGACTCGTTACCAAAAAAAATAACTGCGTTCCGGGAACACATTCTTTTTCAGCATGTTAGTCCCAACACTAGTAATTGAACACATATTACAGCCAGTCTGTAGTTGCGCATGTAGGATTGTGTGAAACGTGCGTGTCAAATATGTGTATGTGGGACAGAGAGAGAGAGAAGAGGTTAGCCGACGGGGTCGTATAAGCCACAAATCCAAAAGCGGAATCTTAGTGCAGATGTGTAGCCCGGGCAGGGTTGTCAAGGAAGGAGTCAGAGCGCGATTCAGAAGAGATTCAGGTAAATCTACTCTGGCGTGGACAGAGCTAGTCACCCACCGCATGGCTGGAGATTTGTAAGCAGCACAGGACGGCTGGATGAGGAAGAGCAAATCGCTAATTAAGGCTGCAACAATTAAACAGTGTCGCCGGACACATTTTCCAATAGAGAGGTGCATCTCTACGTGATTCATATTATAGATTCTATGATCTCTGCTAAGAACCGCGCATGCACAATAGCATCTCGAGCATTGCATCTCATGTCTCCACTATTTCACTTATTGTGTTTTAGATTTTAAGTTTTGGATTTAGAATTTTTGTTAAATTGTTGTACGAATTGTATGTTTGAAAAAGAATGGAATTTTCATTGTCCCCATATGTCTTGTGTTTTTTATCATTTGCCACATATTTAATTAAACTTCATGCTAAGTTTTACGGAAAACATTTAATTATTATCGTATTTTTTGACTAATCGTTTTAATTTTCTGTGACTAGTCGGACTATTAAAAGTCATTAGTTGCAGCCCTATGGCTAATGTGATGATGAAGTAAGCCAAGGGTGAGAAATGTCTCACAATTGGGGTTTGGGGTGGAAAGTTTACTGCAAAGCTCACCTCCAAAAGATTTCAACCCTCCTGACTTTCAAGTTAAGAAATACAGATTTTAAACATGGACACAAAAAGATCAATACATTTTGGAATCACGGAATTCGTTAATGAATGTTCCAGTCACTTATCCTGAGTTCACAGGAGCGCTAGAGCCCATGCCAGCTGACTTTAGGCAATGGGCAGGAGACACCCTTGACTGGTTTCATAACACACTCATTCCTAGGGACAATTTTGAAACGGCAATTGACTATTTGGTCTATGGTAGGAAAGCACAGTGCCCGGAGGAAATCCACTGAAGCATGGGAAGAAACTCCGCATAGAGGATAGCAGCTGGGATTGAACTAAAGACCCTTAAACTGTGAGGCATCCTCCAAGGAATTCAATCATGCACAAAAAAAATTGTTGATAGGTATAATGTGCTTGCTTCAATTTTAAATACTGAATTCCTGCAAAAGAGATTGCAAAGGATGCTAGTTTGTTATTTTTACTATTATTCACTGTTTACATCATTGTCGCTATCTTGCGATAATATTGCTGTTTTTTTTTTATCTCCTGACCCTAGGGTAGATCTGCTTTTTGCTTTTTAGGGCGGCATTAGCTCATGAGGTAGAGCGCTCGTCTTGGGATCATGAGGTCGCAGGTTCGATTCCCAGCTTCTTCCCAGCTTCTCTGAGTTATATGTCGAAGTCTCCTTGGGCAAGACGCTGAATCCCTGATGCCCCCGATAGCAGGTAGTTGCCTTGCATGGCTGATCCGTTAGTGTGTAAAAGTGATGTATTCTCTCCTTATTTTGAGTTTTAACTAATCTATAAACGTAATGTATAGAACAAAACTTTAAAATATAATGACTTCTTATTTTGTACAAATATAACAGAGTAAAACTACTTTGTTTTCAATGAGTCGAAGGTGTTTCAAAAGAATCGATATCTTTTAAGAGGTAAAACTCACATAAAGTACTTGGTCAAGGCAAATTAAATTAAATGATTAATGTTGAATATTATAAAATGTATTCTAGCAAATCTGAATGACAAATTTCAAAGCATGTAGAATACGTGAACAATTTCATAAATGCTCAATAGGCGCAAACGCCGTATGTCAAGCCCTCTCTTGCCAAACATGCTGATTATATCTTGGGTAACAGTAGCAGCAGATTACTATGTTTTTTTTCTCTGTATATACATAAGTATCTGCTAATGAGTTAGAACAGGGAAATACATATATTTAATATAATAATGAATTATTAATGTTCAAAGGATATAAATATTTTCAAAACACTGTGCTGTAACTATAGGTTAAAATATTTTGTACGGTATATTAGGAATGAATCAACAGTGTGTGTTTTCAGACACATTCCCCTATGGTTTTTCCCTCATACTCACATGTGATCTACAGGCCAAGTTCAAACACCTGCAGGGAGCGACGCTTTCTTCTTTTACATACACATCGTGCAGCTTTTTCCCACTTAACCCACATCACAATCGCAAATATGCTTCCTGCTGCCTGGAGACCAAACAAATAAGATGATGTAGTTAGGAAATGCGAATAAATGTTGAAAGGCGGAGCAAAAATTGGATGGACGCGGAAGCCGACAGCTGAAGGGATGCTGGCAATTCACCAACATAAATTCACACGAGCAAGCACGCACACACTTCGGTCTGCAGCAGAGCCAAGTGTCAGAGCCCGTTAGAGGCCTTTGGCTGGACGCAACTAAAGAACAAGCCGGACAAAAGCGTTGCCTGTCTCCCCTCATTAAGTGATTTAGGATCCCATGTTCCCCCTTCTCCTTTCATCACCGTCCAAAGTGAACACACTTAAAAAGCTCAAGAAGAATGCTTAAGGCCCGCTGACACGAATGGGGTGAAGAGGGGCAGGAAAGCCAAGTTTGTGGCGGAGGACCGGGCTGTAAATTCGATCTACGCCGGCCATGCCTGTAAAGCCAGCATTCAGATTAAGGGGGCGGGCGCTTGGGTGTGAATAAACTGGGGTAAGCTAGAGGCCCGGCCCTCCGGTGGGAAACAGCGGCCACTTAATCCATTAATAGTTCTTTCCTCCACATAAGAAACCAGCATTTCCCATGAAAGTTTAGCTGGGCTAAAATGCTAAACACTAAGTGGGACATGATGGAAAGATGGAGGGGGCGGGGATATCAGTGAGGGATCCATAGCAGAGGTAAGATTGGGACTAAAAAAATCTCGCGCGATCCAACCCTGGCCAGCAGGTATTGAGGCCCTACCTAGCCCGAGCCCGACCAATTAACTTGATTTGCAGGGCGGAGCCCAAAGTAAACCCGAAATTTCATTTTTTTATTTGAAAGGAATTCGCCACCCTATTTAGTGACCATTAGTGGTAAAAAAAAACGTTTTTTCTTTGAATCCATCGATGTATTCTGGTCTTATTTGGAGTGTCTACTAAATTATAAGATTGTCAAAACTGGAAAGTAGTTTTCATGAAAAAGATGAATTTTACATAGCAGTGGGTCATAAAGATAGACACTAAGTGGTGCCCAGAGCTCCTGCCCTCTCTTAATCAAACTTTCGGGTTGTTTGTATTTAAAAATAAAATTATGAAGCAATTGACTTAGATAAATGAATACTAAATGGTCAACTAACACTATTGTAAAACTTTTGTAAATTTATTGTTTAAATCAAATCAAATAAATAAATAAAAAATAAGATCTGAAATTTCACAGATGTGTATTAAGGGCTGATTTTTTAAATGACATCAAGGCGTTTTTCTAAACCAGGGTTCTGGCATTAATTTATTGCAGGCCACCAGAACTAGTATTTGAGTGAGGTTACGCCAAATCGGGTTTTCAAAAGCAGAAATTCACCGAAAGTTACGTGTTAGATTTCAGACGTTAGATGTTAAATGTCGTCGAAGGTTCAGTTCAACAGCATTGATTAACTCTTTGGATACTCCGACAGCCCCTCATTTATTTCAATTTCAATGATATATGTTGTAATCGGTTTACAAAAGATGATCGGTTAATTTGTTGAAACTTATAGACTGTTTTGTATGGGCACTGCGGTTGGTCAAACCAGGAAGTAGCCACCCAATCATCTTGCTAGGCAGATGTACTGTACATCGATCTCAATCATTAGCGTGTATATTTTGACCAATGACCACAGAGCTAGCATTTGAACTTGCGCGGGCCCTGCTAGCACTATGCTTCCATATTATTGCAGGAGCCCTAAACTACTGTCTTAAGAGGGCCGCAAATGGCCAAGTGCCATAAGTTTCAGACCCCAGTTGCTGCTCAAGGTGTAGAGTTAATCTTTTGTGACACAAAGTTGGAAAGACACACATTACTTTTTATCATTTAGAACATTTCATCCATTGCAAATCTGATGAATAAAAAAAATGAAATTCAAAAATCTGTAATTATGCGTTCATAATGTTTGCAAATGTGTTATCTATTATTTAAACTGGCACTATTATGTGAAAATATGCAAGATTTCCCTTTCCCCCGCTCTCCTCCACTTGCCTCTCAAAATGTGTTTGCAAAGTGTCACATAAAACTACAAGGGGACCCAAAAGGTTGTTCTGGGTTGTTGGCCTTTAAGAAACAGCTAACTGTAGGTAAATTCTAATTTGAGATTGTGCAATGTGGGAAAACTTCTAATTCGGACATTTCTTGTACGGAATCCTTAAAGTGCCATTAAAAGGAGTCCTAATTGGAGAGCAGCTGTATGGAACATGCATTATCTGGACAACCAAGAAAGAAAAGATTAACTTAGGAGCAAGTGCCCAATTAGCACCGTATAAAAATGTAGGAAGCCAAAAAACGTGTTTACAGCAAGGATGTTTTTTCAACCCCCCCTCGGTAAGAGACGGAGGGGACCCGGCTGGAGACAACGAAGTGGGTGTGGCTCCACCCCTGCAAAACCTTTTCACATTATGCTCTGCAAAAATCGTCAGGTCGGAGAAAGGTTGTTTCAACTGAGGCACAAAGGAGTGATTTAGCTTGTATTTACTTTTTTTTCACGTGCCTCTAGTGAGAACGGCGACGTAACAAGAATTCACGGGGCGGCCTTGATCGGATACGGGACAAAGGGAGGGAGGCGAGATTGGTGGGGAGGAAACGGTATATGCTTTGGATCTGCTTTTTAGGGTGAGTCTGCCTTATTTTCAAGCACTGGCGTTAACAGTAGATGCCATTTCATCACACTTGCAGAAAAATAGATAATAAAACAAGTTCAGGTGTAGCGAAGGTTTCATGGATAAGTTTGAAATTCTAGCAATACATTCAAAGGTTCATACGAGACTAACAGTGACTGGTTGAAATTGATCAAATACAAGATGGCAGGGTGAAAACTGGCAACATTTTTAACCTTGTAAATTTTATGTTTGAAGGGAGGAACCTAAGTTTTTATATTTGCTAGCAGTTTAAGAAAGAAGCTTCTTCAGTATTCAACATCTGGATTTTATATGGTTTTCCCTAAACCACTAGGGACCTAGGGGCAACATTTCCTGTGGTGTGTCTTGAGAAAGTTCAGCTTGCAGGCACCCATCAGTCTCGAGGCCAATAAATGTTTCCACCCGGTCTCAAACCAGGGACTGTGCTACAAAAATAATACAGACGTACAAATACAACACTGACAGGGACCTAATATATTATTTTGCTTAAATTTTGAGTGTTTTAAAACCAATTTGATGAAACTACTCTATTATAAACAAACATAAAAACATGTAACATGCAGACATCTGTACATATATATATGTGTGTGTGCATGATTGCAAAAGAGAAAATGGGAAAGGTGTCCAGGCCCAGGCTGCTGGTCGATTATTTGAAACAAATGTGGCTCAAGACTCCCAATAGTTTACCCACCCTTGTTCTAGAATGTACCAATTGCCCACATGTGATATTATTTTTCTCAGTCTATTACACAATTATTCAAATGGGGTTAAAAAAGCTTTGTTGTCAAGAAAAGGCAGACTGAACCCTGCCACATTCCAGGTGCAGGCCGCCACCAGCCTCCCCTGTTTTTGTCTGCTCGGCTCAAGCGTTTCAGGACGGCCAGACGGCTCAGGCTGCACTCGATCGCGACATGAAAAGCCACCCTTAATTCCGACTGTCTCACGGTTGATTAATCGCAATTTATGATCAAACAGCTGACTTACAAGATCAACATACGACACCCTGCTCACAAGTCCATGTGTTTCTTCTCTGCGCTAATGGCATGTTCGGGTCCGCCCAAAGTGTTTAAGATAGTTTCGTATATGTCGAGTGTGTGTCCTGTGAGCTTTAAACAGCTTGCTGCCAGAAATATTCAAATAAAATAAAAATAAATAAACCACTCGCAGAAAAAAAAGAAAATACAATCTTATAAACAGGGTTCGTACACTTTCAACTCTAATTTTTTCATTTCTCCAGTACCACAAAATATATTTGATTTTTAATCTTAGGTGTGCATTCATCAAGATTCTATCAATATGTTTAGATTTGGGGTACATCGTATATTTTTGGATGTGAAACAATACATGTGTTAATATTTTTGAGACAACTCTATCCCATATAATGTAGGTGTTGGGTAAAATAGCAGTAGTATGCAGCTTACATTTTTAGATGAAGGAAGTTCTCCCAATTAAACCTAAGACTTATAACATTGGTAAAATGCGGCGCCCTCTGTTGGCTGCGGCTGCATCGGCTCGCTACAACGGGTCAGGTGTATCGACATTTTCATTGGCTTTCCAACATGCTTGTGGCTCGTTGCTCTCCAGCTAATCTTCTATAGGGGCGGCAATAGCTCAGGAGGTAGAGCGCTCGTCTTGGGATCAAGGGATCCCAGTTCGAATCCCGGCTCGTCCGTGTTACATGTCGAAGTGTCCTTGGGTAAGACACTGAACCCCTAAAACCCCCAATAAGCAGGTTAGCGCCTTACATGGCTGCAAGGCCGCTATTGGGAAATGTGGAGCACATTGTAAAGCGCTTTGGGAAGTCATTGACTTGAAAAGCGCTATATAAAATGCAGATCATTTCATTTCATTTCATTTCATTTCACCACTGGGAAACACTACCTTCATTTCTTGCATTGTCCATAATAAACGTCCATTGTCGAAACGTAATACACATTTCACAGTGCCCTGTTTAGGTGTAGCATGCAACTGTCCTCTTGGGCGTGACCCATAGGGGGCTATGACACTTCATAGGTCAATGCCAGACAAACAAACGCCAACTTCTGTTAATCACGAGAGAAAAAGAAATGCAATGGCAAAATGAAGCCAACTGAGAGGATTGTACTATTTTTAAGCAGACTTGTTGTGAAACATGGCAACCATTCCAAGCATTTACAAGCACTTCACCTGAAATTAAAAGTACTTTCCAATCCTTAAAAAAACATTACATTCAAGCACCCATATAACCCCTGTATCAAAAAAGGTAGATATGCAAGTTCTCAATGAACAAGGAACATTTCCTTTTTACTTTTGTCGCAATATTAATAAAATATGGTACTTCACTGTCATTACTACATGGTGCGTTATTCCTCTACATACTAAATGCAGGTTACGAATTGCCGTTTTCACTACTGGTTATTCCTTCGGCACTCACTATGTTACGTACAACCCTTACAGCTATTGAAGGGTGGGTATGTTTATATTTACCTACAAAATCTAACTAAATATTTATGGCAGCACCATTTAAGCAGTTAGTATGAGAGCACTGAATTTCTCCTCATGGAGATATCTTCTTTACTTGCATCTAAGCAGAATCCCAACTGTATAGTACATTTAAATCAAATTTGGGGGTCAGTTGATATGCACATATTTGGTAGGCAGTACGTAGGGGAGGGGCGGGGCATACACAAGAACAACAAACCAACAGGAAATCAATGGGCAAACGTAAGTACAGAATTTATGTCATATGTGCTGAATCTTGATCTTTTTATTTGTACAATTATTTGCTGAGATACATATAAAATAAAGTAGCTAGTAACAAGAACCGATTATGTTTTTCATTGACATGCTCAACACTGGTGCCCTGTGTTAGCTATGCAGCTTGAATCCGTTTGCTGGCAGAAGTAATTTCAAATAATAGACTTGAAAATAGAGAAAAACAATCTTATAAAAAAAAAAGGTTGACTTGCTAGTGTGAGTTGGCTGGGACTCAGTCAGGATTTCGCTCTTTTATTCATAGCACAGTGAATTTTCAAGATCTGATCAGAAGCAGTCTGCAAGTGGATGGCGGGCGAGGCCACAAGACGACATGCACGCCACATTACACTTTGAAAATGTGACTGCAACTGTGCCTGTGTCGGATTCCTACCATTTGACTTTTGGACTTAAAATACGTTTTTTTCATGCACAGTATAATGCTTTTCTTTTTTTTATTTGGTTGAAATTTTCTGTTCATAATCTCATGCTATTTGTGAAATTGAGTACAAAATCTCTAATATTACAAGCATTTCCTCTGGTGCGATTTGGTCATTTGCGTCTCCGGAGTTTGTATTTTACCTTAGGTCATACATTTCTTATTGTGGCAGAAAAAGAAGTGAGTCTCAAAGTCATTTCTATAAAAATGTATGAAAAAAAGAAGAAAGGAAAACTAATGCTCTCCTTGGCCTTTAGAGGGCAGTGTTGCATTTTTATAGTGAGGTGAGTTGGTTCCGGTGTAAAACTGAATTCACTCAACTGTTAAAATCAACCAGTTAACACATTCGAAGCCAAAATGGAAATATTTTCTGCGACTGATTGTGAATACATGTGTAAAGAAAATATCTCTTATTATCCATGATTATAATATGTATGGAAATTTACTGTGCCAGACAAACAACTTTAGATTTTATCTCATTATGATACTATTTTTATTCACAGTACCATAGACAAATGTTAGAGAATGGAAAAAACAGAAAGTTGTCCTGAACCATATAAATAAAACAAAAAAGGCACGAAAAGGGAAACAACACTTATGTGTATGTAATGATGAAGCAGACATTGAAGGACATGAACTAAATATAAAAAAAATTATTTTGGCATTGCTTACGTTGTCAATTAATGATTTTCATCATGGCCGCACATATTCAAAAACGTTTGTTACCTACAATGCCTTATTCGAGCCCAAAAAAGTGAAACAACATTTTATACCGATCATAATTCCAAAATTCGTGGCGCATGGTACACACCTTGAATTATACACTAATAAATATGGTGGTCACACGATGGAACAAGTAAATTGCATTTAACAAGTGTGTGGAGTCAATATTCACTGCAGTCTATCAACTTTAATTTAGGTACCATTTTGGAATTACTAGCGTTATTATGAAGAGGACATTGATTTTTAGTATCTGCACTAATTGACAATTTTTCAATCTATCTACAAAAACAATTTTGAGAGAAAAATGTAACAGTAAAATTTTAAATATTGCAAAAAAAAAACATGAAGAAAACGCTCAGTAATAATATTTTGAGTGTGTGTGTGTGTAAATGCGCTAGTGCTCAACACCAGACATGCAGGAATTTGGAGTACTCAGGGAATACTACGACACATTTACATAAAAAGGAAGAGCAGCTTCTTTTAACCTTCTAAAGTCCTTGGCAGGATGCGCGCACAGATCATACGAGTTACAAATTAACCAGAAAAAAAAAAGTTACAAGCCCGTAGAAGGAAAGTGTGGGTTATTTCTTCCCCGGCGTTTCTGGCATAATTCTGGTGATCCGTTCTCAGCGGGCCAATGACGGTGCAGCTGCTTTACGGCTCATTGGTTCTTTTAGGGCTGTTTGCTGAATGCTGATTGGTGATTTTTGGAGGGGATGCTGCCCTCCTCCACCCCCACACCCTTTATTTAAGAGAGGGAATTTGG
The DNA here is from genome assembly GCF_059441175.1 of Urocampus carinirostris. Taxonomy (NCBI): domain Eukaryota; kingdom Metazoa; phylum Chordata; class Actinopteri; order Syngnathiformes; family Syngnathidae; genus Urocampus; species Urocampus carinirostris. The sequence goes on from NC_142364.1 coordinate 30,476,657, forward strand.
GGGATAACGATACACGATTCTAGCTTTTAAAAGAGAATACTTTTAGGGGTTTTTTTTGTACATGAGGCACCACATAAACCTGCATGATATTGTTGTAAACCATGAGTCTCAAACTCAATAAACCTGGGGGCTGCGGGGGCTAGGGTCTAGGTAGGGTTGGGCCAAATCGGGTTTCCACAAAAAACTTGGGATAAAACCTTTCCACTGTTTTCAAATATCAGTTTTTTAATCAGCTACAGAAAATAAGAACTAAAAATATAACAAGAATAATTCATACAATAATAAATTTATCAGTGATAGATTAATACATAAGTGCAGCTACGGCTGCATTTAAAGGAAAGTGTGTATCATTTAGTGTCTCCTCGTGGTAAAAAAATGTGTTTCATTTAAAAAAAAAAAAAATATATATATATATATATATATATATATATATATATATATATATATATAGATGTAAAATACATTAACTATCGTATTGATGTGCCTTGATTTTTAATTACTCGTAGGTCAATAAATTATATTTTGGCCATTGTGAATTTACCTACAGGGATGGATAAAGTATCTATCTATCTATTCCGTTTGGCGGGCCAAGGGAAAATGCCTGGCGGGCCACATGTGGTCCCCGGGGTGTAGTTTGCCCACCCCTGCTTTATAGAGACTGGTTGTCAATAATCAGTTTTCACATTCAATCCTGGTTACCATTGTTATTGTTTTCCAGTTACATACTGGTTGACATTTCCTCCATGAGGTTTGTTTTTTTGTTTTTTTAATTTGGACAGTTTTTTGGGGACATTTGTTTGTTACTTTGTTCCTGTGATATGTTATTAAAACATCCTCCTTTGTAGAGCATCCCAGTCTCTGCTTATGCTTCCCTGCATTTGGATCCATCCAGAATTTTAACATACAACATACACACATGTATTGTAAATACAGTATGTGAGCGCAAAAGTGTGTCAAACGGTGGACCCCACTGTACAGTCATGTTGCTGGGCAGACTTGGGCTTGCAGGACGCTAAATGTTGTTTTTCTGCTTTTGAAACATAATATAGGTTCTAAATGTGATTACAACATAAAAATGTGAATTGTGGATAAATTATTTGAGCTTATAAGTGTGTCAAATGACGTACCCTATTGCAAAAAGTGGAGTTGCTGGGCAGACTTACCTCAAAGCCTCGCCGTACTCTATATATTGTTTTTCTTCTTTCCAAATAAAATTTGCGTTATAAATGTGATTATAACAAGAAATGTGAGTTGTTAGCGCAAAAATGTGTCAAATGGAGTATCCCACCGCACAAAATCGGGTTGCCGGGCAGACTTGCTACACGCCTCGCTGTACGCTAAACAGGCGTGACGTCTAAGCTACAGCATTTTCTTCAGGCAACGTATCAAGTGTCAAGACCTCTCTTGCACCAATCCTGGAAGGACAGCGTGAAATGCACCAAAAAACTCCAAGGATCTTTACAGTCTATCGATTTGTCCTTTGGTAAAGCCCGTAAAACAGCGGGATTGAATTAATGAAACTGAAGGATTGTGACAGAATTTAAACCTGAGGCACTGAGTCGAGGTTTTTTCAAATCATTGACCAGGCATGCAGAAAAAAAATGTGGCAATGAAAAAAATCTGTTATAAAAATAATAATAAATATGTATAAAGTTCTCAATATTCGCATTATTTTCATTTTCCTAATCATGAATGATCATTTAGTATAGAGTTATGGTATAGTTAAGTATAGCAGAATCCAAATAAAAAAAATAAAATTACTGCCATCTACTTTAGCATATATATTTACTCATTTAAGTATAATTATTGGTACGTTGATTTAACTGATTTGCTTGACTAATATGTTTTTTTTTCTTTACTTTTCTCAAAATCAAATATCAAATCAAATTAAAATGTATTTCCAGACAAATCATTTCTACTAGAAGAGGAGTATAAAAACATTCAAACAAATCTCCTTTCTCTTCACCCAACAATCCAGAACCCCAAATACAAATGGATAGAATAAAAACCAAAGACATAAATAAATTGGAAAATATTACTATTCATAGTTTAAAAAAGTACATAAATGAATGACAAATTAAAAAAAAATCATATTCATTTAACTTAAAAAATAAAGTATAAATCAGTTACACTGGATGCTGCATTATTCAAATACAATAAAGGAATAATTTAGTCAAATTTAGTTGTGAAAATCCCATATCCTAATGTTTATGTTCTGTGAAATATTTTTATTCTGTTATGTTATTTTAATTTTACACATCTTATAGTAAGGTGTGGCTTATAGATTAAATAAATAGCTTCCAGAGGAATATTTTGATGGTGCACCTTATAGTCCGAGAAATGTGATTTTATATATATATATATATATATATATATATATATATATATATATATATATTTATTTTTATTTATTTTTTTTCTTCATTTATAAATTATATTTTATTGTTTTGTATTCTTACATTTTATTTTACAAGTGGGTAATCAATATATTTTTAAAGTGCATCAGGTCATAGAGAAGAATGTCTTTTATTGAATAAAAATATTTCCTAAATAAAACCACATACTTTTATTGGTTCCTGTTTTTTCTATATAATGACATCTTTTAAATCTAGCATTCATGCTAAAGGAAGGCAGAAAGTGATATGTCAAATCTGCTAGTCCAGCTTTTTGTTTTGCCTTCCACGGGAGATTCCGAGATGGAAATCCGAGCAGCGGGCCAGAAAGGAAAAGACGAGTGATGGGAAGCAGAGCAGCCAGCATGCTCAGGAAACAAATAAAACATTTTTATGAGTTTGCTTTTATGACCTTCAGAGGCCCAGTCAAGGTCCAGTGACCTCTAAATGCTCTGCTGGACAAGTCAGATTTTTGGTCTTTTTTAAAGACTTCGGACAGCAGCTACTCTGGACGCAAAATCCTTCCCAAAGTATCATTATATTCTATATTTAATTTGCACTGAGAATTGTTCTGCAAAGAAAATAATAATTATTTTTTCTTAACTGCATGTAATGTGTACTCTAAACTCAACATCATTAAAATAAAATAAAATAATAAAAAAGAACACTTCTAGTTATGTCCAGTGGGGTAAGTCGGACATTTTCAATTTGTATTTGCGGCAATCATTAAAAAAAATACAAAAGCTATTTATTGATCATGCTGTATATTGTGCTCCATACGTACACGCCATTATGGTTTCATGTAAATGCTGGTGGGAGAGGGGTTCCTCTGCTGGCTCTTACTTCAACCATAATATAAAATTTGTACTTTTATGTTTGCCAATAGTAAAAACAACTTACACCAATCATAAAAAAAAATACAAATACAAGTCTTTATTTTTCCATATATTTTGCTACAAAATATTATAGTTTTATGTTAGGGGTCGCTGTTAGCAGATATCCCAAAATAAGGTAAAAGTTGTACTTTTATGCATTGCAATGATAACTTCCTCTTTTATTCAGCATCTTTTGCTACATACAATTTTATGGTTGTATGGGAGTGATGGTGGTGGTGGTATTGTTAGCGGTTACCCTAAAAATAACTTTAAAATATAAATTGATTGGAATGTCAAATTTCAGTTATTTGGTTATTGATTATATTTTGGGTTTTATTTGTTATGTTAACTACTACCCACAACACCATTCATTGCAACATATGTATATGTTGTTTTTGTTCTGTTTTTAAAAATAACAATTATTACTTTTCAACATTTATCTTTTGCTTGGGATCATCCAATTCCTTTTTACACTATATTACACAGTCATTCCCTAGATTTCACAATTTAAGTAAAAATAGTATTCAGAATACCCATTTGATGATAATGTGTCCCTGCATTATTATTATTAATTTTTTTCAAATCACAATCATGACTTTTATACATGTATGTATTGCTGGGGGATCTTTTTGATCGCCTTACAAGTTTTTTTAACATACTAAACAATCATTTCCTAAATTTCACTGTTAAAGAAAAAATAGCATTCAGAAAATTCATTTGATGGATAATATGTTTATGTATTTGTTTCAAAATCAATAGTGTGCCAGAATATGATTAGGATTAATTTCCAGGATTTCTCTGACTTTTTAATCCGACATTTAATTCTACAGCAGTGATTATCGCACCATGCATCGTGTCGAGGAGGTTTAGCATGAGAGGTTATCATAGTTCTGTAAAACCGATTAGATAAGAACTTTAACTTTAAGAAAAAAATGCATGGAAAAAAACCCATAGATTTTTCTTAATGTTTCCAATATTTGTGTCATATTTTTTTTACTAGGTAGTTGTAATGACTCGAATACTGATAAATCATTTTCCAAGTGTAATTGTCAATTGACTTCTGTGCAAAAATGATCATTTTAATTCATCCTTCTTTTTTTTTTTATTTTATTTAATCAAATTCATTGTAAGTTATATTGTAAATTAGCATGTATTTAACTTAACCAACCATGTTTCTATTATTAATAACAATAAATATAATATATATATTTTAGGGGGGATATTTTTTACTTTGAAATTACTAATAACAATTTATAAAAATGTCTTTTTTTCCTGAATATGTCCTAAAATATTTACTACTACACCACTATAATTATTTTTAAAACTTTTGTTTAACATAACATGTTGTTTTTAAAACAATGAGTAATAAGACATATTCAGTGAACCCATTTTGGAGTGGATTCCCTTTTTTAAACTTGAAATTACTAAGGATAATAAATAGGATTTTTTTTTTTCACGAAAATCAACTAAGATATTTAGTGCTTAACCACTGTTAATGCTTTATGCACTTTTTCAACTATGAATGTCGTTTTTGTTAGCAATGAGTAATTAGACACATTTGGGGAATACATTTTGGGGTGGAACTTGAAATTACGAAAAATAAATTCATCAGAATGATATTTTTTCCAGAAAAGGACCCAAAATATTTAATATTTAACCACTTCATATCATTCAAGCATTTGTTGAAGCACTACCTTGGAAATATTTTTGCCTATTTACCCTGACAGTCTTTTGATTTTATTGTTCTAAGTATTTCATTACATGTTTATCAAGGAATGTTACCTCTAATCTTGTTCCAAACATTGTTCACATGGCGGTTATAAATGACAATAAAGACAATTCCAATTCTAATTCTGATTCTTGTAGGAAAATGCTTCTTTAAACATTCCTTGTTAGTGTTTTAACAACTAATTTGATACGTGCCAATAGAATTCTAAGTCCTGGTCAAAGGGGAATTCAGTTTGTTTCCTTGCTTCGTTGCTCTGTTACATTTTCTGAAAGACTCCAAACAAATGTTTTCTGTAAAGTGAGCAGAAACTGAAACCCGTCACCCCCGGCTCATCATCCTCTACTAGGATCAGGTCCAGTCTCTGTGACATTGTCTCTTTTGTCAAACAGACAATAAAGGCTTGTCCAACTATTAGCATCCCTTTGTGAACGGGGACATATCCGCCCCGTCACCTTGCACTCCAAAAACGAGGTATTTTCTTGCTGAAAAACTTCCTCGGGGTCATTTGGTCTTAAAAATCTAGTTTTACTACAAGAGCGGGAAAGGCAGTGTTGGGAGTAATGTTTTACAAAGGAACGCATTCCTAAAAACGCATTTCCTTTTCTCTGTGACGTAAATGTCATTTTGGAACTTAGTTGTCGTTACAACATGGAACGTTACTCAGTTACCTATAAAAGCAGAACATGAAAGACAATGCTTTCTGTTCATAGCAGTTCCCTCTCTTCCAATGTAGTAGTTTACAACCGTGATTCCACCAGCAACACAACGCTAAACACATCAACAGGGTAAGGCTGGGATGTTTATCATTAGCTCCAAAGAAAAATGAATACAGTAACTGTGGCACTGTCTCAAGCACAAAGTATGAGGACACGTAATATCTGACATTCTGATATTTGTCCTACTGTATATACTCGCATCCAATCCGTATTTACAATTATAACATATTGAAATCAGGGGTTCTGTTTCAGGTTTCATACACCTTTTTCATGGCCAAATCCAGTGTGATTCATGCATTTTGCAGAGCCACAAATATATCTGTGATTTAAATATGTGATTTTTAATCTTGTACGTTCATTTATCAAAACATGTCATTTTTAGATTTTGAGTAAATCGTGAATATATTTGTGGATCCAAACAGTACATTTGTAAATGTTTTTAAGACAAATATCTCCTAGTAGTAAGCTTACGTTTTCAATTGCAGGATGTTATTCCCATGACAATTTTCCATTGGGAAACGATATATTATTTTTTTTCATGACCAATAACAAATGTCCATAATTAATACCTAATCCTTGCACTAATACACATTTTATGGTGCAATTTATGGTGCCCTGTTTAGGTGTAGCATGCACATATCCTCTTAAGCGTGACCTTTAGGGCCGATGAAGCTTTAAAAGACAATCGCATACAAGCTAATGACAGCTGCCGTTAATCACAAGAGAAGAAGAAATGCAATAGTAACACAAAGCCACCAGAGAGCAGTTAGGGCATCAATTTTAAGCAGACTTGTTAAGAAAAATGGCAACAATTTTCAGAATTAACAAGCACTTCACCAAAAATTCAAGGAAGATCACAACAATAAAATTAAGCATTTTCAAGTATTCCCAGCAGCCGTATGAACCCTGCAGTATACATGCACAGATTTAATTGTGGGTTATCAGTAGCAAATGGATGGCAGCGCGTAGCAAGGGGGCGTGGCTTATAAAGGTACAACGAAAGCAATGGGACAAACATGAACACAGAATATACGGTAAAAGAGTGTTGAATTTAGTTCTTTTTATTTGTAAAATAATTTTTGCTATATTCCATTCATTGCCCGGAAATCGAGAAGGAAATATTCGAGTGGTTTGAAGGCAAAAGACACAACAGATATGGTGTGACTCAACTGTTAGTTTGCAAGCTCTCAAGATTGCACACGCCAAGCTATATGAAGGCTCCATTGCTTCCACAAGTTTGTGTAAACATTTTGTTCCATTTCATTTACCATAAAGGGGGCAGTGGCTCAGGAGGTAGAGCACTCGTCTTGGGATCAAGAGATCGCAGTTCGAATCCCGGCTCCTCCGTGTTACATGTCAAAGTATCCTTGGGTAAGACACTGAACCCCTAATACCCCCAATAAGCAGGTTAGCGCCTTAAATGGCTGCACGGCCGCTAATGGGGGCAGCAGTAGCTCAGAAGGTAGAGCGATCGTTTTAGGATTAAGGGATCCCAGTTCAAATCCCGGCTTGTCCGTGTTACATGTCGAAGTGTCCTTGGGTAAGACACTGAACCACCAATACCCCCAATAAGCAGGTTAGCGCCTTACATGGCTGCACAGATCACGGCCGCTATTGGGAAATGTGAAGCACAATGTAAAGCGCTTTGGGAAGTGATTGACTTGAAAAGCGCTATATAAATGCAGATCATTTCATTTCGTATTGGGAAATATGAAGCACACTGTAAAGCGCTTTGGGAAGTCTTGACTTAAAAAGCGCTATATAAATACAGATCATTTCATTTCATAAAGCTGTTTTAAAGCAGTCAATGAGAGTACATAGCGTAATTTGTAACTACATATTTACTTTCGTAATAGCTGATATCAGTAATCTGTTTTTTTTTTTCAGTAACACACCCAACAGTAGTGAATGGCTCTCTCTCGAGGCCGTAGTACTCTGTCGGCTTGCCATTGGCAGAAGAGGGACGGCCGCGGTTGGCTGGGGCCCATGACACGTTTTACGTTTGGCCCGCTCGGCCAGATGCCCTCCTCTCGTCCCCTGCAATGTTTGCGGCCCCACGCACGCGATCCCTCGCTTCGCTTGGCTGCACCCTCTCATCGCATTACTTCTGCTATTCTAACTCCTCCATCAATTATGCACAAGAATAACTCCGGGCCCTGATGGGGCCAAGACATAAAAGGGGATCATGGACGAGAGCGCTCGTAGTGCCGGCCCTCGTGCCGCTGCAACTGCTGATGTGAGCGTGGAGGTTTCGGCTCAAATATCAGCAAAAAAATTTTTGCAGTAACAGATCGGACAAAAGACATGGATCTCATGTATAACAAATAAAGATATTGTTCTATTTGCAAAGTATATTTTCCTTTTTAGTTTTAAACTGTCTTTTCCCTCATCATACTTTTTTTTGCGTTTATTTATATCTTTCAGGACAACTTTCTGTTTTCTCTGGTCTCTGGTACTGTGACTAAAAAAATGGTGTGACAATGTCTTTTCATCGATATCACAGGTGATCTGGTTGTTTAGGATTAGGCGCTCTCTAATAATAACAATAATAATAATAATGTTGTTGTCATCGTTGTTATAGTAGTAGTTTTAATAATAGTAGTTTTAGTAGTAGTAGTAGTAGTAGTAGCAGTGATATTGTTGCATAATTACTGTTGTATGATTAAACTGCTCGTTTCTGGGGGAAATGATAACCAAACTCATAGCCCTTTATACTAAACCAATTAATCTCAACTAATCTAATATAATAATGGGATTAGGAGTAAAATTAAATAAGAGTAGTAGTAGTAGTAGTAGTCATAGTAGTGATCGTAAAAGTAGTAGTCAAAACAGTAGTAGTAGTAGTAATAGAAGTCTAAATAGTGGTTGTATTAGTTGTAGTAGTAGTGATAGTAGTATTAGTAGTAATGTTGTTGATAATTGTTATATGATTAAACTTAGTTTGACTTTTTGAGGGGAATGTGAACCAAACTTATAGCCTTTACCTTTTAACTAAACCAATTTGTCTCAACTAAATGGATTTTAGCTTAAAAAAAAATATTTTGATGGTTATTTAAATCAAACATAAAAGCGTTAAAGTGTATCTATATGTATGTATAAAAATTACATTTAAAAGGACAGATTTGCAGTACTTTTCCAAATAACAGTTTTCATACATAACTTAAAGTGGCAATACTTGAGAGTTGTATCTAAAACTGCTCATGTCAGTACTTAAGCTTCGTAACCCACTTTTCTTCCTTTAAGACAAAATGGAGTCATATTCAGAAAATGGTGGCCTTGGCTAGGCGCTTCACAGCACAGTGTAGCAAAAAAGAAAGGCAAAAAGGAGAGGTCTGATTTGTTCAAAGTTGCCACAAACAATCTGAAGGTTGATCAACCGAACAGTTGCTTTAAGTCGATTAACAATAAAATACCAATTCAATCCCGCTGACCGGGATTTTTTTTTCGGTTGCGTGTGAAGAACATTTTCGCTAGCTCTTAAGTGTGATCAGAAACAGCTTTTTAAATATTGCAGAAGTCCCAAAGCACCGAGTGAGCAGAAATCCTCTAGGAGGCGACGTCCCCACACAAAATGTTCCGCAAAGTCAAAACATTTAAAAAAAGGAAGCACTCTTTTGGCCACTGAAAGCTTCAAAATGGCCGTCATTTTCTCTTGACAGATAATTTCAAAATGGCCGCCCACTGAGACAGATGGAAAAAGGGATGTTGCTTCCTAACCTTACAAACACAATAATCTGAATGCAGTTTTTAATCTATTACAATTAATATTCTCATCTCATCTCATCTATTGGGCAGCACGGCGGCGCAGTGGTTAGCGCGTGTGCGGCACAGTTCTGAGGTCGTGGGAACCTCCTGAGTGGGTTCAAATCCAGCTCCCGGCCTTACTGTGCGGAGTTTGTATGTTCTTCCCGTGCTTGCGTGGGTTTCCTCCGGGCACTCCGGTTTCCTCCCACATTCCAAAAACATGCATTTCAGGTGAATTGGCCGGTCCAAATTGTCCCTAGGTGAGACTGAGCGAGTGAGTTGTCTGTCCCCGTGTGCCCTGCGATTGGCTGGCAACCAGTCCAGGGTGTCCCCTGCCCACTGCCCGATGATTGCTGGGATGGGCTCCAGCATCCCCGCGACCCTACTGAGGATAAGCGGTGCAGCTGATGAGATGAGATGAGAGATGAGACAATTCATATTTGAATGTAGTTCACTGTTTTGAGAAGGAAACCCAGTTTAATAAAAGTGAATCGGTCCAAATCAGGTTGATTTTTCTTTGTGTGAAATACATACTGTATTTGTTCGTGTATTACGCAGATTATATTAAACTAAAAAAGATTCGCATTATAAATGAGGTAGTATATTACTGTATTCATGAAATGATTGATCAGTCAAAAAGCATCGCTGAACACAATCGCAAAACACTGGATGCAACGGGAATCGAACCCTGGTCACCCTGGTAAAGAAGCCGCATCTTTCCTGCTAAAACAGCGGAGGTATAGATGATATCTGAAAAGCCATCAGTTTGTATCTCATTTTGGTCTGGAGATGGATGGGTTCCACCAGGCTGTACTTGCCTAAGACACACGACAGAAAATGGTACCCCTACGACTCGAGTGGTTAAGGGATCCAACCAACCAACCAACCAGAGACGAATGTTAAAGAATGAAGAAAAGTCGACCTAGAAGATATAATTAAAACATGACAAAGGAAAAGACACTTTGTATCTGATGATGAATCAGACTTTGATGGACATTAAATAAAAACATTGTACATTTTACGTTGGTATTGTGTTCTTAATTAATGTTGTCAATAAATGATTTTAATCATGGCCGCACGTATTCAACAATGTTTGTCTTATAAAGATTTTTTTTACAAAAAAGTAGGGGTGCGCGTTACTCACGAATAAATACAGTAGGCCTACTCAAGAAACCATTTTAGTGTATTTTCAAAATAAAAGCCATGAGAACATCTACATGCTCAAATTTAAATAAATCCCCAAAATATATTCTATAAATTCCTAAATATATAAAAGAAACATTTTAAAGGCCTGAAGTTTTTATTTATTTTCTTGCGGTTCCCAAATGTGAACGTATTGTCTAGTAGATGGGGGGCCATACTTGTGTATACAGGGAAAGCATTGAATTAAAAAATGTGGCCAGGGCCCCAGGCCCGGAGACCTATTTAATTTTTCTCATTTATGAATAAATAAACATGCACACATTAACGTTTTTTTGATAATTGTATTAGTTTTTAGATAGATTTGATCTATCAAATTGGTTTTGAAACTCGGAATTCAAGCAAAATAATAGAGAAGGTCCCTGTTTTAAGCAACAAATCTGATATTTAGTTTTGTAGTATTACTGTAATGTCTATTTGTAGAATTTTTGGATTATGATTTTGTTAGTATGTCTGTACATGTAGTAGGTATTTTGTAGTATTTTTGTAGTAAGATTTGTGTAGTATTTCCTTAGTCGGATTTTTGTAGTGTTTCTGTAGCCTTTTGTTTTCAGAATGAAAGGAAAAATATATATATCAGGTCCCTGTTTTAAGCACTAAATTGGAAAATTAGTTATCTAGTAATTTTGTGTTATTAAAGTTGTATTCCTGAATTAGGTATTAGCATTGTATGCACAAAAAAGGACAACGGAGCCAAAGCTGGCACAAAAAAAAAACTACATTGTTTCTATTAGTATTACTTTATTTACTTCTGTATAAATTGTCATGATACTTTGACCATTTTTGATATTTAGTTTTGTAGTATTTGAGTCACAATATTGTAGTATTACTGTCGTTGTAGTTTTGTAGCCTTTCTGTAGGAGTATTTCTGTAATAATATTTTTGGAGTATTTCTGTAAGAGTATAGCAATGTTGCATCAAATGTGCAAATGCAGTCAACGATATTTTTCAACTGATCATTTATTGCCAAATATGGTAATGAACTACCGTAAAACCTTGTTTAGAATGTGCAAGCGAACTTTGAGCAACAAACAATAAATATGTTACCCACAAAAGGGCAGAACAGTTACCAAATTATTTCATTGTAACCATGCATTTCCATATCTGTCAACCTGTACGTTTTTGCCGTACAAAGTACGTTTATTATACATTTTAAGACGTGTACAACTAACAAGAAAATCTGTACGGAAAAAACGCAAATTTGACAATTATGGGTACCATCCGGTATACACCGACTATCACGAAACGGCAAATCAATCAAGTCAAACGAGTTCGCCGCGGTATCCTCTATCTCTGTATCGTTTTTTTTTTTGTTGCAAACGAAGCGAGCGGTTTGATGCTACTGTGTGCATGCGTCTGCCGCCTGGGGATTTCCCATCATGCATCATTCCGAAAAGAAAATATGGTGTAAGATTATTTTTTATTTTGTAAGGGAAAATACGAGTTTGTAAGGGCATGGAGCCGTGGAGGTTGACAGGTATGCATTTCCGATAAAAGTATTTACTATACAATACAATCGTATTTTCCGGTACATAAAGTGCACGGGATTATAGGGCGCACTTGCAGAACTAGGTGCGCTTTTCTGTTCGGAAACTATAATAATGTTTAGTTATTACACTTTGATGATAAAATAAATACTATGACAGTTAAACACAACATCATAACACTGGTACTGACCAATTTGATTTTTCAAACATTTTTAAAACTTTCTGAACTTTTTGCCACTTTAGAAACTTAAAATTGAGGCTGACGGAGCGCCTCGTCGTCCGCTACGCTCACGCTAACAGTTAGCGACTTACTTCAGGAAGCACTTTTTGAGAGATTATGCAGCGTCATTAGGAGGTAAAACTGATTAATGTGAATGGTCAGGCAGGAGCTTGCTTTCTGAAGGAGGAACACGGAGGGGTGAAGGGTCCCGCAGGAAGTGTTTTGTGTCCCTGCACAAAAGGAGGTCTGACCTCTTAAGCCCTTTAGAGCCTCTTTGCTAATACCCTCACCGGTGGCTACAAAGACACAGGGGATGCCATTTCAGCACTCGCATTTAAGCAACATTCACACACGCAAAGAAAAAGAAAAAAGGAGAATTCCGAAAGCAGAAAAGTGAATCTCTGTGCAGTAGAGTGAAACTGAGATTAGGCCTCCCTTTAATCCATTGACTGGGGCGCATATCAAACACAACAAAGCTGAGAGCACACAATGTCTTATCATAACACTTGGGGCACTTGGGAGACCTCTTTGGGAAATTCCTTTAAAAATAAAAAAGTACATTTTCTTTCTTACTGTAAGAAAACAGTGCATGCACCGTATTTTCCGGAATATAATACACATGTAAAACCCCTGAATTGGCTGGAAATTTAAAAGTGTACCCTGTAACCTGCTGCGCCGTATACACTGCAAAAATATGGTAGATAAGGTAGTAAACGCATACAGTGTTTATACATGTGCATTACTACACGAGGTTGTACAGTATACTACTATTTGTGCAATTGTTGGTCAATCGAAAAACATACCATAATCACATTGTATGTGGCATGGAAAAGGGTGTGGAGGAAATACCGGATATTTTTGTGTATAAGGCGCACCCCCTAAATTTTTATTGAAAAACCGGTAAACAATTTCGTTAGACTTTTTCTCAGCTCAAACTAAGCATTAAAATTGACAGATATTGCTGAACACATGCAGCCATTATTAAAATCATTTATTGACAACTATTAACACAATATCAACGTATTTATTTTATGTATTTTAAAGTCGTATTCATTATCAGATACTGTATATCTAAAATATATTTCTATGGAAAAATAACGAAAAGATGTATCAAATCATGAAAACAAACTAAGGTTTTTTTAATTCGACGATAAGTTTTAACACTTTGAATATATTTCTCTAATCCATCCATCCATCCATTATCTGCACCGCTTATCCTGAGTAGGGTCGCGAGAGTGTTGGAGCCCATCCCAGCTATCTTTGGGCAGTGTGCAGGTGACACCCAGCCAGTCACAGGGCATATTTCTCTAATACTTTTCTCTAATTATCTTGTATAGTGGATAGCAGGTACTTTTGCTTCTTTTAAGGATGAAATAATTCTAATATAATATCTAATTAATTCTAGTTAAAGTTAAATACTAATTTAAAAAAAATCCTTTTCATATTTTTAGTATAGTAAAATAAAAACTTGTTATACTGTTTATACAGGAACATCAAAATCATAATTTAATAATCTATTTTGTAATTTTTTTTGTGGTGTGTGAAAAGGCAGCAATATCGAAGCTACTTTAACACATGCCATCATATAATGTTACATCACATTTGCTCAGGCCTCATGCAGTAACCAATCACGACTCTGTATCCAAAATCAAGATAGCTGTGATTGGTTGTTACCAGTGTCATTTTCAGTGAACAGCAAGGAGTAATATAAATTAATAGAAATGTCCAGTTTTGCCAATAAATGATTTTGTTAAATTCTTACAGAGACAAATGAGATTATCAGTTTTGCTGTAGATCGGCAATGCTCTTATTGTGGCGCAGACATTTTTTATCTTTAGCTGTGAATCTCTACAGACTATAAGGGGCGCATTCGCACATCAGAAAAGGTCAAGGAACTTCACACATTTGCCATGATGTCACTTTCCATTTGCAGGTAACTAATAGTTTAGATCAGTGTTGGGCAAATCTTTTGAGTGGTGGGCCTCATTTGGTTAAATATACATGCAGAGATCTACATGTTATATTTCTTTCTGTACTTGTTTTTGATAAGATTAATTTGCATCAAATTGGTTTTGAAACTATTACATTTAAAGCATAATAAGATATAAGGTCACACTTTTTAACTTTAGATTTTGTACTATTGCTGTAGTTTTATTTTTGTAGTATTTGTCTAATAGAATTTAAGTATTTCCATTGTATTATTTTTGTAGATATATTTTTGCAGCATTTCTCTAGTAGTATTTTTGTAGTTTCATTTTAGACATATTTTTGTCGTATTTACGTAGTGGTACATCCTTAGGAATTTTCTGTAGGAATGTTTCTATAGTATAGTATTACTGTAGTAGTTTTTGTAGTATCCTTTTTTTTCAGAATGCAAGCAAAATATCACGTCCCTGTTTTTAAGCACTAAATTTGATATTTAGTTTTGTAGTATTACTTTTTGTGTAATGTTGTAGTATTTATGGAGTATGAGTTTTATAGTACTGCGACGGGCTGGCAACCAGTTCAGGGTATCCCCTGCTCACTGCCCAAAGACGGCTGAGATGGGCTCCGGCATCGCCGCGACCCTATTGAGGATAAACGGTGCAGATAATGAATGAATGAGTTTTATAGTATTTCTGTTGTAGGATATTTGCAGTGTTTCATTAAAAGTATTTCTGTAGCAGGATATTGTAGTATTTCCATAGTAATATTTTTGTAATATTTCTGGAGCGTTTTTTTGGTAGTGTTTCTGTAGGAAGATTTTTCAGTAAATCCGTAATAGTATTTTTTATAGTATTTCTGTAGTAAGATTTTTTTTTGTATCTCCATAGTAGTATTTTCTAGTATTTCTGTAGTGTTTGTTTCAACATTAAAGAAAACAGTAATTAGGTCCCTGTTATAGGAAACAATTCTGATACTTAGTTTTGTGGTAATACAGTATTGTGTTCTTGTAGTATTTTTTGAGTATGGTTTTATTAGTATTTCTGTAGAAACATTTGTGTAGTATTTTAGTGGCAGTATTTTTGTAGTATTTCTGTAGTTTTTTTGTTTTCCCAATGAAAGCAAAAAAATGCATTAGGTCCCTGTTTTAAGGACTAAATTGGAAATTTAGAGGCGTAGTAATTTTGTAATATTTCTGTAGTAGTATTTCTGTGTTACAGTATTGCTGTATTAGTATTTTTGTTGTAATTCTGTAGTATTTGTTTCAAAATTAAAGCTAAATAATATAATAGGTCCATGTGTCAATTTAATATTTAGTTTTGTAGTATTACTGTATTGTGTATATGTAGATTCTTTGGAGTATGATTTGTTAGTATTTCTGTACAAGTAGTAGTATTTTTGTACTGTTTCTGTAGTAAGATTTGGGTAGTATTTCTGCCGTAGTATTTTTGTAGTAGTTCTGTAGTATTTTGTTTTCAGAATGAAAGCGAAAAAATATATATCAGGTCTCTGTTTTAAGCACCAAATTAGAAAATTAGTGATGAAGTAATTTTGTAGTATTTCAGTTGTATTCCTGTATTAAGAATTCGTATTTGACGCACAAAAGAACATTGGGGCCAAAACTGATACCAACAAAAAACTGCATTGTTTTTATAAGTACTACTTTATTTACTTTTATATAAATTATCATTATACTTTGACCATTTTCATTCGGCAGGCCGGATGAAAAAGCCTGCCGGGCAGCATGTGTCTCACGGGCCGTAATTTGCCCCTACAGCTTATGATTTTAAAATGATGTACTATTTTAAACAAAAGCTTTTGTTCAATTACAAAACAGTTTAACCAGTAAAATATCCTGTCAAAGAGACCCAAAAAGTACTCCAACACCCATGCCACGCATGATAGTAACCTCTCATCACTAGTGGCTGTCAATCAAAGCTGGGCCCCCGAGGGCCTCGCCTTATTAGTCAGAGCGTAAAAAAAAAAAAATAGGGCCGGGGTCGTCCCTCTCCGCAGGCAGGGTCAGCGAGAACATGAGGAATGACGGGCGTCTCGGCAGGACCATTGATAGCTGCTCTGCAAGGAGTTACAAATCAGACTCTTCAAATAGAACACTTTAAGTCATCTGGTGTGTAATTCCAGCCAAGTAAATATAGAGACTATTGTCTTAGCTACACCATGTTCTTAGGAAGAAGCTATTGTGCTACAAAGCTACACTTACTATCAGTGTTGTAAATAAGGCGTTACGAAGGAACCCAATTACTTTTCTCTGTAATGATAACTGTAAATCAACTGTCGTCACTACAAATGTTGCGTTACTACGTATTTGCGATTCTGATTCAATGCAGATCATGAATGACCGTGTCCTCGAATTGCTGAATACTCTTGGGTTGACTGAATACAGTTATGGTGGCGTCGTCTCAAGCAGAGAATATGAGAACTACAGTATATACTCATATCCAAGCCGATTTAAAAATATATATGAAATTAACTAAGGGGGTCAGTTTATATGCGCATATTTGATTGAGTGTACAGGGCCAAGATCTATGGCCAATCATTTAGGCGGGCCGGGTCTGGGTTGTCTATCGTCGTTTTGTTTTTTTTTTGTTTTTTTTTCTTTGTGGAGGATCTGCACAGCATGCACTTACTTTCACTCAACTAATTTTTTGGATGACTAATTTTTACTTTTCCTTGAATCATATTACTCTGAAGTAACTGTACTTTTACTTGGGTAACACATTTCGCCGCTGCATTTCCACACCGCACGTGCTTAGATGCATCACTACTCGAGAACACGCTAGTAGGACTGTGGACGCATACGGTGGGGAAAGCAGGAACACAATGGTTAAACTTAAAAGAAAATCAAATACAATTATGGCAAGGGACAGACTAACCATGTGAGGAACGGGACCAGAGGAGTAAATTGTGACTAGAAAGATATTTTCGGAGTAACACACTACTTTTTTGTGTCAGTAATCTGAGTTAATTTTGAAATGAAGTAACTGTAAACCATTACTTTCTCACTTGGATTTTACACTTTTTAGGAACCCGTTCAACAGCAAAACTGACAATAGGAGAGCACTTGTAAAGGTTAGCTAAAAGCATTTACATCACTAAAGGACTAGAAATAAATTGTAGAATGTTGAAGGCTAGTGATACTAGCTAGCGACACGCTTGACTTGCTACTAGCATGGACCAACACGTGGACAATCTTTCCCAAATCAGTCATTTAACCTCCTTGGCGGTGAAAAAGCTGCCCAGCAAACTCATTTCGCCAAGGCCTGGCATAGACCCAGCCCAGCCAAATGTGTTTCCTATCGGTGTACACACATGAAAATTGGGATAACCAAGTAATGCTAATCGCAAACCAGAGAAAAGGTGATGTCAAGGTGCATGCATGCCAACGCAGGTCAAAACTGAAGTTAAACCATGAAAATAAAAAATAAATGTAGTTATTTTGGAAGAGAACATCAGTGATTCCAAGTAATATTCTTACGGTTTTAAGACATTATAAATACTTTCCTTCTTTGACTATATTTGTTTACCAGACTCAAGCATTGGAGAGAGAGAAAAAAACATATAAAAACAAACAAAAAGCAAAAACACATAAAGTGCTTAGAAGAGTAATCCAAAAAAACAAGAAAATAGTTTATTTATTAACACCGATAAACACCAAACGATACCCTCTGGTGCTAATTTGTGGCCCACGCCAACATTTTTAGGTGTGCCTCCAGTTATAGTTTGAACTGAAATCTTATTGAGGTTTTACTTGCATTGGTACACAGACAAAGTGTTTGAAAGTTATTTATTTATTCAGTCATCATTCACAATGACTCCACACTTTCTGGGACTTGCAAAAAATGTTGAGATCTACCTTATACAGTAATCCCTCGGTTATCGCGGTTAATGGGGACAAAAACCACCCGCAAAAAGTGAAAATCTGCGAAGTAGCGACGCCCCTTCAAAAATGCTTAAAAAAAAAGATTTTTTTTTTTCATTATTTCATTTTATTATTATAATTTTTTAGACCTGCAAAGCTCTGAACCCGCGAACGTGGAACCACGAAACAGCGACGCCCCGTCAAAAATGCTTACAAAAATTTATATATATATATATATATATATATATATATATATATATATATATATTTTTTTTTTTTTTTTTTTTTTTTTTTTTTAATTATTTGATTCTATTATTTTTTTTTTTTAGACCTGCAAAGCTCTGAACCCACGAAAGTGGAACCACGAAGTAGCAACGCCCCTTCAAAAATGCTTAATTTTTTTTTATTTTTATTTAATTATTATTATTTTTTAGACCCGCGAAGCTCTGAACCCGTAAACGTGGAACCGCGAAGTTGCAAGGTCCAACTGTAATTGTTCTAGTTCAGGGGGTATCCAACCCCTTTCAAGCTAAGAGCTACTTTTTGGTACTAATTAGTGCAAAGGGTTTATATTCATTTTTAAAATGACAATATGTTATTACTCTGTTGTAACTATGTTATTACTAGGTTAATTATTGGTAGTATGGTTTGGTGGACTCATTCAATGACCCCAAAAAATAATTTTGCCAGAAAATCCCAATGACCAAGCACTGGTGAGCAATTTTTGGAACAGGTCTGCGGGTCTTTAGCTGTCCTTCACACGTGTGCCCAATGGCACCAATTTGGAGAACCCTGTACTACGTCCTGTCTGGACTATGATCCCATATTAAAACTAGGGATGGTCAAAGATCAGAAATGGTGGTGATACAATGTATTTAAGTGTATCGATTCTTGTGATAGAAGCCGGCAATGTCCTCCCGACTTGAAAAAGAGCAGCCAATGATCTTCTACCGGGTGTTAATTACCCTCTATATTTTATATCATTTTTCAGTATTTGAATATCAGTATCAGTATGAAGAAAGGTGTACAAAACATTCCTGTTAGAAACATCTTTCAGTCCTTGATAAAACCTGTGACCAATTTTGTTTCGCAGGTCGGTTATTGAAGTCTCTTCGACTGAAGCTCATGAGTGGGATGTGATATTTTTAATTTGGGGGCCTACACCAACCGAGTCCAGTGAGGCGTATTAATGGTGCTTCACTAAGTTAATAAAACGGAAGATAACCCTGGATTAAAATAAAAAGAATACACTTTATCCTTTAGAAGGTGCACTTATGAATACTTTCTAAGCCCCCTGGGCAGGAAATCACATTCATTCCGATGTGTTTGATCTTCCTTGTGAGACTGACACTTCCACTGTGAGGCCACTCAAGTAGGAGTGTGGACGCATATGGGGAGGAAAGCAGGAACTAAGTTAGAAGTGCTCAAAATGAGGATGGCATTTTCTAACAAAACCAGAAACAAAGTGACAAACAAACGAGGGGGCAGAAAACAAATACATGTCCTAAGAAAATCAAACGTGGCAACGTCTGAACAGGAAACAAAAATTGAATCTGAAATGGAAAATGCAGTTGGCAATCTAACAAGTGAACACTAACTTACTAACAAAATGTTCGAACAAGAAACCCAAAACAAAATAAAACAAACCTGGCAAAGCATTGGAAATACAAATGGCACGGGAACGTGTTCTGTCCAAAGTGTCCTTATAAAGCAGTGGTCTCAAACTCAATTTACTTGGGGGCCACCAGAACGAGAGTCTGGGTGACGCTGGGCCAAATCGAGTTTTCAACAAGAAAAGCTTAATAAAACCATTCCACTGTTTTCTATATTTTATAAATTTTCTTATACAGAATGAGATCTAAAAGTAAAAAAAAAAACGTAAAAATCAATCAGTGATAAAGGAATCCACTGATATTAAAAGGACAGTGTGTAATATATGACCACTAAATGTCGTTGTGTTGTACTGTATTGTACAACTGAAAATGAGTGCTAAAAAGCTCAAGGGAAAATACAAATCCGGAGACTCAACGCGACCAAAAAGCAAAACCTTTTGAAATCAAGTAACTAGTAACTGTAACTTTTCAGTAACTCACCCAACATAGCTATAAACACCCTGAGACCCCCGTATCGTGTAGCCTCTGGCTTCTTCCAAGAAAACTTCTCTCCCCTCTAACCATGTTGTCTTGTTGTTGTAATTCCCCCCCACAACCTCAGATAACACATTCCCACTCTGCTCTCTGAAACGGCAGTTACAGGCCACTGAAACAACAATACCAGTCTTTCAAGAAAACTGTGCTAGCCCTGGGAGAGAGGTTCGGTCCTGAGACCCAGTCAATATTTGGACGCGGTTGCCTTTTTGTGTCCGTTTTTAATCCGAGCGGAACCAAACGGCGGGGAGCCGAGGAAAGGCCAAAAAGGGGGACGCGAGGGTAAATACTCGACACAATGCAAACGAGCCAACTCACAATATCAGTCTGTCACCCTGTAAAATGTGGAGCATTGTTCCTTTAAGTGAAGATTAAAAAGAGAAAACAAATAGAGGAAAAGTGAACCCGTGGCATATTGAGGTGCTCTCATCACAGGGGTATTAGCTCCCAGACAAATGCCGTAAATACTGAACTAGGAGCCAATATATTTTTGGTACGTTTTAAACACTTGTTCTAAATACAAAACACTGCGATGATGTCTGGATACATTTATGACGCCCTTTGAGAGAAGCGATTGCATGTTTTTGCCGATATTATTCAAATAATAAATAACACGAGCACATTCACAACGTATTCATAATATTTAAATTTTCACCCACAAATCAAGTCCTTAATTTGTACATACAAATTGAAAAGCAGAATGTTATCTATCAAAAACGATTCACTTCTTTCCATGTCATATGAAACAATGTCCGGTCATTGGATTTTCCTTCAATCCTCGAGGAATGATAACAAGCGAATGCAATTTGGTCCATATCTGCGGCTACCACCAATGACAATAACACAACGCAAACTGGCACTATTCTCCACATTATGGTTGCTCTAGCGCTGTCATCTAGGAATATAGGGCGGATGAATAAAGTATCTATCTATCTATCTATCTATCTATCTTCTTTCGGCGCAGTAGTAAATACATGATGTGCTCGTCTTTGTACTCACTATCTTCAATTGTTGCATGACCCGCAAGCACGTGACGTAAACAACTCAGGGCAGAACTAAAAAACAACACCGCTGAAAATGGCGTAAGGTGTGCAGGGGCACAGAGCAGTTAGTGTTCTGCAGCCAAAGGCGGCCGTGCCAAATTCCAATAGTAGTTGGCACCAGGTGTGCGGTGGGTTTAAATCGTAAGAAATGGACGTGAATTACTTCACTTTTATGGCTTTTTAGGCCCCAGGCTTTTAATCTGGTGGGATCTGTAGTCCGATATTTACGGTAAACACAAACCTCAAGACTTACAGTTGGAATAAACAGGATGCGTTTGGAGGTGGTTTGGGTACATAAGTGCACTAATCAAACATAAAAACGTGCCACGGAAAAGATGATAATTGGTGATCTGGATTGGATCTGCTCCGGAAAGCTTTGGACAACTATTGTCACGGATTAAAGGAAAAATCCCAGGGGTGACGGTTCTCTGGCAGAATAGTGGGATACCTTCCCTCCCCAGCTGTCACCTTGTTAGTCCCGCCCAATGAGCTTCTTTGATGAGAGCGGGTATCAGTTACCATAGCGTCGAAGACACAAACATCCAGAGAGATTAGGAACGGAACCCGGCTCCAGATTCCCCCGCTTTATCCCACCTCTCAACAACAAATCAACACATTAGGCCAGAGGTCGGCGAACCAGAACGGTTTTATGTCTGACAATATTCTCGCGGCCTGGCCCACTAATTATATTAGTAATGATAACAATGATAATACAGACGCTGTCCGACGTACGAACAAGTTAGGTTCCGGACAGTCGTTCGTAAGTTGAATTTGTTCGTAAGTTGCTTCAGTGCTATATTTTGTATGTTTAAGGTTTATACAAGTATGTTTAAGGCTTGTATAAGTAACCTGTATAGTTTTGTTCTAAAAAAAATAAACATTTAATAAAATGATATGCTCTATAAAGATAAATAAAGTGAATTTTTACTTACTTTTGGGACTTGCGCTTCAAGAAGTCCTCCTCTGTGGGAAAAGGAGGCTGAACAAAAGCGTTTACAGCGCCACGCGGCAGGAAGAAGCACTACAGTACTGTCTTCTAATCGGAAAAAGGTTCACACAATACAAAATTTTAACTTACAGCAATGTCCGGATATTTTTCGACATCCCGAAAAAATCTATCCTATCTACTGTTTTGTAATGTTTGTAAGTAGGGGAGCGTCTGTAATGACAATAATGATAATAAGCCCCAATCCACTGTGTTATCTCTAGACCACTAAGGATGACATGGGAAAGGGCAAATGATTTTATCTCATCCTCACACTATTTTTATGTTGTCTTGTCATTTTTATCCTAAAGGCGCAAGCGAATGGTCAATCGTTGTACATTGTTTTAGCTGTACTCATTCGCATATTTCTCCATTACAGTGCCACGTTGTCATAAAACATTATGGGAATAAATTCAGCCAAAACAACTTTGTAAAACGATTGACTAATCAAATACATCTTCAAGATAAAAAAGGCAAAATAATGCGAGTAAAGATAGTGTGATGATAAGATAAAATCAATTGCCTTTTCTTTTGTCATCAACAGCGCCCTCGCTGTCGCGATTTCGGATCAATTCCCGGTGCATCCAATGTTGAACAAAAGTGGTCATTAGTATTTGTCAGCTGATCCTTGCTTGTATGCTAAAATGTACCTCTATAAAACCTCATAAAACTTGAAGTGTTTTAACGTAAAACGAAACTGCAAGCAAAAAGAAAAGGCAAAGAGTTTATATTATGAGAAAAAGAAATTATGCTGATTGAGATTTTACATTTATGATTATTTCTCTTGCAGCACAACAGCGCAGTGGTTAGCGCGTGCGCGGCACAGTTCTGAGGTCAGGATATTGAACCTTCCTGTGGGTAGTTTGCATGTTCTCCCCGTGCTTGCGTGGGTTTTCTCCGGGCGTGCCGGTTTCCTCCCACATTCCAAAAACAATGCATGTCAGGCTGTCTGGCCAGTCCAAATTGTCCCTAGGCGACTGGCTGGCAACAGGTTCAGGGTGTCCCCTGCCCACTGCCCGAAGATACCTGGGATAGGCTACAGCACCCCTGCGACCTTACTGAGGATAAGCGGTGCAGATAACGGATGGATCATTTATCTTGTGAGATGATAAGATGTGATTTATGATACTTAAAACGCTTTGTTGCAAAAATCTGAATACATGACAAGAATAAAGTGAAAGGTGTTTTGGTTGTCAAAGAGACAGGACTAAGATACTATCTGTTCTGACAACTGTTAATCATAGCTCTTGATTTTCAACTTTTGAAACCTTGTATATAATGACCAGTGGAAAAAAAAAGAAAGATTTCAATCAGTCAATCAATCCTGTGCAGCCCGGTACCAAACGACCTACGACCTGGTGGTTGCCGACCACGGCCTTGCCTTTGTGAGCACCTCACAAACTCAGGTGGGTCTAAATAATGTGGCTAAATATCAGCCGAGCGGGGTAAACGCTAATGGCTCCTTGTCAGAGCAGTAGTAAATACCCGACTCACACAATTCCTCCCGTCACCGCGTGACTGAAACAGACGGCGACACTGACACAAGGGAACATCTGCGACTCATTTTTCTCACATGAACATTCTCGCTGCAAAACGCAACACTTTTTTTTTCATTTTCATCGCTTTGATTGAGATGTTTATGTCTTTGGAGCAAATTCTAACAATGGGAAGTTAATTTGACGAATGGAACTTGGACAAAATGTTCGATGGATAAAAAAAAGGCGCTTTTTAGGTCAGATATCGAAGACGCGTTTTTGATCCTACGGCTCTCTGTGATCCGTCGGCAGAGAAAGACGCTTGCTGCATGAGCAACTAATGATTTTTTGGGGCTGTTTGGACAAAAATGTTTGCCTTTTTTGTCATCTGTATTGTTCCGTTTTAGAAGAACAAATATTAACGATTGGGATGGGCTGTTTGACCTGGAATCCTACAGCAGCCAAGAGACCTTCTCTAGTGTGCAGCAGGAAGCTTTCTAATTTCCTCTTACGGGTGACCACTCATTGATAACTCTTTACAAAAGTCTACAGCAGGGGTCTCAAACTCGCAACCAGGGCAACATTTTCTGCCCTCACGATTATAGTTTGAGGCCCACTGCCCTAATAAGGGCACTTATAAGGGACAAAGTGTATTGTTTGACCACTAGATGTTGTGCAGCCAAAAAGTATTGTTAAAAAAGACGTTGTTGTTTTCTATAGATATTATTTTGGGTATGCTCTTTAAATTATGTTTGAAATCAATGGAAAACGAAATTTAGAAAGGAAATTATTTGACCTAATATTATGTAAAAAAGGGGGGGAGGGGTAAAATTATATAATTTTACGTTTTTAGCCTAAAGTAGAAATTCTCATAATTGCTTTTTAACAGGAGCTATTCTTGGCATTCCACATTCTAAGATCAGCAGAAGAGCCCGTCTCTAGGTTTGTTAAATCTGCATAGCAACTCGCATCGAACCAGAGCACCGGTCCACTCAATGCACGCGGCATTCCTCGAACGGCAAATCAACTCTGATGGGAGTAAACAATGGCAAACACTTGAAAATCTTGCTCTCGTTTCGCACCCGGACTTGAGCGACCTGTTCTGCAAACTCAAATAAGTGTAAATTTCACTCGTTTTGCATCGAAACCCAGACAAAAGTTGCATTGTGACCGAAAGTCCTACAATTTTACGTGCTCTATTGACATTGTTGAAGCTTTGTCAAGCGATGGGCAAAGCTGATTCATCCTTAGGTAAATTCCTTTTCTGCATGCTGAGTCGTGCATGGCAGGATCTTATCAGCAACATGAAATAAGCGATGGTTCAGCATATCAAAGCATCACAAGCTTAAATCTGTTTCGATTGAAAGTAGGTAGGGCTGCAATCATTAGTCGACATTCTCGACAAAAATCAATAAAAGAAAAAGTGTCAAGTGTCATTAATTTACTTGTCGACTTATTTCGCCAGACACGTTTTTCCAACAGAGAAAGGGATCTCTACATAAATATAATCTCTGCTGAGAGTCTGTAATGCGCAATAGTGTCTCTGTCTCAATCGGTAATGTAAAACATATGGAAATGGTGGAATCAATATCAACTATGTGCACCAAAACTTGGAAGCATTTTAGAAAGAAAGAAATACTTTCAAAGTTTGCAAAGAATACCTTGGGCATCAGGGCAATAGATCGGTGGCACAAAAACATTCAAAGAGCCCGTTGGATGAAATTGAGTCTGACTCGCCTCGGTAAGAATCAAGTAACATTCAAGCCAATATGGTTTCGATGATATGCATTGTTCATTTAATACACATATATTTCGCTAGAGAGAGAGCGTGAGCATTATGCCAGGTTGTGCCTGACAAAAGCTTTTGAAATTAAATGCATGCAGTTCGAAGAACAAACATGAGATGTTCAAACATTACAAATTACAAACGTCAAGTGTTTAATACTGTAAGCTTTAATACTGATTTACAACTGCTGAATATCATTAAATTTTGTTTGTTTCAGACTGCGTCGACCACTGAATTTACTTACCTAAATGGACATCACATGTATTTTATTGACCGTTATACTACTGATAAAGTGCATGTTCTTGGTTTAAGGCAGGGGTGGGCAATTAATTTTTATCAGGGGCCGCATGAGAAACCTGAATTGTGTCAGAGGGCCACCAACTTTCTTTCATTGTAAAATGCTCAAATTAAATATTTTGAATAGCTGATGCTGATAATCAGAAGAATATAGCACTCTGTAAATATTTATATTAGGCTATGTGAAATTGTGGTGTATTGGTTAAATAAGAAAAACAATCATTGAACCAGTGCAATTTATTTTTAACTTTTTAATTTCCACAAACAATAACTTGTAACGTTCTCCACCTCATGTTACCTCTTCAGTGAGAATAATCCAGTCTGTTCTGGGCTTGAACAAGGGCATTGGAATCTGGCGGAATGTCTGAAGTGGCTATGCGAAGGACAGCTGAGAGGTGGTCAACAGTCATAGAGGATCTATGTTTGGATTTATTAAACTTCATAACTGAGAATGTCTGTTCACAATGATAGGTAGATCCAAAGAGGACTAGGATCCTCTGAGCATGCTTCCTCAGGTGTGGAAAGTTCTCCTCTTTGAGGGAGTAAAAATCCAGCAGTGAGACTGACTTGAAGTGATCTGCCAAAAGTGTGTCAGACTGCAGATCTATGAGTTCCATCTGAACTTCACTTGGGGCATCATCCACACTGCAGTTGAAGGGAGAAGAGACCATGTGCATTTCACTCTCAAGAGTTTTGAAATCGCCTTGAAAACTCTGCATGCAATGTTTCTAACATGGTTGAGTACTTTTGGAGGTGATCGCCTGATCTTTTTGCTTCCTTAAGTGTTGGCAAGTGGGTCAGAATGTTGTCCTTCACTTGGCTTGAGAGAAGCTACAGTTTTCTCATAAAAGCCTTCACTGCACTGTACATCTCATGCACAAAAAGGCCCTTGCTCTGCAGTTTGACATTAAGTTCGTTCATTAGTGCGGTCACATCCACAGTGAATCCGAGGTCTGCCAACCAGTCTTCATCTGAAAGTTCTGAGACGTCATGACCTTTCTGAACACAGAACTCCTGAATCTGGTTTCTCAGGTCCCAGACACTTTTCAGAATTTTGCCAAGGCTGAGCCACCTAACAGTGCAGTGATAGCTTATGTCACCATATTCAGCCTCATTTTCCTCCAACAAAGCAACAAACTGTCTGTGATTTAAAGCTCTCGCTCTGATGAAGTTAACTATTTTAGTGACAGAATCAACAACATGTTTCATTTTTAACACTGTCTTACACAACACTTCCTGATGTATGATACAATGCAAAAATGTCAATTTCTGATCAGGGTTCATTTCTGTCACTTTATCCTGCATTCTCTTTAAAAGTCCAACATTTTTCCCGGCCAGATTTGGACAACCATCTGTTGTCACACCTGCAAGCTTGTTCCATTTCAGTTCTAACATGTCCATACATCCATACATGCATTTACCTCTCTGAACAAGTCATTACCTGTGGTTGTCCCTTTTATTGACTGCAAGGATGCCAACTCCTCCGTGATTTGAAAGTCTGCGGTTATCCCACGTAAGAAGATGAGCAGCTGGGCGGTGTCACGTACATCGCAGCTCTCATTCAAAGCCAGAGAAAAAAAGTCAAAGTCCGCCGCTCTTTTCCTCAGCTGAAGCTCTAAATTTCCCGTGATTTCCTCAATCCGCCTCGTTACAGTGCGTCGGGAGAGTGAAACGTTCTCAAACGCGCCCTTTTTTTCTGGGCACATCAGCTCAGCAGAGTCCAATAAACACTCCTTAATAAACTCTTCGTCGGAAAATGCCCTACTTTTTCTGGCGATTTTATGAGAAATTACATAACTTGTCCTGACGGCTGCATCTCTGGAAGTGTGAAGTTTAGTGAAAAATCCTTGTTGGGTTTGTAGTTTTGCTAGCAATGCATCAGACTCCCTTGCACGCTCTTCACCAGACAGGTTTCTGTATTCATCTTCATGCTTGGTCGTGTAGTGGCGATTCAAATTATATTCTTTAAACACAGCAACCTGTGTACCACAGACTAAGCACACTGCTTTACCTTTAATTTCTGTAAAGAAATATTTGGCAGCCCATGTCTTGTTGAAAATACGGCATTCGTTATCAACTTTTCTTTTCTTGGGGTGTGCCGACATCTTGAGGGTACCCTGGCGAACAGTATCACCTTCACTCACTCAAGTGAATACGCGCGTGAAGGCGCTACGTCTATGACGTGTATATGTAGTCAAAATAAAATTTCAAAATAAAAGTTTAATTTTTTTTTTTTATTTATGGTGTTTATGATTGGTCTTACGCGGGCCGGACAGGGACGTACAAAGGGCCGGATGTGGCCCGCGGGCCGTAATTTGCCCAGGTCTGGTTTAAGGGATAACAAATGTTTACCTGATTTTTATTTATTATTTATTTCCCTTACCCTCAAAGTGGACAGATGGTTATTTATAGATTTTCATATATATGCCTTTATTGACCAAGCACCGTGCCTAATTGGTTTTAGATCCGCAGTTTGTCTATCAAAAGGTTTATTTTTCATTGTACCAATTTTTCTTATGTTTACTATTAATTGCCACAAAAATCAAATTCCATGCTAAATTTAAGAATAAAAATAATGACTATATGATTTTTTGACTAATAGTCAGAGACTAGTCGACAATTACAGTAGTCGTTAGTTGCAGCCCTGATCAAAAGTACAATGAAAGAGTTTCTTTTGGCCATATAACACAACAAAAAAATATATTTTCATCCGTCTCAAGTCGCTTCCCAACAATTCAAGAGCTCCTGTTGGGATTTTCATGAATGGCTGAGTATGGACCGCTGTTTGGGATGCTCGTCGCTTTAGACAAATACTCGATGGAGATAGCAAAAGGCGGCGGCAGGAACCAAGCTGGGACTTGAAACGCAGCAGGTTCTCAGTTCTCCAGCCGTGCCAGTTACATCAAGCAGCGGGGTTACGAGCGACGCAAGCATGCGTGGAATACAGAAGGTCAGAAGGGAACCGGGCCTTTAAGAACGCCGCTTACATTAATGCAGCTCGGGTCGGCTTTCCATTAAAGTCATGAATGAGAAAAGAAGGCGCAGTCATTTAGAGTTACTCATTTATTTCGCCGCCGTTCGACCGGGACAAAGCCCAAGTGGGGTGCCGTGCCGAAACCGTCACAGGGCCTCCCACACCCGCGTTTGGCGGTACTGCCCCGGTTTTGACCCTGACAACGGGTCCCCTCCGAGCTGCTTAACCTGGACTTGCCTGGTTACTGGCAAAGTGTGTGACCTCAGCATGTGTGAATCTCTCACCAGACCCAACGTCATGCTGGGTCTTGGCCATTGCTAAAATCCTCCTTTATTGTCTGCTCCTTCAGACGGGTTGAGGGGGGTAAAGGCAGTTGGGGCAAGGGGGTGTAAAACAGACTTGGGAACAGTTTGAAGGCCAAGAGAAGGGACGAGAGACAGGGAGGGGAACCGAGAGCTGTTATCAGCCCCTGATATCTAATCTGCCTTTGAGCAGCCCGACGGCTACCTTTGATCTTCCAATACATTTGCATTTGTGTCTCCAACATCCTGTCAATATGTGTCAAGGGAGGATGACGGAAGATCTTATCAGATCTGGTACTTGTTCTTTAAAAACACTTCATGCTCTCATTCCTGTCAACCTCAGCCAATTCCTTCCTCAATGATTGCAGTTCCCCTTATTAGGCTATGATAAACCTTACAAACACAACATGGCTCATATTTACTCACAGCAATCTGTGAAGACGTTGTCGTCTGCTTCGAGTGACCGAGACCATCCGAATTGGAGCCAAATTAGCAGAGACATATACAATTTTTATACGGCATACACAATTTGATATGATAAAAAAAATCTGATAAAATATGAGGAAAATGTATAAGCTGACAGACATGTGTTCTTTAAAATAAACAACAGCGAACGTATGTATGCGGTCATAGTAGGGAAGTGACAAAAGAATAAAGTGTCAAAAGTTTTTGTTGAATATATCAGAGGGAAGCTAATATCTACTAATGGTATGAGTATCCCCATTGGTATTGATGACTACACAATAGTTGGCATTCAGTAATGATCCATAATGATAAATTAAAAATAGCTAACGTTCTGAAACTATGTTCACGTGTCTTATATATTGTCATGGAAATTATAATTTCAAAGATTATGATGATTATTTGTTACCTTCTTTTAAAAAAAAAAAAAATCTAAAAATTGCGTTATTTATTTTGTAGATAGATAGATAGATAGATAGATAGATAGATAGATAGATAGATAGATAGATAGATAGATAGATAGATAAGTTGACATTATTACTCTACTGTCAACTTGCGTAAGTTTTCTGCAGTTGCGCGTCTTTAAACTTTTAAATTTGAATCGGGGAAAAGCAAAATGGACAAAAAAAGGGTCTTTACGGGTAGATAAGACAAATTGTGAGCAAGCTGTCAATAATACATTACTCACTTTTCAAGGATGGCAGTGATTGGGAAATGATTAATGGATCGATACGGGTGGGTAAAAGCATAGGTATCAAGGGTTTATTCGCATGTTTCGTCTTGAGAGACTTCTTTTGAGTTGTTGTAAGTTAGTTTTATTGAGGACCAGGCAGTAGTTTAACTTTGAAATCGCAGTAAGCAGATGAAGCTCATACCTAGGGTTGGTGCGGTTCCAGAAGACGGCGTAGCGGTCCGAGACCACCTTGGAAGCCGGGTCTTGAGCGTCCACGCAGACCCCCAAAACGAAGACGAAAAAGAACAGCATTCCCACTTGAAGCATGTTTGTTATAAAACAAACCGACGAGCTGAAAGGTTCGGTGTAAAGCTTCTGATAAATCAAGTGGTGTCTTTTTTTCAGAAGTTAGTTTATAAATTGTCCTCACTCAAACTCAAGAGAAATCCAGATAACAGAAACTCTAAACAAAATTCACTGGGAAAGAGGCACTGAGCGTGAAAAATGACGTCAAAACACAATAAAAGTCCCAGCCGGTAGAGCTCGTGGCTTCGAATAAAGTCCTTACGATGGTTTCCTCTCGATTGAGTTCCTCGTCCGGAAAGCGATGCCGATTGAAAACAATTCCCGCTACGATCGTGTACTGGACACGCGGGTGGGCTTAGCACCGGAACGTCCAAGCACTGTGTGCCGGGATCGAAAGCGGGAGAAGCGGCGTTAGTGACCGAGGGCAAACGGAACGAGTGTGCGCCTTGAATCTTGCAGCCATGCTCCCCCGGAGCAAGCCAACCCCCACAACCAACACACCCACCCCTGTACTCCCTCTCCTAGCTCACTGTCGTACCAGCCGTAGCCCGCTGCAAAAAGTGTCCACCCTTACACCGTTTTTAAATGTATTCCCAAACAGAATTTTGTTGCACTTAGGCACAGAACGTGCAATGTTCCTCCCCAAATTAGGCAAATACACTAAGCCCTCGGTTATTGTGGTTAATGGGGAACAGAACGCCCACGAAAAATGAAAATCCGCAAAGTAGCATTGCACATTCATTAAAATGCCCACGGGTCAAACTTGCCTTAAGATAACATCCGTACCGACTGAAAACATAAAACTGTAACAAAATGTCCACTTTATATATACAAAAAAACAGTACTGCAGTGTATGGTCATTATAAAAAAGGACAACATATTTGGAGGGCTTCTCCTTTGAGTCAAAGGAAGCGATTTAAAGAGCAGCTGGCTACCTGCACGCTAGCATCGGTTGTCCAAAATTTGAGCCAGGTCTGCGTTAAAATACAACTGTCCCAAATGTAGCTGTTTCCCCTGAGTTTTAACCCCAGGTCATTCTTTCTGTGCATAATGGATCTGGCTATGATGAGATACAGGCTCGGCAGGGATGGCTTAGGAGAGTTGTTAGCCTAGCCGTTGCAGTAAGCCAGACCTACAGCCTGGCTATTTCCTTCTCTCCCGCCATTGCTTTAGTTGCTTCCTGAACCCAATAATAATCACAGAGTGCCCGAGAGTGATCATCATTTTTAGGCTTTTCTGACTATCTTCAGAGTCTGATTTGATTTAATTTATTCTCAATGTAACAAGATGCTGCTAAAAGCTAGCTGTTGCTGTTTGTTTTGGATGACCCATTAAATAGAGCCCCTGCCCTACTCTTTGACTGGCAGCATACACCAACCTATCACAGTCACACACACAGTCACACTCACCCAACCCATAAAGCCCTGCCTACTCAGCCCCCTAGATAGCATTTGCTGTCCTCTGTTTGCTGTCTGCTCACACCACAATGCACCGTACATTGACAATGACAATAAAGGCAATTCAATTTAAAATCCACAAAGAAGTAAACCTGCGATAACCAATGTACGGAGTAGCGAGGGGTCTCTATATGTTTCAAAATATTCCATGCACCAGTGAACTCAGAAATTAAGTCTCAAAGTTGACCCATCTGCCGTGTTTCTTCTAGAGCCGCGACGTCATTGAAGGAACACAACACTTGCAAAATGGCAAATCTCATTAACACAACATCTAAGGCCAGCTCTGAAACAGACAGCGACTGTATTAAACAGCGATTGCATACTGTGCATTTCTGTTTGGAAAAATTGGAAATTTGCTTACCTTTTCGCCGTGGGCCTCTTGGCTGTTTTGACAGAATTGCATGCTTCTTTCTCAAAGGCTGCGTCGGGCTTGCTCACCTGTCGCCATTGCAGCTTACATTCCGTGTTGTCTTATGCCTCCTCTTAGGTAGGCGATTGTAGCTTTTAGTTTGTCGTGGTTGGTATAATTTTGTCCGATTAGCTCCCCGACTAGCTTGCTTCCGGTTCGTGTTCATTGGCTGCCCACAGTGTGTTTTTTGGCTACCGCTTTTGTTGTCGGTTCGTGGTTAGCCTGCATGCTCACCGTGTGTTTTTCAGTCGACCAGGCCACATGGTTTGATATGGCCCGAGAGACAGTGCTGAGAGAAGCACGAGAGAAAAATGACTGTCAAACAATGACTTGCGTTTTAAAAGATGTTCACTGGATCTTGCCAAAGTTGATTGCCACTCCCAAAGTCTTATTTCCTGACTACAGTTTATCAATCAGAGACCGTTGACTAAACCAATCCCGTTGTTATATCACTTGATATAAAAGTCACAGACGCATTCTTTAAGACAATATAAAAAATACAAAATTTACAAATTACAATTTACAAAAATAGAACCTATGTGTGTTTAAAGGAATTTAAAGAAGTTTTGTGTACTTTCTATAAAGATATTGTCATGATTACTCATTGCCCTCACCTGTGCCCGCTGTTGCTTGTTGCCTGATTAATTCCCCTCCTATTTGTACCAAGTACGCCAGTCTCTCCCGGTCAGTCCGTCAGCGAACCTCTGCATACGCAAGGCAAGCACTTTGACTCTGGCTCCCGTCAGTCCCGTTTTCAACCGTATACCACTCGTCTGTTCCTGATTCCCCGTTTGGCTCCGGCTAACAAACCGTTTTTGACCACCGACCACGCTCTGAACTTCCACTCCAGCTATCGAGACGTTTTGCCTGTTTGACCACGCTACGATCTCCCGCTCCGGGAGATCCACTTCCGCATTCCGATCACGTTACGATCCAATGAGCAGCTTGCTTCCCTCGTCCAGCGAGCACCAGATCGCTGGCATTTGTTTTCCTCTATATCTCAATAAGCTTGTGAGTAAACGCTCCGCATCTGGGTCCTCCTCCTGTTCTGGTTCTGACAGATATGAAATCTAACAGTGGCGTTTCAATATTTAGGTAAAAAATGGTGCTGTAAAAAAAGCCCTCAATAATTTTACAATATAATCGCTTAATTGTGAACTTCCAAAAAGACCCCCAGCCTAACAGCTAAGGTACACTTTTTATGCCATTAATTTAGTAGTCTGCCCCCCTGATGTGTTTTTCTACCCCCTGGCAGAAATAAGTTTTACAACCCTGGCTTACAAGAACAATATCCTTGCAGCTCATATAGCCCAACTGATCACACAACTTCTGACAGCCTCATTTTACAGGGAGATTAGATGCTGTTTGTGTTTCTAAATAACATGTTTCTAGTTGTTTGGGAGTTGATGCACTCTATATCACAAGTTCTATTTGATTTTACTTGTATTTGTGCCACGTAAACTAATAGATGTTTGCGTTTTTGCGAAATACAACTCGATCTGCCGAACATTTTTTTTTTTTGCAGGTCTGTCTTCAGTGTGAAAAAGCGTCTGTCACGCAGATGTTTTTTGCGACTCAATGCGCCGCGCTGTGGTCACCATAGAAACAACATCATCATAAAGAGCGAGGTGCCTCGAGTCGCATGAATTCAATCGCCTCAACCAAAAGTGGAATAAATAATGATTTTGTGACGAGGAGGAGTTAAAGACATGCTGCAAAGAGGAAAAGTGGTTTGTACGAAGGACCATATTTATAAATAAATTGAAAATAAATAAATAAATTACTGAATATGTTTATTTTTGTATATATGTATATATGTATATATATATATATATATATTTATATATATATATATATATATATATATATATATATATATATATCATTGTCTCATCTCATTAGCTGCACCGCTTATCCTCAGTAGGGTCGCGGGGGTCCTGGAGCCCATCCCAGCAATCATTGGGCAGTGGGCAGGGGACATATATATAGGGGCAGCACGGCGGCGCAGTGGAGAGCGCGTATGCGTCACAGTTCTGAGGTCATAAGATCAAACCTCCTGTGCGGAGTTTGCATGTTCTCCCCTTGCTTGTGTGGGTTTCCTTTGGGCACTCCGGTTTTGTCCCACATTTGAAAACATGCATGTCAGGTTAATTGGCCGGTCCGAATTGTCCCTAGGTGTGAATTAGCAAGTGAGTTGTTTGTCCCTGTGTGCGACTGGCTGGTCAGGGTGTACCCTGCCCACTCCTGAAGATAGCTGGGGTGGGTTCCAGGACCCCCGCGACCCTACTGAGGATAAGCGGTACATAAAATAGATGGATGGATGGATATATATATAAATTAACACATGAATAAATATCATGATTATAAATTGAAATGTCTTCAAATATCCAAGCATTTAGTTACACATTTTGTCGTGTAAATTGATCTGTATTTTATCATTTATTTTTTCATGTATTTTGTCGTGTCGTGCACAACAAGATATAAATGAAATGAGGAGCTTGTGCAGTTGTCTTAGCTTTTCAAGCTTTTCATCTATTTTTTTTTGATCAGTGGTGAACGAATCTGCTGCTTTTGCAGTTAGTCGGCATGCTCGTCAATTAACCAATCGGTAAAAAGCTCTGCCAGTTCGACCCGCCTCCACATTTTAATAACATTATATTGTGACAAAATAAATACTGAAATAAATAAATTACATAATAAATGACAAACTGCAGGGATAGATAAATGAATTGCATTCATGTAATAAATCGTAGGGACTATGTGATTTTTTTGTGTGTAATATTGGCATATATTTCCATCCATCAGTTGTCTGCACCGCTTATCCTTAGTAGGGTCGCGGAGGTGCTGTAGCCCATCCCAGCTATCTTCGAGCAGTGGGCAGGGGACACCCTGAATTGGTTGCCAGCAAGTCGCGGGGCCCACAGGGACAGACAACTCGCTCGCTCATTCACACCTAGGGACAATTTGGACCGGCCAATTAACCTAACATGCATGTTTTTGGAATGTGGGAGGAAACTGGAGTGCCCGGGGGAGCGCCACGCAAGCACGGGGAGAACATGCAAACTCCACACAGGAGGTTCGATTCTCATGACCTCAGTACTGTGCCGCACACACGCTAACCACTGCCCCGCTGTGCTGCCCGGCATATGTTTGTTGGTAATTATTTATACATTGATTTCCACATATGGCAGGATCTGACCTCGGTCCAGCTCACTCTGAAAACAGTCTGGTCACAGAGTTCTTCAATTAATTAGATCAAAATAGACTGCACACTCCTTGGGTCGACCTGACCCAAATGGCTTTGTTATTTTGTGCCAAAATAACACCCCGAGTTGGGTTGCTAATCTATCAATTCTGAATCTGAAAAAGAAAGAACTAAAAACGCAAAAATGTGTGTGAAATAATACATGTGAGTAGAAAATCTGTTTACTTTCACAGAAGCACTGTATTTACCTGTATAGTTTGCTTATTTTTTTACACAAGGTTTTACAGTACTATACGTGTACAATGATTGATCAGATGAAAAATATCTCTGACCACAATCAAAAATCATTGGATGCAAAGGGAATCGAATCGGGGTCAGAAGGCAAATGAAAAAACATTGGATTTTATCACACCATTTTAGTTATGGTACCAGAGATGAATGTTAGAGAATGAAGAGTCGCCTTGAATGGTATGAATACATGTAAAAAAAGCACACGACGGGAAAAAACCTCTTTGGTGTATCTGATGATGAATTTTATTTTAAAGGACAATAAATACATTGTGAATTTTATATTTGTATTGTGTTCGTAGTTTACATTGTCAATAAATTAATTTAATAATTACCACATTTAACAATGTTTGTCTTTTATAATGCTTTCATGACCTGAGAAAAGATTTTTTAAAAATGTATACGAGAATTTTAATTTTAAAAAATTAGGGGTGCGCATTATACACGATTAAATATAGAGTATGCTTTGCTACAAGTCATTTTTACAAGTACAACTATGTGAGGGTTACACCTATACATTATTACTTTACCGGTAAATTACTTCCACACCAGATTTACCTACATCATTTTTGTCTGTTGTAACTTAACTATTTTATGAGTATTCAATTTTGTTTATTTATTTGGAAAACAAACGCTGTTTGGTGTGTTTTGTACTTCAACTAAAAAAGTTGGGTTCATCGAATAATTGATAAAGTATTGTTGCGTTATTTATCATTTTTAAGCAATGGTCAGCTACTTGCGGCTCTAGTGCCACATGAAGCACCATAGTGTCTCTCTCGTGGCTACCTGGAGTTTATTTATTTATTTATTTATTTATTTCCCAAAATGCTTGGAAAAAAAAAAGAGGCAAGGAAATACATGTTTTTGAATCCAGTTCCTGCAGGAGGACAAACATAAACTTTCTTAACATTTTTCAAGGCTGTAAAATGTTTAAAAAAGATAAAATGAGTAGCTTATGTATGACTCCCTTTACTTTGGTTAAAAAAAGGCATATATGCCTTTTTTAATTGTGGTTCCGGACTATTATGGCTCTTCATTTTCGGTTGCCGACTCCTGATTTACAGTATTTAGTTAGTGCTTGGCTGTTTTGTGCTCACTGTTTTTTGGTGAGTGAAGGCACACAACTAAGTAAATTGTAACAAGAACCCAACAGCAAAAATGTGTTTGGTTTTGAATGATTAACGATGAACCAAATTTTGTGGTTAAACATGCACTTTTTAGGGTCTTTTTTGGAGACCATCTCTAAGCCATCGCCCCCTACGGGGCTTGTGTGGACTTTTTCCAGGGATTCCAATGTCTTCTCACATTCCAGAAGCTTGTCTGTTAATTTAACCGCTAATAGATGCGAATGTGAGTGTGAATCCCACTGGTGGTAACAAATCCAGGGCGTGTCCCATTGCCCATCCAAATTAGCTCACGCTTAACAGTAATCCGGACAAGCGGTATAAAAACGGACACTCTGATTGGACAATTTTCTTATGTTCAGAATTATTTTCCCAAGTTAATGAAAAAAAAAACAACCAAAATATCTGAGAAAATAAGAAAACTTATTCTGAAAAAGAGTAAGATTTACTGCTCTCGGGGTAAGAATTATGTTTACGATACACTGAAAAATTCTTGTTCCATTTGCAGATAAATGTATGTACCGTGCAAAAATAATGTAGTAGAAAAAACAAATAATCATTAAAATGTGCAAATGAGCCATCATATAGATAACATTTGGAATATACTCAAATAAATGAAATATCCTACCTAATTAAGGGGACATTGTCTCAAGTGCGAAAAGAAAAAAAACACTATTTACATATTAAGCAAAACTACACAAACATCGACATCAAAACACAACAACAACAACAACAACATACAAACTTGCATTTTTCAAAATACTTGTAGTTTGAGACATTTGCATTTTTTTAACATAACATGAGCCTCATTTTGAGAGGCTGACATAATTGTCAGCAATCTTCCTGCTACTGGTACCCAAAAATCTGGTGAAGAGCTAGGCACAAAAGTAAAGAAAAATAGTACAGTTTGGTCACTTTGAGTGTCCGTAGTTTGTATTCTTCCTGGTGTTTTTTAGCACGACACAATGCAGTGACATCTAGTGGTCAAATACACACTGTCCCTCTAGGACTACAGTTTATATTATAATAAGTCAAAAGGATATAATTGAACATTAATTTTATAGCTAATTTGTTCTATTCTATTCTTGTTTCAAGAAATTAAGGTTATTCCGTGCAAGAAACTGAAATAAGCACAGCACAAACAGGCTTTAACAAGAGTAGGAAGATCTGTTGCATGATGACAAGTAGTTTAGAGTCTGTAGTTTGAGAAAAAGATGCCTTACAGGTCCTTAACCAGCAGCCTGGATAAATGGTACCCGCAAAACACCAGTGTCAAAAAAAAAGATGAAGCCATATCTGATACCAGGCACCAAAAAGAAGAGATTAATATGGGCAAAGGATAACAGAGATTGGACAAATCATTTAAGAAATATAAGTGTGAAAAACACAAAATTGGGTAGTCTGAGTTTATTACATATTAAACATTTAAGAAAATCTGTCCTAGAACCAACACATATTTGTACTTTCTTTTCTAAATATAACTAATTAAACTAAAATGAAGTGAATTTAGTTGAATTAGAATCCATCAAGAAATTTCTGAGATATTTGCATTTAGATTAAAACATTCGGCATTAGTAGCCCAGTGATATTATTTTCTACTACCCCCAAAAAAGAAGGTGATCATTTTTGTAATTGCCTGTGAACACAAACGTGTACCAGGTTGTCTTGCATGGAACCAGCTTACCCCAAACAGCCTGGATTAATTTAAACTGCAGAAACAAAAAAAAAGTCCTGAGCTGACCCCCAAGCCATCTCGATCACCCCTGTGGGCTTTGTTTACAGTAAACCGCACTCCTCATTGTGTCTGTTTGGGTGTTAGCAAGCCTTCGTGTGCTCGCAGACGAGCGCGTGTCACGTAAACGCATAAATTGAGCGATGGTGAGCGTGCGGCAATGACACATGATGAGCTGGCATGCGTGATTCTTTTGTGGCGGGGTGTTTGCTGGGTGCCCATCACCCGGCTCAATAGGGCCGGCTGTTGCATGAGCAATAATCGCCCTCATCTCCCTCGCTAAAGTGGATGTCCTACTTCGTTTATGCCCCATGCACGTCTGTGTTACTCAAGACAATGGAGTCGTTATGAATTAGGGTCAGCGAGTCTCGGGCGCAAACCGCAGAAGCGCTAACCACTGTTTCTCATGGCCTTATGATTGCTTTACCAGATCAATGAGACCAACAGATGATGTACATAATGTGTCAAGATCAGCGTTGGGACTAACGTGTTATAAAGGAATGCATTCCTGGAACGCAATTACTTTTCTCGGTAGCGCGTTTCTGATAACATTTTGTAACTACTGATTTTAGTTAATTTGAATGTTTTTGTTTTAAATTGGAATACCTTTAATGTAAACTTCAACAGTATGAAACAGAATGCTTTTGTTACATCTACTGCTTCAAAACAAAAGTTGATAGTCAAAGCAAAAAAGCAACAATGTCATAAATGAAATGAAATGAAATGAAATGAAATGATCTGCATTTTATATAGCGCTTTTCAAGTCAATGACTTCCCAAAGCGCTTTACAATGTGCTCCACATTTCCCAATAGCGGCCTTGCAGCCATCTAAGGCGCTAACCTGCTTATTGGGGGTGTTAGGGGTTCAGTGTCTTACCCAAGGACACTTCGACATGTAACCTAGACGAGCCGGGATTCGAACTGGGATCCCTTGATCCCAAGACGAGCACTCTACCTCCTGAGCTACTGCCGCCCTAAAAAAATTAAATATGAAAAGTCAACATGACAAATATAATACCCTTCATTGCACAATATTTTGAAAATAAAATCAGACCATATGTAAAATAAAATACTCTTATTTAAGAACTTATTATTAACAACAGTCAAGAGAGTCAAATAAAAAAACGATATAACAATGTAAACAAGACAACTAAAATACCCTAAAATCCACAGTGCTTTGAAAACAAAGTCAGTAATGCAAATAAAGTGTGAACAAAATTGGATCAAACTTGAAAGTCATCATGAATGTTCAGGCCTACAACCCAGTCACAACATTATTGTATTGTATAAGTGATAGTTCAAATGGAAGGACCGTATCAATCCCAAGACAATAGTATGGATCTGATCCAAGTTCTTGTTTAGTATCGACAATACTCATATTTGGATCTTCCCCCTAGCCCCCTCACTTGAAATAAGGCTAGTATCGGCAATGTGATATATGTTATATCTAAACGGTGAACTACCTCTGTTAAACGTTTTTCATCACATGTTTATTGATATAAATAATTATTTTGGGTTGAAAAATAAATCAGATTGAGAACGAATTAACCTGACCCTTATAGTCTCACTATCAGCAATTCGATCAAGAACCTATTCAAATTACCATGCACATTTAAACATTTTTACAAAAACTCCAATCTGAGAAATATTCCGATATAAAATAAATATCCAAAACAACATTTTCACACTTATATTTTTAAAACTTTTCTGCATTTGAGAAAGATATAGAATAGCCTTGGAGTTCCTTTTAGGGGTTAACATGTTAGTTGTTTATTGCTGAAGAGAAGGAGGAACAAAGAGGAAGAACATTGACAGCAGCACCAGCCAACTTTCAAATCTTCATTGCATTTTTTCTTGTTGCATTGGACAATAATTGTCCCCAAGTATGAAACTTATTGTGATTACTTGAAGATTACTCAAATACAGTAAAGATGTTTGTTTATGGTAAAGCTTTACGCAAAATTACGTACTCTTGTTTGAATTGTTGTTAGCATGTCTTGGCTGAGCTCAGCATAAGTCTGTAGTTAGCACACAAACGTCACCTTTTTGTAGTTTGTTTTTAGTTTTACATGTACCTTATAAGGGTAACGTTTATTGCCTCTGTCTGAATGAAAAGTTACTAAAATAAGTCTGGTCATTCTGGACGTTGTTTACAAGCGGTCTAACTGGCGAAAAAGGTGAAACTTAAGAGTATGAACAGCAACAAAACTTTTAAATGAGATATAAATCAGCCTTTAGATGACCAAAATTATTATGATCATTCATTATATGCATTGTTTTTCTACAATCTTTATTGTGTTGTCTCTTTCTCTTGTCATATTTCTAAAAGAAAAAACAACAAAATCTGACCATCAAACATTGAATTTGTTTGTGTGTGACTTGATGAATTCTATCAAAATTCAATCACCTGCACCAAAGGTTAGACCTGGTTTTATCTAGTCTGAACAGTCTATTTTTTTCACCAAAAATGACAAGTAGTTACTTTTTTATACCAAAGAACAAAACTTACCAAATCTAGTCTCATCTCATACAGGCTAAAGCGAGAATTTGAGACAATATATCATTATATATATATATATATTATTATTATTATTATTATATATTATTATTATATATATTATATTATCAGCATTATCTCCGGACAGAAGAGCAGTTTCAGTGACAGACTGCTGTCACTGTCTTGTACTACGGACAGACTGAAGAGATCTTTTCTTCCTCATGCCATGAGGCTCTTTAACTCCACCCGGCAGAGTAAAGGCCCACATTAACCACACCACCTACATTGGATCTTACTGCATTATGTGTTCTGTGTAGCACTATTTAGTTAATCTATATAACATGCTAAAGTGGGCATTTGCACGTCACACTGGGTATTTGTATATTGTTTTCTTTTGGCTTTATCATTGTATTGTTCTCAGCTCAGGGATGCTGCTGGAAATGTGAATTTCCCTTAGGGGATGAATAAAGTATCTATCTATCTATCTATCTATCTATCTATCTATCTATCTATCTATCTATCTATCTATCTATCTATCTATCTATGAGTGGATTTGACCCTGGGAGAATACTGCATAAGCAGTGTCAACTCAAAATAAAATATTGTTGCCTGCATGCCTTCCACGGAGACATCTGTGTTGTTTTCCAGGCTAATCCAAAGATCACTTGACTTAATGTAGACTGCTTCCAAGATGAAACAAATCAAAGTGTTTGAATGGGACTGCACGTCTGCTCCGGTCTGATGAGTCACACGTTTCCTTTTCTGTCTATTTTACTCTCCTCATATTTTCTCATCTGTATTGAGTTTCCCGTTTTCCAATTGTACGGGACGCTATTGCCAACTCCTCGTGGAAAAGTAAACGTGCATCTCGCTCACGTGGGAATGGTTTATCCCTCCATTTCTCTTCTTGAGCTCATGTCCAAAACTGCAGCATTAAACTTCCCAGCTGGTCTCAAATCATGTTCTGGTAGAATAACGGTCAACTAAATCAGTGTTTTTTAACCACTGTGTCACGGTTTATTTTTTTCTTATCTTAATGAGGAAAAAAAGAAGGTTAACATTTAAAGAAGGGTTCACCAATTTTTTTTTATCCTGAGAGTTACTTTTTTTCCAGAGATTAGTGCAGAAGGCTACCAGTTCAAATGGATTTCTAAAATACATACCTGTCAACCTGTACGTTTTGCCGTACAAAGTAGGTTTAAGACATGTACGACGTACAAGAAAATCTGTACGGAGAAACGCAAATCAATTATGCGTACCATCAGGTATACACTATCACGAAACGGCAAATCAATCAAGTCAAACGAGTTCACCGCGGTAGCCTCTATCTCGGTATGTTTTTTTTTTTCTGTTGCAAGCGAAGCGAGCTGTTTGATGCTACTGCCGCTTCGGATTTCATGTGGTAGTTATGTAGTGAAAGGAAGTCCGTCTCTTTTTAGAAAACCGTGTTTTTCGCCTCAACTCATTAGAGAGAGCCGGCTCTCAAACGACTCACTTGCTTTGATGCATTATATTACGAATCATTATTGTTGTATAAAGAAGTTAAGAAAAAAGGAAGTATAAAAGGAGAAAATGAAAAAAGACAATTGTGGTTATCCCTTTAATTAGTATATTACCAACAATAATTTAATGCAGAAAATGAATTAATAATTTGAATAAGAAAATGTATTATTCTACGTAATTATATTTGCATGTATTTTTTCCTTCTACAAAGAACGTCCAAGCTACTTATTTTTTTAACTTTTTTTTTATGTATCTAACCAAAACATGTTAATTAACAATAAATATGATGTAACGAAACACATGTACAATATAACATGTTAAACTACATAAATAAACACGTTTGAAAAAAAAAATATGGTGTAAGATTATATTGTATTTTATAAGGGAAAATAAAACATTTTGTATGGACATGGAGCCGTGGAGGTTGACAGGTATGA
Source organism: Urocampus carinirostris (assembly GCF_059441175.1). Lineage (NCBI taxonomy): Eukaryota > Metazoa > Chordata > Actinopteri > Syngnathiformes > Syngnathidae > Urocampus > Urocampus carinirostris. Next base: position 30,519,926 of record NC_142364.1, read on the forward strand.
AAATAGCGGCCATTACCAGTTTGTAATAATTAGAAGTCAGGTTTGAATGAACACAGTCAACCACTAAAACATTATTTTCGGACACTCATTTTATCAATGATTTATCATGCCAGTTAGGAATCAAATTTCCATAAACCTACAATGACCTGTCACTGGTGAGCTATTTTCAGAAACAGTCCGCAGGCTACTAAGGTGCTCTTAGGGGGCTACCTGGTGCCCGCGAGCACCACGTTGGAGACCCCTGATTGAAAAGAGACAGTGTGTGTAATATTTGACCACAAGATTTCGCTGTATTATATAGTGCAACCGAAAACGAGTCCTACATAGCACAAGGAAGGTTACAAACCAATGAGACTTAAAGTGACCAAAGAAAAAAAGAACAGAAAACAATAAAAAAATGAAAAACAAAGGAAAAGAAAATAAGTCAAAAATGGGGAAAAGTGGAGGAAAAGAATAAAGGAAAGAGAGAAAATAAGAAAACTGCTAAAAAGAAAATGAATATAATAAACAAAAAAACAAGAGATTTTTGGGGGTACAGCAGCAATATGGCCGACAATATGTCAGCTCTGTCTAGGTGAGCCTGATGTTTTATGTAATATAAAAACAGAATGGAATCATCAAGCTACATGATGGGCTCTACGCGTGTGCATAATAATTTTCAGGACTGTAAGGCGCACCCGATTATAAGGCAGTGTTTTGTTAGGTGGGGAAGGCCCAGCAGCGACTCCTCTTCCAAGGGGTTCTCATCCTGGGGCAGAAGCTGCTGGTGTCCATCTACAAAGCAACAGTGGATAGCATCCCAGCATATAGTGTAAACGTGTGGTTTGCTGGGAGCACGGCAGCGGACAGAAAAAAAACGTAGAGTAATCAACACAGCCCAGAAGATCATTGGCTGCTCTCTGCCTATTCTAGACACAGTAGCAGAGCTATCAACATTGTAAAAGTAATTTCCCCCTTGGGCACCACCTCTTTGAGCTTTAACCCTCCGGTAGGCGCTGCAGGTCCCTCAAAACAATGAAAAAAAAACAGACTTAGAGACAGCCTTCTCTCGAGGGCCATAAATACCATAAACTAACGCACAAAACTGTCAAAAACACTTATAATGATTTTGTGTTTTTGGCCTCCTTATAAATGCTTTTATAAATCGTTTCTTTATTTTTTGCAGCTCCAAACAGATCCATTATGGCTCTTTAAACATTTTTGGTAGCCAACACTTCTCTCTGTGCAGGAGAAATCCATTGCAATTATGCATTTCCAATTTTATGTATTTGTATTTTTAGTTCAATAAAGCATTCTTACAAATTTCTGGAAAAATTGGGTTTTTTGGTGCACCTAACAGTACAGGAAATATAGTAGTTGTATGTTATATTTAATATATTTTTGTATTTTTGTTTGGCAAGCTAGATTATAAAGCCTTAAATATGTGTTTACCTAAGTCTGATTTAGATGAATGAGACCTAGTAAATTGGTGACAGGATGAAGGACCTCAAGATGGGTGTGAAGCGAAAACTGTGGGAGGTCTGAGATATTCTGGTTCAAACTGCACTTGTGTGACTGTGATCGGCACCTGGTTGAACTCTTTTTGTATATATGACCTCCTGCAAACACAAACATCCAAACGCACACATTCACACAAAAGCTATAGAGTGTGAGTAAACTCACAAGCCCACACAGGCCTCATGTGGTGCTTTATGAGCTTCCTCTTCTAAGATTTTGCTGTGATTTTTGTAGCTGTGTAACGTCAAAGAAACACAAAACGTGCCGTCATTACCGCTGGAGGAATGTTAACTATGCAGAGCATAGCTTGACCAGATTGGTACAATTTTATCTCTGGCATGCAGAATATGTCCGTGTCCAATTGGAGCAGCGTGTGACTCTTTGGACCCAGTTGCCAAGTCCATTTAGTGTTCTAATGTGGTCCAAATCCAATCTCTACATGTCCTTTTGATTGTTGGGAAATTATTTTCTGGTTGCAAAACTTGGGAATGAATTAATGTCAACCCATATTTTTCCTTTTTATTTTCCAAATTGTTTTACAAATTCGTACATAAGGAATTAATTGTAACCCTGTATTTGGATAAACCATGGAAACAAATAAAATATCAATCAAATCTCTTGTCTGATAAAGGCAATTCATTCATTCATTCATTCATGTCATGTTTGCCTCAGCTAACAAAAATTGGGTAAATTGTTTAAAACCAGCAAACCTTTTGGGCCGGGAAATACGAAACGGACTTCAAAGTTGACATATATGCTCTGGACAATCATTAAAAAAACGGACACAATGTATGATCAAATTCAGTTGAATTTGTTTTATACATTCATTCATTCATTATCCGTACTGCTTAAGAGTAAGAAAAGCAAAAATAAAACTTTAAATGAGATATGAATCAGCCTTTAGATGGATCCACCTATTATTTGCACCTCTTATCCTCAGTAGGGTTGCGGGGGTGCTGGAGCCCATCCCAGCTATCTTGGGGCAGTGAACTGGTTGCCAGCCAGTCGCAGGGCACTCGGGGACAGACAACTCACTTGCTCATTCACACATAGGGATAATTTGGACCGGCAAATTAACCTTTTTGGAATGTTGAAGGCAACCGGAGTGCCCTGAGGAAACCCAAGCAAGCACGGGGAGAACATGCAAACTCAGCAAAGTAAGGTTTGATCCTAAGACCTCAGAACTGTGTCGCACACGCGCTGACCTCTGCGCTGCCATGCTGCCCGAATTTGTTTTATACAACCACAAAAATCCAATTCCAATGTCCAAAATAAAAATATAACACCTGCCTAAACCTGGTTCTATATTTTAGTTAGGTATTTTTGGCACAAAAAAAAAACAAGGAAAGTTTTGACCCATTTTGTTATTATTGTTAGGAATTAATTTGAGTCTCTATTGACTCATCTGCCCATGTTTGTGATGGGTCAAGATCTCAACCACAGTGTAGCTGCAACGCAAAAATAATCCAACTCCAGGAAGATTTGTTTAAAAATATAACTGACACTTTTTGATAAAATCGGGTTGGTTTTGAAGATCAACTGCTTTAAAATGTGGAACCACACCAGGGACGTGCAGTCACGGGAGGCAGATGAGGCCATGCATCACATGCCATCATTGAAATTTAAATATAAATTAAACACATATTAAATGGTTAGATCTAGTCAGTGTTAAATTTCTCTCTCATTTAATGTCACACTTTTGGGGATTTTCTTTTTTGAAAACAATGAATTTACACAATATATTTTGAAAATATTAAATACAATTAGTATGTAACGTATTACTGAAAAAGAAAAAACCTAAAATAAGTCGCAAGATATTTTCTTACAGTTTTTTGCGTTGGTTTAGGGTGGTGATGGCCCTGGGAAAGAAGCTGTCTCTTTACCTGTTTGTCTTTGTTGTGAGGGACCTGTAGTGCCTACCAGAGGGCAACAGGTCAAAGAGGTTATGGCCTGGTAGGAAATTGTCTTATAATGTTAATGGTTCTGTTACGGTATCACAAGCCAGCATTCTCATCCTAAACTGGGCAGAAAGCAAGAAATGATCTTTTGGGCTGTATCGATTACCCTCTGTATGTTTTTCTTGTCCGTTGCCATGCTACCAGCATACCACAGGGTGATGCCCTATGCTTGATGCTTTTATTCAAAAGAGGCAGTGCATAAACTAATTTCGTAAGACAATAAATTATTTGTTTTATGCTAGTTCATATATTGCCAGCCAGTCGCAGGGCACACAGGGACAGACAACTCACTCGACAATATTCCGGAGCTCCAATAGTCATATATTGCTTTCCTGCTCTGCCAATCAAAAGCTAAAAATATGTATGTTATTTTTTTTGTAAATCTGACTGTGATGACTGATTTGGATAACCTGTGCCCGCTCATTTGGCACCAGTCGCTGCGGGCTACCTGATTGATTCCCTGTCCTTTTCAAGCCCAGTCCTTTCACTCTCCTGTTGTCAGTCCGCCAGCGAACCTCTGTTTCTACAAGGCAAGCACATTGACTCTGACTCCCGTCAGTCCTACTTTTTGCACCCGTTTTTCCACCCGTCCGTTCCTGATCTCCCCGTTTGTCTCCGGTTATGACCTGTTTTGACCCCGAGCACGTTTGCTCTTTAATCCCGGCTTACGTTTTTGATCCTGACCACTTTTTCGCTCTCCTATTGACCTGTTTTTTCCATCCTTGACACCGCTATCTACCGCTTCGGAAGATCCTCTTCCATATTCGGATCACGATCTGATTGTGTGAGTGGCTTGCTTCCAGCGTCCAGCGAGCGCTGCCCTTCCTCTTTCTATCAATAAACTTGTGGTTAACGCTACGCATTTGGGTCCTGATTCGGTTCTGGTCGTGACAGACTGTGCCTCACCAAAGATGAACCTCACTGAACATCAATGAACCACACCAAATCTTTGATGCAGAATTGTCTTATTTTTTTCAAATATAAATAAAATGTATCAGTAATTAACTTTTGGGATATTAAGCAATGTAAGGACACTATTAGTGCAAAAATGCAAATGACGTTAAGAAACGAGGGCAAAATCAAGTGGCCAGTGCGGTAATTATGACACAAAGACTATTATGCAGATGATGCTGTGTTGTCCTAAAATTCAGAGTGACCGGTAGTGCAGTAATTATGACACAGTGACAATTTTGCCAACGATGCAGAAAATCCAGTTGCTGCTTTTGAAGTGTGTAATGGTGTGGAATAGTGATCAACAAAGTCGGGCGAATATTCCAGAGCTCCAATAATGAAGACCACAATGATGTCACACAGGCATGTGTAGAAATTTAAATTCCTTCATGTGGTAAAATTCTAGTACGGTTCAACTGTTTGTTGTGGAAAAAGTTACCCAATTTAGCAGTAGCATTCCTATTACCCAACCACACATGCATTGATACAAAATTCTTTGGACATAACAAGGTGTTTATTAAAAATGAAAAAAACATGTGGACTCGTCAGACCTCAACAGTTTTTCAGACTTATTGTAATAACACTTTTTAGCATGTGGACAATTGCAGATACAGCAAAACAAATGAAAGACACATTGTACAATATTATTGTACATATTCATTGCACTATTATTACGGTGCAATATTCTTCTTCCTTGCATTCTTCTTCTTCTTAAAATTATTACTTAGGCCAGTTTTTCAAGTCCTAAGTTGCAATTATTTTTATAGTCTTTTATATTTTTTTGTCTTCATAGTCTTTATATAACAATTTCGTTGTCACAATATGTTAACCCATTTTGTAACAATGACAATAAAGGTATATTCTATTCTTTTCTATTTTATTCTATTCTATTCTATAACATGTTTTACCCTGAAGTGCCATGTCTACAACCATACCTGTCAACCTGTACGTTTTTGCTGTACAAAGTATGTTTATTATGCATTTTAAGATGTGTACGACGTACAAGCATATCTGTACGGGAAAACGCAAATTTGTCAATTATGGGTACCATACGGTATACACCGACTATCACGAAACGGCAAATCAATCAAGTCAAACGAGTTCACCGCGGTAGCCTCTATCTCGGTATTGTTTTTTTGTTGCAAACGAAGCGAGCGGTTAGATGCTACTGTGCGCATGCGTCTGCCGCCCCGGGATTTCCCATCATACATTATTCCGTGGTAGTTGTGTAGTGAAAGGAAGTCCGTCTCTTTTTAGAGAACCGGGTTTTTTCGGCTCAACTCATTAAAGAAAGCCGTCTCTCAAATGGCTCACTTGCTTTGATGCATTATATTACGAAATATTATGTTGTATAAAGAAGTTAAGAAAATAAAGGAAGTATAAAAGGAGGAAATGAAAAAAAAGACAGGTTAGTGGTTATCCCTTTAATCAGTATATTATCAACAATAATTTAATGCAGAAAATGAATTAATAATTTGAATAGGAAAATCTACTATTCTACTTAATCATATTTGCATGTATTTTTTCCTTCTACAGTGAACGTCCAAGCTACCTTATTTTTAACTTTTTTTATAATAAACCTCATTCATGTCGAGCAACTCAGGATCTCACAACAAAATGTTTATTAACAATATATATGATGTAACGAAACACATGTACAGTATAACATGTTAAACTACATAAATAAACACGTTTGAAAAAAAATATGGTGTAGGATTATTTTGTATTTTATATGACAGTTTGTAAGGGCATGGAGCCCTGGAGGTTAACAGGTATGTACAACGTTGATATCAATGACAATAAAGACAATTCTAATTCTAATTGTAATTCTGATTCTAATTCTATTTATAATTATAATTGATTAACCCTCTTTTTATGTTAGGGTTGCTGATTATATTCTAAATGCATACAACATTTGTTTATTACATGCATACAACATTTATTTATTTCATCAAGGCTTCTTGAATTTATCAGAATGCATTTTTAATGAAAATGAAATTCATAATATTACAATGAAAATAAATACATATCTATTAATTGTGTAATGATACCCCTCAGTAATAAACAAATAACAAAAAAAAAACTTGTATTTATTGATATTATTCTCTCAAACTTTATTTTACCAATTTGAAAATTGAAATTGACAAACTGGCAGCAAAAAAAAAGATATTTTTATGGATAGGGAAGCCTAACAATGTAACCAAGAAATTGGGAAAAATATGATTTATTATTTTTTTTAATGTATTTTACAGCAAGAGTGACAAATTAACCGGCCCGCTAACATTTAGCCTTAAAGCTAACAAAAGATGAAGGTTAAAACTGTAAAATATACCATAGCATCCCTGGACTTTTTTGATCGCACATCCTGGTTGGCGATGGCTTCCTAAGTAAAGCAGATAAACTGTGCTTCTTCTAATTAGCAGGCAGCCTGCAGTGAAGTGTGAGATTGAACTGATGGGCATGAGCTGTGGGTTGTCATGATGGATCACAGTTGTCTTTGCCAGTCCAGCAGCGCAGCACAGCCAAAACACCGATATTTATTCTCTTCCTCCATTGAGTTAAGAAGTAATTTCCCGGAATTTTCAAACTGTTCATGTGTTTGGAAACTTTCAAAATCTTTGAGATCGCAATTTGACTAGGTAAAAAAGAATAATGATGATGAGCATTATTGCAAAAATCAAAACACTCATTGTGTTTTTATTCCCATTTTGTCAGAAGTGAACAGATACATGACCCAATCACGTGACGTTCTCACACAAGCTCTTTATTTTATGGGAAATGGGGAGTCATGCACGTTAGGAAGCCAGTCTGGCGTGGAAGGACAGGATGCCAGAGACCGACGAGATCGATAACGGATCAGGGTAACGAAAATAAACAGGAGAAACTTGAGGGGAACAAAAACTGGACGAAATAACCGACAGAACAAGAATAGACAGAAAACAAAATTGGAACCCAAAATTAAACAGTACAAAAATAAACGGGAACAATACCGGACTGCAGATATCACAGGAAAACAGGACAGAACCCACGTCTTGTGGGGCAGAAGTTTATTGACGGGCTGACACTGAAGCAAGAAAGCGCTGAGCTTTACTGTTTATACGCAGAAAGTCAATCTTTTCACGAGCCACAGCTGCGCCACACGGGCGGGGCAAATTGGGCACCATGGCAACCGTGACACACACGGGCGGGGCCAATTGGACACCATGGCAACCATGACACACACGGGCGTGGCCAAGTGTGCGCCATGGCAACCATGACATATTTGGCAAGTCTCAATCCCTACTTAGCATAAATTAGACTACAGAACGCACTTGCTTAAAAGCCTGCATGTTCAAATTTAAGAATGTAATTACATTTTGAATTTGTACAAATTTTATATGAAATTCAACAACTGATCAGTGAAGATTTTAATACAATATTTTTAATTAATTCCCCTTTATTTCAAATGGGAAATTGGTCATACGCAGATGTTTATTTTCTTCCAGAAATGCAAATTCGCTACATAACCAGATCACACATATGCGGCTATCACGGTTCCCCGATGACCCTTAACCTTCAGGGTAATCAAGGCTTCCTTCCTAGGGCTTTGCTCCCCCACATGAAACATGAAACATATAGTACTGGGATCCATGGTTACCAGTAGCAGGAGAAGTCTCCTGCTCTGACTCAAATGCACAACCTTCATCATCTGGTGGCTGTTGTTGACGGTGTCAAGTGTCCTCCCACTGTTCAGAGATGAGCAGGACCTCATACTTAGCTTTAATTTGGAGCAACTTTATGCAGTCTTATAAATCATACTAGAAATAGGGTTATTTAGTTAAAAAAGATCATTAAGAATTGGTCTTTTTGTTTTAAACTCTAAAATAAATCAACCCCAGTAAAATGAAATGAAAATGAAATGAAATGATCTGCATTTATATAGCGCTTTTCAAGTCAATGACTTCCCAAAGCGCTTTACGTTGTGCTTCACATTTCCCAATAGCGGCCGTGATCTGTGCAGCCATGTAAGGCGCTAACCTGCTTATTGGGGGTATTGGGGTTTCAGTGTCTTACCCAAGGACACTTCGGCATGTAACACGGACAAGCCGGGATTCGAACTGGGATCCAACAACAACAACTTGTTTTATAATAACCCACAATAATCATCTTAAAATTGATTTTTCCTTTTTTCCAGTATTATTAGTGTTATATTATTATTGTTAAATATGTTTTATATCAGTATTAATATTATATATCAATCTAACATATATGATTTTCTTTTTAGTATGTATATAATGTTAAGTAACTGCATTAGCTAATCATTTGAAAACCCCAATGACAAATATTTAAATTAATTAATTTTGAGGGTTTATTCCCCCATATTATGATAAAAATATATCATATTTAAACATATAGTAGATACAGTATATTGTTTTTCTCTCAGTATACATACTGTAGAACGTTGAGTAACCATATTGGCTAAGCAGTTTGAAACACGAGTCCAAACTCAATTTACTCTGGGGCCGCCGGAGCTAGTGTATGGCTGAGGTTGGGACAAATCAGGTATTCCACAAGAATATACAAAGCGGAATTCAGGATTTACCAACATTTTGGCAGATGGTGCAAGAAGAAATGTCTGCATCTCCCTGTTTGGGGTGTAAGGCTTGCTGTGCTTGTTTGTTAATTTGGCAGGTTGTTTTGTGCTATGGTTTCCATTCTGCCAGAGAAAGAGAAGATATACCTGGCAGACAGAAGGTTAGCTGGCAGAGTTGTTAAAAAGTCTGCTAGAAGTTTGTGGCTGTTAAGTAAATCAAATAATGTTTGTTGTTCTTTTTTTCAGACATGAATAACTCCTAATAATTTATTTTTCTTGGGACTTAAAAAAGGGGGGATTAAGTAAATCATTAAATTTGTTTTTGCAATTGGACACCTGCAAAGAGGTTTGCTGAGTGTGTTAGTGGTTATTAGTTGTGATTGCTTCAGCAAGGCACAACTGCATTGCCAAGTGCTGTAACTATTATAATCCCCCTGAGGTCTGGTTATCATTATATCTATCTTCTTCCGCCGAATTTTGACGGGCCTCTCCTCCCAGAGCTTTTGGAGTAGCCCAACGATTCATATACCAAAAATTCCGGCCGAATCAGGACTTTCCTGCGACAATACAGATTCTCGATACGAGTCACCGGGGCCCCTTCCGGAATAATGGGTTTTGCGAATCTCCCATCCGGAATACATGGGCCCATTCATTTCTATGGGTAGTCATGGAAACAAGGGCTTTTTCAGAGGTTAGTAGGGACTTAAGCAGGGACTGTCCAGGGTGGCTCGACCCACATTACCTTTAACCATGGGTAAATGGTGAATTCCAAAGAGTGGATGCTAGAGAGAGGATGCTAACAGCTATGTGCGCCGCTAGCAAGGTGTTGGGCTGGCACAGCCAGCCCAAGTATTAGCGCAAGCTAGCTGTAAACACTGTGGGCAATGCTAATTTCTTCATGCCCAAACATTTTGGGAATGGCTATATTGTAACAATTTCATATTTACAAATTATGCTAATGGATTCATGTTAATGAGTTATGCTAATGGGTACGTATTAAAAAGTGATGCTAATGGCTAAATGCTAACTTCTTTATGCTAAAAAATTTGGGTAATGGAAATATTTTAACGAGTTCATATTTACAATTTATGATAATGGGTACATACTAAAAAGTGATGCTAACGGCTAAATGCTAACTTCTTTATGCTAAAAAATTTTGGTAATGGAAATATTTTAACAAGTTCATATTTACAATTTATGATAATGGGTACATGTTGATGAGTTATGCTAACGGATACATGCTAAAAAGTGATGCTATTAGCTAAATCCTAACTGCTTAATGTTAAAAAATGTTGGTAATGGCTATATTTTAACGACTTCATATTTACAAATCATGCTACATGCTAAAAAGTGATGCTAACAGCTAAATGTTAACTTTTCAATGCAAAAAAATTTCGGTGATGGCTTTTTTTTTAACAACTTCATATTTACAAACTATGCTAATGGATACATGTTAATGAGTTATGCTAATTTCTACAGGCTTAAAAGTGATGCTACTGGTTAAATGCTAACTGCTTCATGCTAGAAATGTATGCTAATGGCCACATGATAACGAATCAGCAAAATGAATAGGCTCCATGGATTCCGGGTGGACCAATTCAAATCGAACGGCCTATTCTATTTAAACATGTATATTTTAAAAGTTTTTAAAGTGTAATAACAGTGTTATTACTATGTTATTACCAAGAATGTGATTTTTTTTAGACCTCCACAAGCCATATCCGTGTTGCTAACGATTATGGGCCAATCTGAAATGAACTTGCCAGTAGCGGGGGAGTCCCCCCCACAGAACCAAGTTAAAAATTACAAATACATCTCTCTGAGTTAAAAACTTTATGCTAACTGATAATGCTAACACCTCAATGCTACCGGTTCTCTACCAACATCTGCCAGATCAATCACAACTCTTACAATTGCCGCGGGAATTGTCTAGTTTTTACTATTATTGCGCACAGTTCCCTGCCTTGACTCTTATATTCCACTGTTGTTCCTTATTTTGAGTATTGTACACTGTTTAACTTGTCACTCTTGGCCAATCATGTTTCTGTTCTTTGTTTTCTCTTAGGGGCTGATGTGCTTTTTGTAATCCAGGAGATTTTCTAAAAACAAAAGGGCGTAGGGGAGGACCATTTAGAACAGATTGGTATTTTCGTATCAGTTTTATTTTATACAGTCCTCTCATGTTCTCCTTGAAAGTTCAAAATCCATTGAATGATATCTTCTCTCCTTATTATACCATACCAAACTATAAACTTCAGTGACACGGAAGAAGATGACTCGTTTTGCACTTTATTTGTGTAGAGAGATAAACTAATAGGTTCGGTTCTCCTCAAGGAAAATCATGGCAATTAATATAATACAAAAATGGTTTCACAGGTTTTGAACAAATACAACAATATTTTTATACTGTATAAAAGAGGTTTGACATGAAAAAAGCTTGGGTATAAACATTCACTGGTAAAAAGTATTTGTGCATAGGTATACCACTTTACAATATCTTTCCAGCATATAAATTGATGCCACAGCCTGGAAATTAACATCAGAGTAATTTGTCTCAGTTCAAAATCAAAAGATGTAAATTATCTACAAAAAAAAATCTTTTTCCCGCTCTAGTTAAAATCTATCTTGATGGAAGCAAAAACTTAACAGGAGAAAAGGCTTGCTCAGAGAGCCGTAATTAAAACAATTTCATTAGTCAGCAGTTAGTAAATTCATAAGTTGTATAGAACTATTCTAGATTCTACAACATATCTCAGGTGAACTGTACACTTTATATTTAATTTGTGTTGTTGACTTTGAACACTGATCTTGAACTTCTTTATTTGAAGTAATTATTCAAACATCCCTGATTATCGGCATTTGGAGCAAATCATTTTTCTAGTCACTCGTTTGTGATGTGTTAGCCTTTCCATTGACCCACAGGGGCTGTGTAGCGCCCAAGCTGTTAAATCTCTGCTTAGCTTACCAACTTGGGCACCATATGTTATCATGCGCTTTGCAGCCAAGCATCGGGTCAGCTGCACATTTTCCTCTCATTGGGTGTCATGTTAAAAATACTCCGGACATTAAAAAAATTGGTCTTAGTATTGAGTACATGCAGAAACAGGTGCTGCATTTTGATCAACACATTTCCTGACATCATCGATAGTTTTTGTTCTGTTCTTTTGTTCCTGTGTTTGAGGGGGAGTAAATGAAAATGGATGAATCCAGCTTGAATTCACGAACTCGGAAGGGGAGATTTTGTCCCGAAGACAAAAAAAAAACCCCATCCGAATGAACGTGCAAGCTGCATGGCTAACCTTTACCCCTAACAAAGAGGCTTGAATAGAATGAGACAAATAAAGAAAGTCGCTTGAATTCTAATCAATATTAGTGACTTTTCTTTTCAGTTAATAAAGGAGTCTCATGAGTATAGACGCTTTTCATACTTGCTCTGATAATTTGCTCTTCTACACTCCTTTGTTCCATCACTTTGAATTTTTGTTTGTTTTCCACCAAACTTAAAGTTAAGTTGGGTCATCTGAGGTGTCCTTAAAAAGTCAAAAGTAAAATATTTTCTGTTTTATGTACGTGTTACCCAATAAAGTTTAAAGAACCTTTATACAAAATAGATTTTCAACACGCCTATATGCTTTTATCTTACTTTTAACCACACTGTTCCGGGATGCACAACACATTTGGAAGCGGGAAAGGGGAAAGGGGAGAAGTTGGGCTGGAGAGTGACTTCATGCTTATCCCTTTTTCTAGTTAAAAAGTAAGAAAAGGCTTGTTTAAAATATAGTCTAAACACCAACACCAAAAATATGAAAAAGGAGAGTTTATCCAAGCGCGTTCTTAAAGGAGTGAGCTGCCTGAGGCTGCAATCATAACTTTAGGCCGTAAGATGGGGGCAGATATTATCAACGTTTCAAAATCCGGACAGCACCTTTACATATCAGGTAACAACGTTAAATGTCCAAAGTTAGTAAAGCTGATGAAATGGACTTGATAAGATCGGTATTATAAGAATTGTGTGTCACTGTTTCCCACGGCGCCCAATTGGCCCCGTGCATTTGCTGCCAGCTGTGGCTCGTTGACTGATTGGCTTCCATCCTATTTAAGCTCAGTGCTCTCACTCACCATTTGTCAGTCCGTCAACGAACCTCTGCACCCGCATGACATGGGTTTTGATTCTGTCCAGTTTCCTGCGTGTGTTTCCTGTCTGGTATCGTTCCCTTCTATTTTGTCACGTTTAAAATCGATCTCCAGTTTTGTTCCCGGCTATTTTGTTTTGTTTTATATCGATCTCCAGTGTCTGGTAGCGTTCCCGTCTAGTTTGGTTTGTTTAACATCGATCTCCAGTTTCGTTCCCGGCTTTTTTGTTCTGTTTGATATTGACCTCCAGTGTCTGGTAGCGTTCCCGTCCATCTCGTCCTGCTTGTTATCAGACTCCAGTACCAGATATCAATCCTGTCTGTCCCGTCCTGTCTGGTATCGACCCCATCTGTCCGATATCTGCTCGTGCAATGGGTATCGGTCTCGTCGGCCTCTGGCATCCTGTCGTTCCACACCAGACTGCTGCCGTATGTCTCCAGCCCAACGATCGCCGAATCACTGGCGTTTGGGTTAACGTGCCCCATTTCCCCTAAAATAAAGCTTGTCTGAGAAACGTCACGCATCTGGGTCCTCCTCCTGTTCCGGTTCTTGACATTGATAGAAACGATGAATGAAACGGAAAAAAAAGGATTCCAAAAGATGGACGGAATGGTGAAAATCCAGAATAAGATGACGGAAACAAAATAAGGAGCTGGACAATGTGTGGAAATTAATGACAGGAATCAATAGAGATTTGAAGGGACTAAAGAACATCACGGTGAGAATGGAGAAAGAATTTAAGAAGTCAAAGTGGAAATCAAGCCATATCGACAGAAAGAAAATCAACAGCAAAGCAAAGAATTGGAATTGAGGCTTCAAATCCTACAACATATACTAGATGATTTTAAGCAATGTGCTAATCACAATTATTCAATCATTACAGGAATATAGAAATACCAACACAAACCCAAAACTTAGATACTGTAACAACATGTGATCTCAAGTACATCAACAAAAATCTTATCAAAACGAATGCTAAAATAGCCCAAAAGTAGTGTCTGAAATAACACCTGCCCGTGCATCGTTTACGTCGGGCATACAACTTACAAAACGGGTGGCAGACAACTTTTTCAAGAAAAAAAATAAAATAAAATAAAAAAAAATAAAAAATAAAATTCTAATCAAACATTTGCTTTATTCCAATTTCGTTATTTTCGTTCGGTTTGTAAATTTCGGAATTTTGGTTCGTTTGGCAATACGCATACTCGGCAGCCGATCAGAAGCCTGCAGAATAACTTTGTGCTTCCGGACTTTCACGTGCGTTATAAGCTCCTGCATTTGCATATTATTTTCCAAAGTAGACGCACAGAGAACACAAGAAAAACGGATAAGTGTTTAGGAATTGAGCCAAAACCTCAGCCCCATAAGAAATATTCAAAAGAAGCTAACAACATTTATGACGCTACAAAACGTAAAGGTACATTAAAGGCATCTTGGAAAGAGGAGTTCACGTGGCTTATAGCAGACGACGCAACGCAAACATTGCATGAATGAAGATGAGTCAATACAGGTACATACTGATGGCAGATGGAAAACAGCGATGTCATATTCATGGAATTAATGTTATAAGTAGATTTATATATTCTGCTTATCAAGCCTTAATACTTTGCAACAATGGGTTTTTTTGCGATTACCGTAAATTCCGGATTATAAGCCGCTACCTTTTTCCCAAACTTTCAAACCTGCGGCATATTTAGTGATGCGGCCAATTTATGTAATTTTTCTAACGGCCGCCAGCAGCGCTCAAGTACAAAAGGTAAGATTTAGACCGGTGGAATATATGCACCGAGGAAGACTGTAACTTCTTGGCTTGTGACTAAATTAAATTAGCGTAAACATACCCTCATCATGCAAAATGCAAAAAGAAAGGCACATCAAAAAATCCACCATCACCAACGGGTTCCGAAAAGCTGGTTTGCTGCATGACGGGGAGGAGGGCACAGAATCAGGAGTGGATGAGAGTTCCAGCGACAGTGACAGCACGAGTGAGGCTGCGGGAGCGTGGGACAACGTCTATATGACAAAGTTTCTTTCCAACACTAAGGAAGACGACTTTGATGGCTTCAGTTCAAAGGAGGAAGATGAGGACAGTTTACCGTGATTTTTACAAGTACGGTATGTTTTTTTAACAGACCCGTTTACTGTGTTGTGAGCGTGTTGCTAGCGTGTTGCTACCATTAACTGCCCTGTCACAGGCACCGTTTGGGATGAAAGTTATATTATTATTAATAAAGCTTTGAAAACTCTCTCGGTGTACCGTCTTTCTTTGTAAATTTGTGTAACCATGTATAATATGTATTTGCAACTGTATATTTTTGTAATGTATTTATTTGAGACACTTATTCTGATATGTTTTGCATGGGCGAATGAGAAAGAAGGGGCAGAAAAAACGCGGGGTGATGGGAAGTGGGGTAAAAGTGAGACCTGTTTGTGGACGCTGCGGACAATAGTGGATATATATTTTTCCTACCCTTATCTTTGGAAATATACACTTTTTTCCTTGGATTACTCTCAACGGGACCCGGACTCTGCAGGTCTGCATCAAACCTTAGGTACCGGTATCATTTTCCGTTCATTTTGCCGGCTGTGACTTTTGGACTGTTTACTCAAATGAAGGACATTCAGTTTCAATTGCGGGACTTAAGGTCAGGTTTGGGTTAATTTTGTGTTTGTGTTTCATATTTTTAATGTGGGCGCATGCGGCTTATATACAGGTGCGGCTTGTGTAAGTAGAAAATCGGTTTTCCTCTTAAAATGTGGTGGGTGCGGCTTATAATCAGGGGCGCTCTATAGTCCGGAATTTACGGTAGTCGTCTTATTGTGTTTCAAGTTGTGAAAAATGGGGCAGGCAACTTTATGGCTGGGCAGGCAACTTTTCAGAGTTGTTTGGCCTGGTGTCCAGGAACCTTTTGTCATGAGTTTCATACACTGCCAAAAGGAAAGTCAAATTAAAAAACTACTGATAAAAAGCACAAAATGAAGTCAACCACATCCAATGAAAACACGGCTGATTAAGAAGATTGGAGACCTGGACAAATTCGTAAACAACTAAACACACATCCAAAATGGACATGAGATTCCTATTTGTCTCATGTTTTATACATTGAATTGTTGTTACCAAGAGGGCAGCAGGTAGCCCCATGAGAGCACCGGAGTAGCCCACAGACTCATTCTTGAAATAGCTCACCAGTAAAGTGTCATAGTGACTTTCCAGGAAATTTGATATCTAAATGGCATTAGAAATCATTGACATGATCTCTGCCGTTGACAATGCTTATTTTAACTCTGCTTCTAATAATTACAACCAGGTAATAACAAATAAATAGCATTGTAAGAACAAAGTCATAACATAAGTTGCTATTTTAGAAATGCGTTTCAAACTGGCAGCCCTTCACGTGAATCAGTCACAAAAAGTATTTCTCAGCTTAGCAACCCCTGTTATAGAATAAGGGGGAGAAGAATGGGGGGGGGGGGACATCCCTCAGAAACTGTAAAATGTACATTGTGTTTCATACAAATGGCTGTTATATTTGCGTAAGACATGAAAACAAGTTTGAATAATTTATGGACCAACGTTAATTCTCTTGTTAGACTTTGGCTTTAACCCGTCATTCCATTTTCTTCTCAAGTGATTTGTTCATTTTGTGATGTGATAATTGTTGCAACATGATTGAAAAGAAAAAAATAAACAGGGGCGTACAATTCTTTGCTGAACATATGAATAAATTTCACTTGGATTATGTATTAATATTATTGTTAGTAATAGTAGAAGTAGATTTGTATTTTGCTATATTTATTCAGTAGTTGTTAAAAAAGTCCTGTAATCTTCCGTCACAGTCCGGTAGGTTAAAGAAAATAATATTATTAATAATAATAATAATAATAATAATAATAATAATGGGCAGCACGGCGGCGCAGTGGTTGGCGCGTGTGCGGCATAGTTCTGAGGTCGTGGGAACCTCCTGAGTGGGTTCAAATCCAGCTCCCGGCCTTACTGTGCGGAGTTTGTATGTTCTCCCCGTGCTTGCGTGGGTTTCCTCCGGGCACTCCGGTTTCCTCCCACATTCCAAAAACATGCATTTCAGGTGAATTGGCCGGTCCAAATTGTCCCTAGGTGTGCCTGAGCGAGTGAGTTGTCTGTCCCCGTGTGCCCTGCGATTGGCTGGCAACCAGTCCAGGGTGTCCCCTGCCCACTGCCCGATGATTGCTGGGATGGGCTCCAGCATCCCCGCGACCCTACTGAGGATAAGCAGTGCAGCTGATGAGATGAGATGATGAGATAATAATAATAATGTAGTTTTCATGGACAGTATGCTAGTGAGGGCCTATAAAACATCATTTAAATAAATCCCATCAGCTGACCTTCTTCACAACGTTTCCATAAGCAGATAACAGGCATAGATAAGGATGATTTAAACAAAATGCTTTTCAGTGTGGTACAAACTGCCTTTGTATACGCTGTAGAGGTTGTTTGAACCACGCACTATGCCTCTGTATTAAAAATGAAGAGCTTTTTTTTCCACCTCAGGCTTCACAACTGTTTGAGCCGAGAAAATGTACTTTCTGTTTCCCGGCTTTACAAAATGATTACAAATAATGTAGGGTCAGTGGTGTTGTGTGTGTTATTGTAAAACAGTAATTAGTTACAGTTGCTAGTTACTTCATTTATAAAGTAATTCAGTTACCCTCCACCGATGACCCCGGCCCCTGCCCCTCACTACATTACTGACACCAAAAAGTATTGTGCTACTCTGGGTGTAAGTATCTGGTCACAAATTACTGTATAAACTTGCATAGATGCAGACCCTTCAAAACGGCTTTCAAATACCCAGATAGTAAAATAAAAAGAAGAAAATGTGTAAGGAATTAAACCTTCATATTTCTTGGTATGTGCAGACTTGAGAGGTTGCAAACACACTTAGCCGAGACCCTCAATATCCATTTTGTCCTTGGGCTTCAAACCACTCAAAGATCACTTTCTCCATAGTATGCTGTCCATGATGATAACTTGTTCTCCAGGCATGGTGTATTGAAAAAATAATTCAGCAGATTTCTACTATATATTCCGGGCTCGTGCTGGTCCAATTGATTTACTGTTGGTTTGTTGTTCCTGTAAAAGCCACCTTCCCTTCCTTCACGCTTCCCACAATTCATCAATTGTGACACACAGGCCAATATGCGCATATAAGCTAACTTCCTGTTTGCAGTGTTATATTTCATAGTTGTAAATGCGGTTTACCTGTAATTATATAGGATAGGGAAAATATCTCCATGATGAGAAATTCAACGCTCCTGTACTTTGTGCTTGAGATGGTGACATCATAACTGTAATTATTTGTACTTTGTCGGTAATTATAAACTGTCCCACTCGTCAAAGAACGATTTTGAGGATCGAGGGCTGCATGACACAGTGTGATTGCAGAAACATTCAGCAATCAGAGCGCACTTAAATTCATGGTCTGCATTTGATGAGTATCATAAATATGCAGTTTTGAACCATGTTGTAATGACAGAGTCACAACATATTATTAATAACGACTTACAATAGTCTTTACCAGGAAAAGTTTGTTTCTAACGCGTTAGTCCCAATACTGATGGTCATGCCTGGGTCACCAAAAAGCAGCAACAATTCCTGTCATGATTTCAAGGAAAAGAGACAAGAAGTCATTCGCACCTTCCAGTCCTTTATGTCACACCAATAACAGCTTTATCTCTGAGACATTTCTGAACTCCATTACCCTGGTGTCAAGCTGACCTGTATTTTTTTTTTTAATGAGAAACCTGCCAGACATATTGACGTGTTAAGAGATGCCATTCAACAGGTGCTGTCCAAGCTTTTTCATTTTTGATCGGGCAGTGGCGGGGCTATCATAGTCAGGCCAGGCCCGTCTTGTCAGGGAGGAACACGGTGACAGACGGGGAGCTGCCTCGGCCTCGGCTGCTGTCCATTTCATAAATGTCTTCTCGCTGAGCTCGCAGCTGGACGATTAGATTAGTGTGACCTGTAATCCAATGATAGGCTTCGGTGACACACAAACATACAAAGCGGTTTGGGAGGAGGGTGATGCCCTTTGGCTTCAAATCACAGTCAGACATGTGCCACTCCTGACTTACTCAGATCTACCAGATGGACAACAAGCTGCATTTATATTGCGTGTGTGCAGTTTTAGCACCATCTGGTGGCTGGTTAATTGGTGTAAAGTAATTTCTGGACTACAAGCCGCTACATATTAAACACTGGGACTTTAAATACGGTGCAACTTCGTTTTCATTTTTTTCATGGCGGCACCTAGAAAAACAGAGCAGCTTTTTTCCACAATGCATGCGC
Source organism: Urocampus carinirostris (assembly GCF_059441175.1). Lineage (NCBI taxonomy): Eukaryota > Metazoa > Chordata > Actinopteri > Syngnathiformes > Syngnathidae > Urocampus > Urocampus carinirostris. The sequence goes on from NC_142364.1 coordinate 30,539,367, forward strand.
TCTAAACACGTGACGTAAACAACTTGCGGTGGAGCTGCAAACAGTCTGAAATTAACTGTATATGTGTCATTTTAAAACTTTTCAACATTCGATCAGTCCGGCTCTCAGCTTGTTACTTCATTTTTCTATTCGGTCTTTCCTTCTGTTTGACTTTGACAACCTTGATATGAAAAATAGTGTTTGACAAGATCAACGAGAATGATAGGAAGAGTGATGGAGGTTAAGAGTAGTATGTATTGGAGGTTGAAGAGCACATGAATAGTGAGGAAAAGGTTTACCTGGGAGCAGGTAAGATTAAACGCCGTAAAACGATACAGAGCTAGGAAAAAAAAAGTTTAGCTGTAATATGAGAGCAAAAAAAGGAGAAGAAAATGTGAGAAAATGACTACTTCAGTAATTTAAGATTGAATAGCGAAGGATAGATGACATAAACCGATAGGTAGGAGATGAATGACAATCGGGAGGAAGAGAATTCAACAGGCCTCAGGTCATGGAGGCCACAGCTGAATCCACAGATGTTCCTCAACACTGGAGGATCCAATGCTTGCCTCCTCCCAGAAATAGGAGGTGATTTATCACATGGGCCATAAATCAGCATGTCTGACCTCCCGCGCACTCAGCTCGCCCTCAACTGTTTACTCTAATGCCTGAGGATCCACTATGGGAAAATTGAAACAGATAGGGGGCAAAGCAAACTTTTGAATTCCCTTTCATTTCATTGTTACTTATAGTTTTTGTTGCTGGCGACAATCAGTCAATTAGGCCGGTGTTTCCTAAAACTTTTTTCATTAAAGGGCTATTTAGTATTATTCAGCGCCTTTCCAATATTGATTTGAATAATACACAAAAGTACATGAACTATGACATAAACATCCAGGTTTTTAAGACACGTAGGTCAATATATATATATTTTTTTAACATAGAATGAGGCTCACATGGAGAGCTGGCATGATTGTCTGCCATCTTGCAGCTATGGGTATCCCTAAAGCCAAAAACCCTGTAAAAGATTTGATGAAGTTGTGTCACTTTGAGTCTCCATAGTTGGGACTTCCTTCTTGTGCTAATTAGCACTCGTCTTCGGTTGCTCTGCACAACACAGTGTTATGTAGTGGTCAAATACTGTCACTGTCCCTTTAGATATTGTTCCATGGAAATAAAATGCGAAATGCGAAAAATAATCTTTTAAATGAATCAATAATCTGGTTATACATTGTAATCCATTGCAGCAGAGTGTACACCAAACTGAATTCCCTTTTATTCAAAACACATTTTTTGAAATTATCATGGTTATTAGATTTAACACTTATCTGTCTTATTTTCCGCTACTAAATAGGGAAAATGTACTTAAAATGAACATTTTATTTGAGTCGAAAGTTCAATTTCAATAGAATAATGAAACTGGTATACAAGATTTTTTTTAGAAAACTTGATGAAAGAAAAAATATATTTTATTCATTCGTTTTCCAACTGTTAATTTTCACAAGGGTCCCGGGATGTTACCGTTAAATCAATAACCGGGGCAACGTTCCTCTCTAAAAAGGGACAAACTAAAAATTGGACAGTGCAAATATTGACTTGTCTGCTGTTTATAGGATGAGAGCTTTCATGGTCTGCTGCCTTCATTGACTAGACCTGAAGTGACTAAATCACTGGTTTTTGTTTGCTTTGAATAGAGACAGCGTGTTAACTTTATCCAACAGGCCATAAACTCACTCAAAGGTTCAACGGAAACCGATTCAACATGTTGTTGACTTTCATTCACTTGGGACGGGTAAGATATTTGTCTAAAAAGGCTCCTTCAAATGACGGCCAAAGACAAAAACAACACAAAAAAACATTAAACTAGCATTGTACCATATTTCGTGAGGAGCATTTTTTTAATGCTACCAAGGATGATAGTTTTCAATAATTCTCCATGAAAAAATATTTCAATTACAATAAATAAAATGTGTTTGTAATTTGATGTTAAATATTAGTAGTTTACATTCAAAATATGTGTGCTTTTAATTCACAGGCATTTGAGTGCACTGCAAAACATTACTATAGGTATAACCGAAAAAACTATTTTTAAATTTTGGGTTTCTCTAAAGGCTATCATGCCAACAAAACACTTTGGACCGAAATAAGCACCAAAAAGCAGAGAAAGATGCTTTCTATTGCCAACAAAACTGGACTTCTCCACATGCTAAAAGAACGTTAAAGGATCTCCAAGCCAATTTTTTCGTTTTCCAATAACTTCCGCATGACGGCGAGGAAATGTCATCTGAAATAAAGAATTAAATGTTAGCTGAACCCATTTCCACCCCTTTTTGGAATCAATCGTACAACAAAGCAGCAAGATTATTTTTAAAATTGTAATTTGACTGCAGGAATTATTCATAAAAAAAAAAGTAAAATGTTTATCAAGTAGAATGCTTTCATCTGTTAAACAAATGCTTGAGCCTTTTAATGGGGTTTGACCTTTGACATAAATGTAGAATAGAGTAATTAATGAATAATGAAATAAATAATTTTAAATTTGCGGATTTTGACTATCGCCGGGCCCTTTTTTGGAATGCAACTCTAGCAAAAAAATGAGGCATTACTGTATTGTACTTTATAGTTCTAATTTAACTGTATATGCAAGTACAGTATATGAGGTACATTAAGCCAGGTATTGATAATTTAAGTAAAGAGTGTAAGTTGGAAAATCTACAGCCCGCTGTGTCTATGTGCAATTTGACACAACCTATCCCAAACTTGTTGTTGACTATGTCACCAAGTCATGATAGGCGCAAATTCCAGACTACAAATTACTATTATTTTATTGCTACATTTGAAACGCTGCAACTTTAAATACGGTGCAGCTTATTTTTCCGTTTTTCTTTGGGGGCACCAAGGAAAACGGCGAGCTGCTCTTTTCCACAATGCATGCTTTCTAAATACAACACACCGCTGTGTCGTTATGACGCATTTTGAGAGACATTGGTCCATGTTTATGCCAACATTATTCATATAATATATAAGAGCAGCATAACGGGAGGTTTGACAGTCCTTTATTGAATATTTCCGTAGTACTCTAGATAGTTAAACCTTTTCACCCACAAATCATGACCTCATTTTTTACATCCAAATTAACCAAGAGTAAAAGTTATCTATCAAACACGCATCTCTTCTTTTTCTGCATCATCGCTGTCTTTGTCAGGAACGATTTTGGACAGTTGGCAACCGCCACTTTCAACAAAAAAAAAAAATAACATCTGTGTTACAATCTGGCATTACACTCCACAGCAAGGTTGCCCTGTCGCTGTCGTATCAATACAGATGAGGGTGAGCACAGAGCATTTAATGTAAGAAATGGATGTGAATTAGTTCACTTTTACGGCTAATTAAGCTTGCGGCTTTGTACAAAGACAAAAGTTGAGTTTCGGTTTTAAATTTGAGCATGTAGCTTTTAACAGGGTGCGTTCTGTAGTCTGTAACTTACGGTAATACCGTAAATTTAAACCAATTTTTTTTCAGAATTATTCCAAACATCTAATCCCTAAGCATGTGTCACACTAACTTATTATAAAAAAAGACAGGAAGCAAACAAACTGTCACTCTTATTTTACCACTACCAGTCTCTCTATGTGCGTATGCAGTTTCAAACCAAAATGAAAGAATATCACTTGGTTTTCTGTAGCAAACTTATGTGATAAATTCCATACACGAAGCTTGCAAAACCACACAATAAAAATTTGAAAAGTACAACACATGGAACGTCGTGGGTTTGCATCAACAAGGCGTTGTCAGATGGAGAGAATTAGATCAAAAGCACATATGCTCCCAAACAGCACACTGTTGCATTGACAACGTACACACACATAAACACAACACAGATACTTAAAAGAGCCCCAAAGGATACAGTTTTCTTGTTTTATTATCATAGTATGTAGTTTGGTTGAAACATATGGAATCCTTGCACATTTGATTTGCTTGGAAGTCATCTAAAATAGGATCAACTGAATTGAATTGTCTTTATTGTTATTGACAACAACGTAGTGACAATTTCTTTGTTAAAAGATTAGAAATGGCATTCAGGATAAACATGTAATAATGACTCAAAATATAGAAGTAACATCAAGGATTATCACAATAAACAGGCAAAAAAAATTCCCATGTAGTGCTTGGTATAAGGGCAGCACGAGTTCGTGGGATCGAACCCCCTGTGTGGAGTTTGCATGTTCTTCCCGTGCTTGCGTGGGTTTCTTCCGGGCACTCCGGTTTCGTCCCACATTCCACGAACATGCATGTCAGGTTAATTGGCCGGTCCAAATTGTCCCTAGGTGTGAATGAGCGAGCGATTTGTCTGTCCCTGTATGCCCTGCAATTGGCTGGCAACCAGTTCAGGGTGTCCCCTGCCCACTGCCCGAAGATAGCTGGGATGGGCTCCAGCACCCCCGCGACCCCCACTGAGGATAAGTGTGCAGATAATGGATGGATATATTTATATGTATATATATATATATATATATATATATATATATATATATATATATATATATATATATATATATATATATATATATATATATATATATATATATATATATATATATATATATATATATATATATGTATATATATATTATTTCTATATTTTGAGTCATTATTACAATAACATTTTGCAGCTACAACAAAATAATTCAATAAATACGATATGAGTATGCATTAATTAATGCAACTGGCAAGAAGTATTTTATTTTTAATAATGTAAAGATTAATTGTATTGTTTACACTATCTGCACTTTCTGACTTAATTTTCAAAATATTGTGTACCTGGAGGTATTTCAGTTATCTTGTTGACACTGTTGAACAGTATTAGTATTTAAGTTACATTGCTAAAAAGAGCTGGAATTGCCATCACTACAACTATCACTTTGTTAATGCCCCAGTGGGTAATATTTGACCATTAGATGGCACTGTGTTGTCTGGTGTTGTTGGCCAGTGATAAATAGCACAGGGTGGCGGTACGATTCCTGACAAACATGGCGGCAACTTCAGTGCGGATTCCACTGTGTAAAAGAAAAACAAAATTTCCGACCTTTTTATAAATATTAACATTGGTGCAACATTTCATGTATTTTTGCCTCATTGTTCAAATCAATGTTGTAGTTTTTTTTTTTACTGAATGAAAGTTTTTTTCATACCATTAGGAGGCACAAAATATTCCACACTGCCCCTTTAAGGACAATTTACATTATTTGCATTTTTGAAAAGTGTAAAAATACAATTATATATTTATAATAGGTGGAAGGGCACATGTGAAATCCATTTTTGGTTGAAAGCAAATGGGAGGAAAAGAATAAAGAGTAGGTAATGAAGACTATCCGGCAGACCAATTACATTTTTTTTTTTTTAATAAAATCACACTCCGTATTTAGTAGGGGTGGGCAATACTGGAAAATTTTGTATCGATCCGATCCAATTGAATACAAGATAGTATTGATTAATACCGATCCAATACCAATACTTTTTGCCTGGAAATGTCATGAACATTTTATGATCAAACCCTTTCCCTCATGAGTTAGTTGATTACATGATTACAACAAAAACATATTGAACATTAATTATCAAGTTGCTTTGTACAAAATAATTGGGACTTTCATCGATTAAAGCAACAAAAAGGATCAGTTTAGGAGGATTTTCAGTGAACCGAGCCGAAAGAAACGGTTTTCTAAATAGGGCTGGAATTCCCATCAATACTAGTTTTGCCAGCCCCCAAGTAAATTGAGTGTCAGACCTATGTTATTCAATATTTCAATTGAAGGCTCAAACAAATAACAATGTAACCATCTGAAAACGGGTAACCAAATGTCACATTCCGATCACACAGTGATCGGCTGCTGTTTGTCAAATGATATCAGATGAACTCCCTTCCCCTCCAAGCTTGTGAAATCGGACAGATATAATGCATTGTCACTTTATCTCGTGTCATCAGAGCAAAGCTGGGGCGATTTCCCTCCAGTGCACAAGAGGAGTCCGCATTCCAGCAAACCGCGGACCTCCAAACAGGGGGTCCTCATTAGCACTAACTTTTCTCTTAATAGCTCTTAATTTCACATGAGCGTAATGACCTTTGGAATAAGGAGGTCAGGGGTCGTGGCCTGCCTTTCGTTAGCTCCATGAGAGGACCTTGGTTACGTTTTATATCCTGGTGATTGAATCTAAAGCCACATTTTGAAAGAGTCTATTAGTTTACTCAACCTTAACACTCAGCTCTGTTTAGAGCCGAGGAGAGGGACATGACTTTACGGATAAGCCAGGGGCTTTAAACTCAAGCCACAGACCCCAACCCTATTTTTTCTCCCTTTTTTGAAGATATAGTAATCCCTCTTTTTCTTCGGGAGCTACATTAATAATCAAAATTCGTAATGAAGAAACTTTTATTTACCTTATTTCTGTGTGTGATGCACATTTTATGCACCTGAAAAAATAACCCAATGTTTGGGTGTGCGTTATACAGGACATTTGACCGTATTTGTGGCAGGGGCGGCAGTAGCTCAGGAGGTAGAGCGATCGTCTTAGGATTTAGGGATCCCAGTTCGAATCCCGGCTTGTCCGTGTTACATGTCGAAGTGTCCTTGGGTAAGACATTGAACCCCCAATTACCCCCAATAAGCAGGTTAGCGCCTTACATGGCTTCACAGATCACGACCGCTGTTGGGAAATGTGAAGCACAATGTAAAGCGCTTTGGGAAGTCATTGACTTGAAAAGTGCTATATAAATGCAGATCATTTCATTTCATTTTTACATCTGTTTAAACTTGCGGTTAAAAATTGGGTGCGAAGACCTAATTGAGTTTCGTTCTTACATTTAAGTATGCGGCTTTTAACCAAGTGCGCTCCCTGATTCCGTATTTGTGGTAATTCTATCTAATATGATTTATTTTTTACAAGGAGCCGGAAGTTGCCCCCAGGAGTACACGGAGCTCCATTTTAGAACCATTGCTCTACATCATCTCATGAGTTCGGAAACTGCTAAAGTAAAATCAAAAAAGAGTAAAAATTAATAAGTCTGAGCGGCGAGAATGTCAATACAAGTATGAAGTTACCTAGCATAAGCAAGCAGTGGGACGAAATTTTTCTCCGAATCAACTTTCAAATTTATTATTGTTTCTACTGTTACCTGAAAGAATGACTGAGATTGGTGGGAAAAAAGATCAGAGTGAATAAAACGTTTGTTTTGCGGGGTAATCATTGTAAAGACCATGCGACTGGTCAAAGGTGAAATGGTACATGAGTTGAACCTAAATGAGGGTGTGGGCAAACCTTATGAGTTGCAGGCAGCATTGGGTTGAAAAAAATTGAGCATAAGAGGCCTGGCCAAGAGGAAAAAAAAACTTTTTTTTTAATTTGTATCTCTCCATACAGTCTTGAATCCGATACCTTGGCAATCCATAGGAAAATAATGACAATGGAGACCTATCATATTTTTCTTAAACACATTTATGAATACATCTACATGCTGACATCTACATGTAAACGTTATATTTCACCTAATATTTGTTTATAAATACACCACTCAGTCAAATTGTTTTTAAAACACTCAGTAATAAAAACACATTCCTTTTTAGGCACAAGATTTGATCATACTCATTGACATATAACAAATGCAATAGAGTTTAGCTCAGATGTGGTTTTATGACATGACGTGATAAATATCTTAATAACTCAAATACACTATGTCATAAAGGTGATTACACCCCACACATTTCTGCAAAGATTTCATCATACTGTTTATTTGAACAACGCTGAAGAAACATGGCTTTGACACAATGAAGGGTAGTCTGTGAAAAGCTTATATTGTATAGCAGTGTCAATTTATATTTTCCTTTCAAAAAACTTAAAATATACACATTAGTAGCTAAACCCCTGGTGACAAAAGTGAGTACACCTTAAAGTAAATGTTCCCGAATTCAATATTTGGTGTGGCCACCATGATTTCGCTGAACCACTTTAATTCTCCTTGCCATGGATTTCACCAGAGCCTCACGCATTGCCACTGGAATGCTCTTCCACTCCTCATGAATGAGCATGGGAATATTGAAGATCTTGTGCTTCTCCACATATTGCTTAATAATGCTCTGAAGATCAACCAGTTCAGGGTGTCCCCTGCCCACTGCCCGAAGATAGTTGGGATGGGCTCCAGCACCCCCGCGACCCTACTGAGGATAAGCGATACAGATAAGGGATGGATGGATGGATACTCCAAAGATGTTTTCTCTTGGTTTTAGATCTGGAGAAATGCTTGGCCAGGTCATCCCCTACCCTTAGCCCCTTTACAAAAGCCGTGGTTAGAGGTTTCTTTGAGGTCATTGTCATGCTGGAACACTGACCTGCGACCCAGTTCTGGAAGGAAGGAGTCATTATCTGCTCCAGTTTTTCACAGTACAAACTTGAGTTTGTGTTCCCCTTAATGAAATGCAACTCTCAAATTCAAGTCAAGTCAAGTCAAGTCATTTTTATTTGTATAGCCCTAAATCACGAAGAGTCTCAAAGGGCTTCACAGATTATTACACTATATTACACAGACTATTTTTCAGCCGACGAGAAGAGTAGGTTATTTATATGCTATGGAGTAGAAGTGAGTTTTAAGCTTGGATTTAAACATTTCCACTGAGGTTGCAGATCGGATCTCAGGGGGAAGAGCATTCCACAGCACCGGTGCCGGGATGGAGAACGCTCTCGAACCAGCAGAACACTTCTTTGCTCTTGGGATCACCAGTAGACCGGCACTCTCAGATTGTAGGCTTCGGACCGGGACATAGGGGCAAATCAGATCTGAAAAATAAGAGGGAGCAAGTCCATGTATGATTTTGTATAATACTAAGAGAACCTTGAAATCACATCTAAGGCTAACTGGGAGCCAATGCAGGTTAGCCAAACTCGGTGTTAAGTGATCGTACGTTTTTGTCCTAGTTAAAAGCCTCGCTGCGGCATTTTGTACCAGCTGAAGAGACTTGATTCTAGACTTCGGGAGACCAGAGAGTAGTGCATTACAGTAATCGAGACGGGAGGTAACAAACGCATGAATTATAATTTCCGCATCCGACTGAGACAGTATTGAACGGATTTTAGCAATGTTACGAAGATGGAAGAAAGCGGTTCTAGTAATTTTCTTTACATGCATTTCAAAGGATAGATCAGGGTCAAATATGACACCTAAATTTTTAACTGAGTCACTCTGTGTGATGTGACATTTGTCAATGTTCACAGCAGTTTTTGAGAATAAGTCGCGGCATTTAGATGGACCAATGACTAACATTTCGGTCTTTTCAGAGTTAAGACGCAAGAAATTGAGTGTCATCCACTCTTTTATCTCAATGAGGCAGGCCTCCAAATTTCCACAGTTTAGTGAGGGAGATTCCTCCAACGGAAGATATAGTTGAGTGTCGTCTGCGTAGCAGTGGAAGCTGATATTGTACTTGCGAATAATATCACCTAATGGAAGCATGCTGAAAAGAAGGGGGCCAAGCACTGAACCCTGCGAAACACCGCAGGTAACATTAAAGGGCTCAGATGTCATTTCGCCATATTTAACACAGTGCGTCCTATCTGAGAGGTAGGATCTGAACTGATCTGATTGCATAGATTCAAAAAGGTTATTCTCAGATATGAAATCATTTAGCTGCTGTGCCACTACTGTGCCACTACTTTTTCAAGTACTTTAGAAAGGAAAGGTAGGTTTGACACGGGTCTATAATTACTTAAGATTTCTGGATCAAGGTTGGGTCGTTTCAGTGTGGGTTTAATAACGGCGGATTTAAAAGCTACTGGAACTACACCTGAGGAGAGTGATATGTTTAAAATATTTAGGACTGAAGGTCCAAGGACGCCAAAAAGACTTTTAATAAGTGAACCTGGGAGCGGGTCGAACTGGCAAGTTGTCGGTTTGGCCACATTCACCACCTGTTTGAGATCATCAAGTGACAGTTCACTAAAACTGGACAATTTCCCTGGACAGCCACCCTGTCGTGCATCAGTAGATTTCAGCCCTTTTATATGTGTGGTATTAATAATTTCTTTAGCAATTTCTTCCTGTATCCATTGAATCTTCTTAGTAAAGAAGACCATTAAGTCATGAGCAGAGTGCGTCAAACTATCTGCGATAGTCTGTTTCCTTGTAAGCGATGCTACAGTGTCAAAAAGGACTTTGGGATTGTTCTTTTGAGACGCAATCACCTTCGAAAGGTAGGCCGATTTTGCAGAGGCAAGGGCCGCTTTATACTTTAACAAGCTGTCACACCAGGTTTGATGGAAAACCTCAAGCTTGGTAGCGTGCCATTTTGTTTCCAATTTTCTGCATTCTTGTTTAAGGGTTCTAGTTTCATCAGTAAACCAAGGCGTGCGTCTTTTAGGACGTGATTTTAGCTTTATGGGCGCTATTGAATCCAGGACACTAGTCAGGGTAGTGTTGAACTCATTTATGAGTGTGTCAATCGAGCCATTGTATGAAGGAAAGGACGCAACTGCTCCAGGAAGGAGTTTAAAGAGCTCAGAAACTGTGCCAGTGCTTATATTGCGTCCGCTAAATCCTACAGCTTTTTTAACACTACATTTAGCTAGCACTTCAAATGTAACTAAATAATGATCCGAGATAACGGTAGTACACGGTAACACCATAATGTTTGAGGTTAAAACTCCTCGAGTCAGAATCAAGTCTAGCGTGTTTCCATCTTTATGGGTTGGCAAATCAACCAGTTGATTAAAACCAAACGCAAAAAAGTTTTGCGCTGCTCAAAACTTTAGACCACGGGTAACCGCGGGCGGCACACGTGGTACACACGAGGTAATGACGCAGTACAGACGCAGAACGACGTGCTACGGCCGCAGCCAGGGCGTGGTTACACGCGGGTAGGACGCGAAATTTTAGGGGGAATCGCGGGTGGAGCACGGTGATAGCATGTTTGTTCTGCGCCTGTATCGCGGTGTTCTCACGTGAATTAGCGTGTGTAATGCGTGTGACGGTCAAACGCCTTTCTCTGCGTATATGCAGCGCGATTTGCCGAGCACACGTCAGTTGTGCTCGAGACGTCAAGGGGTGAACATGGATCCCCATCACCGTAGTGACCTCGTCTTAATCCATTTTTATTTCTTGACATTTCTTTTCATTTCATAACAAGATAATAAAATAAAAATGAAAAACTATTACAATAATAACATTGGCTTCTTCTTCGGTGCCATAGCTTGAAATCTTTATCTTCACAGGACTGTGTCTTGAGCGGTTATGATTTCTATAGCCCGGCTCGGCAGCTTTTATACCCATGGTCCACACGCGGAAATGACGTGGAACTGACGCGATGAGGAAGCGGAACAGTCGCCGGCGTCTGTTTTGCGGGCATACCACGGATGAACAGCGGGTTGGCCAATTTTGCGCATTTTCTACCGCGGGCAACCACGGGCAAAAAAAAATCGAAATACAGACGCAAAAGGCTGTGTGACTGGGCCCTTAACCAAACAAATTAATTTTTGTCTCATCAGACCAGAGGAAATATTTCCAGAAAGCCGTTGCCTTTGTTGACAGACTTCTTTTCATTGTGTAAAAGCGATGTTCTATTAAACATTAAATTGAAATCTCTACAGAAATGTGAGGTGTGTACTCACTTTTGAGACATACTGTACACGCTAAAAAACAAAATAGTACAGAAGAAGTTATTTTCACAATGGCCCGGAGCACACCAAGTCAAGTCAAGTCATGTTTATTTGTATAGTACTTAATCACAAGGAGTTTCAAAGGGCTGCATGGACCACAAATTATTGCAAACTATCGACTACAACATCCCTTGATCTAAAACCTAGACGAGGGTAAGAAAAAACTCAAAACCTCAACATGAGGAAAATGAGGAAACCTTGAGAAGGGACCGCACAAGAGTTAATCCCCTTTCCAAGATGACCAGGCTGCAACGGATGTTGCAATAACAGACAGGAAATGGTCCACCGAGGCAGAGCAGGCTCTGAGAGACTGCTTTGGACGTACGGACTGGGATGTCCTGCTAGGGTCCAGCAGTGGGGACATTGAGGAGAAGGTAAACTGCACTACTGACTACATTAACTTCTATATGGACAATGTTGTTCCTATAAAAACTGTACGCTGCTATGCCAACAACAAGCCCTGGATCACGAGCGACATCAAGTGCCTTCTGAACCAAAAAAAGAGGGCCTTTAAAGATGGTGATCAGCAGGAGCTAAAACGAGTACAGAGGGAGCTCAGAGTCCAGCTCCGGGAAGGAGAGGAGCAGTACAGGAGGAAGTTGGAGAAAAAGCTGCAGAACAACAGCATGAAGGAGGTGTAAGAAGGGATGAAAACAATTACTGGCTGCAGCACCAAGCAGGGTGTGGCTGTAGATGTGGGGAGAGTCAACCAGTTGAACAACTTTTTCAACAGGTTTGACCACTTCGCCTCATCCTCACCCCTAAGTACTGCTGAAGGCCTGTGCGTTTGAGCTGGGAGACCCTCTACAGCGCATCTTCAACCTGAGCCTTGAAAAGGGGAGGGTCCCTCAGCTGTGGAAAACATCCTGCATCATCCCAGTCCCAAAGAAATCAAGACCTGAGGAACTCAACGACTTCAGGCCGGTCGCCCTGACATCACATGAGATGAAAACCATGGAGCGGTTGCTGCTGCACCACCTGAGGCAACAGGTCCGTCACGCCATGAACCCTCTGCAATTTGCTTACCAGGAGAAGGTGGGAGTGGAGGATGCTATAGCCTACATGTTACACCGATCCCTCTCTCACCTGGATAGGGCTAAGGGGGCTGTGAGGATTACATTTTTGGACTTCTCCAGTGCCTTCAATACCATACAGCCTCTGCTACTGGGTAGGAAACTGACAGAGATGGGTGTTAGCTCACACCTTGTAGAATGGATTACGGACTACCTGACAGGCAGACCCCAGTATGTGAAACAGGGGGGCTGTACATCGGACACTGTGGTTAGCAGCACAGGATCTCCGCAGCGGACTGTGCTCTCTCCGTTCCTATTCACTCTGTATACATCGGACTTTCAGTACAACTCTGAGTCCTGCCATGTGCATAAGTTTGCTGATGACACTGCAATCGTGGGATGTATCAGAAGTGGGGAGGAGGAGGAGTACAGGAAATTGATTCAGGACTTTGTACAATGGAGCGACGCAAACCACCTGCACCTGAACACCACCAAGACCAGGGAGATGGTGGTGGACTTCAGGAGAACAAGAACTCACCCGGTTCCTGTAACCATCAAAGGAGAATGTGTAGAATTTGTCCAGACCTACAAATACCTGGTTGTGCAGCTGGACAACAAACTGGACTGGACTGCCAACACAGAAGCTCTATGTTGGAAAGGCCAAAGCCGACTTTACTTCCTCAGAAGGCTGACCTACTTCAACATCTGCAAAAAGCTCCTGAAAATATTCTATAAGACAGTTGTGGCAAGCGCCCTCTTCTATGCGGCAGCGTGTTGGGGAGGCAGCGTAATGAAGAAGGATGCCTCTCGTCTCAATAAACTGGCGAGGAAAGCGAGCTCTATTGTGGGCACAGAGCTGGACAGCCTGACAACAGTAGCTGAGAGACGGGCACTGGAAAAGCTGCGGTCAATCATCGACAATCCATCGCATCCACTACACAGCATTATCGCCAGACAAAAGAGCAGTTTCAGCGACAGACTGCTGTCACTGTTTTGTACTACGGACAGACTGAAGAGATCTTTTCTTCCTCATGCCATGAGGATCTTTAACTCTACCCGGCAGAGTAAAGGCCCACATTAAACCACACCCCCCTACATTGCATATTAGCGTATTTTTTATTGCAATATGTATTCTGTGTAGCAATATCTAGACACTCTATATAACACGCTACAGTGGGCATTTGCACGTCACATTGGGTATTTGTATATTGTATTGTTTTTGCTTTATTATTGTATTGTTCTTAGCTCAGGGATGCTGCTGGAAATGTGAATTTCCCTGCGGGGATGAACAAAGTATCTATCTATCTATCTAAAACATAAATATTGTCAACATGAAATAATGGTCATTCATAAGCTATATAATAGAAGTGTGTTTTAAGCCTAGATTTAAACATTTCCACTGAGGTTGCAGATCAAATCTCAAGGGGAAGAGCATTCCACAACACCGAGGGGAACGCTCTCGCACCTGCGGCTCTCTTTTTGGCTCTTGGGATCAGTAGTTGATCAGAATTTTCAGAGCGAAGGCTCTGGACCGGAAAATAGGAGGAAATTAAATCTGAAATATATGAGGGAGCAAGTCCAACACAAAAAGACAATGTGAATAAGAGTGGCACCAAAACAACAGCATTTTAATAAGTAGCACCGTTTTACGGTTGTAAACCACTATTCTAAGGTTTGGGATCACCCTGGCAATGGTGTTTTCGATGAAAAATCACACTCTTTTGACTTAATCAAATAAGTTACTAAATAAATAGAAAGCATAGTAAGGACATTAACACCGATAAAAATAAAGATTTTTATTTGAAGAAAAAAATTGTTCTGGTCCAAACCCGAACATAATTATTGATACTTTAGGTCCGACTCGGGTTTCGGGTCAGACTCGGGCTTGATCATACCTCTAGTCGGGGGGTTAGGATTAGGCTTTGTGCCAGGGTTAAAATGTTAGGGTTGCATTAGGTTTAGGGTTAGGGGTTTGAGTTGAGAAAAATAATTATTTTGTTCATTTTGGGGACTAGATTTTACTAATTTTACTCTGAACAAAAAGAAATACAGTAAGATGGGAAAATGGGAAAATTAGAAATAGGAAAAATATCCAAGAAATATATACGTGCAACACACAGACACACAAACACACACACACACACACACACACACACATTATATTACCGAATGTATTCTTGTACAAGGCGCGCTTTTTTGTACCTCAAAAACTCAAAATTTGGGTGCACGTTCTAAACGAGGTTTAATCGTGGTACATTATCGCTGACAACATTTGCACAACAGGATTCGAAACCGGGTTGTGGCAGTAAGATCGGTGATGCTTGACCACTAGATCTCTAGTGGGGCCTCCAACACATCACCAACTTCAGAGGCCACAACCTGGCAACTGTTGAGGCTGAGGCTGAGGCTTCACTAGCTGAGGACCTTAATCAGTTCTTCGCTCGCTTTGAAGCTGGTAGGCCACAAACAGCCACATCACACCCACCAACAACCAGCAGCAACTCCCTCACATTTCAGGAGCACGAAGTTAGGCGTGCGCTGAATACCATAAACCCCAGGAAGGCAACTGGCCCGGATGGAGTACCAGGGAGGGTACTCAGGGACTGTTCCAATCCGCTGGCTGGGGTCTTCACCACCATCTTCAACCGGTCCCTGTCACAGGCGACCGTCCCACCTTGCCTCAAAACCGCCACCATCATTCCCATCCCCAAAAAGTCAGCAGTGGAAAGCCTCAACGACTACAGGCCTGTAGCTCTTACGCCTGTGGTCATGAAGTGCTTCGAGAGGTTAGTGTCCCGGCACATCAAAAACTCCCTGCCACTCACACTGGACCCCCACCAGTTTGCCTACAGGGCAAACCGCTCCACTGACGACGCCATAAACACAGCACTTCACACCGTGCTGAAACACCTGGATCACCGGGGGAACTACGCCAGAATGCTCTTCCTGGACTTCAGCTCAGCCTTCAACACCATTATCCCGGAGATCCTGGTGGAGAAACTTGCACACCTAGGACTCTCTCCCTCCATCTGCCACTGGATAATGGACTTCCTCTCCAACCGCCCACAGTCGGTGAAACTCGGTACCCACGTCTCTCCCACCCTAACACTGAACACTGGCTCCCCCCAAGGTTGTGCACTGAGCCCCCTGCTTTTCACCCTCTTCAGCTCCGACTGCTCACCGACCCACCCCACAAACACTATCATTAAGTTCGCTGACGATACCACCTTGATCGGCCTCATCTCTGAAGGGGACGAGGCGGCATACAGGGATGAGGTTGAGTCACTTTCAACGTGGTGTTCGGAAAACCACCTCATATTGAACACCACAAAAACAAAAGAACTGATTCTGGATTTCAGAAGGAATGGCAGGAATCCAGCACCACTCATCATAAAGGGAGACTGTGTAGAGAGAGTCCACTCGTTCAAATTCCTGGGCGTGCACATCTCCGACGACCTCTCCTGGTCTGCAAACACCAGAGCGGTGGTAGGGAAGGCCCAGCAGCGACTGCACTTCCTGAGATTGCTCAGGAAAAATAACCTAAAACAGCAGCTGCAGGTGTCCTTCTACAAAGCCACAGTGGAGAGCATCCTAACATACTGCATCACGGTGTGGTATGCTGGGTGCACAGCAGCAGACAGGAAAAAGCTCCAGAGGATCATCAAAACAGCCCAGAGAATCGTCGGCTGCTCTCTGCCCAGTCTGGAGGACATTGCCTGCTCTCGCTACCTTAGCAGAGCAGAAAACATCATCAAGGACTTTTCTCACCCCGGCCACCATCTCTTCGACCTGCTGCCTTCCGGCAAGCGCTACAGGTCACACAAAGCAAAAACGAACAGACTCAGAGACAGTTTCTTCCCCACAGCCATTACCACCCTAAACAGACACCGCACAAAAAACTGAAAACTGTTGCAAAAAACTACCTCACACGTATGTAAAATGGTACTCACGTACATGCTGTCTGCACTATGTTTGTTCACTGCTCAAACAGACACCGCACAAAAAAACTGAAAACTCGTGCCAACACTACCTCATACGAATATAATGTTACTCATGTCTTGTTCTTGCACATGCCGACTGCACTACGTTTAATGCTCAAATTGCACAATGTCTGACCATTTCCTGTTTCTGCACTATGATGTCTATGTTTGCACCAATGCATATGCTGACTATTTTTGCACTATGATGACTTTGCACCAAATGCAATATTGCACAACCGTTATGATACCAACGTTATCACGACAACCCTGTATGTAACATCCCACATGCCGACATTTCTTGTGTAAATACCATGTAAATTATAACTATAGCCTTATCCCCCTTGTCTTATAACATTATCTTCTCTGTTCCTTTATCTTCTTGCTCATACCTCACTATGAATGTGTAAAACTGGAGTGTCATGCCCAATTTCGTTGTCACAATATGTTAGCCCATTTGTAGCAATGACAATAAAGGTATATTCTATTCTATTCTATTCTATTCTAGGCTTGTACACGACACATGAAAAAGCTTCAACTTCTATTTCATCATCACACTATTTTTACTCAGTACCATGTTGTTGAATGTGTGTGGCCATGATTAAAATAATTTAATGACAACATAAACTAACACACAATACCAAAATAAAACATACAACGAATTAATCTAGTCTTTCAAAAACCGATTCAGTGTCAATCCCGTGTCATCTATAACCCTCGTGGTCTATTGGTACAAATATCGGTCGGAACATTAGCAATTTTTGTCATCGAAAATGATGATCATGTATTCCTACTAGTATCTACTTATGTCAAAAGTAAACACAAGATGCAACGCACATATGATAAGACATTTTAGGAAGCAATATAATCCCTTCAATCTTCACATCATACGATCCTCCCCTGGGTCTTACAGCAAAGATGTCAACTGAAACGAAGCACTCCTAATCATAAACAAAAACACACAAGATACTGAGAGTATAATAAAAGTGGGAATTAATCCCGGTAGCGGATGCGCCGTGGTGGCGTGACGGAAAACAAGAGAGGACTGATAGAGAGCATGCGTATGCATACTCACTTCTAATATTCAAATTCGCCAGGCAACTACTCAGCACTGAAAGAAAAATGTTGCCACTAATGAAATTTGCAAATGCAACCGGCAGAATCATTAAACACTGTGGAACATAATGTATGCATCAGCTATTTTGTGATTATATTCTGTTCCTTTTTTGTAAATAAAACATGTAACAGGAACATGGAGTTCTGATGACCTGAGAACAAAAAACACTAAATCCAATGACACTTCGTGTAGTTATATATCCTTAAGTGTCCCCAATGCCTCGTCATTAATCTGTGTTACTCATATAATTTATTTATTGTAGAAAGCGTGAGATAAACTCTATAAGAGTGATTTACTGCAGTGATCTTTGCAGAAAATAACAGAGTTAGATGCTACTTATGTTATTGGGTAAGCTAACCACTGTAATTATCATTTGTTAAGTGACACTTCAAAGGAAAAAGGACTCATTCTAAGTGGGGGAAAAATATAGGCCTTTAATGTGTTTTAGTTCAGGGTGGGACACCCTTGAAGGCCCATTCTTTTGATTGTGAAATGTAGATACAGACGGGGTTTTTTTCTCCCGGAACAGTGTATTGCAAAAACATTTTACAAATCAAAACACCAAAATTCTGCGACTTTTTGTGCTCACGTTTGCCCTAATGATTTCGTCCTTCCTGTATAAGCCACGCCTTCTCCCCAAATGTTGCCTAAGGTTTGCTTTTGTTGAAACACAACTAAATATGTGCATATAAACTGACCCCTTCATTTCAGCATTTCAGTCTTTCATTTGTAACTACGGCTTAGATGTGAGTGTATACTATATATCTATCTACCCTGGTCATATCCCTCGAGAGGGGTGACCGACAGCAAGACAAACACATACACAAAAACAAGAAAAGAAAAAAGGAAAAAGTAGCAAAAAACACAAAGAATTTGACCATGGCCAACTCAAATGTCCAAACACTCAAACAACTTAAGCACCTCGGCACCCAAGTTGATCATACTTTCGTCCCTCCAGATGAAACAGGACAAACAAAGCGGCAATGACACTCGGGTCAGGGCGACACAACATACTCTTCTGTTCAACAGCAGGGCCCGACAGCTTTTATTGGTTTACCCCTGCTGCATCATACAGGTGCCCTGCTCATCCCTTAGAACGTGTCCAAACATCCCACTATCCTTTCACAGCACCTCTCCACTCATTCCTATCACCAACAAGAGCTTTAGCTTCCACTACATTCAGACCTCTTTCCTCCAGTGCACTCATAACAACATCCATCCACGTCAATCGCAGCCTATCTCTTTGTCTCCTTCGATTTACTTCTGCTCTGTAGATCCTCTTCAACATTCGCTCCTCATCCATCCTTTCCATGTGTCCAAACCAACCAAGTACTCTCTTATCCACACACTCAGTTCCACTACTACTCAAATTTAATTTCTCGATCTATCCAATCTTGTCACTCCTAACATACTCCTCAAACACATCTCAAAAACATTTGATTTCCTTCTCAAATATGTGTTCAGGCTCCAAGTCCCTGCACCATACAACAGAGTCGGCACAATCCCACTCTCATTTAGTCCTCTCTTAACATCCATACTCATACTCTTGTTACTCATCACTCTTCTCAGAGCACCCAAAACCTTGCTTTTGTGATTCACTCTGTGCAATAACTCACACTCCATTCCACCAACTGAAGCCACATCACAACCCAAGTACCTAAAGCTTTCAACTTCTTCCAGCACCTATCCATGTAACCTTATTTTTAACGCCATACCCACACCATCATGTGATCACTTCATCACCTTACTCTTGCCAACATTTACACATAACTCACGCCTATCACATACTCTTCCAAACTCCATTACCAACCTTCTCAAGGTTTCCTCAGAATCAGCCACAAGCACTGTGTCATCTGCAAACAACAACTGACTTACCTGCCACACCGTTCCACTGTTATCCATCATCTCTACACCTCTGCCAAATACTCTTGCATTCACCTCTCTCACCACACCATCCATGTACATATTAAACAGCCATGGCGACATCACACACCCCTGTCTCACACCAGTCAACATCCGGAAACACTCACTTGTCTCACTTCCTACTCTTACACATGCTCTGCTGTTAAAAAAAAACTCTTGAATGCTTCCAACAACTTTCCACCCACATTACCATGTACAGTATATACAGTAGGGAAAATATCTACACGAATAGAGGATGAGCAGCAACCTTGTACTCTGTGCTTGAGATGACACCAGTGTAACTGTATTCGGTTGTACTTGGTAGGGCAATATAGTCACGCCTGATTGATGTTTTTCTGTTACATTGTGAGCGAAAAAGGACTGTTAGTGATCAGAGGACATAGTAATTAAAGTTCTGCTCTTAATAACTAGCTGTGTAACAAACCATGTTGTACCAACATTTGGATTACAAATCTTTATTGATAATGCGTTACAGTACTCTTTACCGAGAAAAGCAATTGTGTACTTTGTAACGCGTTAGTCCCAACACTGTGTTTAAATGAAACACAATAGAAATATCGCATAACTGATAACAGTGAGCCTGAAATGTGAAACCACAATAAGCCAAATTTAAAGGTCCCAGAACCAAGATAGAAGACAAACGTGATTGAGAAGTTTCAAAACCAAGTCCGAAGGGCAACTCACTCCACTGAACGCCACCGCTCAGCATTGATAAATGCATGATAAGATACACGTCGCTGATGCCTAAACACACATAGTCCCACTTTCACAAATTAATGATCTAGTTTGTAATAGTCTTTGTATAAACACACCCGCACATCAGCTATACATCCCTAATGAACAGGAATCCCACCAGTGCATCACACTTGCATAAACGACGACCATTAACAAGCCAGTTTGTAAGCGGGCGGAGTCATCTGACAAATGAACCTTATTGAAATGCAGTCAGCATATTTGTAATATTGATCGATAATCCTGTTGTCTGAGGGCACCCAAAGATTTGTTTAATCCATTCCAATGTTGCTCACGTGTTTGTCCGTCCCTAAAGAGTACTGCCACATTAGCATCCAGGATAGAATTGGAAATTTGTCTTTGAGCTCTTTAGGTAACAACATTTTAAAAAGCGGACGGTTGCATGAAATCAGTGGTTTTCAACCTTCTTTACGATAATACAGACTTTTTTCAGAAAATGTTGAAAATGCTTTTAAAGCGATATATGGTTCATGTCTCATGCGGCACAAGCAGATTTACAAATAACTAAACTTACATCTTATTCAGCATTTGATTGGCAGAGCAAGAAAGCAATATATGAACTGTAGCATAAAAGTAAAGTCAAGTCAAGTCATGTTTATTTGTATAGCCCTTAATTACAAAGAGTCTCAAAGGCCTGCACAGATCAAAGACCATTATTTATTATTATTATTACAGACTATTATAACACCATCCCCTCATCTAAAACCTACATGAGGGCAAATAATACACATATTATCAAAAGAAAAAAACATGTTATTGTTTTACCTTAACTTATCAATGAAGTCTTTGCGCTGCTCCTTTTAAATAAAAGCATCAATACACCGTCCATGTAACGAGAAGAAAAAAAACCCTTACCCTAACCCTAACCCTAATTCTATTGTTTGAGGCCGGACCACCCTCTGCCATGAGACAAGAGAATTGCATCTGCTTAGAACAGTATTAATAAATCCATCCATCCATCAAATGTCTGCGCCGCTTAGCTTCATTACGGTCACAGGGGTGCTGGAGACAATCCCAGTCATCTCCGGGCAGTGGGCAGGGGACACCCTGAACTGGTTGCCAGCAAGTCGCAGGGCACGAAGACATACAACCATTCACACGCTCAATCATACCTAGGGACAATTTGGACTGTTGCCACCTACTGATATGAATGAATGTTACAATTACTATGCTGACTACAGGAAGATATCCGGGATAGTTAACAAAAAAGCAAGCTTTTCTGTAGGCAAATAATTATCAATTTGTTGTCACCAATTAGATAAAACTGGGCAATTTCTTAAGGCAAACTAGACAAGGCTTCTCTGCTCCGATTCACTGGTTGATAAAAACCGCAGTAGACTTCCCGGTTATGGTTCATTTAAATACTCAATAATTTCAGTTTGTGTGGTCTGATTTTCCTACTCCATGGTCTGTTTTGTACTACGTGCTCAGATTTAGTATTACGTTTCATACATCAGCCAGTAAAAATGTTTTTGCTCCTAGCGAAGAATTACTGTACCTTGAATCTAATATTCAGTTTTTGAGTCTTAATAAATATGCTGTTATTACTCTGTTACTTGACTACATTAAAAATACACGCTGGGGTTATTCTTTATGTGTATAGGGGAATTTTAAAA
The DNA here is from genome assembly GCF_059441175.1 of Urocampus carinirostris. Taxonomy (NCBI): domain Eukaryota; kingdom Metazoa; phylum Chordata; class Actinopteri; order Syngnathiformes; family Syngnathidae; genus Urocampus; species Urocampus carinirostris. The sequence goes on from NC_142364.1 coordinate 30,561,442, forward strand.
GGTTTAACACTCTCTGTTTCAGGATTGTGTTGCATTCCGCTTATTGTTTTGGGGGATTTCCAAACTTGTTCTCCAATAGTATTTGATCCCTGAAAGAGAACCATAGTGTACAGGAAAGCTTACAGTAAAACATCACAATTAAATCAAATAATCTCCCATATAAAACATATAAAACAAACAAAAAACAAAACAAAACAAAAAAAAGGAAAAAAAATGTTTTGGGCGATATCTATATAGTTGCATTTTGGTGCTCATTTGTATATTTCTTTCAAAATAGTTTACATTTTCATGAGATTTCTTCACAAAAGCAAAGGCTGTCACCATTTTTTTTTTCTTGGTCCAATGACGTGCAGTCTGTGTGAGGCTGTGTGTCCTCATGGAAATATAGACTTAAATCATATTAAATGGTTATATTTATTTAGTGTTAAAGTTAATCTTCATTGTGCTGCAGGATGTTGGATTTTGGTTGACAAAATTTCAGAATTTTCTTATTAAATAATGAATATTATTAATACAATTAGTATGTAACATATTACTGTGCTGAGCGCCTGCAGATGCAGAATGAGGCACTCACTTCTCTTGCTTCATGGCAGAGGGCGATAGAGACCAAGGATTCTGGTTTGGTGCAGTCCTTTTGGGCCAATCAATAGTAGAAGTAGTATTACCGAGGTAACGGCAATTCAAGTGCAGCCATCCAGAATTTTTTGATACGTTCCTTGGTCTTTCTCCCAAAATTTGGAGGATTAAACCTTGAAGTAAAAGGAGTTCTCAAAACTCGACTTTAAAGGGCTCCCGTGTAATATTTAACTATTTCAAGCAGAAAGCTACTTTTTGTTACTGATTAGGGCAAAGGGCACCCAGTTTGATATGCATTTCTAAAATAACAACATATCGTGTTATTAGTAAGAAGTTAGCATGTTATTACTATGTTACAACCATATTCATTATTTTTAATAAAGTTGAATAAACTCAAGTTGAATAAACCCCAAAAAAATATTTAAAAAAAACATACTATAAATTTACAATGACCCAGCATTGGTGAGATTTTTTTCAGAACAGGTCCGTGAGCACCAAAGTTGTCAACCGAAAAAGACACAACACTACCAATACTCAAAGTGATCAAACTCACAATTTTCTTCTCATTTTTTCCACATAGCCTTTCACAGGGTTTTTTGGGATACCCTCAACAGCAAGCTGGCAGACATTTATTTCAGCTTCCTCCAGGTGAGCGTAACGTCTTGTAAAGTACATGAGTAATTTAATATATTTCTCAATTTGTTAATTTAATGAAAAATAGAATAATGAAATGAAATAAACGAATGTGGACACATTGAGACACACTGTCCCTTTAATGTTAGTGCAGCCCAAGCAAATTACTGTTTTATCTATTACTGATTTACTTTCATATCAATCCTTGATTTTTTTTTTAATTATCTTGTTTTGTCTAGCCATTTTATTAAAAAAATTACAAAACAATGGAATGATTTATCACAGCTTTTCCTGTGGAAAAACCTGACTTGGCCCGACCTCAACCAGACCCTAGGTCCAGTGGCCCCCAAGGAAGTTGAGTTTGAGACCCCTGTACAAGATAGTAATAACATGATAGAAACATATTGTTAACATGAATCAATAACACGTCTCGTGTATAAAACTGGCAGCTCTTTTCACAACTCAGTAGCCAAGAAGTAGCTTGCATCTCTTAAAAAGGAAAGTGACCTTATCTGTTGACTATAAACGCTTTGCTAGTAATAAATGTCTGTTGTTGTAAATGTTAATAAACCTTCGGAGAGTGACCTTCAAATACATTTCTTCTCCTTGGCCCCTCATTTTATATTAACTTTATCAGTGTAGGGTGTCACATGCCTTTTTTTATTTAAATTCCCCAACATACCAGGAGACCTTGCAGTCTGAAGTCACAGGGAGCCAGTTAAACTGTTATTACTGGCAACCTGACTTATATCCTCCAAGCAACCCCGTATCAGATAATTTGAGGATGGAAAATAAATCGACCTTATCAACAGTGCTCAAAATGACCTTGGATGGGAAGAAACTAAATTAGATTGACAGTTAAAAAAAAGTTATCATTTCCACTGTCATTGCTACCTTTGAAATGAATTTTGTTTCCTGTTTCTGATTTCAACATGTTGTTTGTTATTTTACACCCACTTTTCGTTTGTTTCCTTGTTCTTTGCATTTCCACTGCCGCACCAGGTTTGTTTTCTTGTGTGTCTCGTTTCTTGTTTGGACATTTTGTCAGTAGTTTAGTGCCCACTTGTATATTTTCTACTTTGTTCCCTGCATTTTCCGTTTCCGGTTGCATTCTTTGTTTCTGATTTTGTCAGGACCAGAACAGAGACAAGAAGAAAAGAAAGGTTTGCACCCACAATCCGGTGAACGCTGGTCGCGGGAAGTAGGTCGCTCTGAATGCGGAAGTGGGACATCCGTGGCGAGCGATGGCGGTGTCGGGAACTGAAAAAATGGGTCAGTAGCCGGGACAGGAGAGCAAAGAACATGGTTGGGATCAGAAATGAGTTCCAAGCCAGGAGAGGAGAGTAGACGTGGTCAGGATCAAAAAACGGGTTGAAGCCAGGAAACAGATGGGAGCAAAAACAGGTGTGAGTCAGGGTCGAAAAAAGCTTGCCTAGAGTAAACTGAGGTTCGCAGACGGACTGACAACAGGTGAAAGATAGACATAGATTTAAATAGGGACAGGGAGCCAATCAGAGTCCGAGGCAGTTGGCGCCAAAGGAGCGGGCACAGGTGCATCAAATTGGTAATCATGACAGGTTTAAACTTTTTCAGGTTTGATTTTGTTTGGACATATCATTTCTCTTGTGCCCCTTTGTTTGTTACTTTGTTCCCGATTTTCTTAATAAATACCGTCCTTTTTTTCAGCGTTCCTGCTTCCCACCATATGAGTCCCCCTTCTAAACATAACGCATTTGGGGGTTTTTAGGTGCATCTTATAGTGTGGTAAATACTATAATTGGAATACATCAAAAATACACAGAACAATGGTGGAGTAATGTCACAAAGGAATACTAGCACCATTAATGAATCATCAATAGTTATTCTTGTTGCATCATCAATCGACTTCTAGACCGAAACTGACAGCTGGACTGTCCCTATCACATCACAGAGTGCTGCAGTTAATCCTACTGGGCAAACAAATTGACTCTCATCTCCCCTCGGAGAAATCAGCTTGTCAGATTCTTCAGATACATCCAAACGTTTCAACTCATGCCGTTTAAACACAGAAAGCCATTAGGGGGCCATGCTGGAACTTTATAAGTCCCTGGGTCTTGTAAACCCAGGTTGAACTGCTTTAATGGATCTGCAGCTTAGGAAGTAGACACTTTTCATGATATGTAACTATTTAATAGGTCAGCCATGTTTTTTTTTTAACACAACCCTTCCCAGAACTCAAAGCAGCACTAACAGTTTTTAAGAGTGAAAGCTGCTTGTTGCCTTCTGCTTAGTATAAAAGTCTACCGCACATTACAGAAATAACACATGAACCTTTAACCCCAAAACCCCACATGAACCTTATGGCTGTTCATTGTCTTTTTGTTAACATTATGTTATTAGTGAAATCTTTGAAGGCCTGCCTCACTGAGAATAAAGAATGGATGTCACTCAACTTCTTGAGCCTTAACTCTGAAAAGACCAAAATGTTAGTTATTGGTCAATCTAAATGCCGTGACTTGTTCTCAAAAACTGTTTTGAACATTGACAAATGTAATATCACCCAGAGTGACTCAGTCAAATATTTAGGTGTCATATTTGACTCCAATCTGTCCTTTAAAATACACATTGAGAATATTACAAGAACAGCTTTTTTTCCTGTCTTCGCAACATTGCTAAAATTCACTCTATGCTCTCTCAGTCGGATGCGGAGACTATAATTCATGCGTTTGTTACCTCCTGTCTTGATTACTGTAATGCACTACTCTCTGGCCTCCCGAAGTCCAAAATCCAAAAAAGTCCAAAGTCCAAAAGAGCCTTCAGCTGGTACAAAATGCTGCAGCAAGGCTTTCAACTGAGACAAGTAAGTTTGATCACATTACCCGATTTTCGCTATCCTGCATTGTCTCCCTGTTAGCTTAAGATGTGATTTTAAGGTTCTGTTGGTAGTATACAAAATCATGCATGGACTTGCTCCCTCATATCTTTCAGATTTAATTTCGCCTTGTGTTCCAGTCCGGAGCATTCGCTCTGAAAATGCTGGTCTACTAGTGATCCCAAGAGCCAAGAAGAGATCCGCAGGTTCGAGAGCATTCTCCATTCGGGCCCCGGTGTTGTGGAATGCTCTTCCCCCTGAGTTTTGATATACAACCTCAGTGGAACTGTTTAAATCTAGGCTTAAAACACACTTCTACTCTAGAGCTTATGAATAACCTATATTTTTTGTTGACAATATCTGTGTATTATTTGTTATTGCAACATCCTTTGCAGCCTTGTCATCCTGAAAGGGGGATTACCACATGTGCGGTCCCTTCTCAAGGTTTCTTCATTTTCCTTATGTTGAGGTTTTTGAGTTTTTCCTTGCCCTCATATAGGTTTCAGGGGAGGGTTTAATAGTAATCTGTGGTTTGCAATATTATGTGGTCTGTGCAGCCCTTTAAGACTCTTTGTGATTAAGGGCTATACAAATAAACATGACGACTTAATCTTTTGTTTTTTGGCAAAGGGTTGCGTTCCAAAAAGCACCTGGGATAGTCAAAATCTGCAGCATTGAAACCTTGATTTATTGATCATTTAAATTATTTATTTTTTTATTAAATATTGTTAGAACTTAAAACCAAATAACTAACCTTATAAACAGACTGAAGCATTTGTTTAACAAATAAACGTAATGTTCTTAATAGACTATTGTTTTGTTTTACAAATAACTTCTGTACTGTCAAATTATATCTCATCTCATCTCATTAGCTGCACCGCTTATCCTCAGTAGGGTCACGGCGGTGCTGCAGCCCATTCCAGTTATCATTGGGCAGTGGGCAGGGAACACCCTGAACTGGTTGCCAGCCAATCGCAGGGCACACAGGGACAGACAACTCGCTCGCTCATTCACACCTAGGGACAATTTGGACCGGCCAATTCACCTGAAATGCATGTTTTTGGAATGTGGGAGGAAACCAGAGTGCCCGGAGGAAACCCACGCACGGGGGAAACATACAAACTCCGCGCAGGAAGGCCGGTATCTGGATTCAAACCCACGCAGGAGCTTCCCATGACCTGAGAACTGTGCCGCACACGCGCTAACCACTGCCCCGCCGTGCTCCCTGTCAAATTATATTTTGAAAATTAATCTTGCTGCGGGGCAGCACAGCGGTGCAGTGGTTAGCGCGTGTGCGGCACAGTTCTCAGGTCATGGGTTCAAATCCAGCTACCAACCTTCCTGTGCGGAGTTTGCATGTTCTCCCCGTGCTTGCGTGGGTTTCCTCCGGGCACTCCGTCATGTCATATCCTGCACGGTTGTCATGGCGCCCAGCTGGCCCCGCCCCATGACACCGACTGACCTGCATTTTCCTGATTACTCCTATGGGTACTTAAACGTGCCCTTTGGAACTGCCCTTGGCCAGATCATTGTTTACCCTTATTGAAAACCTGTTCATGCCTGTTTGATCTGAGTAATGCCTAGATTGTAATTTTGCCTGCCTTTGAGCAAGCTTTGTTTTGTTTTTGGTCCATTTGTGTGTTGGACAACTTTTCTTTCTCAATTAAAGTGACAGATCGTCTATGCAAATGAGTTCCAACTTCCTGATTCCCGACCCGATTCATGACTATATATATATATATATATATATATATATATATATATATATATATATATATATATATATATATATATATATATATATATATATATATATATATATATATATATATACATATATATATATATAGTCATACACCATCCTTTCCCGGCCCCTCTGCCAGACCTTTGAACACAACATGGCCCACAGATATAAAACCTGTTGTAAACCATGTTCATCAATGACAATAATTACATATTAAATTCGAATTTAAGAATTAGAATTAGCCGGGAAATTATATTTTAGTTCATTCAAATTCAAAATCAGCAGAAAAGTGGGACATTCACACTGCCAAAACTAATTTTAAGCCTTTTGCCCTTATATCCCAGGTGTCATTGGGAATATCAGGTGTCAGGTAGGCTTACACCAGACTGCGCTACAGGGGCCTGTAAAAAAACATATGTTGGCAAGTAGCTTTCCAAGTGGTAGAACACAGTCCAGGACTTGATGCTGTGCACCATATGGTTGCATTAAGAACAGTTCTTATTCCACTTAGTCTCTTGTGTGAATTGTTAGTGAGGTGCACAGTGGGGAGAGCAGGTACACAAATGATATGCATAAAGCTGACCCTAAAATAAAAAAAACAGACTGTCATAATAGGTTTGTTTTTTATTGCTTTTGTTGCAGGATGATTTTTTTATTACCTTGTTTAGTTACCTTAGTTGACATTTGGAAGAACTTACTTGCTCTGATTCTGTCATTTGTGAGGAACACTGTTCTCATTCACAATAATATTTTCTTATAATCGTGTTGTTGGAATATTGAAATGTGTCACTGCGTAGTCATAATTATGTGAGTTTTCCAGTTGTATCCTTTTAAATCATCAATAATTTAATCAAGTTAATTATAAAATTATAAGGTTTATTCCTTTTCTCATAATGTTTATGTGAGTAGAAACCGATTTTGACCCCTTCGCGATGCTCAAGATCAATTGTCATGTGCACTCGCCTATGCCCCGTGTCACGTCAGAGTTCTGATTATTGAACTCTGCTACATTGATATTTTTTATATTTTTTAGGTTTTAATATATTTTTTATACTTTTTGTGTTCCATTCACATCACTGTAAATGCATTTTTTTTTAATCGCAGCACAATTTAATCACATTTTAGATATTGATAATTCGTGATTAGGTCGATTTTTAGAACAGGCCCGTATTCCACAAGACATGAATGTGGTCTGAAATATAAACCTCCGTGCAAAGATGAGCCTGAGTAAGGTGGAAGTTTACCAAATTGTTCTTATGTTCAACCATGGGCAGATAAATTCACTCATTGGAATTCAGAGTGTTCTGGCAAAGGTCCAGACACACACGATAAGTAAATGCTTCACTCAAATGCATAGTTAATCATGATGTATTATTACTCCAACCGAAATAGTCAAATATACCTTTAAATGTCATATGATTGCGTAATATTTTGGGTGACATTTTACTGTATTCAGACAACAGTCTCTACATTGTTCCAAGTGGTTTTCTGATTTTCTGTTGAGAGGGATCCCTTGAGTCTTATAAAACCACCTGCAGAACAATGACAAGGACTGGTGTGATGTTGGGATTTTGACAATTTTCCACTGACTTGTTTTGTTTTTGTGATAGCCTGCCGCATTCCGCCCCTCTGGTGTATAAATTATTGTCAACTGGATGTTGATTCAAACAAGGGAAGTAGGAAAAAGACTATCCCTTATCACTATCCTATAGGTCCCAAAACCATGTGCTTCAAAGAATGTGGTTTAGATGGAATTAAGTAATATGTTAAAGAAAGCCTTACGTATATTTTTAGAGTCGAGATAAACTTGATTAGTGATAAATGATTGCAGGTCTTATTCCACCATTCATTGTCAGATCATATTAAAAGGGAAGAATATATTCAGGCGACTTATATTATTATCCATGGCAGGATATGATCCTGGTCTAATCTCCTCATAGCCGAGGGAGAAGGAACTCGGGCAAAAGTGACTGAGCAATTTCAACACACTTAATCATTCATTCATTAAACCGAGTTAGGCTTGGAACATTTTGTAATGTAACCATTGTGGTATATGGTAAAGTGTTTAGTGAGGATAGTTAAGCAAACTCGCTATGAAATTCTTTTAAAGGCAATATTTCATTGACTTCTAGCGACGACAATAGAGGTCCAAAATCCCTTTTTTTGGGCAGTGAATGTATTAAGAGCAGCCTGAGACGCATTCATTATCTTTAACGAAGCTGAAAATCTCGACTGATTGAGAAAAAAATTAATCCGGACGGTTCTGACATATTGTTTTGTTGATAATGCTCGCTGTGAAATTTTTTGCTTACTTTTTCCGTCATGATGGACAGGGCATACTCTCCTTTTATGGTTTATGTGTGTTACTTCTTCTGATGGACTTTCATTATATTTATCTCCTGTTTCCTTCTGTGTCTCTATTGATTGACAGTTGAGGCATTTTCTTATTTACCTGTGTAATGATGGACAGCCATGACATTTTCTGCTTAATTTTTTGCATCTGTGTGATGAAGGGCTGCTACCCCACTGTCTTAGTTAAACTCTCTTATGTCACCAACCTCTTTTGTTGGCCCGAAATGCATTGTATTAATAGATGTTGCGATTTTGTAAATAAAAGAGACCTGACTTGAACCATACAGCAGAAGGAAATAATGAAGATTGCGCTATTACTGAGGCACATGCAATCATGGGTTGGTCAGTTATTGAATGGTAGCTGCTTCTCACAGCTAAGAAGATTGCACTTTTTTTTTGTTATCTAAATAACAAAGACCAAAATGTATCCCTGAGCTGTAAAAATATGTCTGTCTGCAGTGCTGGGACTAACGCCTTACAAATGAACGCAATTACTTTTCTCAGTAACAAGTACTGTAAGGCGTATTTTTTTTTATTTAGTAACTACTATTTTACTTCCTGATGCATTTCTATTCTGTACTTCTAGTATGTCCTCTGATTGTTGAGTGCTCTTGCTTGTTACGTTGTCACATATTTTCCTTGATCCTCTAGAGATCCTTTCTGAATGCTGTTTATGTTTACCTACAAAATACAACTGAATGCAAGGACATAGCACCGGACGCTGAATTTCTCCTCATATTGGTATGCTTCCTACGGTATACCAAGCATCCATGCGAAATTTACAACTATGAAATAAAATACTGTAATCAGGGAGTCAGTTTATATGTGCATGTTTGGTCAAGTGTGACTACTAGCGAATGGTAAGCAGCACATGGAGTGGGGGCACAGCTTATGATAAAACAAAAAATTAACCAGAAATGAAATTAATTTAGGGTAAAAGTGTGCTGATTTTTGTATTTTTATTTTTCAAATTATCTTTACAATACACCATGCCTGGAGTTAGGAATGGAGAAGGAGATCTTTAAATAGTTTGAAGCCCAGACACAAACCGGACCTGGAGTGTCTTGTCTACGTGTTCATTTGCAACCTCACAAGATTGTACAAGCCAAGGAGTATAAAGACTTCACGGCGTCTACAGAATGGTGTACACGTTTTCTTTCATTTCTTTTGTTTTATGTTTTTTAGAGCAGTTTCAGTGGGTTGGCTTCTATGAGAGTATATACAGTAAGATGTAAAAAGCTTGTTGAAGGAACAACAAAACAAAATCGATGCTCAATTAGCTTCATTTCTAATGAAATCCAAAACATGAACCGGAAAAGTGGAAAACGTTTGCTCCGCCAGGCTGCTTTGTCACAGTTGCCATCGTGCCCAATCGGCCCCGCCCGTGTGGCACCAGCTGCGGCTCCTTGACAGATTGGCTTCCCTTCTATTTAAGCTCAGTGCTCTCACTCACCCTTTGTCAGTCCGTCAACGAACCTGTGCACCCACAAGACGTGGGTTTTGTTTCTTGCTGGTGTCCTGCCTGGTATTGTTCCTGTCTATTTTTCCTGTTTAATATCAATCTCCAGTTTCGTTCCCGGCTATTTTGTTCTGATTGATATCGATCTCCAGTGTCTGGTATCTCGTCCTACTTGTTATCGGACTCCAGTCTCCAGTACCTGATATCAATCCTTTCTGTCTCATGCTGTCCGGTACCGACCTCATCTGTCTGATATCTGCTCGTGCATTTGGTATTGATCTCGTCGGGCGCTGGTTACCTGTTATTCCACGCCAGACTGCTGATTTATGTCTTCCGCCTAACGATCGCCAAATCACTGGCGTTTGGGTTAATGTGCATGACTGCCCCATTTCCCGTAAAATAAAAGTTTGTGTGAGAAACGTCTCGCGTTTGGGTTCTCCTACTGTTCCGGTTCATGACAGCTTTTTTGCCGTCCACCAAAAAGTGAACTACATTGGTGCAGCCGTGATTCATTATAATAGAGTGTTGGCTGAAAGAGCAAATTTTTGCCATGGGTGGCGGCTCCTTTTTCTGTTCTTTCCGCCTAATATAAAAATTCAATTATTTCTAGTTGACTATTGCTGCAAATGGGGACATATTAAAGGAGGCTAATTAATGGATTAGACATTACTTGTTTTCAGCCAATCAGAACGTGAGGCAGACGACAACCCTTGGTTGTCGGTTAGGGTCGGCCGTCTTTGTATCACAAACAATGCACATGGGATTCACGTGCTTGTACAGTCTTTTGTATCAAAATGGTTAGACGATGTGTCTGGGGCACTTGTAATGTAGATCAGAGGTATCCAGAATGATTGGTAAGGGTGATGTTTGTCCCTTCTTCTTAGCCAAAAACTAATCTGGAGAAATGTTTGAGATGGAAAAAAGCATGCAGGCTCTCTCACGAATGACTCAACGTGCAAAGGATTGATGGGAATCGGAACAAAGTTATTTGTTCTACAATTAGTGTTTTATTTTTACTAAATTGAAGTTTAAGCTGCTGTTGCGTCGGTTAGTTGTGAGTGAGAGAATGTGATACCGGGGCCATGTACTTTGTCCGAGAGTGGCGTACGCAAAGGATCCCAGTATTTGATGTGTATAAATGTCTGATTTGTTTCAAATTAATGAATGACTTTGTTATATATGTTTTTCAGTAATTAGATTTATGTCATGGTAACCAGTGCCATCTACGTAAGCTGGCGTGAAGTTTGTAAGCTACTGCGGCCGCTTTACATGAAATTTCTTTGAGTATATACTGTGACCATATCCTCATTAACATATGACAAAAACAAATACAAGCAAAGCTGGCGTTTCGTAATTAACGTAACTTAGTAAATTATGGGATAAATAACATATGCATGATCCTGTATATCCAATTTATGACACTCGAGATGTCATTTCTATATGATCCTTGCCAGAGACTCGGAACTAATAGAAATTACACCACTCATTTCAAAAATTTGATATGGAGGATCACTCATTGTATATCGTCTGTATACCATTATCTCTCACAAATCTGAATATATTTCTACATGTAGTTGGTAGATTGCCAACATTTTGCATCCTCCCTTACAAGGGTAGCATCTTTGGATACCTTGATCCATGAATATTACCTTGCATTTAATAACTGAGACCCTTTTCTTCTGACTTTCGAGATAAGTTTGAAGAATGATATGGCTATGCTCAGGGTTGGGTAGGGTTACTTTAACTTGATTACTTTCAATGACTTTTGGATTACTCCAATACCAAATGTGCAAATAAAAGTCAAAATAAACTAAATATGAATAAAATGATGACTCACAACACGTGGTAAGCTTTCTCTCCTGGCTTTGATCTCTTTGATCTCTGGCAAAACTGACATGAAATGCGACAGAAACCTAATGAAAATAAATCCAAACAGCTTGCCGACGTCATTTTTGCCGTTCCATGTATTCCGTTACTCCCCAAGCCTGCACAAAATTTTGTCATTTTATTCATATTTAGTTTATTTTGTCTTTCATTAGCATATTTGGTATTGGAGTAATCCAAAAGTAATTGAAAGTAATCAAGTTAAAGTAATCCTACCCAACCCTGGCTATGATATCAGGATATCAAGTATTCTTTTCGCAACAAGTGTTTATTTTCTTGCACTGGGCTGACTGCTGTTTGTCTCAGTTTGTGGTTTCAGTGCCTGCGGTTCACAGGAAGTGAACACGATAGGGGTACCCAGTAGATCCATCTCAGCCTATTTCTTGCATCACTAACTGACAATATAACACGGCCAGGCAATCTGCTCCTTAATTAGTAAAAAAAAAAACACAAAGTCACAGCTGGAGCTACACTATTGTGGTTGGCTCCACTCGATCTGTTTTTCATTCATGGGGGGACATACTTTAATGCATAAAATCCATTTTATATATATATATATATATATATATATATATATATATATATATATATATATATATATATATATATATATATATATATATATATATATATATATATATATATATATGCGATTGGCTGGCAACCAGTTCAGGGTGTCCCCTGCCCAATGATTGCGACATATATGTATATATATATATATATATATATATATATATATATATATATATATATATATATATATATATATATATATATATATATATATATATATATATATACACAGTGCCCACTGGCCGATTATTGCTGGGATGGGCTCCAGCACCCCCGCGAGCCTACTGAGGATATGCGGTGCAGCTAATGAGATGAGATGAGATGAGATCATTATCATATTATCTTCAGTCACGGTACCAGAGATGAATAGTAATTTGATTGTGCATGACACATGTTACAGTGACCAGTTCATTGCCATTGTAACATGTGAAACAACAATTGAACCATGTTTCGATTAGATAAATAAAGCTTAGTACTCCGCAGATTTTGACCATTGCAGGTGTTGTTTGGAAAGCAAAAAAATGAGCGATAACATGTATTGCTAATACAATTTTGCCATGAGAATTAAACCACAAATTGAAAAGGAAAACAGGAAGGGAGAATATAAATGGATGAAGGTCATATCATGAGAACAGGGAATTTAGTGCACGCTCGTGTGCATGTGTGCGACTGTGTGCGACAATGTGTTTGTTGCTGTGTATGTATGTGCGTGCAGTACTCTGCACCAGGCCAGGAGCAGGTGCTGGTTTGCTCCTTGCTTCAGTGAGCTGTGTCCGGGTGGCTTTGCTCCCAGCTGGGTCACAAGCACATCCAGAGAAAAAGGAGAACGAGAATGTGTGTATCTTTGTGTGTGTCCTTGTGTGTCTCTTTGTGTGTGTCTCAGTGTGTGTCCTTGTTTGTGTCTTTGTGAGTATTATGTGAGGTTGTATATGTGAGGTTAGGTGAGGTGGTCATATTTGCGGCATCTGAGTCCTGCGCCGAGCGTATGCCGAAAGGGTCAGGGCTCATCACATCACCGCACATGCAGCTGCTTTTGGTCACCCAAGTCACTGAAAAACTTTCTTTTTTGACAAGGTGACTGTGTTCCATAACCAATCAAATTATTCCCAAGACTCAATCGTCTCATGTTTGGAGATTTATAATTTTTTTAGACAGTAAAAAGCAAAATTGAGGGTTGTATGTGGCAATGTAGATTAGGGGAGTCAAACTAATTTCTAAAGAGGGTTCAGGAGGGTTGGGCAATTCTTTTGGCATCGATATGATCCACGTAAATGTAAGGTAGCACCGATCGATACCAATCCTATACAGATACTTTTTTCGCTTAGAATCACTACTGAATAATTGAACCCCTCTCCCTTTAATTAAGTATATTATTATGACAAAAACAGCCTAAATTTCTATACAATTTCATTAAATAACAACAATTCAAACTTAAAACAGTATTTTAAAAAGTTATACAAATATTACAGGGATTTCAAAACAAAAGTCAAGAGAGTTGAACCAGAAAGAGCAGCAATGTAACAAAAATACAAATGTAACAAAGTTAGCTTGACAAATGTATCCATCAATTGCACGGCATTTTCAAATGAAGTCAACGTGCAAATAGTGTAAACACTACCTTGTAAAAACCTACAACAGTATCCAAATTTGAATACTTCAACAGCAACAACTGTTTCAGAACTAAAGTTAAATGAGTCAAACCAAAGAACTGCAATGTAACAAAAATACAAATACTGTATAACAATGTCAATAAGACAACTAAATTACTGCATTTTCCCGAACAATTTTGCACGGGGAACTTTCGAAAAACTGTCTTATAATCCAGTGCGCCTTTATAAAGATTAAAATATGGTAAAGAAATTTTGGCAATTCATAATTATAACAAAACGATTTGGTAACCATTTTTTGTAATTATTGATTAATTTTCGTTGTGAAACCAGATTCCTCAATAGATAGAGATAGATAGATAGATAGATAGATAGATAGATACTTTATTCATCCCCGTAGGGAAATTCACACTTCCAGCAGTCTACCCCGTTGTTTATTAACAGATTGACATGATGCCCTAGGTGTGCAATACGTATGTATGTTCAATGAAATATAATATAAATATAAATAAATAAATAAACAAATAAATTTGTTTTTTATCTTCTGTTTTAATCTCTTGCGCCTTACAGATGGAAAAAAATATTTCACAAGGAACATTTTTAAGTTGCGTCAGGGCCGCCTTTGACAGAAAATACGGTACACTCTGCAGTGCAAATATAGGGAAACCAAGATTGGACTAAATTTGAAAGTTAGAATGTATGTATAATCTAATGACTCACTAAAAACTTTATCATAGGAAAACAGTATCCATCTTGAGACAATAGTATTGATCCGATCAAGTACTCGCTCATATTTGAAAATATCGATCTATGGATCGATCCACCCACCCTTAACAATCAATGTAACTGATGCCCTGAAATGCTTGTGGTAACTTAAAAATGTAACTAAATGGAAGACCGGGGCTTTAATGTAATTTTATTATCTTACTTATCTCATTACTGTATCTTTATGTTCAATTATTATTTGACTGAGTTTTATTATCAGGAGTATTCCTTTTATAGCTATTCAGGGTTAACCTGAATTCTTTTGGGGACCGGGAAATTAATCTGCTTTCAGTTTTCAGAAAGTGTGAGATACAAGCAATCCTAGATACAAGCACAATCTGGGTACGAATTGATGTCGTATGTAGACGTATCACTGTATCTAAAAAAAAAAAAACATACATATATATATATATATATATATATATATATATATATATATATATATATATATATATATATATATATATATATATATATATATATATATATATATATATATATATATATATATATATATATATATATATATATATATATATATATATATATATATATATATATATATAGAGGCTCATTTATTTCACAATTCCATTCATCTATGCAGATATCCTGACGTGTAGTGCCAATGGGCCGTCATTTGGCAGATACAGTTGTTGACAAGCATTGTGGGAAAAGTAGTTTTTGGTTAAAGCACTCTTTTTATCAATTTATTAAGCTGTCACGGGCCTCATGAAATGATGTGGGGGCAACAAGTTTGACCAATGTGATGTAGAAAATGCAAATGTAATCAGAAATCCGAAAACACAAAAATTCTTAACCAGCATTCAATAAGTAGCAGAGTAACTCCACCATGGACACTACCGTTCAAAAATGTTGTCGACCAGACGAATTTGTGTTTTCCATGAACAAATCACACCTTTATTTATAAAATACGTTCTTCAACATATGTGTTCTTTTGCCCATTTTAATTTTTTCTTCGGCCAGTCTCAGATATGACGTTTTCTTTGCCACTTTTCCTTGAAGGACAGCAATTCAGAGTCACCTCTTCACTGTAGACAGCTGTGGTTTTTCCGGGTACTATTTAATGATGCTCCTAGGTGAAGACCCGTAAGGCGTCTATTTCTCTCACTACAGACTTTAATGCACTTGTCATCATGCTACTTCGCTATCTAATCTATCTAATCCGCCGTTTGTATTGTTCCTTGAAGGGAGTAGTACACACTGTTTCTTCCGTTTTCTTGGCAATTACTCCCAAGAACAAATTTCACACGAAAGTTCTCTTTTTCTAAAAGTTTTATCACACATACAAAATTGACACTGCAGATACTCAACTAGCTCAAATGAAGGTCAGTTTTTTAACTTCTCTAACCAAACTTAACTGTTTTAGCCGTGCATACATAATTGATTTTGGCAATTGGCAAACACAATGAACCAGAAAAATATCTGAGTGCTGGTTGCTGAAAATGGGCCTATATACACCTATGTATAGATTGATTTAAAAACAGAAATTTGCATAAAATAGTCAACTACCAGGTCAACAATGTATGGGGTGCTTTTCCTTTAAAAATAAAGATATTTTCCTGCAACCACAAACTTTTGAACTGTGGTGTAGTACCAACAGTAGAGTTATAAAATGTTGTCAGTACGCGCTACAGTACCTGTTAGTAATTTTGTAACTTTTTAGTCTCAACTCTGGTGTCATTCTTTGATTCTCTCTCCAAACCAATGGTTCACTGGTGTGAATTTCAGTCTTCTGGTGTGCGGCTGCAAGTCTGCCTCACAAACCTACGTTTTGAGGTGTCCGGCAGAAATTCATTCTCAGCATCCCCCTTCTTATAATCTCTCTTGCTCATCGCCTAGCCACTCATTTGCCTTTTTCGTACTTACTTCGCTTGGTGGGGACTGGCAGCTGAAGGAGTCCAGGTGTGGAAGAGGAGGTACCCAGCTGTGAACCACCAGTTTAGGCAGTACACTGTTGTCGTTCTGTCAGTCACGGACAGATGACACGGTGTCTTCTGGTAAAAGCGCACCGGGGCCAATTCAGCAGCATGTGTGCTTGAATTTGTGTTTGTCGCAGATGTTCACAGTGGAGGAAGCCAAACTGAGGAGGTGTGAAATTGGCAGAGAGCTTCAAGTTGCTCCTAATGGTTTTATTTAACAATAGACTGGTTAAAATATAGCAAAATCTGAATGTAGAGCAAATGTATTAACCAAAATGAATTACTCCTATTACATCCTGAGCCATGGTGACCACAAATGATAAGAAAAATATAATACTGTCGATTTAAGCTACCGTTAATTGAAGCTTAAAAAAAAGAACACTGCCAATAGAAATGCATTCTTAAACATTTTTGATGAACAGTGTGCCTTGACATTTTTTTTAAAAAGAGGTGTGCATTAGCTCCAAAAGGTTTGGGAAACACTGAGTTGCATTATATGCAATAGTTCTCATGTGTCAAACATTATTTTATATGTGCAAAATACAGAGTTGATAAACACTACAAGAGATTAAACTTTAGTAAATGAACAAGAACGTTGAGGAAGAAAAACCCTCAATAGTCGTTTACAATCAAATCTTACATCCTTAAATCTTAATTCAATTTTGAGCCTCCAAAAAGAACCCCCAAACCCTTTTCAGCTAAGGCACACATTTAATGCCATTGATTTACTCAACCAGCCCCGTGAATATCGTTTCCCTATCATTTGGTCCCCAAGCTAAAATGAGTTTGGCACCCCTGTAATAGAATATACCATTTATTTTGTTGCATATAAATTTCATGTTACACTTAAATAATTTGCAAGCATATGCTAAGTCAATGTTTATTTTTTGATCACATCAAACATGCTATATTTTCAAAAAAGTGTGGCCAAATACGCAGCTATGATTATGATTAAATATGATTTACTTGTAATAGTTTTGCCATAAACCTAGCATGATGAACTTTGTTTGATCTTGACTTTGGGACATATGTTATAATTCCATTTGTCACCACACGCTCAAATACTCACAGACTGTGTGTGAATGCTTAAACCAATGTTAAATTAAAGGCAATGTCAGAGCGGCGCCATGTTTATCCAGATTGGGTTATTTTCGATAGGAACACATTGCTGCTTTTCTACTGCTACCACTGGGAGCCCTCTGGCATATATTTACTACTCGTCTCTTCTCGTCAGACCACACAATACTTTACTACTGGTTCACATAGTTGCCCGGTATTTACTTGCAGTAATATCGCTGCAGTAATATCACTTGCCTGTTTCCAATAAATCTGTTCTCCTGTTCCAAACAGATGTGTGAGACCCACATAATTGAGTGCATGAAGTGAATGAATGAATGTTGAATGGATGCTTGTAACACCCCCAGGCATGTTTTTGCATTATTTATTCATTTTCATCTTATTTCATTCACATGTTAATATTTGGTTGTTAATGTTGTCTCATTTTGTTGCACTTTAAATATTTAGCACTTTTCTGTTTATTGGGCAAAACTTTTGCACTTGTAGTCTTGTTTTTGTGATAAGGCCCCGTGGCCAGCTAAGGGGTCCTAAAATAGAGAGTGTTGGCTCGTTGGAGGTAGAATGAAAAAGAGACGAATGAAGATAGATAGATAGATAGATAGATAGATAGATAGATAGATAGATAGATAGATAGATAGATAGATAGATAGATAGATAGATAGATAGATAGATAGATAGATAGATAGATAGATAGATAGATAGATAGATAGATAGATAGATAGATAGATAGATAGATAGATAGATAGATAGATAGATAGATAGATAGATAGATAGATAGATAGATAGATAGATAGATAGATAGATAGATAGATAGATAGATAGATAGATAGATAGATAGATAGATAGATAGATAGATAGATAGATAGATAGATAGATAGATAGATAGATAGATAGATAGATAGATAGATAGATAGATAGATACTTTATTCATCCCCGTAGGGAAATTCACACTTCCAGCAGTCTACCCCGTTGTTTATTAACAGATTGACATGATGCCCTAGGTGTGCAATACGTATGTATGTTCAATGAAATATAATATAAATATAAATAAATAAATAAACAAATAAATTTGTTTTTTATCTTCTGTTTTAATCTCTTGCGCCTTACAGATGGAAAAAAATATTTCACAAGGAACATTTTTAAGTTGCGTCAGGGCCGCCTTTGACAGAAAATACGGTACACTCTGCAGTGCAAATATAGGGAAACCAAGATTGGACTAAATTTGAAAGTTAGAATGTATGTATAATCTAATGACTCACTAAAAACTTTATCATAGGAAAACAGTATCCATCTTGAGACAATAGTATTGATCCGATCAAGTACTCGCTCATATTTGAAAATATCGATCTATGGATCGATCCACCCACCCTTAACAATCAATGTAACTGATGCCCTGAAATGCTTGTGGTAACTTAAAAATGTAACTAAATGGAAGACCGGGGCTTTAATGTAATTTTATTATCTTACTTATCTCATTACTGTATCTTTATGTTCAATTATTATTTGACTGAGTTTTATTATCAGGAGTATTCCTTTTATAGCTATTCAGGGTTAACCTGAATTCTTTTGGGGACCGGGAAATTAATCTGCTTTCAGTTTTCAGAAAGTGTGAGATACAAGCAATCCTAGATACAAGCACAATCTGGGTACGAATTGATGTCGTATGTAGACGTATCACTGTATCTAAAAAAAAAAAAACATACATATATATATATATATATATATATATATATATATATATATATATATATATATATATATATATATATATATATATATATATATATATATATATATATATATATATATATATATATATATATATATATATATATATATATATATATATATATATATATATATATATATATATATAGAGGCTCATTTATTTCACAATTCCATTCATCTATGCAGATATCCTGACGTGTAGTGCCAATGGGCCGTCATTTGGCAGATACAGTTGTTGACAAGCATTGTGGGAAAAGTAGTTTTTGGTTAAAGCACTCTTTTTATCAATTTATTAAGCTGTCACGGGCCTCATGAAATGATGTGGGGGCAACAAGTTTGACCAATGTGATGTAGAAAATGCAAATGTAATCAGAAATCCGAAAACACAAAAATTCTTAACCAGCATTCAATAAGTAGCAGAGTAACTCCACCATGGACACTACCGTTCAAAAATGTTGTCGGGTGCTTGTAGCGGATTGGATGACGTCACGCCAGTCCAAAAGTTCGACATCCCTGCGGCAGATGGAAAACTTTTCTTTGTGCAATCCAGGGATACCCCACCTCGTGTTAGCAAGTCCGCCTCCTCTCCGATTCCCCCCGGCTTTGTGTCTCTGTTTAGCGGCGTTGAAGCCGGATTGCTCCGGGTAGCTCCGGGTGGCTACACGTTAGCGTCCGGAATGCTAAACGTGAGCCACGTTTCCGCAAAACACAGCAACTGCGCTCCCTGTGCGCGTCGATGTTTTCCACCAGCACTCGATGATCTTATTTGGTCGTGAGTTCGCATTTACCATGCTTACGGATGGTACCGAAGACTTATAACGCCGCTAGCTGCTTCGCTAGCTCCGGCTCCTCTTCCCCGATAGGCCCCTTCATCACGCCGGCACGAGAATTCTTCAGGGCAAGGAGTTGAAATCCCTTGAATACACACATTTTTTGTGCGCTAAACCCATGTCCATAGGATAGAAGTGATCCAAAGTGTAGTTGTCAAAACGGGAAGAAAAAACACCGAAGATAGGAGCAGACAATAAAACAATAGGGCAGCTGCTGGAAAAGGCAGCCGCTCGTGGCAGCGCCGCTTTGAAAGACGAACGGGAGAGTGCGCGAAAATAAATGACAAATGTTAAGAAAATTGTTACGAATGAAAAGGATTAAAACCAGTTTCAACCAACGTACTGCACTTATCATTGCCCCTCCTCGAAGTGTGCATCCGATACATGATGAGCATCTCTCAGCTTGTTGCAGCCATAAAATTCCACATTAGTCCTAATTTAATAAAATCATCACATTTTGAACATTAGTTCCAACATTCATGAAACATGAGTGGCAGATGTCATAATCTCAGATTTTTAATGAAAATCTTCAAACGATACTCTTAGCAATTTCTGTTTAATTGGGCTTGGTAATGAGGGAGCGCATCCTGAAATTGAGAATGCACTGCAAATTACTTTTACAGATGTTTGGGCTGTTAACCGAGCTTCTCATTAGAAGTAAGAAAGGGATTCAGCCCATTATCTTTCAGGTAATGTGTCCCTCCTCCCGCCCCTATCTTCTTCCCCTTTGCTGCGTGCGTAAAGCAACAAATGGCAAAAAGATACACAAAATAATGTTTCGAGTGAGTTCTTGGTAGAGTGCCTCACTTAATACATATGGCTTA
This sequence comes from Urocampus carinirostris, assembly GCF_059441175.1. Classification (NCBI taxonomy): domain Eukaryota; kingdom Metazoa; phylum Chordata; class Actinopteri; order Syngnathiformes; family Syngnathidae; genus Urocampus; species Urocampus carinirostris. The sequence goes on from NC_142364.1 coordinate 30,582,285, forward strand.
TGTAGATTTGAATAAGAGCAAGTCATTTTTTTCTGTTTTGTGAAGCTTTGTCATAAGGTTTAATATTATTATTAGGTTGAAAGGGATTGTAGCACTCTCTTATAATTTGCATCTATTTGAAAGACTACTATAGGAATAGGAAGTTCTTTCATTTATTGATTCATAGTTTAAAGCAGGGCCGAATTTGTATTGATTGACGGCAGTGCACTCAATTTGGAAACAGGCGAACCTAAATTTTGGTTCCTTTTTGTCTGTTTGATAATTTGGCCAGAGAAATGAAGCTGCGCTAGCTATTAAACGAGCATATCTCCATTTTACCACACTGAGCAACCTACTTTGCAGCGTATCTGAAAACGTAGTCATAAAGAGTGCATTTCATTTTCGACTCAGTACCAGCAGCTCTAAATGATGGAGTCGCTACATTGTGTGGTGCCACCTAAAATGAGTTCTAAGCACAAGTATAAATACGAACTCCGGGAACTTAAAGTGACCAAAACTCACCATTTTTCTCTCCTCAATTTTTGCCCTGCTTTTCACAATAATAATCCTCCTTGAATCTTGAACAAATATTCTTCACTGCCCCTAGAAATTTTATTCCTGGTCTAATTTGTAGGATTATGGTTTGTAATGCATGATTGCTGGTTTTCCTAATGTGATGCATTCTTTGACGTTTGATTATAATTATTGCATCCAATTGGAATACATATTTTTCATGCTTGAAATACAGTTCGAAATTTAAGTGTTGATCACCAGATCTTGCTGTGTGGTGTAGTGCAGGGGTATTGAAACTTTTCAGAAGGCGGGCCAGATTTGGTAAGATAAAAATGTGTCAGGGTCGACTATTAGTAATGTTGATGTATTTTTGTTTATTATTTAAATCAAGTTTTTTTTTTACATTAATTGAGTTTTTTTTCACTACTAGGAGTGGCTAATTTACCCCAATTTACTGTTCTGTGGAAATGTGTTGAAAATGATCTGTTTTACAGTTATCACCCCATCCAAACTATTGTTTAAAACTACTTATTTTTGCCTATGACAATTGTAACCAAGGAAGCATTATTTTGCCTATTCATTCATATGTCTGAACAAATATTGCTGCCTTTGTAGTTTGCAAAGTTCCGGGTGGCATACCTGATAACAGCCATGTGTTACATGTCAAAGGAATTATTTATCTGTGAAAATGAAGGCTGAGAAGTGCAGAACAAAGCTGACATCTCCTGGGAGACAACATGCGATAAGATGTTGTACCTCTCACTGCTTTTGACACGCCTCTCCACCTTGAATCATCAATTTGATGCACTCATGAGACACGACTGAAGAAAAAGGTTAAGCGCAAGTAAATTCCTATTTATGCAAGAAAACCATGTGTGGGCGTTTGCATTGCTGTCATGCAAATTGAATAGAAGCTCACTCTAATTGAATACTGTTCAACAAGCCTCTTCTTTTTTGCCACATTTTAAACACTGCGGCTTTAAATGCGGTGAAGCTTATCTTTTAAGGTGGCAGCGACGAAATCGGCAAGCTCCTCTTTTGCACATGCGCTCTAAATACAAAAAGAACCATGGTGATGTCTGTCCGTCTGGAAACAATTAAGAGGCCCCTCCAGAGAAATTATTCTGTTTTTGGCCTCTTTATTCATATAATACATAACAGGAGCAAAACAGGAGGTTCAACAGTACTTTATACAATATTTAAAACACACTCACAATGTGTTCAACCTTTTTAACCACAGTTCAAATCCTCTTGATTGAACAGATGTACACTTCTCTTTTTTTATTATCAGCGACAACGCTGAAGTTTAATTTACTCCTCAAGGAACGTTAACAAGTAAATGCAATTCTGTCCATTGCTGCAGGAACCAACAATGACATGAATAAAAGACACATCTATGTTGCAATGTGCCACTATTTTCCACAATATGGTTGCCCTGGCACTGTTGTCATCTTACAAGAAGCATCTCTCATTCACATTTCATTTTGTCCAAGAAGTAATTGTGTGCTCATTTTTGTAATTACTGTCTTAAATGGTCACATGATTCAAAATCAAATGACTGAAACGGCTTCAGGTGTGCAGTGTCACAGCGCCATTGTCATTCCGCAGCCAAAGGGGTCAAAGCTAAATTCCCCTTGCGAGTGGCACTAGGTGTGCACCAGGCTTAAAATGTAAGAAATGTACGTGAATTAGTTCGTTCTAATGGCTTTTTAAGCCCGCAGTTTAATTTTTCTTAACATGTATCAAATGTAGGTAGGTAGGTAAGTAGGTAGGTAGGTAGGTAGGTAGGTAGGTAGGTAGGTAGGGAGGTAGGTAGGTGGGTAGGTAGGCAGGTAGGCGGGTAGGCAGGTAGGCAGGTAGGTAGGTAGGTAGGTAGGTAGGTAGGTAGGTAGGTAGGTAGGTAGGTAGGTAGGTAGGTAGGTAGGTAGGTAGGTAGGTAGGTAGGTAGGTAGGGGAGGTAAGATCTTAGGCCCAAAATTCAGGCTGGGTTTCGGCCATAAAAGGTCAATTATCAATTTAAGGCCAGTTGGGCCATGCCTGGCTTTTCTCTCGCTGCCTTTTTTTGGAAACACTTGTTTTATGTTTCTTTTTTTCATGGAAGATCTGGGCAGGATGAGCGCTGTTCGGCGCATGTGCTGCTTTGCTCATGTGCTGCTCAGCGCATGTGATGCTCAACGCATATCCGGCTCGCACTGTTCAATCTGTGACGGTGCGGCATTCGCTGTTCGGCGAAAGTGTCAGAGACAGAAAGTAGGTGGGGTCAAGGGAGGAGGTTTTGGTGTCAGAGACTGCCAAAATCACCTATCCTCCTTGCAAAAATGTGAAAATTTGGGTTTACTTCGGGCTCTGTCCCTCAAATCTAGTTAATTGTTCAGGCTCGGGCCGGTCCGGCTTTTATACCCGCGGGCCAGTCCGGGGCAGTTTGGGTTTTTTAGGCCCGATCTAACTTCTAGTAGGTAGGTTAGTAGGTAAGTTGATCGGTCAGTCGGTAGGATAGATGGACAGACAGACAAATAAAATGATGGAAATATGATTATATGACTGATTAAGAGATTTCCCCCGGTAACCTGACTATGCACGCCAACCGTAATGTAGGTACGATATCTACAGTATCATAAGTGCTTTGTCATTGAAATACCCGCTCTTGCCCTCTCCGCATGATGATTCAAGAGCAGAGGCCCCTGCCTCTGAGGGTGAAACATGGATCTACAACTGTCATTCCTAAGGAAACCTGTGTCCCTAAAATTCACAGGAAAGCTACACAGGTCTCTGAATTTGATCCACACCATCTAAGTGGGATTGGTAGAAGGGGAAAAGGAAGTGTCCTCTCATTGTAATCTGACCGCAGGATTTTGGATTACTAGGATCTAAATTCTTTCTAATTTTTAATCAATTATAAACTAAAAATCACAAACAAGGAAAGATCAGTTTCACAGAATATAGCACAACTTTTACAAAACGCCCCAAATTATAATGAATTGGTATTGTAATGTTAGATTAAAAAAAGTTGAATCATGATTTGCAAAAAAATAATAAAAGTCTTGTCACTGGTCAGAGGAACAGCAAGATCTGTTGTTGTTCATGGCCACCGTCTTCTCCTTGGTTTTCTTCTTCATTGGCCATCTTTCAGTTTTTTCTTTTTATTACTGTTTTCTGACAGCCAGTAAACCTTGGACAATTATCGGGTAAGTTCTCGAGAAATTAGATGTAAATCGCTTTTGAAGTCTAAATTGTTTTCCTCCAATATTTCTTTTTTTTTTTTCATAAAAACATAGAAGCACAGCAAATGAGGGGGACAAAAAGTCCAAAAAGGCAATTTTATGACAAATTGCCAGAGCATATGCTACTTGAGTTAGCCCTAATTGCAATCTTTGTTCCTGCTTTAAATCTCATTTTTTGTCCTAACTACAGTTGGTGAATCTCCAGACCTTTGGAAACCAAAACGGAAACCAGATCAAGAGAACAAGGCTAGCCAAAAACAAAGGATGTGGGAACCTGGTTTATAGGGTGTTGCTGAACCAGGACAACAGGCTTCTACTTGTGAGGTCACTTTCTAGCAAACCCAAATCGTGCAGCCTCTCTAACCAACGAGAATGGCAGGTGCTCGGTGGTCAAAAAGCTTCTGGTTTTTGGTGATTACATGTTTTTCTGCTTTTTTTTATGTCGTGTTTAAGGAATTCTGTAACTAAGAACCTGGAAATTGTTAAAGAAAAGACATGTGACACCACAGTTGCTGAGTAGCTCTCTAATTAATTACTTTTATGAACATTTCAAATACAAGTCTGGTTAAATGGAGTTTTATGGCCCTTTTTCTCAAATGACTTCAAAAACCAACCGACCTGCTATTTTGTAGACATGCAGAAGTTCTAGTTTACAGATCAGTAAGAGGCTTTTGTTTAAAAAAAACTAAATAAGATCAAAGAGAAGTCTAAAAAGTCTTGGCAACATTTTCACAACGTGGTGTCTATGTGTTTTTTCTTATCTATGACAATTAAGGTCCGAACATTCTGATGATTTTACGTCTGGGGGTTGGTTGGGGGATGGAACCCTTAACCACTAGGATAGTAGGGGCACCACTCTGTGGTTTATTTTGGGCAAGTACAGCCTGGTGGCGCCCATCCCTATCCAGGCCAATACAAATGGTTAAGTGCAAATTAGGATATTGCTAGAGACAAAGAAAAAAACTTATTGGCATTGAGTATGGCCCTAAGGGTATCGACTGGGTTCTAATTTTTGTCTTTATATTTACAACATGATTGGCCAAAGGTGCCCATTACAGTATGTAAACAATGCACAACGGTCAAAATAACGTACAACAATGAGGAATGAGAGTCAAAATAATGAACTGTCATTCTATGCAATCTCCTTTGTAGGTGTCCAATATTAAAAACATAATAAACTTTAGTAGGCAATCATTTTTGGCAAAACAGGGCCCCAGTCAGGAGAACTCGGAATGAGCAGTACTGTTATGAACGATGCTGTTATGTGTGGCTGAGACTATAAAAACATTTAAAAACATTTGTCACTCTGTCACTGTGTCAGACACTTAATTGCATACACGTGAAATGGAGAGACACCTGGTATTTGGTTACGCAAAAACCCGTTAATATTAAATGTTATGTGGAAAAACATAACAAAAGTATATTAGCAAAAGCCTATTATTTTACCACATATTGATTGTGACGTCACAATCCCTTCCCTGGCAGAATGAGAGCCATGACGGACAGCAAAAAGCACATGTATGAACATTTTAGATAAACAAATACCAATAACGAGAGAAGAATACATCCACAACGTTTTACGATGTTGATTTTATTGCTAAGCGGTGGGCTGTGCTAACCAGCAAGGATGTGAGCCTAATTTTGAATTTTACTGTATCCTTTTGACCCATAGTGACTCGGTCAAAAATCTACGTCTTATATTCATCCTAATCTGTCATTTCATTTGCATGTGAAAAATATTACTAAAAAACCTTTCTTCCACCTCTATCTTATTATGAAGATTTGCCCAATGCTGTCTCAATTAGATGCTGAGATTGTAATTCATGCGTTTATTACTTCTCGGCTTGATTACTGTAATGTATTGCTTTGTCTAGCAACAAACGTAAGCAACTGGTTCAAAATTCGGCAGCGAGACTTTTGACTAAGACAAAAAAGTTTGACCATATCACTCCAATATTAGTTAACTTGCACTGTCTCCCGGTCCGCTGAAGATGTGACTTTAAGGTTTTCCTTCTAACATACAAATGTTTGCATGAACTTGCCCCCTCTTATTTCTCTGATTTGATTTCTCCCTATGTTCCTGCATGGAGCCTTAGCTCGGAAAATGACGGTCTACTTGCTACCCCAAGAGCCAAGAAGAAGTCTGCAGGCTCAAGAGTGTTCTCCATCCGGGCCCCTGTGCTGAGGAATGTGGGAGATGAGATATGCAACTTCAGTGGAAGTTTTTTAATTAAGACTTTAGACCCACTTCTATTCAATAGCTTATGATTGATGCCCACCTCATATTTCTCTTTTCCTGTGTTTTTCCGACTGAATGGCTAGCAGTGATACCTTTTTCGGCTCTTACTAGCACATTTCTGCCCTCCATCGTACTTGACTCATATAATTCGTGCTGTTCTGTGTTCATTTTACCACTACAGAAACGAAGAGTGGTGGTAGGCCAAACAAACTTAAAATTTTGGAGGGGAGAATTCCCCCAGATGATAAAAAACTCACTCTATCTGGAACAATGTTCAGGTTGTGCTGAATGTGGCCAAATAGCTAACTAGAAAATGAATGCACAAGGAACGTTAGATTATTTTTTTTTTCTCATCAAGCCACCCCAAACTAGACATTGACATGTGCCAGCCCTTCAGGATAACTCCTGCTCTTCCCAATTAGACTCTCCGGCATTGACCACATGTATTGAAAACTGTTATGTTCTCTACCATAATGCTTATTATGCCAAAATGAACTGTTTCTCCAAATAACGCTCTCTGTGGTTTCCGACAAGGTGAGCTACCTCATCCGACAGCTGCGCAATATTCATTTGAAGTAATTGCCAATGGTGTCGAATAGTATAGTTTTTGTTGTTGTTGTTTACGGTTTGCTGTCCTCCCCCACTGTTTACTACGATTTACTGCCTTCCACCACAGTGGCGTCACGTGGTTAGCTCACGTGTTTGCAAAGGGTCAATACTGTTAAACACATAGACATGAAGAAGTGGACACGGCAGGCCTTGCTCACCCGTACCAAAAAAAAATTAAATACCAGGAGGTGATTCACTCATTCTGTGTAATCGGTGCGCTGGGAAACTGGCACGCTATGCTCCTGGAAATAATTTCAACGTAGAGCAAGAAAGTATTTGCGGCAAGTTATCTGTGAGGTAGGCATTTTAACATCATCTGTCCAATGTATGATGAAAGATTGTCAATAGAGACGTTACCTACCAAGATAAGTGCTTTTAATGCTTGTCGGCTAGACTTCATTGGACTTTGTTGAAATGTTTCCAGCAATATTTTTTGTGGGGCTTGTCGATGTATAACGCTTTTTTTAAGTCCTGAACAGTTCTATCAGCCTCAAAATTTACTCGAACAATGGCGTATCTTTGTTAAATTCCCTCCTAGATTGTCTTTGCATTTCTACTGTGTTTTCCTACTTCCAGTAGCATTTTAGAATACATTTTCTTTCTTCAATGTCAAGTCGCTCAGTCTTGACATTCAATGCGTTCAGTCTACAAAGAAAAGATAAATAATTGAGTTATCAGCTTCTAAAATGTGCATAATATTAGTGGTGGGATTTTAGGGCCTGCAAGGCCTTCTCTGCTGGCCTGAAAAGAATTTGAATGACGTGATGTTAATTGTTTATTGTCTATCAAAACTTTTTACTAGTTAATTCAAATTAGTCCGTCAACTTCCGTTCATTGCGTCTCCCTGGTGGAGCCGTTTCCAGATATGTGCTCATTAGTTGTTGCTAGGCTCAGAAATCTACCCGGTGACCTTCACAAAAAACCCTGAAGGCTGTGCAACGTAACATCAGTGTGCGATAAAGCTGTTGGTTTAGCCATTCAGATTCCAAGTTGGTAGAAATTAGGCTTCAGTAAGGCGTAAAGAAACTTCTCTGATTCGAAAAACTATGAGACAGTAATGCACTAATACTTGAATAGAACGAGCGTCCAAGGAAATATATTGTTGTGTTGATTTAATAGAGTTTTTGTCAACCAACAATGGCTGTAAGGAGGAGAAAAATTGATTTGGTCACAGATTAGTTTTTTAGCACCACTTTTAGCCTTGAGGTAAAATCTTAAGCCCGAGGCCAGGCCTGAAATGTCAGTCATAACATTTGGGTCGGTTTGGGCCAAGTTGGGCTTCTCTCTTGCTGACTATTTTTAATTTTTTGTCTAACTTCGATTTTATTTCAAAAACAGGCTAGACGTGTCGCATGATTGTGCGGTGCAGGGGCCCTTTGCGCACCCCCCCTCCAGCCCCTCTCTCACCTAGTCTGTGTGGCGGGGGCCAGGGTCAGCCCAAACCACCTCTTCTACACCTGAGTCCTTACAAATAAAAAAATTGTCACTTCCAAGAGTCGGCGGTTCGCTTGAAAAAAACACTAGTTCAGACTGTAGCTGGAGGCCTGGGTGTAAAATGCATAGCCTATTTAGTCTATATTGCATTACTCTACAAAGAAACTGAACTCAATGACTTCACGGAATCTGTGTTTTTGACAATCCACTTACTTGAAATGAAAACGCGTTCCCTCCAAATGACGCTTGCCAGATTGTTTGCAAACCTCCCCTATCTCAAAAGTGTCTTTCCCTCCTGCCTGGTAATATCCCTGCCGGTAAGTTTGAACCTCCTTGACCCCTGCTTCTGCTTTATTGACGCTGATCCAAACAACGTTAGCGGTCGAGTGGGACGCATTAGGGAAGTGTTAGATATGCAGCCGGCATCTGATGGGATGTAATGACCCTTGGACAATGCTTAGCTTCACCCATGAGATGTTACATAGTTCCTGAGACCCGGGCGCTGTAATGAAGGAAATATGGAGCCGCAGACCTCACACTGCATTTATGGCTATATCTGTCACATTAATGAGCAACACAGCCATTAGTGCCGATGGCTGAAGGCTGTGTAGCGTCTCTAAACCCAGTGTCAAGTTACATTACTGTTGGATTTAACGGAGGAGAGTATTAGAAAGCATTGCCATGTGCCAATTACTGTACCTCCAGTCCTGTTGGTCAGCTCCCTGTAATTTAAATGTATACTGCCACCAATCACAAATGACACACAACAAAAAGATGCCAGAATTGTTGTTTGTGTGCACTATTTATATACTTTGGAAAGCTCCATAGCACACTGATAGGTTTATTTGGTCTTTGTGTATTGGACACCTGCAAAAGAGCATTGGATGCCAGTTCATTATTTTGACTACGATACCTCACTGATGTTTGTTGTTTGGACTAATTTGCATTGTTTACATCATAGTGACTGTTGGCCAATCATGTTGCTGTTCTTTGATCCCACACCCTTTAGGGGAGGTCTGGTTTTTGTAACTTAGGAGCTATAATAATAAGAAATGGCTTAGAGGGGGACTTTTAGAAGAGGTTGGAATTTCTTATCTGAGATTTTGATTCTACCCTGTTCTCCTTGCAACTTCAAAATAATTCCATGCGTTTTGAGTTTCTCAATTTAAAACACACACAATTCTTCCACCTTTTATGCTTCATCTGATTGTTTTGTGGTCACACATGCATCACTTTTCTTGCTTTTTTAATGGCCCAGACTAAAGAAATATTTGTGATTTACTTTTTAAATATTCCTTTTTCAATTCAGATTCTCTTTGTATTGCAGATTATTGCAGGACATCTGTTTGAACTTTCAGAATGTCACTCATCAAAATTGAACGTTTTAACTTACATGAGCCTTTTCTTTTTCTGCGATGAAACTTTGTCATGTGCAAGAAGTATTACAAAAACTTTGGAGGAGTGATATCTTGAACATAACCTATCCTCAACTTTGATATGGATAGAAGAAATGTATCCATTTGTGTATGTGTAATAATTAGGATTTTGTCAGATTTATATAATTTTTATGCCCTAATCTGCCTTATATCAATTATCGATCAGTAAACAAACCAAAAAAGTCACATTTCATCGGTCGCTCAGAGCAATGCAATAGTATTCAGAAGCAGCACTACTTTTCAGGTATGAGTTTATTAGAATTGTAGAATTTTTTGCAAATATAAAAAAATATAAAAACATGTCGGAGCTGCTCTGTCCATGAGTGATATTATTGTGAAAGTCTTTTGTTTTTGTTTTTTAAATCTAAATTGTCTTATTTCACTTGAAGAATCATGTTTTTAAATAGCCCTAATAAAATGAAAATTGTCTTAAAAATGTGTTGTATTTTTCCTTATTTTAATAGACATACAAATATCTCTAGTTAAATGTAGTTAACATGGATGGTAGAAGTTTTAACTCATTTAAATTACTAATGAGGTCATATTTAATTACAGCAGAATCGCGGATACATCATCCTTACCTAACGATGTTTTCACTTTACAGTATGGGAGAAGATGTTGTTTGGCCCCTCCTTACAACAGCCTTTTACCGACTGTACAACATCAACAACGAAAATGTTATGTACCCAAACACTTGGAAAATTCTAACTTTGCGGTATTTGTGCGTATGATGAGTTACGTCTCTAATATTCCAGTTTACCATTGGTCTACGTCATATAAAATGCTAGTCTACTATCGTTTTTTGTCACAGCACAGTACAGATATGGCTGAAGTACTTCCCACAACTCCTTACTCAGCATTATCTCGTGTGCTTTGTGAAGACTTTGCGAGTTGGCGATGGTAGTCCAAGGCTTGCAGTGATTCTAAAGGAGAGGTAGGAAACCTCGTCCTCGGGGGCCCGCATGGCCTTCATGTTTTGGGAGGTTTCTCTTCCTCAATTCAGCTGATATAAATCATCAGTTGGTTAGAAAGCTGAGTTTTTTAGCCGATTCCGAGAAGTTTTCTGTAGCATCGCATTTCCATGGCCTTGATCTTCTATGGCGCCCATATTTTGGCTTTTATTGTTACATTGGCTTCGATTCACAGAGTCTGAAAGCCTTGAAAGAGGGAAGCATGCTAGAGCCTTGTAGGTTTTTTGTTGTTCAGAGAAAAAACAAAAACACTTCATTGATTGAAACGAGTCCTGACTGCTATAAGGTCGTTCCCAACGGTCTCTTCTTCTCCTGCTGCCGCTTTCATTTGCATTCGCCCCTTCTGCCCGCATCTGCGTACATTCACAGTGAAATTAGCCCAACGTGATGAGTGATGTGCCACCGGGATCTCACTGATAGCTGCCAGCCTCTTCGACGCCAAGCCAACTGTCGAAACGTAGAGCAGCAGGGTTCCTTCGCAGGAAATAAACGCACTAACATGAATGGTTGTTATTATTATTACCCGAGCTCCCTACGCTTGACAAATATTCAGCAATCTGCCCCCAAGGGCTGCCAATAGTGGAGCCAAGGGCCCGCAAATCTGTCTGTTTATATACATCATATCAAGAGCAAATATTAATGCTCAATTTCCTAGCAGTGGGCCATCCTATAATGCATTTATCCTCTGCAAATACCAATGTCACGCTAACTCCGGGGAAAGGCATGGGCTGAAATGTTATGAATAACTTGATCAAATTACACAGTCAAAGCAGGATGGGAATAATAAGACTGGTGCTGTGGTGCTTGCCAGCCACTAAGGGCCCCGCCAGGTTAAGGCACCCAGCCAGACACCATGCCTGGAACTAAATGAAGCCGTTAGGAAACGGTGTGGGTCATCCGCATTTCCAGGGAGCACATATACTGTACAGTCAAATGAAATGAAAAATGAAGAAATGAAATAAGATGGTGTGGAGCAGTTGTTTTGTTTGTGTGCTTCATCAATACATGGGGAAAATAAAGCTTCATGAAGCATTTTCAATAGTTTAGGATATATATATATATATATATATATATATATATATATATATATATATATATATATATATATATATATATATATATATATATATATATATATATATATATATATATATATTATTTATTTATTTATTTATTTATTTATTTATTTATTTATTTATTTATTTATTTATTTTTACCAACAAGCCGATCTGCTTTTTTCTTACATTAAGAAATGTTGTTCTGGAATGTGCAACACATCAGGAAGAGAGAAAGGTGGGAACAGGGGGTTAGGTTGGAGAGTGAATTTATGCTCGTCATCGCAGTTTTTTGTTAGTGTACCTGACTGAGGCTGTGATCATGACTTTAAGCCAGGGGATGGCAGTAGAGAGTAACAACATTTCTAATTCCAGAGGGCACCTTTGTAAAAAAATTAATTTAGTTTAAAAAAGAAGTGAAAATATATTGTACCTTGTCGCACCTCAAGAGTATCACTTAAAGTAGTAGTAAAAAAAGGTACTGCTTAAACCCAAGTTTACAGCCACAATTTAATTTCAATATAATATATGTATGATAAATGCATGTATGTTTTAAATACTTGAGGCTGAGAGTTTTGCATTTATTTTACATACCATTAGCCTTACCCAGAGGGAGCTGAGATCATTGTCTGCTGTCCTGCTGCTACGGGTATCCAAAATAAAACAGAAACTTCGCGAAAGGCTGGCCAAAAAAATTAGCTGTGTTATTCCATCAATTCCTTTTTGTGAATACAATTTATGCAATCATCAAATGCTGAATTGTCACGAGACCGGACCGGATCAGAGGCAGGAGGCAGGAAGGGAGAACTCGTTCGCGTTAACGATCAGATACTTTTATTAAGGAAATAAAAGTCGTCCAACACTCAGGGACAAAACAAAACAAAAACAGGCTTACAGGCAAACAGTAACTCAGACTAAGAATACTCACAAAACAGGCTTTTACTCAGAACGTGTAAACAAAGGTTTCCTCAAGTCAGAAAACGCAATGAACCAGCAACCGGCAATACCCAAAACCCCCCTTAAGAAGCACACACGCAAATTAGGCGATCTGCTACAGCCGGTGCCCAGGGGGCGGGGCCCGCCGGTCGCCACGGCGACCATGCTGGACATGACAGAGCCCCCCCTTTAAGGGACAGCTCCTAAGGTCCCAAAAAGAAAAATAAATACCTCGCACCTCGGAATGGGTCGACGCTCCTGATAAGGGCAACCCCGCTCCCTCCTCCAAACACGCAGGACGGGTCGCACTTGGCGTTCGGCAGGGCGGGTCGGACAGGCGATCGGCAGCGGAGTCGGACAGGCGATCGAAAGCGGAGTCTGACAGGCGATTGGCAGCGGAGTCGGACAGGCGATCAACCGGGATAGTCAGACAGGCGATCATCAGGGGAATCAGACAGGCGATCATCAGGGGAGTCCGACGGGCGATCAGCAGGGGAGTCCGACGGGAGATCAGCAGGGGAGTCCGACGGGCGATCAGCAGGGGAGTCTGGCGGGCAAACATCAGGGGAGTCAGACAGGCGATCATCAAGAGAGTCAGACAGGTAAGCAGGAGTCAGACAGGAAGCAGGAGAGTCAGACAGGAAGCAGGAGAGTCAGACAGGAAGCAAGGGAGTCAGACAGACAAGCAGGAGAGTCAAACAGGCAAGCAGGAGAGTCAAACAGGCAAGCAGGAGAATCTGATTGTTTGGTAAGCATTTTCTTTATCTTAATAATTACTTGAGTAAAAGTAAGTGCATTATTTGCAGATCCTCCACGAAGAGGGAAAAGAAAGAAAAGAGACCGAGAATGAGAGAGAGAGAGAGAGAGAGAGAGAGAGAGAGAGAGAGAGAGAGAGAGAGAGAGAGAGAGAGAGAGAGAGATTTGGTGCCACTCCTCTCCCCATTGTGAACGACATTCAAACAGCTGGCTAAACTTTTCTTTATTCACTTTTGATATGAGATATTTATGTTATCTATCAAGATGTATAGCAGATTTAATAAAGAAAAAAAATACCTCTGAGATATCTGTGTTTAATTTTGAGTTTTTCAATGCAAAATATAAAGATAAATGCACAAAAATGGAAATGATTTATTACTTTATATGAATTATGTGTTTCAAAACGAATTTGATGAAATGTATTATTTATAAATGGAGATGTACAGTTTACTATTGCTAGTATTCTAAAAAGACATTCATTTTTCGCATGAATAGAATGTTTACAAAAATAGGCCGGAAATGATATACATAATTTCGAAACAGCGGCAACGATGTCAAAAAAAATTTTTTCCCCTCATGTATTGCTGAAGTATCGGTTTGCTGACTGTATTGGTAGGTACTAATAAATAGAATTGACCTTTTTTTCCCCTCCTGGCCCAGCCCCTTGCCCAATTTTTTGAAACCCAATACGGCATGTGAATCAAATAGTTTGCCCACCCCTGTTAAATAAAAGATATTACAAAACATTTACAAAGAAAAAAGTGTTTTTTTCATGCTGGAAAATGCTGCAAAGTTTATGAAACATAATTTTGAAATATAATGTTATTATACAGTGGATAACAGGCCAAAAATAGCCATTGATGCGATAGTTTGGACAGTTCTGCTTTTAAGCTTCTACTATGACCGCCCTATTTTTTATTTATAATGTGGCCCTATTTTAGAGACCTTTTAATCATGAAAAATCACAGCTGGCATCCACATGCACATACATTTTTCTATAATGAAAAAGGAGCAACCCAAAATGCGTTTGCTAAATAATTTCCTGAAACTTCCTCCATCACACTAATTCAATTATGAATCCAATATCTTTTCTCCCTATGCCAAACGTCAAGCTGGGCTTCAACGTTTGCTGACTATGCTGAATCTGTCGCTTTTGGATGAGATTATATAAACCAAAAAAAAATGCTGGGATGAAACGCTCCAGCTGCGTTTGCGCATGCAGGTTGATCAAGATTTAGTTATCGCATTCATCCGTCCCAAATGAAGGTCATGTGTTTGGAAAAACAACACACAAAAGATGATTTATCATCGTCATCTGTGTGTTCTGTTCGGCCAAAAACATCCTTCAATGACTCATATCATCACGTATTTCACGGAAAGTGTGTTTGCAATCATTCCTTTGAAATGGCTGCTGACAAAGACAGTGCATGATGGAAAACAAAGAGCTGGATTGAATGGAGCATGGTCAAGGATTTCAGATTTTCTGAAAGATCAATTGAGCACTGGTGATTATCACGCTATTAATCAGATGAAAACAGGCACTGCAGTGACTCTCAATGAATTAGTTTATAATTAAGATAAACACGCACAATGATTTTAGGCACTGAAAATGTGTTTATGAAATAACTACAATGCAAAGTTAACAGTATGACAAAATATTTCTATTACAACGTGTTTCAGAACAAAAGTAAAGAGAGTAAAACCCAAAAAATAACACCAATATAACAAATATACAAATATTGTTTGTCAACAGTTGCACAATATTTTGAAAATAATGTCAGTAGAGGGCAGCACGACAGCGCAGTGGTTAGTGCGTGTGCGGCACAGTTCTGAGGTCATGAGATCGAACCTCCTGTGCGGAGTTTGTATGTTCTCCCCGTGCTTGCGTGGGTTTCCTCCAGGCACTCCGGTTTCCTCCCACATTCCAAAAACATGCATGCTAGGTTAATTGGCCGGTCCAAATTGTCCCTAGGTGTGAATGTGCGAGCGAATTGTCTGTCCCTGTGTGCCCTGGCTGGCAACCAGTTCAGGGTGTCCCATGCCTACTGCCCGAAGATAGGTGGGATGGGCTCCAGCACCCTCGTGACCCTACTGAGGATAAGCGGTGAAGATAATTGATGGATGGACGGATGGAAGTCAGTAGTACACACAAACACTACACAAACACTATTAGGAAACTAAGGTGTGGCCGAGGAACCTTCGCCTTGCCGCCAGGACAGGAAACAAGGGCACGGCCGGGGAGCCTTCCCCTCACCCCTAGGACAGCAAACAAGGGTGGAGCCCTCTGCTCGCTCCCAGGAGAGGAAGCTAGGCACAGCCAAAGTGTTTTCTCCTCAACGCCAGGAAACCTGGTGTGAAACCAGGTTTGATCAAAGAGATTTTCATCACCACCAAGACAGGATCTAAAAGCCGGAAATGATATACATAATTTCGAAACAGCGGCAACGATGTCATTCTGTTACATTTTGGCGGAAGATGATTGGCCCATGTGGGGGTAGCAGGAAACAAACCAGTATCAAATTGGCAAACAAAGAAGTGGGCACAAAGCAACTGACAAAATGCCCAAACAAGAAACTCGATTCGAAAAAACCACCTTGACGAAGTTCATACTACAACAATGACTGAAACTGGAAATGGAAAATGCAAGGATCAAAGTAACAAAGAAACCAGAAAGAAAACAAACCTGACGTGGTGGTGAAAACGAAATGACCCGATGACCCGACAGTTTGCAGTGATGCGGTGTCCTTTTAAAGGGTTCCGGATAATTCTGCACAGGTGGTCATTGGATACACCTGTGTCCAGTTCAAACCCCGGTTGAGGCTCTCTGGTGGTAGGAGGTATGTTACAACCTAATAATATCAGCTCTTGATTGCTTTTATTGGATACATTTAAAAAATGTCGAATTATTTTAATGATTTCAGCAACAGCTTGTCATTAGGACGGAAGTCAGACCAGTTGAGAACCAGTGCCCTACAAGGCCATAGTTTGCACATGCCTGCTTTAGAGGGTGACCTCACCACCTTTAAGCTACAATGTGCCGCTACTGTTAATGATATGTGTACATGTGTGTGGAGCAAAGAAGACAAATGAGAGAGTCATATTGAGACTTCCGTCCCTTCTTCATTGTTTAAGACGCCGTCACCCTGATTGTCTCTTCTCCTCATTGATATTCATGAGCTGTCGGCCGCGTGAGACTTTGCTTTATTGCTACTCTGCCATTCTGTCCTCAATGACTCGGTGATGAGTCCGGGTAGCCCGTAGTCAAGTTCAAAGAGTAATTTGCCAGAGTGTTATTTCAATGCTGGAAAATGGCTTCCAGTTAGAGGTCCTTTCTTTCCCAACGGACCAGGGTGGAACGTCACTCACATAGCACGCGCTTGCCTATCTCACGGATTCGTAACAAATGTACATCGAAACGGGAAAATGAGGATCCGCGCTGTGTGACGTGAACGCAAATGAGTTTTGATGGTTTCGTTGTTTTCTCGAAGTGAGGGAGAGGTGCCTCTGCACCGTAACGTGCATCGAAATTCATGAATACCAAATTTCTTATCATTAATGAATCATCTGGTGATACTTATAGACCTTTTCGTATTGTTTGTTAATAGGAAAGGAGGGAGGGGGAGGGAAGTGATGTGCGCTGAGCTTTGTGTCTGGTGAAGCACATTCTCTTTTACAAATAAATGAACCTACAACTTTGATTGGCAGAGCAGGAAAGCAATATATAAGCTGTAGCATTTAAAAAAACTTGTTTTAGTTTTAACACTTAAATAAAGTCTATGCGCTGCTCATTTTGAGTAAAAGCATCAATAGATAGGTAATCCCCCTTTATGTTCACGGTTCTTGAATCGCTTTACCGCCTGGGTAATCGGGGCATGTACAACCTGGTGGTGCCTATCCCTCTCTCTGCCATTTGTTTGGATAGGGGTTTGCTCCCTCACATGAAACAGATTGTATTGGCTTCCATGGTTTCCTGTTGCAGAAAAACCTTCTTAATCTGACTCATATACAGTACTTTCGTCATCTGGTCGCCATTGTTTTTTTAATGTAAAGTGTCATACTGCTCTTCAGAGATGAGCTGGATATCTGTATTGACGGGCATTGGCGTAGTTGTTCAAAAATGTCATATTTTGATGTGGCTTTTGGATGGGTTATTCCAGTCAAGAGAAAAGTAAGTGGTATAATCTCAAATAATGGCAAAGAGTTGAATTTGGATTGAAATTCGATTGCAAAAGAAAGCTATAAGGATTGTGCATAACAATGAGGAACAAACAGACAGAGTTAAACAAATGCAACATGTTAAAAATGCATATTGAACATTTCATGTTTGGAGGTACCACTATACATTTGTAGGTAATTATTTTCTATATTCTTTATAAACGAAATTAACAAAACATATGGCAGGATCGTCGGCCCTACGTACCTGTTGACTCAAAAATTGTCACAACAAACTTCTGTAAAAAAAACTCTTCAACCGTGACTCACATCTTTGTTTCTACCAGTTAATGACATTTAATTTAATGTCCAGACAAAATCCCACCAAGACCCCCCCCCCCTTTTTTTTTTTTCACCTTCACTTTCATACCCGACGTTACAGTTTATCTAGTTGGGTTGAACTTCAACAGTTGACCCTCTCGGGCACTTGCGCCGCCAAACGTCTAATAGTGTCTGACAGTGTCCAAATGGGCTCCCACTCAGTTGAACGAAGGTCATTTTCATCATTTAGCGCTTCTAATTGGATGAATAATGAATGAATTAGTGCCCTGGTGGGAGAAGAGAAGACAAGTCGATGGAGACGGGAAGCGCCGCCGTCGAGGTTTGAGAAATAAGGTGACGCAAACAGGTGCTGTGTTTACTGCACGTGCTCACGGAGAAGACTTTTTCCAGCTGGAACATTTTCCTGACAACCTCTGGAGCGAAGGTAATTTCATTACCCGGCATCTAAACTCTACATGCTTGACTGGTAGAGGGGGGAAAAGAAATCAATAGGTGCCATTACAGAGGTCTTCGGATGAGGTGAGTGCGTTTGTGTGTGTGCATACTCGTGAGTTGGAGTTGTAGTGTTGAGCGCGTTACTAAAAACAGTAGTTACTCTTGCTATTACTTATTTTCAAAAGTAGTTCAGTTAACCCCCAAATTACTGACCCCTAAAAGTACTGCATTACTCCAAAAGTAACCAGTAACAAATTATCATATATACTTAGAAGCCAACCCCTAAAACTGCTTAAACATAGCAACCTAATTAACAAATAGGAGAAATAGGTGTAGAACAACCTGTAGAAGCAATAAAATATTAATCTGTTTTGTTTCGTGCAATCTTGATTTTTCAATTGAACACTTAGCCAATATACTTCATACCCATTTCGTCTCTAGGCTTCAAACCACTTGAACATCTGCTTCTCCATTCCTGGATACTGTCGCAGACGTTTTTACTTCTCCAGGCAGGGTCTATGGCAAAAATAATTTGACAAAAAAAAAAAAAAGGAAAAAAAAATTCTGCACACTTTTACCGTAAATTCTGTGCCTATGTCTTCCCCGTTTATTTCCCCGTTTGTTCATTGTTCCTTTATAAGCCAAGCCCTCTACCACCCACTGCCACTGCCTACCATTCTCCACTGGTGACGCACTCAAAATATTTGCATATAAGTTTACCCCCTTCTTTGAGTTTTTAATTTTATAGTTGCACATTAGGCTTTGATGCTAGTATACAATGCAAAGAATATTTGCATTTGGAGAAATTGTGCACCCTCATACTTTTTATTTGAGACGGCCCCAACATAACTGTATTCAGTTGTACTTTGTAGGTATATATAAACATACCGACCCATTTTTAATTGTTGGTCGAGGGTTGTATGTGACATTAGCGATGCAGAACCGTACAGCAGTCGTAGAACATCACCCTTCAATATCTGCATTTATTGAATAACATTCCACTTATAACAGCAGTTTATTTGCTAGTTTATTTTGCTAGTGACTGCAATGTGATTTACATACGCGATTATCGTATTTGCCGGTCTATGAGGCGCACCTAAAATCTCCAAATTGTCAAGAAATTTGAAAGTGCGCCTAACGTAGTGCAGAATACACTGAATAACATTGGAAATGCATACAGTATTTATAGGTTTGTGTAACTACACAAGGTTTTACCGTATTTGAAACTATCATTTGCTAGTTTATCAATCACATGTTACAGTACTTGTTACCAAAGAAGTACTGTACAGGAACAAGTTTTTGGTAATGTGTTAGTCCCAACACTGTTCATAACCTTATAAACATTTTTTCAATCCTGCCAAGATTTGCCAATACAGACCAATACAGGCTGGACAGGCCAAACCAGACTGTTGCATGCGCGTGTGTGTAAAAACCTTAACCTCATCTACTGTCACCTAATGAAGATTTAAGAACCTACTGTTTGTCTTTATTGAGATCATCTGTCAAGGGTTGATTACATCTTCTCATGACAGAGAAGTAATCACTTAAGTGTAACGATGGAGTCTTGCTTTTCAAGCAAGTCTGATGAAAGATGGGGCCCGGGCAGGACCCTGTGACCCCGTCGATTGAAAGGGCGTAGAACCCCTTCAGGAGGAGGAGAAGGAGGAGGAGGATTTGATGGAGATGAAAGCTATGGAGACAAGAAAAACTGGGGAGTGCAGCAGCCATCTGCTGTACAAACTAAGTTTATTGGTTAATAAGTCAAAATTATCATCCAAAATGAACTCTTTGGCTTTCCTACTATCACAATCTTCAGGCTGTGTAAAGACAGAAGATAAAATAAGCACATTAGCGTCTCAACTGATGTGTTTTTAAGACTGATGGTCTAAAACGCACTCAAAGTCAAATGGACAGAGGTCCAAATCAAAAATTTGACATCAAGCTAAGGGTCGGACAGCTCAATTGTTGAAAATGATAGATGCTGCTAATGCTAGTTGCTAATTTTGTGGTTGTCTCTAACGCTATTGACCCCTAGGCAACAATTTTTTGATCATTTCAAATTGTTTACGTCATGTAACAATTTTTGTTCAGTTATTTTTTTTAAATACACAGCTATGTGAAATAAGCAACGCTGAATTAACTGCGGGCGGCACGGCGGCTGAGTGGTTAGCTCGTCTGCGGCACAGTTCTGAGGTCATAGGATCAAATCCATCTCCCAACCTTTCTGTACAGAGTTTGCATGTTCTCCCCGTGCTTGCCTTAGTTTCCTCCAGGCACTCCAGTTTCCTCCCACATTCCCAAACATGCATGTCAGGTTAACTGGCCTGTTCAAATTGTTCCTAGGTGTCAGTAATCGTATGAATGGTTCTTTTTCTCTGTGTGCCCTGCGACTGGCTGGCAACCGGTTCAGGGTGTCCCCTGCCTGCTGCCCAAGGACAGCTGGGATGGGCTCCAGCACCCTCACGACCCTACTGAGGATAAGCGGCACAGATAACGGATGGCTGGATGAATTAACTGCAACTGGGAAGAGAACTAAAACAGATGCTGAGAATTGACTGTGTTGTTAGTATGGTGAAAAAGTTTAACTTGTTTACACAAATTATCTTTGTTTTATTTCTACATAATAGGTCTTGCTGTGAGTAAACAGGAACCGCATTGTTTTATTAAGGTTTGTTATCACTTAATAAAGAGAACTACAGTAATAAAGAAGGGGAGCAATTTGCATGGATGCATTCATAAGATTTGATTGAAATACAATAAAGAGCAAAAATTGATTAACACTAAACAACACTTTCTTCAATAGGTATCCTACAGTGATTACACGCTTCCTGGTATATAATACAATCAGGTATAAAGATTATCCATAGGTCTATTTGATCAACGTCGTCAAACTGGATCTTGTTTTGTTTAACGGGCTTACAGGGCTTTCACTAAGCCACTGACGATTAGACTTTGAAATTTGTAAATGTGCTACTTTGTGTCTCTCATTTCTGACACATCCGGAGTGACTTTGCCTCTCATGGCGCTTGCAAAAAAAAATCATCATTTCCTACTGTGTACGATGGTTTGATCTGGCCATATATAGAAATACATGAATAGATAATAAAATACCTACAAAAGCATGCCATATAAATAAAATCTATCAAGTAATATCTGAATATATGACATAAGAGCAGTTTATTCGTATTTTAACACATTTTGTCATTTTTTATCTTGGTATTTATATTTTGTCATGTATTTTGTCACCTATTCTGCTGTTTTTTTTCATAATGTATTTTGTTTTTGATTGGTCGTGAAGTCACATTTTTTGTACAGCCCTTAATCACAAAATGTCTGTTTTGTGTATTTTGTCGTATATTTCTTTGTGCATTTCTTTGTGTATTTTCTTGTGAATTTTGTCGTGTACCATGTACTGTATTTACTCATGTATTTTGTCATGTATTTTGTCATGTAATTTGTCATATATTTTGTCGTGTATTTCGTCGTGTATTTTGTTGTGTAGTTTAGCATGTAGGTTATTGTATATTTTGTTGTTTAGTTTTCCGTGTAATTTGTCATGTATTTCGTTGTGTATTTTGTCAGGTATTTTGTAGCGTATATTGTTGTGACATTTGTCATGTAATTTGTTGTGTATTTTGTCCTGTAATTCTTTGTGTATTTTGTATTGTATTTCATCGTATTGTATTTCATCATTCGTGTAATTTGATTCGTGTTTTTTCATGTAATTTGTTGTGTATTTGTTGTGTAACTTGTCGTGTAATTTGTTGTGAATTTTGTCTTGTATTTTATTGCACATTTTGTTGCGTATTCCGTCATCTATTTTGTTGTGTATCTTGTTGAGTAATTGTCATGTGATTTTTCATGTAATTTGTTGGGTATTTTGTTTGGTTATTTAGTCTTGTATTTTATCGCCTATGTTGTTGTGTATTTCGTCATGTAATTTGTTGAGTATTTTGTCAGGCATTTGTTGTGTGTTTCATCATGTAAATTGTCATCTAATTGTTAATTGTCTAATTGTTATTTTGTCATGATTTTTTTCATGCATTTTATCGGGAAATGTTTTCATGCATTTTGTCGTGTATTTTGTCATGTATTTCATCCTGTATTTCGTCATGTAATTTGTCGTGTACCAGTTATTTATTTTGTCGTGTATGTTTGTTTTTTTTTACCATCCTTTTGGATGACTTTTCAGAGCCTCAAAGTTACAACCATCCAGGCACCATTAATACACACCGTTTGGAAAGGGCTGCCAAGCAGGGCGCCAACAGCGCCATCTGGAGCGTGCAGCAGCTCATTGAGCTCAAGGACACCGAGCAGGCTCGCTGGGGAAGGGCAATAATAAACTAAAGGGGCCCGCGGGCCATGAGCTTGACACATGTGCTGTAAATAAATACAATTTCTCTCTTGGCAAACAAAGAAATCCACGATTTGATCCACCAAACTGGTTCCTCATCTTCCCTGCAATCCTTTCTGTGACGTTTTCCAATTGAAACTGATAACATGATTATTGATCGCTGTAAATGATGTCATTATTTATCGTAATTGTTCCTGACTTGATGTAGATCGGATGATGAATCATTTCTTCCCTTCCCCCGAGAAACTCCCTCGGGGAGCCGGTGACCGTCCATGTGTATGACAGAGCGGAACATGTTATTTCCACATGGTTAAAACTGAATCCGGAACAATGAGATAAATTACAAAGGAGAGCAGTGAAAATGCCATTCTCCACCTCTCCGGTAATGTTAATCCTTTTCAGATGACGCTTAAGAGAACCGAAATTGGATATTTTCATGATAATGGGGTGCGCTCAAGCAAGTTTCAAGTGTCTGCAATCTGATTTACATACGCAATTATCGTATTTGCCGGTCTATAAGGCGCACCTAAAATCTCCAAATTGTCCAGAAATTTGAAAGTGCACCTAACGTAGTGCAAAATACACTGAATAACATTGGAAATGCATACAGGATTTATCGGTTTGTGTAACTACACGAGGTTTTATTGTGTTTGAGCATTGATTGATCAATTATTGATATTCTCTGGCCCTAAACGCAATACATTGTTTGCAACACGATTCAAACCCGGTTTATGGCAGAGAGAGCGCAATTATTCTATCACTGGATACCCGGTGGTTCAGATTACATTTGATCACAATCACAATTCAGGTGTCGCGTTTTCCACAAATATGTACACATATTCATACACAACCGTCTCAACATTTTAAGCCCTAACCCATTTCCATGCTTGTGATTTTCAAAGTGCATTCTTGTAAAACAGCCTCTCCACTTCTTCACCTGTGCGTCAACGTTGTGAAAGATAAAAAGAAATGTAGGGGAAATACAATAATCCCATCACAACAAAGACTTCCAAATTTTTCTTTTTCTCCCGAAAAGACACAACCATACCCCCAAGACCTTCCTCCTTTTTTAATCTTCCAAAGACTTTTCTTTTTTTTGTCCCCTATTGGATTATAGGACCACGTACGCCTTTGTTTCGTCTGGACTACGTTTTCTCCTTTTATTTTTCCTTCCACCCTTTTGCTTGTGCGTTTTTATTAACGACCACAGACAGAACAGACTCAACATTCGCGTTCCACCCCAGCCAAATGATCTCAGGCCTTTGAGGTGGGAGGAATGACTACGCCGCCTGATGGACAGTTCCCGGACGTACCCAGGTCTCATCACAGAGACAACAAATCTTCAGTGTATTACAACAAAGCCTGATAACACAAAGTATGTGATTGTAATTAAAACATTCATGACTATGTATGATTTATGATGAACTATGCTACTTGTTTAAAACATATGTCGTGGTTAGGATATGCATACTAACTAGCTACGCCGTTTTAACTGTTTCCCCCATTAGGTTTAAAAAGAATCTCGAGTGAGGTTTAGGTAATATTAACTTTATTAGTTGGTGCCTTAGTGAAGAACCAGTCAGCCATTGCCTAATTCCCTTCCCCCTTTCCAGGTGCAAGACAGTTTGGTGCACCTTAAATATGAAAAATATGTGACAAAAGACTGTTTTGGTAGGCTGTGCCTTATAATAGGGTGCGCTTCATAGTGCGGAAAATACGATAAATGGAAATCGAATAATGTCTAGGATAGAGGAATGTAGAAGACATTAAGAAATATGCAGTAAACATAAGCAAAATAAACATATTTTAAATACCCTTCTGAAGATTGAAGCAATGTTTACATATTATATGTAAGAATCCAAAACAAAAACTCGAAAGCTACTCAGAATGTAAAAGGTTAGCAAGACAAATGATTTTGTGCATCCTCCAAGAAAAAGTGTGCTACATCTCTATTAGGTACCGGTCCTAATTGTTTCCTTGGAGACGGCAAGTAGGCCCATGAGTTCAAGACCTGACATCCACGCTCTCTTCATTACCACACATTTTGACATTCTCAGCACACAAAAAGAGACCTCAACCCTCTCTTGTAGAGCTTTCTGTGAGATTGATTTATGAAAAGAGAGTGTCAATAATCTTTTGCTTTTTCACATCAAGTTTGACACGTATCTTGTTTCAACATCTGTATGTCATCTAAACTGTTCTTTCAGCATCTTTGTTGGTTTTTACCCACTTGCAGTAAATCTAATGTTGCTTATTATACGTACTGTAGACGTGCAGGATTTCACAGACTTTAATTATTTTACAGATGTTTTTACTCTGTAACAGAGATGTGTAGTGTCTTCCTGTATTCAATGACATTGTTGTCTGTTGTTGTTGTCTACTAGTTACCATGACCTGAAATAGAAAAGACAAGATTGGTCCAACAAAAACTAATTAAGAAAATCTGGACAAAATGTTTTGGAAAAAAAGTATGAAATACAGAGAAAAGGTAGTTGATAGGTATGAATGACACTGTAGCGTTTTTTTGGGCGTTCAGACGGTTAGTTTAACTCAGATTACAAAAATAGGACACCAAAGGTCCACAAAATAAAGATCAGTTTCATAATTTGGTTGGACCTTCACTGGTATTCATTAATTTATAGCTCATTTATTTGACAATGAACTACTCATTCGGTCAAAAACAAACACACCATGATTAAAAATCTATAATGAAAATGTTTTGTATTGAGGGCGGACCCAAGTAAAGGGAAGAAAGAACTGAGGCAGGGTGTTCAAAATAAGAATGGTATTTTAAAAACAAAACTAGGAAAATTTTAACAAACAAACAAAGGTCACAAAACAAACAGCATGTCCGGAAACAAAGACCAAACCGGAAATAGAAATCCAATGCAGATCCAATGACCCAACGCAGTTTGCTGTCCCGAGCAGTAGACAAAGTCTAATTATGGACAGGTGTGTGGAGATTGGGCTCAGGCGTGTCTTGCTCCATACTTGGTTGGCGCCCTCTGGAGGACGGTGGTGTGCCATATCCTGACATAACCTCCCCATCGGGAGCTGGATGCCAGATGGCCAAAAAACAAAAATTACAGGGGTTGCAGCAAGCAGACATTCTCCACTGGAACCGGAAGGCTGAACGTCTTTGTCTGTCCCAGCCAAGACACTAACCAGAAGCTGCTGAGGGACTTTTCTCCTTCACGCCGAAACAGGAATAAGAAACGGTTGAGGGACTTTGTCCTCGTCACCGAGACTGAGATGTGGAAGCTACCCCCTGGATTTTGAAAGTAGAAGGTGAAGGGAAGCAAGAACTGCACCATGGGTCCTCAAAATATGGATTGTGTTTGATAACATAACCAGGAACAAAGTCACAACAAACAAGGGGTCACAAACTAAATATAAGAAAAAAAAAGAATAAACAACTACTAATAATGCTACTACTAAAAATAATTCTTAACAGATAAATATGATGGGCGGCAAGGCGGCGCAGTGGTTAGCGCGTGTGCGGCACCGTTCTGAGGCCATGAGATCGAACCTCCTGTGTGGAGTTTGCACGTTCTCCCCGTGCTTGTGTGGGTTTCCTCCAGGCACTCCGGTTTCCAAAAACATGCGTGTCAGTTAATTGGTCGGTCCAAATTGACCTAGGTGTGAATGAGCGAGTGAGTTGTCTGTCTATGTGTGTCCTGCGGCTGCCAGGCAACCAGTTCAGGGTGTCCCCTGCCCACTGCCCTAAAATAGATGGGGTGGGCTCCAACACCCCCCGCGACCCTACTGAGGATAAGCGGTGCAGATAATGTATGGAGATAAATATGATTTGATTCATATATATTATTATTATAAATTTAATCATCATTTTTCCTCCTTTTGAGCATTTTTTTCTATTATTTTAAAAATGTTTCCCCAAATACTCCTCAATATGCTTATGCTTCACTCAAGATAATTTGGTGAGTTTGTGAAAATACATAGTTAGGTGGGAAGGTAGGTAGGTGGGTAGGTAGGTAGGTAGGTAGGTAGGTAGGTAGGTAGGTAGGTAGGTAGGTAGGTAGGTAGGTAGGTAGGTAGGTAGGTAGGTAGGTAGGTAGGTAGGTAGGTAGAAAGGTAGGTAGCCAGGCAGGCAGGCAGCCAGGTAGGTAGTTAGGCAGGTAGGTAGGTAAGTAGGTAGGTAGGTAGGTAGGTAGGTAGGTAGGTAGGTAGGTAGGTAGGTAGGTAGGTAGGTAGGTAGGTAGGTAAATCGGTCAGCAGATTGGTCGGTCGAATAATTGCATTACATTTGTCAACCAGTTTCTGCACCCAATGTGAGTCAATCATCCAGGCGTGAGACTTGGATTGGGTTTAATTTTAATGTCTATTGTAATCTGATATTTCATGAATCTCATCCTTGACAGAATCACTGTGGATATTGCAGCGAGAGCTCATTTCCCATTGGCTCAATTTGGAGCTCTCGCTTTGATCTTCTCGTAAATTTTCTCTCAATTTTCAGGAAAGCGAGCCTAGCATTTGAACTCTCACCTTTGGCTGTCAGTCAAGAAAATTAATCTTTTCTTTTATGTGGGCAGGAAAATTAAAGTACTTTTATACTGCTTTTGTGCCAAATGACTGGAGGTGAGAGGCCGACTTTACTGGGAGCCAATCACAGGGCGGTTTCAAATGAGGCAATTGGCTGGGATTTGTCAGACCCTCCAAGTTCATGCCAGTTTCTATGTATTCCCTGTTGTCTTGTGCTAAAACAATTTGGTATTAGTTAATCCTCTCAAATATGTGGAAGTAGCAGCAAAGAGGTACATTTAAGGAACAAAAAAACATGGTGTGTTCTGCTTTGCGTACTGTATAATGCTAGACATTCTTTGCAGCATTAAAAACAGCTTGTCTACAAGTAATCCTAAATGCAATAACTTGGTATTAGAGGGGCCAGACCCGCTGGCCCCATGACTTTGGAGTCATGCAAGGATTCATGGCATGCAGAGCAAAGTCTCATTGTTCAGGAGCACACTCAAATAGCAACAAATGTGAACGTACTCTTTCCTTCTTTGACATCATTGTGAGGGTTTAACACTTATATTAGTGTTTAGCCTCACCTAGCGGCGGCATCTAGAATTACAACCTTCCCTGTCCTCTTAAATTGCAGTTCTCTCTTTTGGCACGACAAAAATGTAGCCAAGCCATTAATAGACTATGAGTTTTAGAAATAATGATGAATTGCAAAAAAATTATGTGGGGAAGCCCATAGTCTTTTTGTTGGCAGATAGAAACAATGCCCCATTTGTCTTTGTTTCTGTGTTCTATCCCATGAGTGGGGTTCATAGTTATTTTTATTTTTATTTTTATTTTTATTTTTATTTTTATTTTTATTTTTATTTTTATTTTTATTTTTATTTTTATTTTTATTTTTATTTTTATTTTTATTTTTCAAAAATATTACCCTAACCCTAACCCTAACCCTAACCCTAACCCTAACCCTAACCCTAACCCTAACCCTAACCAAGAATTGGCCACTCTAGTCAAACCAGCATCCCCCACAGATGACACCATGATGAAAATACAAGTGAATGCTGTCAACTGGCTACACACTTGCATACAGATCCTCGAAGAACACTACCTGGAGAACCTAAAACATCTCACCAGGAAGCGGGAAGAGATCCGACTAACCAACTGGCTGAAAGCATTCCAGGTGGCGACTATATGGGCTAAAAAGAAGTTCGGCAGACGATTACATCCTTCCACAGTACAAATCGCACAAGAAACGGTCACCTCGAGTCTGGAAGCCAGAGGAGCCACAACTCCAATCTTGCAACCCGGGGACCCCTTAACATCTTTCTACACCACCAACAGATTTGCAGCCCTGACAGATTCGCCACCACCCCCACCTACAAAAATACCAAGAATCAACACCACGACAACTCAGAACCAGGACCGGGTAAGTACAGACAATATTAACGACACCATCTCTCTTTTAGACAAATCCCTCAGTCCCCTTCAGTGGCCTTCACTGAGGGAGACAAACAAACCCAAAGGGACGAGGACAACAGGGAGTCCCAGGGGGCTCCCTGAACCACGGAGAACACCAACAACTCGGAACCAGGACCAGGTAAGTGGAAAACAATTTTAACCACACTATCTCTCTTTTAGACAGATCCCACAGTCTCCCTCAGGGGCCTTCACTGAAGGAGACACCCAAACCCAAAGGGACGAGGACAACATGGAGTCCCACGGGGCCCCCTGAACCACAGGGAACACCACTGAGGCAGGAAAATGGAAGGGGAGAAGAAACCTCTGGACGACAAGGCGACAGAGGTCCCAAGCCACTACCACAAAGACCACAGCGGCCCAGACGAACCTCCAATCCTGTCTCCAGACACAACCCTGACCCGGACCCTAAGCCTAAACCTAACCCAAACCCAAACCCAAACCCTAACCCTAACCCTAATCCTAACCCAAACCCTAACCCTAACCCTAACCCAACCCTAACCCTAACCCTAACCCTAACCCTAACCCTAACCCTAACCCTAACCCTAACCCAACCCTAACCCTAACCCTACATTTCCCGATTCCTACAAATCCTCAACACACACCATAATACAATTAAAGTCAAACATTCCACAAATGACCATCAGATAGATTTTCTAGACACAACCACTTACAAAGGACCCTCATTCACCCAAACACAAACTTTAGACACTAAGGCCTTCTTCAAAGACACAGACACACATGCACTCTTACACAAAAACAGCCTACATCCAAAACACACCTATAGGGGCTTAATAAAATCACAGTTACTCAGATTCCACAGAATCTGCTCACAAAATACGGACTTTGTAAAGGCTACTCAAACCCTGTTCAAGGCACTGAGACCGAGAGGATACTCTAGATCTTTCCTCAGGCAAGTCCGTAAAACATTTTTAACCACAGGGCAACGGGACACACAAATAAGTACCTACTCAGAATTTAGCCAAAAATGCTAATAGAAAAATTAGACAAAATATAAACCAGACACTACAGAACACAGACATAATCCAAGATTACAAAATCATCTCAGCCTTTAAAAGAAACAAAAACCTAAAAGACTACTTAGTAAAAAGTAAATTACCAGAAATCAACATAACACAAACGCAGGGCCCCACATTCTACAAACAAGCCACCACAGTTAGGAACACCGTCACCAACACAAACTACCTAATTAAACAAACAATCACACCTACTACGGAAAACTGTATATATATGTCATAAAGTGTAAACACTGTGACATTAAATATATAGGAGAGACAGGAAATTCTATCAGATGTAGATTAGCACAACACATTTACAACATTAGGAATATTAGACAAAATAATACACATCTTGTCGCCCACTTCATTCAACATGGACTACAGGCTTTAGAAATATGGGGCCTGCAAACAAATAGCAATTGGAATCAAAGGGAAAGACGCAGGGCAGAAAGACACTGGATAGAAAGACTTAACACTCTTTTCCCAGATGGACTAAACGAACGCAGGTGAGAAACGCTCCAGCTTCCTGGATGGCGAGTGCAGAAACTTAGTTTCCCAAGGACCTCCCAAAAATTTTTTGGGGGGACCTTGAGAAAGTAAGATTGCTTCCTAACCTAACCCTAACCCTAACCCTAACCCTAACCCTAATTATAACCCTAACCCTAACCCTAATTATAACCCTAACCCAATTACAACCCCTAAACATCATTCTACTAGCTCAGAACTTCACACCTACACAAAATCAGATTAGTCTACTAGAAAAGGGCTTATCGTTCGTCCCCACGGTAAATATTCGTAAGAAACAAAAGGAAATTCTGAGAGGAGAAATCCAAGAATTCCACCGAAAGCTTAAATTAGCAGCCTTCTTCAACAGGTCAGAAGATTCAGAACAAAAACATTTCATACCAAAATCTAATTGGGAACCAAGGAACAACCAAATTCCTATCATAATAACAAGTGATTGAGGATAACCAAAGCCTAATTAACACACTAAACCCGCAGTCTCACAGAGACAAAGATAACCTTAGCAGAGGAGAATGTGAAGCCCTTTTTCAATTAGCTAACAACAAACAAATCGTTATCAAACCAGCGGACAAGGGTAGTGCAATAGTTATCCTAGACAGAACACAATACATATTTGAAGCACACAGACAATTAAATAACACGACACATTATGAGAAATTAATAAAACCAATATACCCAGAAACAGCCCAGAAATTAGAAGATATCATACAAACACTACTAGAAAATAAATATATTAACAAAAAACAAAGCCGCTACCTAATGGGAGAAGAAGAAGCCAGGCCCCGTAGATTTTACCTGCTACCTAAAATCCACAAAACACCATTATCGTGGACTATACCATATGAAGTGCCAGCAGGAAGACCAATTGTCTCAGATTGCAACAGTGAATCCTACAGGATCGCTGAATACATAGACCACTTTCTAACTCCACTATCCACAAAACATAATAGCTACATTAAAGACACATATTACTTCGTAAACAAAATAAAACAGATTAAAATAACGCAGGACACTATCCTGTTCACCATTGACATAGATAGCCTCTACACAAACATAAACACAGTCGCGGGGTTAACAGCAGTAAAGCGCTGGATGGAAAAATACCCGGACGACAAACGCCCAGACACAGAACTAATACAACTCCTAGAAATTAACCTCACTAGGAACGACTTTGAATTCAACAAGGAATTCTACTTACAGATCAGTGGTACAGCCATGGGCAAAAAATTTGCACCTGCCTATGCTAACATCTACATGGCACATTGGGAGGAGACAGCTTTTGAAAAATGCGACAAACTACCCACCAATTACTTTAGATACTTGGATGACATTTGGGGAACATGGACACATAATATAGAGGAATTCAACCAATTCCTACAAATCCTCAACACACACCATAGTACAATTAAAGTCAAACATTCCACAAATGACCATCAGATAGATTTTCTAGACACAACCACTTACAAAGGACCCTCATTCACCCAAACACAAACTTTAGACACTAAGGCCTTCTTCAAAGACACAGACACACATGCACTCTTACACAAAAACAGCCTACATCCAAAACACACCTATAGGGGCTTAATAAAATCACAGTTGCTCAGATTCCACAGAATCTGCTCACAAAATACGGACTTTGTAAAGGCTACTCAAACCCTGTTCAAGGCACTGAGACCGAGAGGATACTCTAGATCTTTCCTCAGGCAAGTCCGTAAAACATTTTTAACCACAGGGCAACGGGACACACAGAAAATTATCCCCCTAATAAGTACCTACTCAGAATTTAGCCAATCTGCTAATAGAAAAATTAGACAAAATATAAACCAGACACCACAGAACACAGACATAATCCAAGATTACAAAATCATCTCAGCCTTTAAAAGAAACAAAAACCTAAAAGACTACTTAGTAAATAAATTACCGGAAATCAACATAACACAAACGCAGGGCCCCACATTCTACAAACAAGCCACCACAGTTAGGAACACCGTCACCAACACAAACTACCTAATTAAACAAACAATCACACCTACTACGGAAAACTGTATATATGTCATAAAGTGTAAACACTGTGACATTAAATATATAGGAGAGACAGGAAATTCAATCAGATGTAGATTAGCACAACACATTTACAACATTAGAAACATTAGACAAAATAATACACATCTTGTCGCCCACTTCATTCAACATGGACTACAGGCTTTAGAAATATGGGGCCTGCAAACAAACAGCAATTGGACACAAAGGGAAAGACTTAACACTCTTTTCCC
The DNA here is from genome assembly GCF_059441175.1 of Urocampus carinirostris. Classification (NCBI taxonomy): domain Eukaryota; kingdom Metazoa; phylum Chordata; class Actinopteri; order Syngnathiformes; family Syngnathidae; genus Urocampus; species Urocampus carinirostris. The sequence goes on from NC_142364.1 coordinate 30,614,492, forward strand.
AGATGGACTAAACGAACGCAGGTGAGAAACGCTCAAGTTTCCTGGATGGCCAGTGCAGAAACTTGGTTTCCCAAGGACCTCCCAAAAATTTTTTGGGGGGACCTTGAGAAAGTAAGATTGCTTCCTAACCTAACCCTAGCCCTAGCCCTAGCCCTAGCCCTAACCCTAACCCCAGCCCTAACCCTAGCCCTAGCCCTGGCCCTGACCCTAACCCTGGCCCTAACCCTGGCCCTAGTCCTAGCCCTGACCCTAACCCTAGCCCTAGCCCTAAGCCTAGCCCTAACCCTAACCCTGGCCCTAGTCCTAGCCCTGACCCTAGCCCTAACCCTAGCCCTAACCCTAGCCCTAACCCTAGCCCTGGCCCTGGCCCTGGCCCTGGCCCTGGCCCTAACTCTAACCCTAACCTTAACCCTAAGCCCTTTCACCCAAACAGACATTCCAGAACAGCCCGGAAAATTCAAAAATGGACACTCACAGCCGTCAAACCAAACATAATCTTGGGGGATTCCAACCTCTCTAGAATAGAATCATACTCCAGAGAGGACCTCCAGATCGACAGCTACCAACAACAACAGCAGCAGGACAAGGAACGCAACCTCCACGTGGTGTCCTGTGGACAGCCTCATGGCCGACGAATGCGTCTCCTACCCGCTACACGAACGCTTCGGTACAAGTTACCCAAAGCTGACCTCATCCGCTTTCGGAGCGGCCAATTCGCGGAACTCGTAACACAACCGAAGCGTTCCATGTCGTTCCTAAAGATCATCTTTAGACGACTTGAAGCGATCTAACAACAACAACAACAACAACAACAGCAACATTTCACCACATAGCACACCTTCTGGAAAAACAGAATTCCAAGGTACAGAGGGTCATTCTGTCAGTCGGAATAAACAACAAGGAGCAACGTCCTAAAATGTATAATATACGTACTTTGTACGGCAAAAACTTACAGGTTGACAGGTATAGAAAAGACGAATTGGTGAACGCGGCTGCAACCAACTTGTGTGCCTGCGAACGACGCGGCTCTATGAACCAGCTCTTGGAAGTGAACAAATGTAATTTATTAAACTCAGTTTAATTGTTGACTGCTGATTGTTGTTTTATAATATTGTTTAGTGTTTTCTTTTGTTGCACTTTAAGTGTAGGATAAATCTGCTTCTGGTGAGGTGCATAGATATTACAAGGTTCTATAACACAACTACCCATTTGTTGTTCTCTATTCAACTGACTCAAATACTGGTCAGGAAATTTCAAATTCTTTGACATAGAGCTTCTTTTACTAAAGTGAATAGTTACTTTACTTGGTAACTAGCAACATTTTTAGTGTAATTGAGTTACTAACTCAGTTACATTTTTGAAGAAGTAGTGTGGAACTATAACTAATTACTTTTCGAAAATAACGTGCCAAACCCTGTTCACAACACTTGCTTGCAAGCTGGAGATGTGTGACCGCACCTGCGCTCGGAAACCCCGACAAAATAGATCAATGGATAAAACAATGACAATAATGAAATTTCCAAGTCCAATCTGTTGTCAACAACTTTTTGTTGGAGTTTTTGTCTTGAGGAATCCTCCCACATTCCAAAAAACATGTCTGTTAGGATCATTAAAGAGTAATTGCATGTGGGAAGGTGTGAATAATCGTCTCTACGTGTCAGTAGTGTTGATTCAGGGAGGTGTAACACGGGATTGCGAGGATTATTAAACACCAGATGCTTGCTAAGGAAAAATGGATGGAACTAAAACATATATTCTAGAGAGAGAGTCAAGTCTTTGGCCCTGACAACTACAAAGTACGACAGGTAGGTGGAGAAAGACAAAGGGTGAGCGGGGGAGGAAGAAACGAGGAAGTCATTGCTTTATATTGTTTCAGCCTGCCACAGTGTTTGTATCAGTTGATCTCCTCAAACATTCTTCGTCAAAATATGACTCTTGAGGTAAGACGGCATTCATGAGAATTGTTATTTATTTAACTTTTGAGGAGACGCTTAAGTTGTTCTTTTAAATACTGTTAAAGTGTATCATTACAATTGGCTGTCAGCCCTACGGGAGCTAATCTGCAGCAAGAGGAAATAAACTCAATAACATTGTGAGGAGCACTTTATCTCCGTTCTAAATCTTGTCAAACAGCTAGGACTGCACTAGTACAATAATTACCATACTTATATTTTTACTCAACATGTACACTACTGTTCAAAAGTTTGGGGTCACCCTCACAATGCTGTTTTTTTCATCAAATTGTCACACTTTTATTTATCAAATAAATTGTCCAAGGTCTGTTCTTTGCCCATATGAAACGTTTCCTTTTCATGGCCAGTCTCAGGTATTGCTTTTTTCTTTGCCACTCTGCCTTGAAGGCCAGCATCTTGGAATCACCTCTTCACTGTTGATGTTGACACTGTTATTGTGAGTAATATTTAATGAAACCTTCCAGTTGAGGACCTGTGAGGTGTCTATTTCTCAACCGAGAGACTGTACTGTACTTGTCCTCTTGCTTGGTTGTGGAGAGATTACCAATTTTCTTTCTACTCTGGTAAAAAAAAAATTGTGCTGTTCTCAGAAGGATGTAGTATACACCGTTGTGGGAGATCTTTAGTTTCTTGGCAATTTCTCGCATCCAATAACCTTAATCTCTTAGAATAGGAATAGACTGTTGAACTTCACTTGAAAGTGGTCTTTTTGTTGCCATTCTGAAAGTTTAGGCACACCCTAAAATGTGATGCTCCAGACACTTGACTAGCTCGATGGAAGGTCAGATGTTTAGCCTCTCCAACCAGCTAAACAGTTTAGGCTGTGCTAACATAATCGTGCAATCGTTTGTAATCATCCATTAGCCTTCTAACTCATTTAGTATACACCAGGGATGTCCAAACTTTTCATAAAGCAGGCCACATTTGGTGAGCTGGAAATGAGGGAGGGCCAACTATTCAGCCTGGCATTTTTTAGCAGCCTTTAAAAAATTCACTCTCAGTGATAGGTGTGCGGTGCCTGGCATTCAGCGTCGCAACCTCGTAGCTCGCCTTTGTAGCATTTTCATTTTGATTGCAGGGTCTCCTAAAAAGCGCTTCTCTTCCATTAAAACAACTTCCAGTTGCTTCACCCTTTCACAGCGCTTGTTTCCAGTTAGCTTTTTGTAATCATCATGTTTCATCTGGCAGTGCCTATTCTGATCTTTGAAAACAGGCACAGTCTCTTGGAAAAATAGGCAGACGCAGTTGTTTCGAATTTCGGTGGGAAAAATACTCCACCTGTCCTGGAAGCGGTCGGCCTCACAATTAAATTTCATTTTTTTATTTATAGTCCCCTTGTTGGAAACGGGATGGGCTAAAATCCTCACAGAAAGCCAAGGGCAAGGTGGACAAAGGGTTACTGCCAACATCTGGTGAAATGGTGAATGTTATTCGGGTACAAATTTATTTAATACTGCATTCAACATCACTGGCGGACCACATATAATATATACTGAGACAGAGGGCGCAGGCCTGTACAAATTTGCTCATGGGTCGTAACTGGGCCTCGGGCCGAACTTTGGACATGCCAGGCATACACAATGTACCATTGGAACACTACGGTGCAGGTTGCCGGAAATGGGCCTCTATACATCTATATAAAATATTGTATTAAATATCAGACATTAGCAGTTAAACTAGCCATTTGCCACGTTAACAATATATGGGGTGTATTTCTGGTTAGTTTCCTGTTTTTTTTTGTGTTTTTTTTTTTGTTTTTTGTTTTTTTCAAAAAACAATGCTTTTACTTTAGATTTTAAGGACATCATTGGGTGACCCCAAACTATTGAACACTAGTGTACATCGCAAACTTTTTAATTGTGTGTATCATTTGAGCTTTCACATGTGAACTTCAGCTAAAATGACTCACAGATGGTTGACAGGAGATCTGTTTACTTATTTAAATTATGTTCCGGGATTGTGGTTTCAACTCAAATTTACCTTTAGTCGAAAGTCAGATAGGGAGGGATCAATTTCCTGCCAAACCTGAATAAAAAGATTAAAAGTATTTTGTTCTGTTTTACACTGTATGTTCATTTAGCGCAGCGGTCTAAACTCAATTTACTTGGGGGCCAAGGGGGCTAGTGTCCCTTCGGGGTTCCGGCCAAATCGGGTTTTTCACAAAATAGTTCTAGTAAAATCCTTTGAATTTCAATTTTTTTATATTCCCAAACCAAAAATTAAAAACCAAGAGTATAAAAACAAATCAATCAATCAGTAATACATTCATACATACTGTCCCTTTAAGGCTGCACTTAAAGGGACAGTGTTTATCATTCAGTGCCTCCTGGTTGTAAGAAAATTGTCATTCATTAAAAATAATGGTTATTGATTGAAATAACTTAAATGAACTTGAACTATCATATAAATGTCAATTTAGGTTGATTCATTTGTATTTATCTTAAATAACATGGGCCTCACAGGGAAATGACATCATTCTCTGCCATCTTGCTGCTACAGGTACCCGAAAAACCCTGACAAAGGTTGGGCAAAAAATTAGAAGAAAAATGGTGCTTTATGGTCACTCTGAGTGTCAGTAGTTTGCATTCTTACTTTTGATTTCTAGCACTTGCTTTTGTTTCAGAATTCAGTCAAATTTAGTGGTCAAATGATACACGCTGTACCTTTAATTTTCATATAAAGGCAGGGGCCTCAAACTATCCTCCTTAGGGCCGCAATTGGCCCCGCAAGTTTTATAACCTTGATTTAACGGAACACTATCTTTAGTGGTACGGCACAAAAACAGTCCTTCAGGAATGTTAAAAATAACACGAAACTGAACTGTTTTGTCGAAAAAAATAATAATGGTTAAAAAATGCAAAACTACAAAACAATACTTTCTATGAAATGACAATGTGGTGAACGGTCAGGATTAGAAATGATTTGCTTTAAATTGACCATAACAAACGCAAAATAAATCAGATTAACACATTCAACGGGTTTCTGCAAGTACCAGCCTATTATTACATCATGTGTGCAATCAACCACACTAAGAACTTTATTTTTGTAACATAAGCACACATTCCTTTCACTAATCAGATTGCATCCGGGCCCGCACCATATCCCCTGTAACAGGGTTTTCAGACATATGGCCCGCGGGCCAGATCAAGCCCACCAAGGGATTGAATCCGGCATGCAAGAAATGTAGTTTTCATACTTTTCAGGATATTTTGTTTTTTTTTTACATACCGGTATATGTTTGTTATTGCATTTTATAATTTTCACTACCTTTTCATATGTTTTAAGTACTTTATTATATATCTGTATAATTTTAGAACTATTCCATCCTTCTCAGCACATATTTCACTCTTTAACATTTAATTTTTTAGTCCTTTTTACTTTTTGATGTAGTCTTTCATACTTTGCAGGACTGTTTGTATATTTAGTACTTTTTAGTGATGTTTTAATATGACTTGCAATATTTTCATTTTTCAGTACATTTCAATTCATTTGAATACTTTTCAGGTAATTTTTCTCCTTTTTAAATGTTAGTTTTTATTCGTACTTTCGAGTACTTTTACAATTTTTTAATGACCTTTAAGGTACTTTTACCTACTCTACAGCATTTTTACTACATTTCAGTTTTTTTAATTATCTTTCTGTACCTTTTCATATTTTTTAATACGTTCAAGTAGTTTTTCATACTTTACAGCACATTTTGGACATTTTGGTACTCTTCAGTGCTTTTTTTCATGATATTTAGAACTTTTTCATACTTTTCAGTACTTTTTGATAAATTTAAATGCTATCTTTACATTTTAGTTGTTATATGTACTTTTCAGTACTTTTACATGCTTTTTCATGCTTAACAGCATTTTAAATACTTCTTCAGTAGTTTTTCATACTTTTCAGTACTTTTCGGTACTTTTTCATACTCGAGGAATGCTGAGGCATTTTTTGAAATGTTTTGTGAAAGGAATGTTGATTAAATTTCATGTTCCTAATATTTGTGTGCTTCTTTACACCCAAGCATATGAGAAACATGATATTTGGGTTTCTTATAGCCGAGTATGGTATCATTTTAGTGGTCCGGACCACTTGATACCTACTGGCGGTGGCTGCGGCCCACAATATAAAATGAGTTTAACACCAGTGCCCTACACCTTTTGTTACTGTTGTAAACATAACCAGTGTTTCAATTATCATATATTTGTCAAAAGGAAACGAAAACAAATCTTCACAGGGCGTTCTGACTATTCCCTGTAGTCTGTTGCTAATCTGTGCAAATATTGCGAAAACTTTAGGTGGCCCACCCAAGTAAAAAGATTTCACGAATGATCTTCAGTACACAGTTTTGTTTACCTCATTCTGAAAATTCCATTACAGACGCTGCCCAATTTACAAACGTGACAATCGGACGATCGTTCGTAAATCGAATTTGTTCGTAAGTTGTTTCAGTGCTATATTTTGTATGTTTACGGTTTACATAAGTATGTTTAAGGCTTGTATAAGTAAGCTGTATTGTTTTGAAATCAACATAAACATTTCATAAGATAATATGCTCTATAAAGATACAAAAAGTGTAACTTATTTTTGGAAGATGAGCTTCAAGAGATCCTCCTCCGTGTTAGAGTGTGGCCGAAAAAAAACGAACCAACCATTTTCTCAACTGCATCAAGCTTTCTTATTCCACTTTCATTTCAAAAGAAACAGTTTGCCTTTTCTTTACAATTTACACTTACCATATTGAGTGGATGCTCGAGATATTGAACAATAAGAATGATGACGTTTTTAGGGCGCTGGAGATAGAATATTTACACACGAACTAGGAAGAGGAAGCGGATTTCTCCTTCGGGGTGGATGCTGGGTGACCTCACACAGCGCCACCACATGTAAGAAAAGAAGCGGAACAACAAGCAAGTACTTGAGCGTGTAAAAAATTATGATTCCTTATTTTCAGTGCGGGCGGCACGGCGGCTGAGTGGGTAGCGCGTCCGCGGCACAGTTCTGAGTTCATGGGATCAAATCCAGCCACCAGTTTTCCTGTGCGGAATTTGCATGTTCTCCCTGTGCTTGCGTGGGTTTCCTCCAAGCACTGCGGTTTCCTCCCTCATTCCAAAAACATGCATGTCAGAGTAATTGGTCGGTCCAAATTGTCCTGAGGTGTGAATGCGCAAGTGAGTTGACTGTCTCTGTGTGCCCAGCACCTTGCTGGCAACCAGTTCAGGGTGTCTGCTGCCCAATGCGTGGAGATAGCACTAGCTCCAGCAACCCCGCGACCCTACTGAGGATAAGGGGGGCAGATAATGGAGGGGTGGTTTTAGTGCAAAGTAGAGTAAAAGGTTTCCACTTCACCTGTAACAGGTTCTTTTAGATACACAAACTCCGCAATGAACACATGATTACTGGTTTCTCTCTAGTGGAATTATAACAATCAATAGCATGAAATTAAAGGAATGTTACATTGCAATAAATTGAATACATAATTTGATTAATATATTAGATATTTGAGTCCGGGTGGAAACACTTGTTGGCCTGGAGAGGGATAGGCGCCACCAGGCTATACTTCCCAGAGACAAACCAAAAGAAAAGGTGCCCCTACGACCCTATTAAACATATATTGTTGTGATATTATCTTTTTTTCAACTAAATCAATTCCTAGAACTGTAGCTTATGTGAAAAGTTCATGAACAAATCTTATAAAGCTACAATTTATGTTTTCAGGGTTTTTTTTTTTAATCTGAAGTGTTTTGTGTGTTGCTACTCATTGTTCTTGCCCATAGGACGATGTATGACCATGTTATCTAAACAGTCTGTTTCTTATTATAAAACACGACCATTGTGTAAGCAACATTTTTCTGCCAATCCTTCTTAAGTGGGATCAAGACTCTTTGTGACGGAATCACGAGCTAAAGAAACCCACAAGAGCACAGAAAGCTTGAACCCTGGACCAAAAGCAGTGCACACTCTGTGGGGTAAAGAACGTTTCTGTACATCTTGAACTGGACTTAGACTTCTTTTTAATCATATCCATGCCTTCATCTCTGTACAGGAGCACTTTACCCGGAAGATGAAGGTCTGCTAATATTCATTCCCGACGTAATTGACAGTAAAGAGGAAGCTGGTGTGCCACATCCTTACTTCCTTTTTTTCAAGTTCTGTCTTTTTGAAAGATGTCGGACAGCAGTATAATCAGTTCAGGGAGACGGAGTCTTGCCTCCAAAGTTCCAAAGGAACATAAAAAGGTAAGTGTATTATTGTAGTGTTGATAAATTTGTATTTATTTTTAATAAAATGGGCCTCACCTGGAGGGAAATGACAACATTGTTAGGATACTGTCGAACGTGCCCATCAATCAGACAGCCTAATTTCAAATCAAGTTAAGAGAGTACAGTCATCATAATATAGGGTGTTCCAAACGTTTTGGGCACAATTTAACATTGAATATGTCTGAAAATATAAAGAATATGAAAATACGCCTGGCAAATTCAGAGAGTTGGTAATCTCAAATTTTACATGGAATGTTCAAAAATCTTCAACCAATCCGGCCCAATGAGAATCCGAAGTTTGGATCCTGCCCCCGTACCAAGATGAATTTGACATGCCTGATCTATACACTGTACACCAAATGTTTGCATTTTTATTGTCTTCCATTGTATAACACTTTCATTATTTGTGATCAAATTTATTGATTTCCAGTTAAAATGTGGTCAATTTGTTAACAATTTTGAAGCTATATATTAAGGATTGTTCTTTGTGTATTTTATCTTCTCTTTATTCACTCAGCCAACACCCGAGGCTCTAAAAGGAGCCATCCAGCTGGCCATAGGTTACGCCGTGGGAAACCTCAGCTCCAAACCTGACAGAGATGTTCTCATGCAGGATTTCTCTGTAGTTGAGAGTGTCTTCCTACCAAGGTACTTTGCAAGCAAATTAAGTCAGAGAGGATGTCATTTCACAGAAATTTGACTTAATAATCACTCACTGAATTTGACAATAACCTCATAATCAATGAGCTCCTACAAAAATGGAAACACTATACTTTCATAGGAGATTTATCGAGGTTGAATATCACAGGAATAACCTCTAAAATAACAGTGTCTGAAACTTATGACAAAAAGTTACCGGGCACCAGGGCAGAGAACTCTGAAAAGTTGCCTGCCCAGCCATAAAGTTGCCTGCCCCATTTTTCACAACTTGAAACACAATTGGACGACAAGTCGCAAAAAAAACTACTGTTGCAAAGTATTAAGGAATGATAATGAGAATATATAACAGAACAACTATTTAAAATTAAGTTCATTATAAACCTACTTAGAACATTCGCTGCATGTATATGACATGGCTGTTTTCCATGTGCCATGGGTATGTACCAGTGGGACCTCGCTACTTCGCAGTTCCACGTTCGCGGGTTCAGAGCTTCGCGGGTCTAAAAATAATAATAATAAAATAAAATAAAAAAATATATATATATATATATATATATATATATATATATATATATATATATATATATATATATATATATATATATATATATATATATATATATATATATTCTTATTATCTTTTTTTTTTAAGCATTTTTGAAGGGGCGTCGCTACTTCGCAGATTTTCACTTTTCGCGGTTGTTTTTGTCCCCATTAACCGGGTCTAAAAAAATAATAATAATAGAATAAAATAATTTTAAAAATATATATATACATTTTTTTTTATTATTATTTTTCTTAAGCTACTTTGCAGATTTTCACTTTTCGCGGGTGGTTTTGGTCCCCATTAACCGGGTCTAAAAAAAAATAATAATAAAATAAAATAATGAAAAATAAAAAACTTTTTTTTTTTTTAAGCATTTTTGAAGGGGCGTCGCCTCTTCGCGGATTTTCACTTTTCGCGGGTGGTTTTGGTCCCCCATTAGCCGCGATAGCCGAGGGAGTACTGTATTTACTCATCTTCATTCATGCAATGCGTCGTCTGCTACAAAGCCACGTGAACTCCTTTTTTCACAACGCTTTTAATGTACATTAAGTTTTTGTAGCGTCATATATTTTGTTAGCTTCTTTCGAATCTTTCTTCTGGGGATGAGGTTTTGGCTTGATTCCTAACCACTTATCCATTTTTCTTGCGTCTACTTTGGAAAATGATATGCAAATGCACGACCTTATAAGGCTCGGGAAAGTTCGGAAGCACGAAGTTATCCGATGAAGGCTTCTGATCGGCTGCCGAATATGCAAATTGCCAAACGAACCGAAATTCCTAAATTTCCAAAGCTGAACGTAGATTTCAAAATCTGAATAAAACAAACCTTTGATTTCACTTTTTCTGGAAAAAGTTGTCGGCCACCCGGGCGGAGACGTTTTGTAAGTTGTACGCCCAACGTAAAAGAAGCACGCCCCAGGCGTCCGGGCAGACGTTATTTCACATACTGGAAATCAAATAATCGTTAGTTTCGTTTTACTTAATAAATAAAAGTATGTTTGTTACGTCTTTGTTTGTTCAACTGTAGTGAAACCCAAGGGCTTTTAATTGGCTCTAGAGGAAACCTAGTTTGTGAAAATAATACACACTAGTATCTATTTCTCCTTCTTCCACCCCAAAACCCCCCTTTTTCATTTATTAGTGCGGGCAGCAACATGACTCCAGCACATCACTATCCTGATTTTCGCCTCAAGACATATGCACCGCTGGCATTCCGCTACTTCAGGGAACTTTTTGGCATCAAACCAGACGACTATCTAGTAAGTTTTGCCACTTGACGGGATTTATTTCATTTCCTTTAAAGGGACATTTTCTATCTTTAGAACCTGCTGGTGGGAAAATAAACTTAATTCATTAAAGAGACAGTATGTAATATTTAATGTCTTTTAGAGGTCAATTAAAAACGTTCTTTCAGTAAAAAGAAAAACATTGATTTGAATACTGGGCAAAAATACATGATCATACCCATGTTAATTTTAATAAAAATCATAGGTTGAGAAATTTGAGTTTCTTCTAAAAATTGGCATCCCTTGCGGAAGTCGATGCCAGGTTTGTTGAGGTCACACTCCTACGGGTGCCCAGCGCAATAAAAATGCTATGTGCCTTGAATTTTATGCAAATCTCACGATTCATCTGAGACATCGCGCAACTCTGACATACGTAACATACTGTATTATGCATTACATTTGGCCAAATCCTACCAATGGCAAGACAAAGAACAACGTAGACAGTCTTCCGGTCCGCCCAGGTTAAAAGTACAACAAATAAATACCTTGGTTCTCTCTCAAAGCATTGAAAAGTTGCTCGGAATTAGTTTTAGAATTTCATCTGAAAGTCAAAAGAAAAAAAATCTCAAATGGACGACCACACATATTCCCACCGCTCTCAAACGAAAGTGTCCCAATCAAAAACAGACCTTGCTATACAAGAAACTAGTAAAGTATTGAATAATGTTTCAAATAATTTCATAATTATTTTTTTGTAATGTAATGAGGATTTAGAGCCCTTAAACAATGAGGGGGTCACTGACCTGACGCCTACTTCACCCTTCAAGGACCACCAGTAATTTGAAAAAACAGCTCATCAGTACATTGACCATTATATGCATGGAATTTTACAAATTGAAATTTGCTGCATATTTCCTCAATATAATTGGATATTCAAGAAGTGACGAATCAAATCAAATTTAATTTGACTATTTATAGCTAAAAACTAACTCAAAATTATATGTTCATACATTCCTTGTACAATAAACACACACACACACACACAAAACAGAAGCAAATATAACATTGCAAGGCACAGATAGACCATGTGAGGAAACACACCCTGGTAATTGACTCTGAGTTTTTTTAATCTAGTATAATCGAATATATCTTTTTCAGTACTCCATCTGCAAAGAGCCTCTGATAGAGCTGTCCAATCCTGGTGCCAGCAGTTCCTGGTTCTACCTTACAAGTGATGATGAATTCATTATTAAAACTGTGCAACCTAAAGAGGCAGAATTTCTCCAGAAGCTGCTTCCCGGATACTACATGGTGAGGGATTTTATAATAAATATTTTTTTCTTATACATATAAGTGCAAGCCTCTTTTTAGCTCATGAGTCCCATGGTAGAAAAACTACTCTCATGGGGGCCGGACTAGTTAATTAGCTGTATTAAAAGTTTGCCTTAGCTGTAGGGCTGGGAATCTTCAGGAAGCTCCCAATTCAATTACAAATATGATTCAAAATAATACAATTATTATTATTTTTTTCACAATATTGTTTCTTTACTAAAATCTAATATCAAGTAGTTTTTAGTGACTTTCCGTTTGTAAAAGACCAAAACAAGAATTCAATTCATTAATATTACAGTTTATTTAATTCATGCAAACTAGAAAGTGACAAAAATTGCACGCCAAAACAAATTTTTTTGCAAACGACAACTAAAGTACATGAACCTCTTTTTTTCTTTCAATTTTGGGAGGAAATTCTTATCCTGAATTTGGAGTTATCTCTGTTAGAATTGTCTTTAGTGTTAATGTAGTAAACATCGTTAACAATGAGATTAGACATGGCACTCCGGGATGAACATGGGATAAAGTCTTAAAAGAGATAAATAAGATAAAAAGAATGTTAGGATAAACAGGCAATAATATCTATAAGGTAGTACTTGGGAACTGGTCCAAGTTGTTAGTGCAATTTTCTTTCTTAATTATAGTGCAATGGAACATGTTACAACAGTGCAATTAATAACAGTGCAATAACGTTTAAAATAGGTGTGTCAAACCCATTTTAGCTTGGGTGCCACATAGTACAAAGAAATTTCTCATGGGGGCCAAAGTAGTAAAGTAATGGAGGCTCGCATTAAGAATATGATTCAGGGATGTAAGATTTGATTAAAAAACGATTATTGAGGGTTTTTTTCCCCTTATTTATGTTTTTATTTACTAACATTTAATCTTTCTTAGTGTTCATCAACTGTGCATTTGTAGAAAAAAGCAAAACATAAATTGAATTTCCTCTACAGTTCATTTAACAGGGAGAAATTCGTGTGGACTGGAAAGTGACAAGAATAGCATGCAAGCGTTTAAGCGATTGATTAAATGATTTAAAAGTCTTCCTACTTTTTATTTTTGTATGAAAATGTTAACCTGAACATAGGAACTTCATTGTTAGATTTCATATATATTACATAAAAAAAGCAAAAGCTTATTTAAACCTCTGTATAGACACCCAGGCGCTATTTTTTTGTATTTTCAGTATTTCCTTAAACAGCACGCTTGGACTTTTATTCTAAGTACAATAACATAGTCAGAAAATACAGCTACACTGGGTGTTTTGCTAGTGGTGTCAGGCTTTAGGGACATCAAGTGTTAATATTTAAAACTGCAAGCAAATGTATGAGAGAATGCAGTTCATTTTTCTCTTGCGCTTCTCTCAGCATTGTCTTGCTGTCCACAACTTGTTGTGGCAGGCTATATTAGGACCTTGGGCCATGAGTTAGTTACACACGATTTAAAATCATCAACAAAATTCCCACATATACATATACATATACATATATATATATATATATATATATATATATATATATATATATATATATATATATATATATATATATATATATATATATATATATATATATATATATATATATATATATATATACACAGGGTTGGGTAGGGTTACTTTAACAGGATTACTTTCAATTAGTTTTTGATTACTCCAATACCAAATATGCTAATAAAAGACAAAAGAAACTAAATATGAATCAAATGACTAAATTTTGTGCAGGCTTGGGGAGTAACGGAATACATGCAACGGCAAAAATGATGTTGGCAAGCTGTTTGGATTTATTTTCATTTTGTTTCTGTCGCATTTTATGTTAGTTTTGCCAGAGATCAAAGAGATCAAAGCCAGGAGAGAAAGCTTACCACGTGTTGTGAGTCATCATTTTATTCATATTTAGTTTCTTTTGTCTTTTATTAGCATATTTGGTATTGGAGTAATCCAAAAGTAATTGACAAATTGAAAGTAACCAAGTTAAAGTAACCCTACCCAATCCTGCATATATATATGTGAATTTCCCTTAGGGGATGAATAAAGTATCTATCTATCTATCTATCTATCTCTATATATATATATATATATATATATATATATATATATATATATATATATATATATATATATATATATATATATATATATATATATATATGTGGGTAGATAGGTAGACAGCTTGGTATCTGGACAGATGGATGGATAGAGACAACAAGATAGATTGCTAGACATGTACTGAGATCAAAATCTAGTTTGCTGTTTAAACAAGCTCGATCGACAAGCAAGTATATACATGTGCTGGTTTGTATATGACAATTATATGAGTTGTGGCCATTCTTTTAGACTTCATGGATTAGCATGTCTATTGTTAGTGTAACACCTGTAATAAAAAAAATGCTTTCACTCCTGTAGAACTTGAACCAAAACCCAAGAACTTTGCTACCCAAGTTCTACGGGCTTTATTGCATCCAGTGTGTTGGGGTTACTCTCCGAGTGGTGGTGATGAACAACGTTCTGCCACGCGCTATGAAGATGCACTACAAGTATGACCTCAAGGGCTCCTCTTATAAACGTCGAGCTTCGCGTAAAGAACACGCCAAGTCTTCACCTACCTTCAAAGACTTAGATTTTCAAGAGATGCACGAAGGCTTGTGCTTTGATGGAGACACCCACAGCGCTTTGATGAAGACTCTGCAGAGAGACTGTAGGGTGAGTGAATATTTATATATTTTGCTGATTCTCCTCAATAAAAATAATAACAAGGTAAAATGGATTCATGTCCATGCATGGAATTAAGATAGAGTTCGACGAGGCGAGGGTTTTCTTAAAATTGGATTACATTTTAGGAAGTCTTGGAGGTAGAAGTCAAGTCAAGTCATTTTTATTTATATAGCCCTAAATCACAAAGAGTCTCAAAGGGCTTCACAGATTATTACACTATATTACACAGACTATTTTTCAGAATATTATTATACATTCCCCTGCTCTGGAGCCGACGAGAAGAGTAGGTTATTCGTATGCTATAGAGTAGAAGTGAGTTTTAAGCTTGGATTTAAACATTTCCACTGAGGTTGCAGATCGGATCTCAGGGGGAAGAGCATTCCACAGCACCGGTGCCCGGATGGAGAACGCTCTTGAACCAGCAGAACACTTCTTTGCTCTTGGGATCACCAGAAGACCGGCACTCTCAGAACGTAGGCTACGGACCTGGACAAAGGGGGAAATCAGATCTGAAAGATAAGAGGGAGCAAGTCCATGTATGATTTTGTATAATACTAAGAGAACCTTGAAATCACATCTAAGGCTAACTGGGAGCCAATGCAGGTTAGCCAAAATCGGTGTGATGTGATCGGACTTTTTTGTCCTAGTTAAAAGCCTCGCTGCGGCATTTTGTACCAGCTGAAGAGACTTGATTTTAGACTTCGGGAGACCAGAGAGTAGTGCATTACAGTAATCGAGACGGGAGGTAACAAACGCATGAATTATAATTTCCGCATCCGATTGAGACAGTATAGAACAAATTTTAGCAATGTTACGAAGATGGAACGAAGCGGTTCTAGTCATTTTCTTTACATGCGTTTCAAAGGATAGATCAGGGTCAAATATGACACCTACATTTTTAACTGAGTCACTCTGTGTGATGTGACATTTTCAATGTTCACAGCAGTTTTTGAGAATAAGTCACGGCATTTAGATGGACCAATGACTAAGATTTCGGTCTTTTCAGAGTTAAGACGCAAGAAATTGATTGACATCCACTCTTTTATCTCAATGAGGCAGGCCTCCAAATTTCCACAGTTTAGTGTGGCAGATTCCTCCAACGGAAGATATAGTTGAGTGTCGTCTGCGTAGCAGTGGAAACTGATATTGTACTTGCGAATAATATCACCTAATGGAAGCATGTAAATGAAGGGGGCCAAGCACTGAACCCTGCGGAACACCGCAGGTAACATTAAAGGGGTCAGATGTCATTTCGCCATATTTAACACAGTGTGTCCTATCTGAAAGGTAGGATCTGAACCATGAGAGGACGGTTCCTGAGAGACCAATCCATTTTTCACACCGTTCTAGTAGGAAATTGTGGTGCACTGTGTCAAAAGCAGCACTAAGATCCAGCAGCAGCAAAAGTGATGAAGCGCCAGAATCCATTGCCAGTAGGAGATCATTTGTTACCTTGATCAGAGCTGTCTCAGTAGAGTGGTTAGCCCTGAATCCTGATTGCATAGATTCAAAAAGGTTATTCTCGGATATGAAATCATTCAGCTGCTGTGCCACTACTGTGCCACTACTTTTTCAAGTACTTTAGAAAGGAAAGGTAGGTTTGACACAGGTCTATAATTACATAAGATTTCTAGATCAAGGTTGGGTTGTTTCAGTGTGGGTTTATTAACGGCGGACTTAAAAGCTGCTGGAACTACACCTGAGGAGAGAGATATGTTTATAATATTTAGAATTGAAGGTCCAAGGATGCCAAAAAGACCTTTAATAAGTGAACCTGGGAGCGAGTCGAACTGGCAAGTTGTCGGTTTGGCCGCATTCACCACCTGTTTGAGATCATCAAGTGACAGTTCACTAAAACTGGACAAATTCCCTGGACAGCCACCCTGTCGAGCATCTGTAGATTTCAGCCCTTTAATATGTGTGGTATTAATAATGTCTTTAGCAATTTCTTCCTGTATGCATTGAATCTTCTTAGTAAAGAAGACCATTAAGTCATGAGCTGAGTGGGTCGAACTATCTGCGATAGTCTGTTGCCTTGTAAGCGATGCTACAGTG
This sequence comes from Urocampus carinirostris, assembly GCF_059441175.1. Taxonomy (NCBI): domain Eukaryota; kingdom Metazoa; phylum Chordata; class Actinopteri; order Syngnathiformes; family Syngnathidae; genus Urocampus; species Urocampus carinirostris. The sequence continues at coordinate 30,631,246 of NC_142364.1, forward strand.
TCAAAAAGGACTTTGGGATTGTTCTTTTGTGACGCAATCACCTTCGAAAGGTAGGCCGATTTTGCAGAGGCTAAGGCCGCTTTATACTTTAACAAGCTGTCACACCAGGTTTGATGGAAAACCTCAAGCTTGGTAGCACGCAATTTTCTTTCCAATTTCCTGCATTCTTGTTTAAGGGTTCTGGTTTCATCAGTAAACCAAGGCGTGCGTCTTTTAGGACGTGATTTAAGCTCTATGGGCGCTATTGAATCCAGGACACTAGAACTTTAATGTTCTCCTGGGCTAGTGCTGTGCAATGGTAAAATCACGTTTGATACATATATATATATATATATATATATATATATATATAATACATATATATATATATATATATATATATATATATATATATATATATATATATATATATAATTTATATATAAAGCACCAATGATACTACTGCCACTCAGTGAGGTGTTGTAAGGTTGGTGTCTGGTGGGGCATAGTCAGATTGTCACAAGCCAGAAACGGAGACAGGACCCAGTAACATTCGTTTACTCAGTTTTATTGATAAAGAGAGAGAGAGCCGTGTTTGCTTCCACAATCCGATGATCAATGGACACGGGTAGCAGGTGGCTGGAACGCAGAAGTGGCACTTCCGTGTCGAGCGAGGATAATCGTAGGCAGCAGGGATACTGGTCACTAGCCAGGACGGGAGAGCAAGGGCGGTATCGAGTTCAGAAAAGAGGTCGGCAACGGGTATCAGGCAGGAGAAAACAGGGCAGGAAAATGTTGGAAGGTATGAGCTTGCCTAGCTGGGAGCATAGGTTCGCAACGATCTGACGCTGGTAACTGGGACCCGGAGGGTTTAAAAGTGGCAAGGAGACAATCAGCAACCAGAGCTGTTGGCGCCAACGGGCCAGCCGCAGGTGCCCCAAATCAGAAATCATGACACAGTTTTACAAACAAATAAACCCAGAAAGCAATATATAAAGTGTAGCATAGAAAAAAAATTCTTCTGGTCTTACCTTAACTTATGAATTAAGTCTATGTGCTGCTCTTTTGTATTAAAGCAAATAAATAGGTTGTCTGGCACTATGAAAAAAATTCCTCGCATGGAGAAAAAATAAAATTGTCTTGTTGCTAGCTTGCCAATACTATAAATAATTGTTTAGTTTAGGGTTGATGTGTAAACCTAATAAGAATCATTAGTCTCACTACAGACTTCTGCAATAAGGTAAGAGAATTGTGATAGTTTTATTTGGTAGGCATGACTCATATCTAGGTGGGCCGTGCCCACCAAGGCCTCCCCATTCATCCGGCCCCGCTTACAACTCCTGCTAGTGACTATTATAAGCGCACGCTTTCACAAACTTTAGAATTCGCGGGCTTCATCGGGTTAAAAATGTGCAAAATAATACATTAGGTCCCTGTTTTAAGCCCTCAACTTGATATCTACTTTTGCAGTATTTCTGTAGTATTGCTTTAGTCATAGTTTTGTAGTGTTCCGATTGTAGAATTTTAGTAATATTTCTGTAGTTGTATTTTTGTAGTATTTCCCTAGCACTATTTATGTGGTAGTATTTTTAAAATAAAATAATTTTCCATAATTAACCAAAGTTTATAATGAAAACAAAGACGCAATGTCAAGTAAAGTCAAGTCATGTTTATTTGTATAGCCCTTAATCACAAATAGTCTCAAGGGGCTGCACAGACCACCAGAGACTATTATTACACAATCCCCTGATCTAAAACCTACATGTATCATGAGACCAGAACAGACCAGGAAACCCCAGAGCATTCGTTTCAGTTATTTATTAGGGAAGCGTTCAGGGCTTGCGGGAGACGTGATGACTGTCAGACGTCAGCAGCGGAGCCGGAAAGATAGCTTCGGATCAAGTAGCCAATCGGAGTGCGGAAGTCAAGCAGGTCGAGTTTACTGGGGCTTGAGAGAAGATCGTAGCGTTGGACGGAAACAAGTCAGATCGGAGGCAGGCAGAAACAGGTAAACAGAGTTCGTGATCAAACGGGAAAACAGGAGAGTCACACAGAGTTACAAAAGTAATACTCGAACGAAGAGGTCTGGGCGCAGCACGCTAAAGAACGAAGCGTCAGCCAATCAGAAGGCGCCCACATGATTGCTCCAGGTGACCAGAGTCAGCAATCATGACAACATGATTCCTATTATGTTACAACAATCAAGATAATCTGAACAAAACCTTCTCGGGGGCCGGATGTGGCCCTCTGGCCTTGACCTCGACAAATGTGCTCTAACAGAACATCAGACACATTGAAGCTTTTGATTCTCTTGTTGTTGGGGGCTGGAGCTGTACCAAAGTGAATGTCACCGCCAGAAACCGGAAGATAGGATTCTTAACCTAACCCCGTCTTCATCAAATTTAGATGAAAGCAAATGAAAATTACGATTCTAAAAGATTCGCCTCAAACTCAACGCGTTTTTTTTTTTTTTTAAATCTTAGATGCTTTCCATACTAGAAATAAGAACCAGGAGACTGCAAATTCTCTTTCAACTATTTACTGGATCCCAAAAGATTAAATACGCAGTTGTGGAAGCTCCTCCAACATGACGCAAAAGAAGTCTGACTTATCAAAGATAGTGACTAGTCTCATACTGTCTTGGTCGCCAACCCACGCAGGGGGGGTTGACGCTCCCTCAAGGTGACTATGTGAGACTCAACAGTCATAACTGTTTGAAACTGGATAATGTGTGGAAGACTGTTTTAAGATAGGAATACGCTAAGCAAAGATAAGTCACAGCAACCTAACGGCCTAGCTCAAGTCTTATCTAATATCGGAGAGCCCCAGTCTAACAATTCCATTGGTAAATGTTCATTAAGGTTCTGGAGAGCTTCAAGATCATGGACTACAGCCTCCTCCTGGGAATCCATGTTTTAAACCGCAAGGCATTGAGCAGAGAGAGTAGACGTGACAGCAAAAAGCAGAAAGTTCTCTATTCCACTGCCCTGGAATCCATCCAAGGGACTGTGAAGGACCCTGAACCCCCGGCTGATGATGATACGTGAGAAAAAGCTTTCAAGTTTCACATGTTACATGGAGGAATTTATTTTTGGCTTCAATTATGTTAAAACGATGTGGATTTATTTTTCATTTACTTTCAGATTGGGTGGAATTCCAGCCAAGCATAAAGACGAAAACCTGCTCATCTTTTTGGGAATTATCGACATTCTTCAGTCCTACAGGTTCTCAATGACTTATGATGAATCACAGTCAATACAGAAGTCCCTTGTTTTTTGCGAAGGATGCGTTCCACAAAGGACCTGTGACAGTCAAAACCTGCAAAATAGAATACTCTCATATACATTAAAACCAAGAATAAACCTACAGGCTCAAGAATGTGTACAACAAATAAAAGTACTATACTTTAGAAACTTTTTTTTTTACAAATAACTTTTGTACTGTCAAACTACTTGCAATTGAAAAAGATTTGTGCATACGTACTGCAAGCTGATTTAAATATGTGTACAATTTAGACCGCAAAGTTATTGACGGGCAGGCAGACTAAGAAGACAGACACAGGCAGAAAAGAAAGGAGGGTGACTGTTTAGCCAATCAAAATGCAGGACACGATGCACAGTGAAAATCCGCAAAATAGCAAAATAATGACACATCGAGGAAGAACTGTATTGCGTTTTGTTTTTCTTTGTAGATTGTTTGACACATTCATTTTCATTGACAGGTTTATTAAGAAAGTGGAACATTCTTGGAAATCACTTTTACATGATGGGGTGCGTGTCATTCCTTGTTTTAGATATATTTCAAATCGTAAGGGCAACTGACAATTCTCTCTTGGCTTTCAGGACACTGTATCAGTTCACAGGCCCAATTTCTACGCAAACAGATTTTTGAAATTCATGGGCACAGTTGTATTCAAACGCATGCATCGTGAGTACAACTTTATGGCGCATTTTTGAAAGGTGAAAGTATTTTCTTTTAAACATTTGAACTGTTTTGTTTTATAGCTTTGAGAGGAACATCTTCCAAGAGGAAGAAGAATTCTTTCTATGCAAAGAAGTCAGCATCCCAGGAGCTACTTTCAGCACATAAGGAGGAGTGGGATAAGAATAAAGCACAAAGCATGGACAATCTAGATGGTGAAGTGTTATGAAGAATATGTTTCATTCAACTTACCTACTTTATAATGGGAATATTTTGGAGTAGCAATCAAGATAACATATTTAGAAAACAAAATTCACAATCATTGCAAATTGTCTAGACTTTTATTCACTGATCCTGTATGTTTGTTTCTTCTATTAGTTTTCATTTCAACCAAGGTACCAGATTTTCTACCAAAATCTGCTAAAACTTCAAACTTTAATGAAGAACAACTTAATGACAGGTATGTGAATGAAACCATATAAGTGTACACGATTTTGACCAGTGTTGGGCGCGTTACTGAAATATAGTAATTAGTTGTAGTTACTAGTTGCTTCATTTAAAAAGTAACTCAGTTAATCCCCCCCAGACTACTGACACAAAAAAATGTGCGCGGTACCCCGAAATCAAGAATGGATATACAATTTACTGAGTTTACTCGCAAAGAAGACAACCCCCTGCAACTCCTTTCGAAATAGCTGCATAAAAGAAGGAATAAGAGAAAACGAGTACGACAACCTGTAAAAGCAGCTAATCCTTTATATTGCTTGGCTTTTGCAATCTTGAGAGCTTGAAAATTAACCTCCATATCCATTTTGTCTCTGGGCTTTAGACTACTTCTTCTCTATTTCTGTTACTATCCAAGACGCTTTCTTTTTTTTCACCAAGCATTGTGTACTGCTTTTACCGTAAATTCTGTTTGTCCCATTGATCGCCTATTGCTGTTCCTGTTCCAGACACGCTCTCCACCCCACACGCAGCCTACCATTTGTTACTTGTGACAGATATGTGCATATCAGCTGACCCCCTGATCTTAGTATCTTACTTACATTATGATTGCAAGCCGCGACTTTTTTTCTAAATTTTAAACACTGCAGCTTACAATACGATGCGGCATATTCTTTTTTTTTTTTTACCGCGGGGTGGATGTCATTATATAGGCAGACACTAGTTACTACAGTGGCTTGCGAAACTATTCTGCCCCACTTTTTCGTTTTTTTATTTGTTAAAAAAGTTTAAAATATCCAACTAAGTGTGTTCCACTTCATGATTGTGTCCCACTTATTTTTGATTCTTCACAAGAAATCACAGTTTTACATCTTGATGTTTGAAGTCTGAAATGTGGCAAAAGGTCACAAAGTTCATGGGGGCCAAATAGTTTCCCAAGCCACAATAAGTAAATGTTGGTTGGTTGGTCTGACTCCTTAACCACTAGGGTTGTTAGGCCACCATTTCCTGTAGTGTGTCTTGGGCAAGTACAGCCTGGTGGTACCCATCCCCCTCCAGGCCAAGTAAGGGTACATAATAACTATCAGGATGACAGTTATTGGACTGATCACATACTAATATGACGTTTTTGGCCCAAAAGTAAAAATATACCTGATAATTTGTCACCTACTGCCACACTAAAATATTTAATCAGCTGACACTACTTGTTAGAAAGATTCCAAGCATTTATGTATAATATTTCTTTTCATGTAATAGTTGCAATACTCTATCACTATCATGTGCGATTAATTATAAGAGTCCTTATAATTATTTTTCCTACCGCATCTATCTTCTTTTATCTTAGTTTATCAAAGCTGTTCCTGGTGGAACATGTTAGGTAGGAAGAATGGGGGTACGGAGGGTGGATAGTGACCTTTAATTGTTAGTGTAGCTTAAAAACGGTGAAAGTAAGTAAACTCCAAACATCAACCTAAACCCAAGAAAGATGAAAAAAGATAATTTATTCGACCACATCTAAGAAACGGACCTCCTTACATGCGCAATAAAAGGAGCTCAACATCGGCTCCAATGAAGACACAAGCTAGGAGAATGTGGCAGCAAATTAAAAAAAAGTTGCGTAAAACTCCTTTAATTAGTCCTGACTGCTGGGCAAGTTGATGGGGATTTACAGCTGCGAACACAGTCCACAAAAGAGTGTTTGCTAATTTTCTGTGCTAGACATTTCCCCACTGTTTTTTAAAAAGAATTGTGAAAAATGGACATGAAGGAGTTAATTCTTGTGTCCGTCTAAGCCTATAGTGTAGAATAGGACAAAACAATTACGAAGTTGAGTTTCTTCCTTACATCTGCGCATGCGGTCTGTAATCATGTGCGCTCTGTAGTCCGGAGTTTATTGTTATCGTAAATTCAATTCTTGGATGAGAGTTTAAACAGTAGGGAGAATGTCTTTATGAGGAGAAATTAAGTGCTCTTCGTGCTCTGTGCTTTCGACAGCGCCACCATAACTGTATTCAGTTGTACATTGTTGGTGAATATAAACATGCCCACCGTTCAGAGAGAGTTGTTGGTTGATAGTGTTTTATATGAGGCAACATGACTGAAGCAATCTCCTCAGCAGTCAGAGAACTTTGAAATTCATGAAATGCATTTGATAAGTGGCGGAGTAACGCTGTATTACATCATGTAGAAACGACAGAGGTTTGTAATGCGTCAGTCACAACACTGGTTTTGACCGACTCAATCATGATCACAGCGACTTTTGTTTCTTACTTTACAGTGAGCACAGACGCGCCTCCAGTTCAACACTTGCATTAGAGGATTCTCTGCCGTCCCTCGTTAGAAGCCAATCAGACTCTGAACTGGATGCCTACTTGGTATGTTGAAATTACATTAAGTATTCAATCATTTGAACTAATAAAATGAGCAACATGAATTAAAATTAAATACTGCAAATAATGTCTCTTCTTGCTATGTTTTTATTTGAATTAGGTGTTATACAAACGTTAAAAAAATATATTCAAAAGTCCTACTCTTAAATTTTGCATGACGTTAAATACGGTACGGCTCATTCTTTTTTTTTTGTGGCGGGACTGAGGAAAACAGTGTGCTGCTCTTTGCCACAGCTCATAGAATACAAAACACAGCGATTCCATTTGGAAGCATTTATTACGCCCCTCTAGAGCAGTGATTTCCAACCACTGTGCCAGGACACACTAGTGTGCCGCGAGAGATTGTCAGGTGTGCCGTGAGAAATTATCCAATGTCACTTTTTAAAATTCAAAATTTTATAACACATTTATGAATCAGGGCAGCACGGCGGCGTAGTGGTTAGCCCGTGAGCGGCACAGTTATGAGGCCATAAGATCGAACCTTCCTGTGTGGAGTTTGCATGTTCTCCCCGTGCTTGCGTGGGTTTCCTCCGGGCACTCCGGTTTCCTCCCACATTCCCAAAACATCGTCAGGTTAATTGGCCGGTTCAAAATTGCCCCTTGGTGTGAATGAGCGAGTGAGTTGTCTGTCTCAATGTGCCCTGCGACTGGCTGGCAACCAGTTCAGCGTGTCCCCTGCCCACTGCCCGAAGATAGCTGGGATGGGCTCCAGCACCCCCGTGACCCTACTGAGGATAAGCGTTGCAGATAATGAATGAATTCATTTATGAATTATTTTCTGCAAATGTTAAATAAGTCCATGTTTTGCCCACATTATTCATATAATACACAACAGGAGAAAATAGGGAGGTTTCACAGTACTTTTTAAGTATTTACAACATAGTCACCTAATTTTTATTTTATCACTTAAAAATCATTCAAACATCTGAATTGAACAGCAGCGAAAGGTATCAATCAATAACCCTCTTGTTTTTTTAATGTATTATCAGCGTCAATGTCAGATCAGTGAAGTTTCCTTTAATGGAGGAACGATAACAAGCGATTGCAATTTAGTCCTTTACCGGAAAAACCACCAACGACAACACAAAAAGACACATATGTGTTGCAATCTGGCACTATCCTCCACAGTATGGGCGCCCTGGCGCTGTCTGTCATCAAAAAATGTAGGGCTTGCCTTCTGTACGACACAGCCTTCATTTGCGTTTGTGTATATATATCCGTGTAATCGCCAACTTAAATGGAAACATGATCCAAAAACACGTGACATAAAAGATGAAGCAGAACAGAAAATGACACAGCTGAAAACGACGTCATGTGTGGCTTGTAAAAGATACAAAATGTCGTTCTTAAATTTGAGCATGTGGCTTTTAATCAGGTAAGCTCTCTAGTTCGACATTAACGGTAATTGCTTATATCAACACGTCACTTAACACGGACTACTTGCTTGTACTGCTTTGACAGCCACTTTACATTTGCTTCCGATTAAATTGCTATTTACAGGTCTGTCAGTCAATCACTGTGACTATAAGGTCCAATGAAGTTGATCATTTGGAAAACATACATATAAACAAATAAAATCATAAATGCATAATTACACAAATTTTTATATACTGTATATCTTTCTATTCTATTTTAGATCAGTTCAGTTTCGTGGAAGGATCCAGTCAGAGGGGCACTATCACTCCGTTTTGTTATACATTATTTAAACTAACCACAGCACAACATCAGGCAATCTTAAACAATCGGTTTGTGTTATTTATAGAGTGAGTTGCTAAAACTGTGTGTATTCCTGTCAATTTTATTTTAATTCGAAATTAATAGAAAAGGGGCAGCACGGTGAAGCAGTGGTTAGCGCTTGTGAGGCATAGTTCTGAGGTCATGAGATCCTTCCTGTGTTTTCCTCCCACATTCCAAAAACATGCATGTCAGGCCGGTCTGAATTGTCCCTAGGTGTGAATGAGCGAGTGAGTTGTCTGTCCCTGTGTGCCCTGCGACTTGCTTGCAATCACGGTGTCCCTTGCCCACTGCCCAAGGACGCCTGGGATGGGCTCGAGCACGCCCTCAACCCTACTGAGGATAAACTGTGCGGATAATGAATGAATGAATAGAAAAGAGGAAAGTTTATGATCTATCTCTGCACAAAAAGAATAATGACTTTATGATTCAAGCTGAAAAGTTGCAAGTTGACTGACACTACTGACAATCAACTTTGTAGGGGTAATATATCAAAATCTGAATTTCCAAAATTCACTTGCCTTAATCCAGGTATAAAATCTCTTATGGGGATTTTTCTTTTTCACCCCTGTAAATATCTACAGTTCAACATTTTTTTGCGAGCATCTAACCTCTTCAGCTACTCAGCAGCCTATTTTAGCATGTGTCAGCTCAACTCCAAGTTTACCAAGTTGAGTTTCTCCACGCTACCAGCCCTTCTCTTACATAACACTAAATCTTCATTCAGGCTTATCTGAAACTGTTTGTCAGGCCTCTTTCAGTGATTATTCCCGGGAAATGCGAAGCTCTGGAGACGTCGGAGTAATCCCTCACACGCAATTCACACAAAATGGTGATTTTCAAAGGAAATTAATTAACTAGGCTTAGAACCACTCACGGATTAGATCATTGGCAAGGAAAGCCTTTTTATTCAAGGAGGAAAAGAGGAATACAGATTCATCCAAATAAATGCACCTGAATTATACCAGTTGATGCAGGATTATTACTATTATTTACAGTAAGATGTAAACATATTGGAATTGTACAAACAATACATTTTTTTTCCCCTCACACTTCTATTCATCAAATGAGTTGTCCAATGTCTGAGTTGTTTTGCCCCCATTATCTTTCTTTTGTTGGTCAGTCTCATATATGGCTTTTTTGCCACTGTGCTCTGAAGGCCATTGATGATACTGGTGTTTTGCGGGTACTATTGAACCAAGCAGCTAGTTGAGGACCTGTAAAGTGTCTATTTAACAAACTAGAAACTCCAATGTACTTCCATTTCTCTTTCTAATATCGTTAGACATACAGGGGTCAGCAGCAAGCGGTTCTGGAGTTGCATGCGGCTATTTTGGCACTTTCTAGGGGCTCCTGGCGGTTTTTCAAAAATGTTTGATAATCCAAAATAATATTGTTTCTGTAGGAGGGCAAACATGAAACAAACCTTCTTCATGTTTTACTATGAATACAGATTTATACACAGTAGATATTGTGTGTTGCCTTCATTATAAGGCTTTTATGAAGCTAGTTTTTTTTTTTCATTTTGTGTTGTCAACCTCAAGGGGATTACCACATGTGTGGTCCCTTCTCAAGGTTTCTTCATTTTCCTCATGTTGAGGTTTTTGATGTTTTCCTTGCCCTCATGTTGGTTTCAGATCAGGGGATGGTGTAATAATAGTCTGATATAATAGTCTGTGCAATAACCTGTGCAGCCCTTTGAGACACTTTGTGATTAAGGGCTATACAAATAAAAATGACTTGATTTGACTTGACTATTTGTTTTGTTATCTAAAGGGGAATAGTACACGCTGCTGCAGGAGATCTTCTGTTTCCTGAAAGTTTCTTGCATGGAATAGCATTAATTTTAAGATTATACTTTGTTAAAAAAACAGACATTTGCCACTAAAATAGTCATTTAACATGTTAATAGTATATTTTTTAGTTTAGTTTAGTTTTATGCTATCTTCATTGAAGAAACACAGTGCCTTCTCTAAAAAATAAGGATATTTTTGAGAGACCCCACACTTTTGAACGATAGTGTATAAACAAGTTTCAGTTCCATTCATTTTTACACACATCTGATATATATATATATATATATATATATATATAGATATATATATATATATATATATATATATAGATATATATATATATATGAGCATTAACACTAAAAAACTCACTGACTAAGATCAAAACAATTGTTTGCAGACTTTTATTTTTTGCCTCCCCCACAGGACGTTACAAAGCAACATAAAACACATGGCATATCCTCAAACATGGGCACAGATGATTGGAACTGTTAGAGTAGAGGAATAGAGGAAAAAAATGTTTGTTCGGGTGAGGTACCAAAGCACTAGGGTCATCTCTTATTTCGTTGCCCATCCCCCAAATACTCCTTTTTTTCTTTTTAATCTTCACCTGTGTCTACTTTGGCTTGGGGACATTTTCTATTTGACGACCTGGCTTTTAAAGGGACAGTGTGTGTTTTTTTAGCACCTCCCAGTGGTAAAAAAAACAACTCATTTCATGAATACAATGTCAATTAAACCAATAGGCAAAAATACAAGTTCTATCATAAAATAGTACTTTTTAAAAAAAATACTCATAGCTAGAAGAATTAGTTTTTCAAATTTGTTTTATATAACATGAGCCTTTCCGAAAGGGAGCTGACATAACTGTCCACCATCTTGCTGCTATGGGAACTAAAATCCTCAAAAAGGCTGTGCCAAAAAAAGAGAAGTAAAATAGTGCGTTTTGGTTTACTTTGATTCTTCATAGTTTGTATTCTTCCTTCAGCTTTTTAGCACTTGTTTTCGGTTGCACTAGAACATACAGACGTGACATTTAGTGGCAAAATTATCCATAGTGTCCTTAAAAAAAAAAAAAAAAAATCAACATTCCCCTAAGATGATACTATGCAAAAATTATTTTGACTTTTCCGACTAAAGTGCAAAAAAGTTAAAATATATGAGGTAAATAAAAATAAAAAATCACATATTGTTTCTGAAATTCACTCACTTCACTCTTATTATTTGTTTAATTTTATTATGTTTTCTCCTATTTTCCCATATAGTAAAAAAAAAAATCCAGGTAGGATGTGACAAAAAATGTGGAAACATTTGAATAATTTCACGTTAAATGTAATTTTTTTGTCATCCAATTATTTAAGACTTTTTGAATATTATCTTAATTTCTTGTTTTACTGAATGTTTTCCTGTTCGGACTATTTTTTTCTCAGTGCTTTCAGTTCCACTCTGCAAAAGTTAAAAGGACATTGTGTTTTATTTATCACCAATAAATAAGGAATCCATTAAAAAGCAATATTTATTCCGATAATAAGAAAAACTACATAATTTATAGTACACTTTGCATTTTTTTAAAAATTCGTATTTTAAGCGATTTTTTTTAATTTGAAATAACAAAAAATGGCACTGTATTCTGTATTCTTCCTTGTGATTTGCAGCACTCGTTTTCAGCTGCACTACACAATAAGGCGACATCTAGTGGTCAAATAGTTAAAATACGAAAACCATGTACTGAGATGAATATACTGGACTGTCTCAGAAAATTAGAATATTGTGATAAAGTTCTTTATTTTCTGTAATGCAAATAAAAAAACAAAAATGTCATACATTCTGGATTCATTACACATCAACTGAACTATTTCAAGCCTTTTATTATTTGAATATTGCTGAATTTGGCTTACAGCTTAAGAAAACTCAAAAATCCTATCTCAAAATATTAGAATATCATGAAAAAGTATACAAGTAGGCTATTCAACTAATCACCTGAATCATCTAATTAACTCGAAAACCTTGCGAGGGTTTCCTGAGCCTTAAAAACACTCAGCTTGGTTCAGTAAACTAAATCACAAGTATGGGGAAGACTGCTGATCCGTCTGCTGTCCAGAGGACCATCATTGATACCCTCCATCAGGAGGGTAAGACACAAAAAGAAATTTCTCAAAGAGCAGGCTGCTCACAGAGTGCAGTTTCAAAGCATATCCACAAAAAGTCTGTCGGAAGGGAAAAATGTGGCCGGAAATGCTGCACAACCAAGAGAGATGACCGCAGCCTTAACAAAATTGTGAAGAAGAGCCGCTTCCAGAATTTGGGGGAGCTTCAAAGACAGTGGGCTGAAGCTGGAGTCCAGGTATCAAAAGCCACAGTTCACAGACGTGTCCGGGAAATGGGCTATATAGCTGTATTCCCATGGTCAAGCCACTTCTGAACTCAAGACAACGGAAGAAGCGTCTGACTTGGGCTATGGAGAAGAAGCACTGGACAGTTGCAGAGTGTTCTAAAGTCCTCTTTTCAGACGAAAGCAAGTTTTGCATTTCATTTGGAAGTCAAGGCGCCAGAGTCTGGAGAAAGGCTGGAGAGGAGCAAAATCCAAGTTGCTTGAAATCCAGTGTGAAGTTCCCACAGTCAGCAATGGTTTGGGGAGCCATGTCAGCTGCTGGTGTTGGTCCACTGTGTTTCATCAAGTCCAGAGTAAATGCAACTGTGTACCAAGAGATTTTCGAGCACTACATGCTTCCATCTGCTGAAAAGCTCTATGGAGATGAGGATTTCATTTTCCAGCATGATCTGGCACCTGCCCACAGTGCCAAAACCACCAGTAACTGGTGCACTGACCATGGCATCACTGTCCTTGATTGGCCTGCTAATTCCCCTGACCTGAACCCCATCGAGAATTTGTGGGGTATAGTTAAGAAGAAGATAAAAGACACCAGACCTACAAATGCAAATGAGCTGAAGGCCGCTATCGAAGCATCCTGGGCATCAATAACACCTCAGCAATGCCACAGGCTGATTGCCTCCATGCCACGCCGGATTGATGCAGTAATCCGTGCAAAAGGATTCCCAACCAAGTACTGAGTGCATCAATGGACATTTTCAAATGTTTGATTTAGTTTTGCTGTTATAAAATTATTTTTTTACTTGGTCTGAGGAAGTATTCTAATATTTTGAGATAGGATTTTTGAGTTTTTTTCAGCTGTAAGGCAAAATCAGCAATATTCAAATAATAAAAAGCTTGAAATAGTTCAGTTGATGTGTAATGAATCCAAAATGTATGGCGTTTTTGTTTTTTTATTTGCATTACAGAAAATAAAGAACTTTATCACAATATTCTAATTTTCTGAGACAGTCCAGTAAGCAAATACCATCCAGTTAAATGAGAAAATATATTTAAATGCAATATATTATATATATTTGAATGTTTTTGTCTATCACACTGTTCATTATTTTGTTTTGCAGTGAAGCTATAAAGATTGTTGATGACGTCCAGGAACCCTGTAGAAGAAGATCACCTTCAAATATTTATCAGATATTTTTTTTCATGTTGTCCAATGAAACATGACATTCTCAAAATCACGTAGGAACATGAAGTACAGCTCTATTTTGTTTTTCTGTGTAAATGTTTAAATTCTCTCAGCGGCTGGTTCCCTGGGCAAACAGTTTGACTAATGTATTAATATTATATCTAAAGTTTGTGGCAATGTTGAAATCACTTCCCTTCAATACACTTGTTTTTTTCCATGTGCCTCAAAATGTTTGAAACTCACATGTGATTTAGAGGTACATGATTGTATTCAAAATATTTTAGCATTTCTCTCTGTGAAATGAAGCTCCCCTGATGTACTGTTATATTGTATGTGTAATTTATATATGAACTCTGTAATAATGGATATGAAAAAAATGTTGTATCCCAGGCCTTAAAGCAGGCTTTTCCAAAGTCCGGCCCGGGGCCAGTTATGGCCCGTGACCAATTATGTACTGGCTCATGGCCCCTGTAAGAAAATGAATCATATGTGGCCCGCCACTTCCCTGCACCAGACTGGAAGCCAGTGGCCCACTGCCCGACCATGGCTGGGATGGGCTCAAGCGACCCTAGTGAGGATAAGGGGTGCGGAAAATGAATGGGTGGCCCCACTAGCAAGCTTGACAGTAGTATATCAGTTTTTTTTAATAAATAAAAATCATCATTTTACCAGATGATGGCACCTTGCCTTTCGCTTTCTGTGAGAATTTTAGCCCACCTCGTATTCAACATGGCAACTTTAAATGAAAAAAAGGAAAGTTGACTGTGAAGGCTTCCGCTTCCAGGACAAGTGAAAATTGTGGTTCTTATTCACAAAAACAACTGATCTGCCTAATTTGCCAAGAGACTGTGGCTGTTTTCAAAGAATATAATATTAAGAGGCACTGCTAGACAAAACATGCAGACCACAAAAAGCTAACTGAAATTGAATACTGTGAAAAAGTGAAACAATTGAAACCTGTTTTAACGGCACAGCAGCACATTTTGAGTCAAATGAAAATGCTAAAAAGGCGAGCTACGAGGTCATGACACTGATCGCCAAGCACTGCAACCTTTCAAGGAGAGTGAATTATTAGAGACTGATAAAAAAAAATGCCAGACTAAAAAAAGACAGCCCTCACACAATTTCAGTTTATCTAATCTAGCCCGCTTTCTGAGGAGTTTGGACCATGTGTATTATTTACCACCTCCTAGTGGCTAAAAATTGTCATTAAAAACAAAATTGATTTGAATCATAAGCAAAAATATTCAAAAATGTATGTTTATTTGACAAATCATGAGGCACAACTAGAGGGAGCTTGGATAATTCCCAACAATCTTTCTGCAAAAGGTACCCCCCTTTTTGCTTTTTTTTTTTTTCATTTTTCCACTTTTTCTTATATTTTCTTGCTTTTATCTCCATTATTTCACTTTCTTCCTTTTTCTTCTTTTTTCTTCTTTTTATCCTTTTCTTTTTTCCTTCTTTTTCTTTACCTTTTTTTCTTCTTTTTTTTACCCATTGCCCTTTTTTCTCCTATTTTCCATTCTTTTGTTTACGTTTTTCTTTTCTTCCATTTTGTAATTTTATTTTTTTCTCATTTTCCTTACCCCTTTTATTTTTTCTTTTCTACCTGATTTCCTTTTACTTATTTTTCTTTTTCTTTTTCCCTAAATTCTCTCTTCTTCCCCATTTTCAAGTTTTCACGCATTCTTTTTATTTTTATTTTCCTTTTTAAAATTTTTGTTTTTTGTTTTATTTTTTTCTTTCTTCATGAAAAGTTTAGCAGAAAAATAATAAGCAAATTATTGTGGGTTGTCATTTAAGTATCTGCAATTTGTATACTTCCTTGTCCTTTGTAGCACGGTGCAGTGACATAGTGGTCAAATATTACCGACTGTCCCTTTAAAAAGCAATATGACAAAAGTTAATACATAAATGGAATTGAAATTAATAAAATAGGAATAATATTTGTGATTTGGTGTTACTTCCAATTACTTCTTTTGAGACACCCAGACTGAATATGTAAAAGCAACCATCTTTAGAGCGTAGTACTATATATCTGATTTTGTTGTCATATTATATCATGATTATTTGTTGTGTGCAAAGAACCCATTGTATAACCAGTTGCAAACTAACTTAGTCCATTTTTAAACATATGGGAGTGCACCAATCAAAGAATCTAGGGATTATCAACCTTTGATCACGACTAATCGGTGATCAGTTTTATACAATACTTTGCATTTTTTTTTATCAATGAAGGCCAGTTGGTGCAAGCATAAATCATAAAGCCTGAAAGAAAAATATAAATATATAATTACATATCTCCCATCGTGTTTAGGTCGTCATTCCCTTCCAAACAATTGCTCTGGCATAAATAGACCACAGTTTCCTGAAACTCGTTGAGTTATTGAATTGTAGTCAGAACCAGAAGGAAGTTCCACATACCGGCAACAAAACAGACCTTTTGTCTTCGTGTACAACGTTCACAACACACTGCTTACACGAGTGTTTTTCAACCAGCCTGCTGCAGGAAATTTTAAAATGTTATCTTCGCGAAAAAAACAACAACCTTCCCACTGCTTAGTATCTTTGCTTTCTTCCACTGATCAGCTGAGTAACTGCAATATTCATAAGTATAAGCAGGTGGCAGCAGATTACTTTTTCTTTTTATATAATAATTACTCATGAGGTAGTGATCTATTAAATAACTTATTTTGTGTGAAGAAGCTATTTAAAATTGTAATGTAATACAAAAACAAAATACAAGATGAATCAAAGTAGAAAATCTTGCACATAGTTTTGCTGATTTTAATTGGTTTGAGACGCAAAACCATTTTTGGGTGGCATTTCCCATTTGGCGAAGTTATTCACCTCTAGAGTGACCTACCTGATTGCTTGTAAAATATTGTGATCCTGGCCAAACTTGTTCTGGCCCGAGAGAGTAGAATTTCTCTCTAGGAGAGCTGCTGAGTCAGCAAAACTGAAAATGCAGAGTCAGATTTTTTGGGTAGTTTTCACATTTGGAGGAACCTACCTGATTGCTTAAGAAAGAGGGTGTTGATTTCCAATGTTGTTACGGCCTGGGAGAGTGGAATGTTTTTCTGGAAAAGAATGCAGAGTCATCAAAACCAAGAGTACTGAGTAGATTTGTGTGAGCATTTTTTTTTACATATAGGTCAACCCTTCTAACTGTCTGCAAGACATTGATTTCAAAATGAATGTTGTTCTGGTCCTGAAAAAAAAACTGAGTCAGCAAAACCTAAAGTTCTGAGTCGACTTTCCGTGGCAGTTTTTCACATATAACCCAACCCAAAAGTGCTGGTTCAACTGAACCAAAAGCACTGAGTCTGTTTTTCTTTGGGCAGTCTTCACATCTCGGCCAACCTACCTGACTGCCTGTAAAAGATAGTGTTGATTTTTAATGTCATTCTGGCCAGAGAGAGTGGAATAGATTTCTAGAGAAAAAAATGAGTCCACAAAATGACAATGAGGGTAATCTACCTGACTACCTGTGAAAGATGGTGGTCATATATGACCTCCTTTCCCATTTTCTCGTGTGGACGGCGGACACACAAACAAACAAACAGATACTGTACCAATATATTCATCCATCGATCCATTATCTGCGCCGCTTATCCTCAGTAGGGTCGCGGGGTATATATATATATATATATATATATATATATATATATATATATATATACATGAAGGAATACACAATGAGCTTATATCCTAAACCACGGGCGTTTTAACTGGGGGGCCACACGATAGAAAAAAATAATATCTCGGGGGCCGGACCAGTAGATTAGAGAGAAAGAAAAAAAGACAGAAAGAATAAGAGAAAGAAAATGAGAAGGTGTGGGACAAGGCAAGAGTGAAAGTCTGAAAGAGAGTGAGAGAAAATAGAGGGAACGTGAGAAACAAAAGAACTAAAAAGAGAAATTGTGAGAGAGGAAGAACAAGAGAAAGAAAGATATCCAAGGAGAAATAGAAAGAGAGAAAGAAAGAAAGAGTAAAGGAGAGAAAAGGGGAGACAAAAAGAGAAGAGGAAAGCAAAAGAGAGAGAGAAAGAGAAAAGGAAAAAAGGAAGAGAGAGCAAAAAGAAGGTAAAAAGACACTGAGAGAGAAAGAGACAAAGAGGAACAAAGAAAGAGTTTAAGAGAGACAGAGAGAGTAAAAGAGAGAGAGAGATAGAGATTGAAAGGAAAGGGCAGGAAGAGAGAGAGATAAGGGGAAAGCAAGAGAGAGAGAGAGAAAGAGAGAAAAGGAACAAAGGAAGAGAAAGCAAAAGAAGGTAAAAAGATGCCAAAAGAGAAAGAGACAAAGAGGAACAAAAAAGAGATTAAGAGAGAGAAATAGAAAGTGAGAGAAAAGAGTAAGAAGAGAGAGAGAGAGAGAGAGAGAGAGAGAGAGAGAGAGAGAGAGAGAGAGAGAGAGAGAATACAACCTCCTCCTTGTGAGAGGCACCTAGCTTTGGCAACATTAAGTGGACATATTTCAACCTGCAGCTCGTTTTTCTCTTGAGCTTCTCTGAGCGTTGTCCCGTGGGCCGGATTCAATCCATTACCGGGTCTGATCCGGCCCGCATGCCACCTGTTCTACACCCATGTCCTAAACAAAAACCATATCACCACCTTCGCTTGAAAGCAAAGATAAAATGTTGTTATTATGAGGGTTCAAAAAGGGACTGAGGCTAAGAAATCCAGTTATTGTATTGCCTTAAATAGCGTGTCCTTGACTTTTATTTTAAAAGTGCAGGTCAGCGCATGACGTGATGCCGCTTTGTCTTGCTGGCCAGATAAGAATCTGTTACAGGGTCTGATCTGGCCCACAGGCAAACGTTTGCCTACTCCTGAGCTAAGACAGTCAGACCATTCCAAATTCAACCAGCTATGCTAAATCTAATTTTAAACATTTTTGAGCTTTGGTAAAGCCTAAATCCAAAAGTTAAAAGTTAACGAAACTCGCGCTGAAGATGTTTAGTTGATTCCATGTTATTTGCCAGGTTTGAATGACTCATCACGTAATATCCCTCCGCGCCCTTCTCGGCAAACAAGCACCTGCCTGCTACTAAGCCCCGCCCACATACCTGCAAGAAACAGGAAATGGAGCGCTTGGACTGAAACAACAAAGTAAACGTGTCCTTTTAACGGTTATATCTTCCAAATTATTGGTTATTAACCACTGAATTTCGGAATAAACTTATCTGGTGACAAGTAGGAAAGCAAAGGAAAAAGGTTACAAGGTATGTGTTTTTTTGTGTGGACTATGTGTGGGTTTTTTGCTGACAAATTTGGACTTTGACCCGCTCATTGCGCATGTCTAACTTCGATTATGTCGGTTTTCAAAGTCTAATTGGTAACTCTTGGCTTTCACTTGGTAATGTTTTTCCTATAAAATATTTAACCCTTGTGGTGAGTCTCCCAGGTTTGTGACCCTGTGTTTTTTTTAAGCGTCCATTAGTTAAGGATTCTACGGTCTCGACATTTCTTTTTCAGAAATAAACTGATACCTTGCACTTACGTAGTCATCTATATCGATACCACACACTGAGACCAAATGCAAACGGGTATGACATTTTTACATACGTACCCTTAAACCTTATAAAATAGACACCTGGCTTAAAGGGACAGTGTGTATGTTTAAGTGGCTCCAGGTGGTGATAAAATAAAAAGAAAATATGGTCACAATGAATAATAAAAGAAATGGATCCAAGAAAACATTTTGTACATAATTGACTACACTGATTTTAAAAAAATCCTTTTACTAACTCTCCCACCCCCACAAAAAAAAACTGTTAAATTTTTGCTCACTTCAAGTATTGTCAACTAAGTCAACTAAATGTCAAATAAGATTCCAGTGCAAACCTGATTCAGTCAAAGATCTTGCACATAATGTTGCTGACATAGTTGTTAACTAAAAGAAAAGGTACAATACAGTAAAAAATGTTTGTTGCCCTGGCAGTTACATTTATATCATTTACATTTTTTTGTTATTTCTCTAATTATAAATCTAGAAAAACAAGATAAAAATGTTGAGAAACATGAGAAGTGGGTTTAAAATCTAGTAAAATCAAAAATGACTGTAAAATCATGAACCGAAATGAAGCAAAACTTTGCAATCTAATTTTAGAGACCTCACAATTTCAAGCTTAAATAAAAACTGGTCCTGGAAATGGACTTTCAAACATTGTCAACAGACGGTGTGCTTTGAAATTTTACAAAAAAAGTGTGCCTCTGCTCCAAAAGGTTGAAAAAACCCTGCTATATTGTCACGTTATATTAGCAAATGTTATCTTATATAAACAATCACAAACTCGAATGTTTTTTGTTTTTTAATGAAAGGACAGATTTTAAATTGACTTATTTAATATGTGAAGTGAGACCAGTAATCTACTAATGGCCACGGAAAATTGTTAATGCTACATTGCAACACATACACGTTTAAAAGTTATGTGTTATTTAATGGTTTACCATAAATGAGCACACATGCTAAAATTAGCTATGGACGTTAGTTTAGCCCATAGCTTAATATCCAGCAGTTGGAGCCATTTCAATTTTGTTCCGTCTGCCTCCCGCTAGATTGATTCTTCGACTGCACCTTGCCAATTGCAGAGTTGCGTGGAGCTACAATTCAAAAAAAATTTGGGGGATAGATAATAAGCCGAAACACAATGGTGGCCATTTGTTTCGGATCATGTCTCCGGGAAGATACTTTCTGACAAATCAGTGGTCGTTAGGACCCACGTGACGTTTTTATTCCTTGGGGCCGTGTTTTGGAACCTCGACAAAGTTGGTACGAAAAACGGACGTGCCAGAGATGCCGGATAATTGCTAGGTACTTTATCATAATGGAAAACCAACAAAAGCAAAGCGAGGCAAGGAAGGCACCTTAAGTGACCTAAAAACACCAATTTACGTCTCTTTTATTTTACCTAGCCGTATTGAGATTTTTGGGTACCCGTATCAACAAGATGCCGGATAATTGTTTTAGCTCCCTTTAGGAGAGGCTCTTGTTATGAGAAATAGATGCAAATTTCTCGACCTGTGGGTGTTTTAAATATGCATGTGATATCATAGTTAATGTACAGTATTTTCCGCTCTATAAGGCGCACCTAAAAGTCTTAAAATTTTTTCAAAAGCTGACCATACGCTTTATAATACAGTGCGCCTTATATATGGCTCAATATTAAATCGCAAGGTCTCGCAACTTACGCCGACTCGATTTTCCCCCGAACGTGGAGTAGTTATTTTCGATTGTTCTCAGCTTAGGGATGCTGCTGGAAAAGTGAATTTCCCTTCGGGGATGAATAAAGTATCTATCTAACTATCTATCTATCTAGTCCGCGGTGTATGCTGGAATTTATATACCGGCGTTTCATTGGCTAACCAATGTGTCAATCATCATTTGAATCGATCGCTATTGGCTAAAGTTATTCGGAGCCTCGGATAGGCTAGAGGGCCGAAACAAACCCTGCAATTGTCCGAAAAAGATGTGTCAATCATCAGTCAAATCGATCGCTATTGGCTGAAGTTATTCGGAGCCTCGGATTGGCTAGAGGGCGAAAACAAACCCTGCAATTGGCCGAAAAAGATGTGTCAATCATCCGTTAAATCGATCGCTATTGGCTGAAGTTATTCGGAGCCTCGCATTGGCTAGAGGGCCAAAACAAACCCTGCAATTGGCCGAAAAAGATGTGTCAATCATCCGTTAAATCGATCGCTATTGGCTGAAGTTATTCGGAGCCTCGGATAGGCTAGAGGGCCAAAACAAACCCTGCAATTGGCCGAAAAACATGACTGAATAGCAAGCTTGCTAAACTACGCCATAAAGAAACATGTTTCATTAGTCTGTATTTGTAAACATTTTACTCTTCTGGATTTTCTACACTCATGGTTGTAAGAAGACCATGATTGCGTATCATTATTGAACGTGAGAACTTAGGTGAGCTATGCGGCTTTTTATTTTCCCGGTATCTTGTTTTAGATCAATCTTGATGTTGCTGTGATGAGTTGAGTGAATTAAACTCAATTCCAAGTGTTTATTGTCATATGCACAGTAAAGTTGCGAGCGAAAAAGAAAATAGAAACTAAGGAATGGTTGGCATTTCTTGAATCCCAAGACTTTAACCTTCCGAATGATATTTGAAATGATGCATTTGAATGACATCGTACGGACACCGCATCCGTACGTGTCTACGACACGTATTTGCTTCTTTGCAAGCTTTGGGAATGTTAAGGGGGTAATCAGTTTGAATGAATCATCTGACTGTTTTGTCGACGTTCCCATTGTAGCGCCTTATAATCCGGTGCGCCTTATCTATGGAAGATATAGGACCAAAAACTATTTTTGGGGGGTGCGCCCTATAACCCGGTGCGCCCTATAGTGCGGAAAATACGGTAATTTGCTCAATATTTAAATAAGTAGTTTTTTTATTTACATTTTTTACCCCTTGGAGGCGCTAAATCATTCACACTATCACTTTTAATGATTTCCATCAAACCAGAAACTTTGGATACTAAAAATATTTTCAGAAACATAATGATAGCCAGCACTTATGTAGTCATTGACACTCATTCACTAAAATGTGAATGTTTAATTATATTTTAAAAAGATTCCCTTTTTAACCTGTCAAAATAGTTCACTTAATTTTGTGTTTATTTCATGTCAATTGAGCATTTCTCATTTGAGTTTCTTAGATGTCAAATATCAAATAGATACCTACCTTCTAGTAGGCACTACCATTCCTTAAAGGGACAGCATGTATTATTTGACCACAAGACATTGCTGCATAGTGTACGGTATTTTCCGCACTAAAAGGCGCACATAAAATCTGATTTAAAAAAAAAAAAAAGCTGACTATGCGCCCTATAATCCAGTGCGCCTTATATATTGATCAATATTGAATTACAAGGTCTCGCAACTTACGGTAAGCAGCCACCGACTCCATTTTTCGCGTAGAAGAAGTGCGCTGTGCATACTGGGAAATATTAAACAACGATTCTCTTTTATTAGCGCGTTTGTATAAAGACCCTGAAATGGCTCCTATTAAGAGACACACAACGCTGAGTTTAAACTCAAGGCGATCAGTCACGCAGTAGAACACATGAATAGAGCAGCAGCGAGAGAGTTCAACATTAATGAATCAATGGCCAAGTAAGGAAGATTAAACAAAGTTTCTGTGGCAATAAAGCGAGATGTCCACAGTTAGAAGACACACTTGAACAGTGGGTTGTTGAACAAAGAGCAGCAAGTAGAAGTGTCAGTACAATAATTATTCGAATGAAGGCAACAGCGCTGGCACGGGACCTTAACATTAAAGTATTCAGAGGCGGTCCTACTTGGTGTGTGTTTACGTTTTACATTTTACAGTTATTATGTTATTGCTTTATTGTTTTGCACTTGTTGTTTTTGCACATTACGAGTGTCACTATATTGCGATTGCACTAACGTTTAATTTACCATAACAATATCAGATGTTTTTTTGCGTGTTGACTAAATGGAGGAAAAGTAAAACGTTATGCCTTGCTGTTGTTCAAAGATGTGTCACGAAAATGCTTTACCTCAGAGAAAATAATAAAACGGCTGTTTATTCATTTTGGGAGTGAATGGAGTTGTGGAAAGCTTGTGTGTTGTCTATTAATAAAGTTTGACTGACCTATTTGACTGTTTTGTTGACATTCCCTTTAGCGCGGCACCATCTAACAGTTGCATAACGTAACTACATCCTCTACTGTAGCCAAGTTAAGTTAAGTCACATTTATTTATGACGCCCTTAATCACAAAAATGTCTCGAAGGACTGCACAGGATTACAATTACACATCCTGCCATGGTCGTGCAGTGGGCCACTCAATTACCTGATCTTAAACCAGCATGCACTTATAGCGCCTTATAATGGGGTGCGCCTTATGTATGGAAAAAGTTTAAAAATATATCATTCATTAAAGGTGCCCCTTATAACACGGTGCGCCTTATAGTGCGGAAAATACGGTAGTTCAACAAAAAAGAGTGCTGAAAAGCACAAGGATGAATTAAAAAAAATTTGGGGCAAATTTTTGATCGTAAAGTAAATTGTCTGTAACTGTTTTACATGTTTGACCACCGCTGGCATTCTTGCATGTACTGGTAATCAAAGATTTCTAAATTACAGCAAGTGTGCTGTACACCATTGTTAAATCAACTACTAGTACAAATGCCGTAACATGAATTTCAGGGGTCAATAAAGTCAGTGATGCCATATTTCTTTCAAATACTGTTACATGTGGATTCTTTGGTTTCTTCAGACAGCATTTTTACTTGACCAGTTTCTCTTAGGAAAAGGGGTGTCAAACTTATTTTCATCGAGGGCCAGATCAGTGTAGAGGCTGTCCTCAAAGAGCCTAATGTAATTTACAAATGTAAATACATGTAATTGTTTTGTAAAACACATCTAACTACTCCTACATAATAATAATAATAATAATAATTTCCTTGTATTGTCATTCTGTGTAACAATGTACACAGAACGAAATGTCGATTGCACCTGACCCGATGCAGCCGCAGCCAAGAGAGGGCGCCGCCGACCACTTTTTAAGTCTTAGGAATGACTCGGCCGGGGCGCGAACCCGAACATCCCAGTCTCAAAGCGGGCGCCTTACCATCTAGGCTACTGCATGTGAAGTAACTCAGAATGGATTAAATTTTCATTCAAAAGTCATTCAAATGTCACAAACAATACAATTTTCATTAAATATATGTCACTACACATATACAGTATAAGTTATAAATTAAATACAGTGATGATGCTCCTTATGAGCTACTCAAGCTAAGACAAGTTTGAGATATAAGGAAATATTGTGCCCAATATATGAGCTAGAATTTCCAGACGTTACCACTAAAGACTGCGCTCTAAAGTCCTTTTGATATAATCTTATTTAGCTTATTATTGTATTTTTATGTTGTATTACGATTTGAATGCATTTTTGGTGAGCAGGAATGTGTGTTTTAGCTTTTTAGGGATAACTTTGATGCTTTTAGAAGGCTGATGAATGAATGTAGTGCCTTTCCTCTATTTCGTATGGGGAAATTTTGCAGAGGTATCACTGTAAAACCAAATGACAAAATCTTCTTGGACATTTTATAGGATCATTGATGTGATGTAGTGCAATTGTGTCATCACAAGATAGTGTTTTTTTTTCAAGGATTTATAGTTTCTTGTTTGTGAGTGATGGAGTGTTTGGCCAACCAGAATAGTCACAGTTTGGGTTTTAATTGTGCTGGCCAATCAGAGGCAAGTTTTAACGGCACTAGCCAATAAAGGCGAGTCAAAATTTGCTAGAAGCATGCGATGCCACACACAACCTCGTGTGAGGAGACAGTAAACCTTACAAAGCTCTCCGGAATAGGGCACTGTTTTCTTAAGGTTAAAGAAATATGATTAAGCACTCACAAAATGGAAAACTAGCGCGGAAAATGCACTTTTATCTTAAAATCAAAAATTGCATCGAAATTGTAATACTGGTCTGAAAAATCGCAATTAAATTTATTTTCCCAAATGCCCTAATGGAAATACTGAGGTGTAGTGGCGCTGAGCCGTCACTTCGTAGCTATTGTCGTCGACAGGCATTAGATTTTGGTCAAAGCATGCTTTTAACCGGTCTATTTTTAGACACTCAGAGATTTTAAGCTCTCGTGGGCCAAATAAAATGATGCGACATTTTGCGTGTTGTTTTTTGTGCAAAAGTCCAAATTTAACAATGTTGGGATATTTCTTCCCTTGTTAACATTTGGGAAAAATATTGGGAACGTACGTATAAAAAAAAAACGAATGATCGCAGAACTTGACGTATTACTTTGAGAAAAACACTTGCAAGGACTGTTACTTAGTTGGAAGTCTAGAATTGTGGGACTTTTGACCTTGCTTTGTTGCATCTTGTTAGTGTGGCTGTTATTTGGGAGGGAAGCGTCAGCTGGCTCCCCGTTTTTAAGTCCTTGATGTGCTCTCGGTCATCATCTGTAACATTTTGTTTTTTTCTTCACAAAGGAAACTTTCAACTGTGACACAACCTTTTTCCTGCAGATTGTTACTCTGTAATACATTCTATCATCCACGCAGTAAAATTCTATTAAGGTATATTTTCACTTAAGGTTGCACATTTACGAGATGACCCGGTGTCTGAACACAACTATCGTATCAGAAGTATTCTAGTGCCATATTTCACTCCCTCTGGCTTGCACGTGCATTCCTTGTAGTGATTGCATAATGGCTTTTGGCTGTAGTATTAGTCTGTTTTGACAGAGTAACAAAATGCTTATGTAAAAGCATCAAGATTACACTCACAGAAAATACTACAGCAACCCTTTTATTGTCAATGAATAGCAGAAATACTCAATCAGTGATTTTCAAACTGGGGTAAAAGAAAAAAATCCTAAATTTTAGGATCAATTCAAAATATCAGCACCTCATTTCCCTCTACTGCATGGGTCTCCAACCTTCCTTAGGCTGAGAGCTCCTTTTTTTCTACTTCTTAGCGCAAAGAGCACAGAGTATTGATATGCACTTTTGAAATTAAAATAAAACATAATTTCATGCTATGTTATTTCTTTTATCTTATTACCAGGTTAATTATAGACCTTTTTCAAAGCTGGAGGACAAATAATACTTGCGCTGTATAGAAAACACAAGAAAGGAACGCTTTCGTAGCTGCCAGTTGACATCATGTTGTGTGTTTGTGTGTGCCTGAATCCAAGAAAAAATGTTAGTGATCATAAATTAAAGTTTTGCACTTTAACGGGACTATACTTGAAATATGTTTGCACTACAGTCACTTTCCACTGTGTTTTATCTTATTACCTTAACTCATCTTGAGTTAATCTTATATTTTTATGTTTTGATGTTCAAAGTATTCTTTTATGTATACATGTGTATAGTTTCTTAGATTTATTAAGCTGGAAACTGTGTGGACAGCAAAGTAAGAATTTAATTGTGCAGGGAATTGTGGTTCTTTACTGTTCATTTAACAATAAACACTTTGAATATTAAATCTTTACAGGATCCCAGCGGACACTCCTTATCAGAGAAACAAGAGTTGTGCCCTTAACGATTGTTTGCAACGCATGCCCGTTCGTATTTGCGACAACTAGCAGCTACAAAAGCGTTATTATGTTCTTTTCCTGTTTTTCCTAACCAGTGCAAATATTCTTTTACCTCCTGGCTAAACCCCGCCCACCGGATACATCCAAATGTTTACAGACAATTGAAAAGATCAATTGCAGAGGTCTTCAACCTTTTTAAAGCCCACTTTGATATGCACTTCTAAAATAACAACTTATCGTGTTATTACTATGCTGTTACTCTGTTGCGTACTACCAGGCTAATTGTTGGAAGTTTGGGTTAAAAAGACTCAGCCAACCTCTTAAAAGAATGATTTTACATGAAAACCGAAATGACCTGGCACTGGTGACCTATTTTCAGAACAGGTCCATATAGGAGATCCTTGGTCTATTGGAACTAGGGTTAAAGGACTCAGTCAACCACTAAAAAATAAATCATTTTACTAGTAAATCACAATGAC
Source organism: Urocampus carinirostris (assembly GCF_059441175.1). Classification (NCBI taxonomy): domain Eukaryota; kingdom Metazoa; phylum Chordata; class Actinopteri; order Syngnathiformes; family Syngnathidae; genus Urocampus; species Urocampus carinirostris. The sequence continues at coordinate 30,658,558 of NC_142364.1, forward strand.
CCCGCACTAATGAGCTATTTTCATGTAGGAGACCCCTGCTTTATAGTATTTGGCAGAAAAAAATATTTACAATGTTGTTCTTAGAGACTGGACTAAGTTATAATAATAGTGCAGGTTTTTGGGTGGAAAAGATTAGTGCATCGTACCAATAGTGCAATGAAATGAAGTGCAATGACAGTTAGGATCAACAAAAAAGAAAAAGAAAACATTAAGTTGTTGGATAGTTGGCTGGAAAATTTTTTATTGAAAAAGGTTGAGAAACGCTGTACCACATGATGACGGCCTGGGCATCTTTAGATATTAATATTATTTTTTTACCCTAAAGCATTGGTGTCTATTGTCAATCAGGGCTATTACTAAATTCATGCTATAAAAAAAGAATACCCCGAAAAAAAGGCTTTCAAAATGGAACATATTTGATTAAAAATGCAATGTATTTATGTGTATTTTTGTGCATCTACAATTTAGTGTTTACTGCCTCCTTCTGACACATTCTACATATAACCACAAACAACTTTTTTTTCTTGAGGCAACACATCATCATCTTGCTGCAAGTTCGCTTCAGTTGCTCCAGTCCTCGGGCTTACTTGCAGCTGGTTTACTAAACACATTATGCTAAATATTGACATTAGACATGCAGTGTTTTTTTTTTCTGTTCGTACTGACATTTGCTGTTCAATACTCAATGCCTTTCACATTATTTATCATTTAGTGAAGATTGCATATGTTAATAGAAATTATCTCAAGATACGCATAGAAAATAAATGTGACAAAAACTAATTTATTTTTCTTAAGGATAATTGCCATCAAGGAGGCATGTGTTTCTCCTTACGTCATTTGAAAACACCCTAACGCTGTATCCATCTTGGCAAATTTGTTACGACTGTATATTTGCCTCTATGTATTCCTTTTGTGCTCTTGTTACCCAACATTTTTAAAAATAGCTGCTCATTATCTTCCAACTCCCTGCTGTGCCTGTTATATGGGAATGTTCAAGGATTTCTTATAACTCTCATGGCATCATGACACCCAAGCCTGTGGAATATAAATCCAGGCCGCAGGTTGCTATAGACACGACAAAATAAGTGGATGTTATTTGTCTAAATCACTTCTTTCAGGGTACACTGATCACATATTTGGTGTATGATGGGTTGAACTTACCACATTGGTGTTTGTTAATGTAAAGGCTCCGTGATATCTGGATCGATCTTTTGCTTTTATCAGGCAATGATTTGACAAACTGTAAATTACACAATATAGTTTCCTGACCAATCACAAGTCCATAATGTTTTAAAAAGTGAGACCTGCAGATCTGGATTGTTGCCAATCCCAATTTTTGTTCTTTTAAATTCTTATCATGTAACCCACACCTTGGCATTTCCAATCTTGTGATATCATAGTATATGGAAGATTGTCTATGAATTTATGATGTCTATAAATTGATGGCTTTTATTTTAGTGGCAAATGAATTACTGTAGTTATTTCGAAACCAAAACAAAAATATTACTAGACTTCTCAGCAAAAGACAGTGGTCGAACTTCTCAAACCTTTGAGATTGGGGGAAAAGATTAATTTTAGAAGGGGATTGACCAAGTACCGATTCCCCCAATTTCCGAAACCTGCTTCCTAATGCAACAGTGTGCCTCTTATACAATTTCTGACGACATGAAAAGTATAGATGTACATGACATTGCAATTATATGTTAATAACTACATCCCTCTAAGGGTCAGGATATCAGCCTGTCTTCGCTCAGACCATGCAAGACTCGTCTCAAAGGGACGCCCCCCTTCTAAATATGATGCATAAGAAAGCCCACAAACATTTTGATTAAAATAGGTAGAGTAGAGACATGGATTACCGGATTAGTTTGACATGATTCAAAAAAATTTAATATCGACCATTTTGCCACTAAAAACTACTTCAGATATACAGCGTATTTTTTGTGTTTGTGCACAAACATGTAAAAAAATAAAAATACAAACAATAAAATAAACTCCCCCAGCAAAACGATTTTGGGGACAAAACAGCCTAAATGTCTCACACATTCTGGTTTACAAACTAAAACGAATTAACTGTAGTAAGTCATCCCTTTATTGTTAGCATGGTCTCATTGGCCAAAGCCTAGCTAGGCACTTTCAAAAACCGAAGGAGCAGAGGGACTCGAGAATTTTTTGGTTAAAGCATGGTAGGAGCTTCTGTCATCAAAACATCGTATTGTGCAACGCCTAGGCCTTACTGTAGCCCTAACTTCATTCGCATAATAGTCCAGTGTGACTTATATATTATCAAAAATATCACGAAAGACTATTATGGGGGGGTTGGAAAATATGGTAATATAATGTAATATGATAATTTAAAATGGGCCTGTTCAAAAGAAGCCCTGTTACATATTGAAAATAAATGATTTATCAACAAAAGAATCGGGATTAGGTTCTCAAACTCGTACAGATGCGCTTAAAATGTGTTCTGCGTGCTCATGTAATTCTCTGTACATTTAAATTTGCAAGAACAATTCCGGAACTTGAAGATTAAGTTCTGTCCTGAGTTAACCCACCATACTGAGTTAGCCCAACCTGAGGAGTGAATGTGTGCGTGCGTGTTTGAGACTATGAGTGTGAGGTACTAGGGTTCAGTCTGGGTATAAATGGTGAGAAGACTTAGCCCGGTTGAGGGATTATAGGAGAAGGGGGCGGGGAGCATGCATGATCTGTCAAGGGCTTAATTCCACAGTTATCCCTACGGCAGCAGCCGCTCTGATGGCAGAAGCCGTGTTTTCATTAGTCTAATATTCAGAGAAGCTCCACAATTATGTAAGAGTGACGTGCTGTCATCCTCTCTCGGCCTGCCCACCGCCTGGCAGAAACGTGGCTGTTTGTTTTCCTTTGATCCTTCATCACTGGGAGAAGCCAAAAGGACATCTGTCGGACTGTGCGGTTGGGGACGGCACTCGTAGTAGTCACGCTACCGCCACAACACCGTTTTGCTGTTCTTGGCCACAGACTGGCTTTGTGTTGAAGCGGAAAAGGAGTTTAAAGTCTTTGTAATGGAGAAGAAGCTGAAAAAGCATGTCGAGATGATTCTGGTCTTCGTTAGAAAAAGGGACACTGCCAATCCATGATGCAGTCTACATTGTAGGTGGTTTAGAAGATGAAGTTTAAGAAGTTCATTACGATCATGCAAGCGGCAATGGGGATTGTACCCCTTAACAAACGAGAACTTCTTCCACCGGGGAGGAAACTGTGGAGACCTCCTGGGTGAGTTAAAGTACTTTGAGTTAATTGTGTATGCTGTAGCATATCTTCATGAAATGAAATGATCTGAAATGATCTGCATTTATATATTATATTATTATTATTATTATTATATTTATTCATCTACTACAGAGAATTGCTATTCCGGATTTACAACTGAAACTATGCACCTAAAGTCAAAAAGCTAGGATTAAAAAATATTTTAACCTTTTTTGTTTATTCAGTCGAAAGCAATGCTTTACAAACAAATAATATTCCCATCCCTCAGTACTATTCAAGTCACAAATTCAGACGTTGTTGTTGACTTGATTTAAGACCTGTTCTAAACTGCTTACTCTTCATTGGTAGCATTAGCTGCCAGATTATGGCATAGAAGCTAGTGTAATATGACAGTTAACAATGCTAATAATCGCCATAGCCAGACATACCCCAAAATACTCAATTATATTAGAAATGAACTCAATAAGAGTCTGTTTTTTTTTTTTTTAAATTATAATAGAAAGTATCTATCTGGATATACAATATACAACTTTGAAAAAAAACAACCTTTTCAGTAACTAATGGGCAAAAAGACAGACTTCTAAAATCATATCAACAAGTTTTTTGTAAACATACCTTATTGTTTTTATATCTACTTATATGGTTATTTTGTTTTTAATATTGGACACATGAAAATGTAATTTCATTGGATTCCACTTTGTTATTTTGGCTAATATTGCCCACTGTTGTTAGTTGAATTGACTATTACACCGTTGGCTATTGGCCAATCATGTTGCTGTTCTCTGGCAACCACCCCCTTTATGGCAAATCTGCTTTTGGAACATAGAAGATTATAAAAACAGGCTCAGAGTAGGGCCTTTAAAAAGGTGAAGGTTTCTGTCCCTGTTAAAAAATCTATGATATCTTATCTCCTTATTTTGAGTGTCTACCAAAACTTAAAACTTAACATCTACCAACTCTCCACCTTTTTAATGCTACTGTACTACCAAGTTTATTACACGGGCTATACCTCTAACATGCCTGCATTAACGCTCTGCAAGGTCTTATAAAATGATCACAGTGACCATCTGTAAATGTGTTTACGATGCTTAAATTGGCTAAAAAAAATAGGAATGACCTAATGGTTCGATTAATTCTTTATTCGTGTGTGTGTTCACATTTTATTATTTATTTTATTACCCTTATAATTTTTGCACTGTGTTACTTTATCTTATTCTAAATGATCTTGCACTAGTGGGAACTTTTTTTATTGCATTGTGCATTCAGCATGTTCCAACAATATTATTTTATTATTTTAGATAATCATCTATCTTATCAAAGTCCTAAATAATCTAATAACGTCATATAGCCCTCCACAAATTCAGCACCATTCAGGAAGAAGACACCAACAACATAAGATGACTTTTTTTTAAAACAGTATGCTGGAGTTCGATTGTGAATTCATGCAGTAGCTACGTGTATCTAACCATTCCTCATATTTTGGCAAACCTCTGTGGCTGAGGAGCAGGTCCTGTCATGCGTTATGCTTGCCTCACCCACAATGCATTGCTGCCATATGTGTCACAAATCATTCTTGGATAACATGAGAAATCTGATCACCCCACTTTCTACTTGAATGGGATCATACTAGTTTGGACGTGTTAGGCAACAGATTACTTTTAAGTATCTAAATTATTTGTCACTACTACACAGTACATCTTTTGTTGTAAGTGTCAGTATTCCTTTTAAAAGGGGCTGAACACTTGATATGTTCTTTGAAGCTTGCAACAGTGGGTATTTTTAAACAGAATCATGTCAACTGTGGTTCTGGATTTGTGTACTATGAGCTTGCTCTGTCCACTCCACGCATCGGCCCGGTATTGCAGTACCTCCGGGAACGGTGCATTCGCAATGATCGCAGCAAGGCTTTAGGGCTAGGACCTTAGCTTGGCCTTTTGGCTGAGAGTAAGTGTCCCGGCTCCTAGGCTTTGTAGCGTATTATGAACTGACCGATAACGGATAATGGATAATGAATAACGAAGATAGATCAATAACCCTTAAAAACCCCAAAACCCCATATACATTGATCGCTTTTGCTAACAATTGCTTAAACATTACTTACCTGAATGTTTCTAAGAGAGAAAGCCTTATAGCTTTAAACATTTTTGTATGCTGTAACATTTTAATATGTGTACAAAGACATGCATCTTCAATATACCAAGAAAGCTGCCACGGCAATTATTATTTAGGAGAGCAACACATCATTTTTATTTTATTTAATTAGTATTACCATATTCTAAACTGTATATTTATAAATATTATATTATCCCGATTATAAAGTTGCACCTAAAAACCCCAATTTGTCTGGGAAGTGTGCCTTGTAAATTTCAGAATACGGCAGATAGGATTGGAAATGCTTACAGTATTTGTACGTATACGTTACTACGCAAGGTTTTATGGTACTTGTGCAATGATTGATCATTCCAATTGCTGGCTAAAGTTATTGTATACAACAGAAATAAAACTCAAATGGCGGCGGTGAGAGTAGCCTAATAATAAGTACGCGTTACCACACAAAGTTTTACCGTGATGGGGTATATGAGAATTAATGTGCAATGAATGATTCAATCGATAAACATTGCTGGTCTAAATTACAAAGCATTACACGCAATGTAATGGTGAGAGTGCAGACACTTTACAAGACAAACAGCGGTACAATTTTCAAATGATAAGGCATTACACTGTATCTCATTGTCGCACTGTTTTTACCCGCGATGCCAGGAACATTGACTTGCACAGTGCATTCTGATAGGTTAAGCAGTCTCTCCACTTCTTCATAAACTAATGTTAAAGAATAGAGAAAATAGAGTCTTTAAACAAATACTATACAAACTCTTTTACGTATGCATACAAATTAAAATATTAGGTTATTGATGCACAGGTGACGAAGTGGAGAGACTGATTCACCTATTAGAATGCACTGTGCAAATTAGGGTTGTAGCACCATGAGTAAAAAAGGTGTGATAATGTGATGACTTCAAATGCCATTTTGTAATCTTTGCCCCTGGTTTGTGGTCAAGTGTTGGCGCTCTCACCCTCAGTACTCTGGTTTGATTCCCATTGCATGTACCATACTTTCGTCTTACAAGTCCCACCTGGAGTATAAGTCGCAATTTTGATGGATATTTATTTGATAAAATCCAACACCAAAAGTATACATGTGATCTTGAAAGGCAATTAAAGATAAAGATAAGAGAACATTCAGGCTAAATAAATGTACTGTGTACAAATACATTACATGATTGACATGCAGCAAGGCTTTAGGGCTAGGACCTTAGCTTGGCCTTTTGGCTGAGAGTAAGTGTCCCGGCTCCTAGGCTTTGTAGCGTATTATGAACTGACCGATAATGGATAATGGATAATGAATAACGAAGATAGATCAATAACCCTTAAAAACCCCCGATTGACATGCCTAGTGATGTCAGTAGTGACGTAACATATTTAGAGTAATTCAGATAACTATCATATAGAACATGCTTTCCAAACTATCAGCTTCACTCCAAATCAATAAATCCAATGAATCTGTGTCATTTTAACGGTAAACAAACAACTCCCCGAACTCCGGAGAAAGACGATAAACTGTTTCCTCCTTATGCTTCTATGTCGCGGTCAAGGTTAAAATTATCAACACAGGCCTACAGCGCCTTTTGCAATTTAGTATGAAAATAACATGTGAAATTATATTCCGGGAGTAAGAATTTAAAACTCAATAATATAATAATGTGTTAATTTCACATTCAGGTCACACCAAAGTATAAGTATGCTATGAAAACAACTTTGACTTATAGTCCAGAAAATACTAGTATGTTTTGCAATTTTGATCAGTGGCACATATCTGAGCTTCAGTACAAATATATAGACTTTAGTTGCAAAAAGTGACCTCTGACCAACAAACATACTTTTGGTTGAAGAGCACTGTAGTATACAGGTAACTTTCTATGTTAGCCAAATACATTATTTTAAGTATAATTATATAATTAGAACAACAAGTGTTTTGTTTTGACTGGGCCACTTTATATTAAGAAAAGTACCGTAAATTCTGGACTATAGAGCGCTCCTGATTATGAGCCGCACCCACCACATTTTCAGAGGAAAACCGATTTCGTACATACACAAGCCGCACCTGTATATAAGCCGCATGCGCCCACGTTAAAAAATTGTAACACAAACATTAAATTTATCCAGACCCGACTTCAAGTCGCGCGGTTGAAACTAAATGTCCTTCATTGAAGTACACAGTCCAAAAATCACAGCCGGCAAAATGAACGGAAAAGATAGAGTCCGGGTACCTGTTGAAAGTAATCCAAGGAAAAAAGTCTATATTTCCAAAGGTAAGGGTGGGAAAAATATATATCCACTATTGTCCGCTGTGACAACAGGTCTCACTCACCTTTACTGCACTTCCCGTCAGCCCGCGTTTGCTCCGCCCCTATTTTTTAATTCACAAAACATATCAGAATAAGTGTCTCAAATAAATACATTACAAAAATATACAGGTGCAAATTCATATTATACATGGGTTACACATATTTACAAAGAAAGACGGTTCACCGAGAGAGTTTTCAAAGCTTTAATAATAATAATAATATAACTTTTATCCCAAACAGTGCCTGACAGGGCAGTTAATGGTAGCAACACGCTCGCAACACAGTAAACGGGTCTGTTAAAAAAACATACCGTACTTGTAAAAATCACGGTAAACCGTCATCATCCTCCTCCTTACAACTGAAGCCATCAAAGTCGTCTTCCTCAGTGTTGGAAAGAAACCGTGTCATATAGACGTTGTCCCACGCTCCCGCAGCCTCACTCGCGCGGTCACTGTCGCTGGTGTGCCCTCCTCTCCATCACGGCTTTTCACAACCCGTTGGTGATAGTGGATTTTTTTATGCTGCCCCACGCTCTCAGGATCCACTGGCAGACTTGCGAAAAAGTTGCCTTTCGCATGCGCCCAGTTTTGGTGAAAAATTTCTTGCCGCTAGTCAAGCCCAGAAGTTGCAGTCTTCCTCGGCGCATATATTCCATCAGTCTAAATCTTGCCTTTGGTCCTCAGCGTCGCTGGCGGCCATTAGAAAAATTACATAAATTGGCCGCATCACTGAATAAGCCGCAGGGTTGAAAGTTTGGGGAAAAAGTAGCGGCTTATAGTCCGGAATTTACGGTACTTGAAATGCATATCACATTTTTATATATTCTAATGGTTTTTATTTCATTTCCTTAACCTATGATTTGTATGATAAACATAGACATCTAAGATGATCAGACAGATTTCCCCTACATTAGATGATTTGAACTATGAACTGAAATCTAACATTGCAATGTGACATAGTGAGAGTTTGGAATCGCATGACACCGTTTTTTTTACAAGGATTTATAGACGGCGATCCAAAATATACAAATAAATGTGACTTGACTTGACTTGAAAATGAATGTAGCATGGGCATCTTGGCTGGAAAACAGCTGGGGCATTAGCAAGAAGCCTTACCTGGTCCTGGTCAAAGTTAATCACAATCTGAAGGACTAAGCAATATCGAGTATTTTACACATTTTTCTAAGGGTATGTCTAGGCGTTTCCAAAAGTGTCCATTTGGAGACTCCAATAGGACCAGAGACTGGTGACATCATACAGACACGCCTTTGCTTCTCAACAGCCCGCTGGCCCGCCGGTGGGTTAAAGCATCACTCGTATTAACTTTTGGACACATAAGTAGAATAAGAAAATACCCCAAATAAATAATATCATATTCCAGATATTCCTCATAAAACATGTTTATGACATAATGCCGTTAATATTTTGATGTATTTTCTTTCCGCCCACTAATTTACGACACCACGCATGTAAGATTTTTTGCATGTACCGGTAGGTCATGCATCCAAGCGTTAAATAAACACAAAAATAACAAAACTAGCACAGAAAATGCACCTTTCTTTTAAAATTGAAAATCGCATCGAAATTGCAATAATGGTTTGAAAAATAGCAATTGGGTTTTTTCCCAAAATTGTGCAGCCGTAATTGGTCGTTTATTCTGACTGGTTCTCTGAGTTGTGTTAAATTTTACATTTGTATTTTATTTGTAAGAAAATTAATTTTTTTTAAAAAACATTTCTTTACAGGGACCAGCCTGGATCTGAACAGACTGCTCTTTTTCGGTCCAACCGCAAGTTCTGCTGGACCCGAGAAGCTCATTACTTGTACCTTCGTCGCCTCTCCTCACGTAGCTTCTCGGCTATTATGATGGTACGTTAAACACAATGGGGTACAATGCCCATAGAGTGATTCAAAATTAGGCTTGTCTGGTCTTGAAGGGAAATTGTTGAAAATGGCATTCTGGTCAATATAGTGTGTTTAGTTACCGCCAAATTGCAGTACTTTCATCATATTATATTGACTGATAAAAATAGTATTCCTCTGTTCCTTACAGATTTTCTCAATTAATAGCCTCGACGGATGAATATGTACTTAGGGGAATAACTGTATATATGATGTTTGCACGCAATCCAATTAGGGGTAGGGATGCATAACCATAACTTCCTTATGCAATTATGCTGCTTCTGCATTTAACTTTTGACTTGAAGGATGATTTCATTCATGTCACTCACCAAAATCAACAAAGTACCATGCTAGTTTGCTCCTCGCTTCAAAAGTGTGCTCCATTGCTGCGTATGATTCAACTAACACTATATACACGAATGGATACCACTGTGGCATTTTTTTTTCTTTGGGAGCAGAAAATAAAATGCAAATATCCTGGAGAAATCAACTAATTCACTTGAGGCTTCTGTAGCTGGATTTTCTGTCTATCATTCATCTCTGTACAATGAACCTTCGCTACAACACGGCTCACTTTTCAGTGTTCTGCTACATCATTGATTTGCATGGTGCGTTGTGTTCTGCATTCTGATTTGCTAAACAGTTTTGTATGCTTCTCCTCTACCTGCGCGTCAAAAACGGTGGTTTGATGTGTACAGTACGTAAAATACCTTGCCAAATTTACATTGGGTATGTGCGATCTCTCCTTGTTTTTCTAAACTGAAAATACAGATATAGTATGACTGAACTGCCGCCCACAATGCCTTTCTCCTTCTTCATTCAGTTCAGAATCTCTTGTAGTTCGTAGAGTTTGTGAGTTGGCGATACAATACTGTATTATTTGTACTGTATTTTTAGGCTTTGAGTCCAAACCAAGCAGCGATGCTAAAGAAAAAAACTAATCATGTTAACCATGGTAACAAACCTTGGGAACATTAAAAAAAAGAGAATGAAGACGGGTACACCGATCACTACCATCCTAAGTTGCATGGTCTTATCCCGTTGACAATCGGGATTGTCATTGAAACTAAAGACTTAATCAGTGTTCTTGTTTGCCTACGTCCCTGCGCCCTAGACGCATCATTTTTGCTGGGGACGCATAGTGTCAAATCAACGTGCGTCCCCAACTTCTTTGACACAAAATTGTCATTATTATCCGATTACTTTTTTATTTAACAAGGATTTACCACACTCCAAACTTGAGAGAGTGAGAGTAATAATAGGTATGCGTTACCATACAAAGTTTTACCGTGGTGGGGTATTTGAGAATAGACAATAGCAAGGATCGGGTACCTATGGCTCTTTTCATGAGTACATATGGCTCGGAGATAAATTGTACTTGTGAAAATGTCATCAGTAGCGTTAAAAATCTGATAATATAAAGAGAACACTTCCCACTACAGTTTACAGTCCATGTTTCACACCAACGAATCCCGTTTTGGTTGTACGTCGCCAAGGAAGCCTTTATATGGAAGTTCTTTAAATAATGTATGTTCACTGTTGAGACACTTTATGATAACAAAAAAACCATGAGCCTCAACGATCTTAAGTCAATGTGGGAGGGAGACAAGTTTAAAGTCGTACACTTGTTGATATGAAAAACAAGAACAGTGCCAGAGCCTATTTCATTAATTCTATCAAATCATCGTCAAACTGTGAAATAAAATGCACTGAAAATTTTGATTTTGTCTGCAGATAAAGTTTGGCAGTTTTGCTGAAATATGCCTTGCCATACATGCTATGGCTCCCTCTGAAAAAAAAAAAATCTCAATATTTTTCCATTATGGCTTTTGGGTCAAAAAGGTTCCCGGCCTCTGATGTACAGACGCTGCCCTACTTACGAACGAGAAAGGTTCTGGACGATCATTCATAAGTTGAATTTGTTCGTAAGTTGCTTCAGTGCTATATTTTGTATGGAATGTATGTTTAAGGCTTGTATAAGTAGCCTGTATTGTTTTGAAACTGAAAAGTAAACGTTTAATAAAATAACATGCTCTACAACGTTACAAAGCAGGCTGAACAATAAAGCATAGTACTGAAAAGCAAAGCTACATATTAGGTGTTGACATTCAGTTGTCTGTGAAGCCCTTTGAGACTTCCTATAATTAAGGGGGTCACAAATAAACTTGACAATAAAGATAAATAAAGTTAAGTTTAACTTAATTTTGGAAGATTTAGGCGACTTCCTCCTCCGTGGTAAAAAGTGGACGAAAAAAGCGATCCAACCATTTTCTCAACTGCATTAAGTTTTACACCAGCCATATCGAATGGATACACGAGATATTAAACAATAAAAACGTCAAAGTTGTTAGCGCGCTAGAGATACAGTGCAGTGTGTATACACACAAACTAGGAAGTAGAAGCCGGATTTCTTCTTCGGGGTGGATGCTGGGTGACCTCTCACAGTGCCACGCGGCGGGAAGAAGCACTACAGTACTGTCCTCTACTCTGATAAAGGTGCACACAATACAAAATCTTACAACAATGTCCGGATATTTTTCGACATGCCCCAAAAAATTTACCAATGCTCGTAAGTAGGGAGCATCTGTATAGTGTTCTTCAAATTGGTCTGAAAATTGACAAACCCACCTTCTTAGCTGTTCAGATTTAGGAGTAAGGGTTTATGTATTTCCTACACTTATTGTCATAATACATCATATATTAGTTTGTGTTTTTTTGTTCATGTAATTACATAAATAACCAGAGACATGCCTCTTCTGGGCACCTCTTTATCTTAACGAGCTGACTATGGTAATTACTTTTTAGGACAAAGTAGACAATGTTCGTTAGAGTGGATTAATTGTAAAGGCTGCTGCATAGTGAATTGTTGATGGGGAAACACTAACAAGAATGTATTTGTTATGTTTTCCTTGTGTAGCCTTGTGCTGAATACTTAAGTAATGAATCACTAACACATACTGTGTAACAAATGGGTAATTGTGGGGCAGCTACACACAAAATTCCTCCTTCCCCCAACTAGATACGTCTTTGTATCATACATAGTATATTTGCATTTTTCACATAGCTGTTTCCCCAATCCACATATACCATTGTGTTATTTTATTCAATGGCTTTGTTTTTGTCAGGGTTTGTCTGATCCAGGCTGAAAGCTTGGATGATTGTTCTCGTTCTCTTTGATGTTGTGACGTGAGTGACCAAAATCTAAATTTAACTCTGCTCCAAAAGGACACATTTGTTGCGTGGGTGTGTGGGTGTGTACTATACTGTGCCCTATTTTCTGGACCATAAAGGACACCTAAAAACCCTAAATTGGCCAGAAACTTGTAAGTGCGCTTTATAATCCGGTGCACGTTTTATAGCGGAAAATACAGCGGATGTAATTGGAAACACATAGTAAATATTAGGTGATACTGATAACTGGTTGGCAGAACGGCGGTGCAGTGGTTAGGGCGTGTGCCGCACAGTACTGAAGTTGTGAGATTAAACTTTCCTGTGTGGAGTTTTCGGTTTCCTCCCACATTCCAAAAACATGCGTGTCAGGTTAATCGGCCAGTGCAAATGGACCCTAGGTGTGAATGAGCGAGTGAGTTGTCTGTCTCTGTGTGTCTTGCGACTGGCTGGCAAACAGTTCAGGGTGTCCCCTGCCCACTGCTCCAAGATAGCTGAGATGGGCTCCAGCACCCCCGCAACCCTACTGAGGATAAGCGGTGCAGATAATGGATGGATGGATAGTAACTGGTTTGCCATTGTGAAACATAGAGTGGTCTTTAAGCGCACTCTTGTGGTTAACATGTTAAAAAAAGAGAGAAGCGCTGAATGTCGACGGCAGCTCGGCTGCTCACATTCAAACACTAATTGCAAATCCTCTTTTGTTGTTTCTTTGCACAATAATTGTCGGTAAGTATTGTGATTACTTGTATGAAGATTTGAGTTTACAGTACAAGGTGACCTTTTTAAAAAAAAAATGATAATGTAAACGGTAGCTGTTCTGCCTTTGAGAAACATTTAGAATGGTCTTTAAGTGTCATCTTGTGGTTGATATGTTAATTTTTTGTTTCTTAAGTTATTGCTACTGGGGAAACCAAAACATAATGTTAATTTATGTTCTATAAAAATATTTTAATTTAAATGTATTTGTTTTATGCAACCTTTGCTTTTATTTTAGATTTATTTTCATGCTACTGCAGATTCAATTCCATGCACCTTGTAGTCAAGTGGTGCTTGTATATAAAAACTATAAGGGGTGTGAGGTATACGCTTTAAAATCCTGTGCGCCTATAGTGAAGAACATACTACATCAGATTGTATCATTGAAAGAAAACAATAATATTTTGTATTGGTTTCTGAAGAATTATAGAAGGCACAATATACATAAGTGCCCTCGGGTGGTGACTGTGTATGTGGGGGCGTTTTTTTGCTGTATTTACAGTTGTAAATGTTGCTTGTCTGCAAGCCTCACAGCGGGTTACCTTTAAATCAATACAAGTCTTGGACTCGTCCATGTCGGTGCTATTTTACGCCTCCGCACCGTTAAAACTTAAAAAAATATATTATCATTCTAGTCACTTACAACTTTCTTAATCCGTGTGAGTGTTTCGAACTGCAAATCTGCGATTTTTCAATAAACCAATAGAAGTATTTACTAAATAGCTTTGTATTTTTTCAACCTCCCCCAATCGTGACGCACCCCCGTCGCTCGCCTCCATTTGGTATTGTCTGTCCCGAGCCAAGAGTCCCCTGTGCTACTTTTTGCACGGCTCTGAACTTTTTGCGTTGTTTGAGTTATTTTAATCCCAGAATGTGATTTGGGTGGGGCTTTTTCTGGTTTTGTAGACTAAAATTGCTTGGCCTTTGTAGACGTAGAAGTTTGCGGAATCCAGCTGATTCGGGAATCTTGAGCCATTGCTAAGTGCGTGATGCCTGTGAACGGAGGGGGTCTGCTCTCTGTGGGCAGATATGCTACTCAGTATTTCAGTGTAAGTATTACATCGCTCCCTGGTCGTTTGGATGCACTAATTAATATTTATGGGTAAGGATGAGCATGATGCTTAATTATTATTGTAGCATTTTAATACCGTTTGTAATCGGAAGGAAACGCCAAGTCACTCTGGGCGTTGTTGCACCTGCTATGTACCTAAATAATGTACCGTCGATTGCGAGTACAGGGTTTTGTCTACTGTACAGCACTATGTTTTGTCTCCATAAACCGCTAACTTGCTGCCAATCTTCCGCCATTTAGGTTGAATGTAATCGTTGATAATCGCATAAGCATATGTCATGTGATGGTCTGTTAAACACATTAGAGCAATTTGGGTGATCCTTCCTAGTATTTGTCGTTCAGCCCCAATTAAAGGTGACGTGGCAAATTTCCAAACGCGATGGATTAGTTGTTTTAACTAATGTCACGACAGGCATGCCAACCTGCACAAACCTGCTGTCACCAACAAGGGGCAGCCTCGGACAGTACTTTTACGCTGTACTTTTGAAAAGATTGGAATAGTCGATTTATAATGAGTGAAATTTGTGATGTTTGCCGCTCAGTGAGGAATAGCTAGTAACGTGTCTTTGGTTACAGCAAAGGATGTTGATGACTTTGACTTCTGGTAGGGCTGTTTGAAAAGGAATTTTATTCCTCCAGGTCATTCATGTAGGTCATTCCTCCACTGTTCCCTGGAAGTCTGTATCCATTATGATTAGGGATGGTAGATATCCACATTTTTTCAGAACAATACCAATTCCCAAACTTTGAAGTCGTGCCAAGATTATTAATGCATTCAATTCCCCTTCCTTTGGCTGAAAACGAAAGAGGTATACACATATCCCTCTGTTTTCAAGGGTACCGGTGTTATGCCGAGAAATGCATCCCTGCCGAGATTTGCATACCCTAGCTACTATAACCACTTTTACCTCGTTTTATCTCACTTTTCGGGAATGTAATGGCGAACATATAACCAAAACCGCTTCATCTTGCATTTGTTGGGAATGTTAAACAACTTAAACCGTTCCGTCCTTGTATTTGTTGTGAATGTAATCGAACGGTAATGCACACCGTAAACAAATCACTTTTGAGCAGGTATCATGTTTATTTTGCCTTTTTCTATTCAAATCGCTCGTATTGAAACTGTTATGCACTCTACCGTAAAGCTTATTTCATCATAATAAGCTTTACGGTAGAGTGCATAATAGTTCTCAAAAATGATTTAGAAGTGGCGTCGCAGCTTCCCCAAGAGGCAAGCCTACTTCGAGTTGACGTCACTAAAGACTGAGAGTTATATGACTGCAACAAAATAACAATAATAGATCAACAAACAATAACACTGTACACGTATTAGCAGTTGAATGCCTGGTTTTATTATCACTAAACAAGATTAAATTGAACTTGGAAGACATTTGTCAAAAGCACACGCAGCTTCAGGCATGAGAAAAGAGACCCCACTTCAACACGCACGCCCCGTCCCCCCATGCGAAAATCGTAACACTTGGACTTTCGCCACATTAGCATGGAGGTTGAAGCCCCTCCGCCTGTGTGTGTGTATATGCCACAGAGCATCTGGCTGGTTGTGCGCTAGTATTGGGTGTTAGCCTAGCCGTACCAGTAGGCCAGGCCAGTAGCCAGGCTATTCCTTATTCCTTCCGCCGCCGCATAAGTCAATTTCCGGACGCTATAACAATCCATGCAGCACCGCTGGTGGTCGGCATTTCTTTCCATTCTTCTGACTTTCCTTCGAGTCCGATTTAATTGATGAATTATTTTCAATGTAACAAGCCGCTACAAGGTTACAAAACAATATTTTACATGAGTATCTTAGATAAATGGCTTTGTTCTTGCCACTCTTCCATAAAGACCAGATTTATGCGATATAAAACTGATTAATGTCCAATTGAAAGACTTTCCCACCTCAGTTATAGATCTCTGCAGTTTATCCAGTGGTCAAGGGCCCCTGGGGGTCATTGTTGGTCAGACTTCCTCTTGTTCTAGGGAAAGTTTAGAGGAATAGCCAGGTCTTGGTTGATTAGTTGTGGTGTGATATTCCTTCTACTTCAATATGATTTATTTCAGTGTTCTTTAAGATGTTATATGTCAAAGTATCCTTGGGCAAGACACTGAATCCCTAATGTCCCCGATAGCATTATATAGAGCGCCAGCGCTATCGGTTAGTGTGTAAAAGGGAAAAGTGTGAAGCACAATGTAAAGTGCTTTGGGAGGTCTTCATTGACTTGAAAAGCGCTACATGAATGCAGACCATTTACATTTCTGCATCCATATCTAGCTTTAAACCTCTCCACATCTTTATCTGTAATGCCTGCTGTGTTTATTGGTCCTATGTGTTAAGTACCCTGCAGTTCAAAATTAACCCTGAGTTTCTCAAAAAAGAGGATTTGATTACACATCTGCATTTATCATCAGTCATTTAGGAACAATATTATATCATTCAGAGATCTTCACCGAATATCAAGAATGAGTTTGCTACAATCAAATAAACTAATATTGCATCCCCAACTTTTCAGTTTCTCTGTTAAAAAGTATAAAATATCCCACACATTTTATTCCACTTAACAATTGTGTCAAACATTTTGTTAATTCTTCACAAAAAATACATTTTCTATCTTTGTTTGAAGCCTGAAATATGGCGAAAGGTTGTTAAAGTTCAAGGTGGTGCACTACTTTTCAAAGGTGCTGTATACATGGGACCTCGGTTATCGTGGTTAATGGGGACCAAAACCACCCGCGATAAGTGAAAATCCGCGAAGTAGCGGCGCACCTTCAAAAATGCTTTGTTTTTGGGGGGGATTATTTTATTCCATTATTATTATTTTTTAGACCTGCAAAGCTGTGAACCCGCGAACATGGAACCACGAAGTAGCGACGCCCCTTCAAAAATGCTTTAAAAAAAATGAAATATATATATATATATATATATATATATTTTTTTTTTTATTATTATTATTGTTTTTTAGGCCCGCGAAGCTCTGAATCCGCGAACGTCGAAGCGCTAAGTTGCGAGTTCCCACTGTATAACAATTTCCCATCGCGTTAATGTTCTTTCTATAAGCAAATCGGTGAAATACTGAAAAGTAGGAAATATGGCTACACGATTAACCGAAATCTAATTGATATCGCCATGTTACGTACTGTGATTGTTTAATTGTCAGAAACTGTTTTTTTTTTTCAAGAATTTATATATTTTTTTGAGTAGTTGTTATGGTTCTGATTTTAAGAGGGCTATTCAACAAAGCAAACTCACTTGTGTGCGGCTTGCAGCATTTTTGTTTTTGGTCCACTCACTCGTTATTTGGGTTACCTTAAAATTAAGAATAGAAACAGCGGCTTTTTTCCAATGCTTTCAACCCCGCGGGTTCTGCAATGATGCGTCTAATTTATGCATTTTTTTTATAATTGTCTGATGTGGTAATGATGTGGTCTAATGCTCGCAATACACATGCCGGTATCTGTCAATCTACAGTGAACGTTTACTAAATTTAAACCTTTCAGTTGCTTATGCTAAGTAACTCTAATGTCAGAATCCTTAAGAAAAACAAACGACACAACGAAATGTAAGGTAAAAATCTTAACATTACATCCCAACGACAAATGCAGTATGAAATGCAAGATTAAACTATGAGCTTTTTTACACAAAACAAATTTAAAGAGAAATAAAGGATCCTTGGAAAACAAGTGTATGTAATGTATGTATGTGTGTGTGTGTGTATATATATATATATATATATATATATATATAAAATAAACACAGATCTACAATAAAATTAATTGTAAAATACAATAAATTTTAGCTTTTTAAAGCCTGAACTGGTTTAAAGTAAAAAACAAAACAGAATCACTGAAAAATGCAAAACATAACTTATGAATAAATATTTCACAGCAGTGCTATAAATAAAATATAGAATACAAAAGAAAATACAATTTAATTTTTACCAATTTAGATACAGAACCTCCGAACAACACGCCAAAAAACGTAGTAGCAAGACTGCTTTCACTTAGTCCATGTTATGTAAAATAAATGCAAATTTCCAGAGCAACGAGTATTTTTTTGTATTTTTGATTTTTTTTTTTAAATGAATATTTTTCTTTTTAACTAATTATCTTTTTCTACCACTAGAAGGTGCTATATCATATAACTGTCCTTTAAACTTTTGATATATGGCTTCAAACGATGACCCCGCGGGACGTATTTGGCCCCCTCATGTTGTATGTTTGAGTACTCAGAAATTGGATTTTATCTGTAAACGATCTTGACAAGTTTGAAAAACTATCTTCATTGAAAAGGAAACTCAAGGCACATCACCTTTTTTAGAAAAAAAAAAATCAAAATCGTCACCTGTAATATTTAAGCTGCTTTTGATTGCTATACTTGTCAAGGGCTGTGAATGAGTTAACATTTAAATTAGATAATATTCAATACCACATTTTTTTCAGGCAGATACCAACAATAAAATCACCAAATTACAAAATACTGTATTCATTACCACATTTTTCAAGACAGATACTGTAAGCAAAATCTTAAATATTAATTGATACCAATACTATACTGTATAGGGAAACCATTAGTACATAACATTTCCTTGCTATTTAAATAAATAAGTAATAATTACTTAAATCCCAACATATTTCTTCCTAATTTACAATTTATCTATATGCAATTTACCAATTTTTGAATTCAAGATTCCTGATGCCTCATTGACTAGTATAAGGCACCATATACTGGTATCAGCCACCACCTAGAGTACTGATATCTTGAAAAAAGATATTTTGTTGTAACTTAATTGTTACTCGAATGCGTCACAGACATTCACGTTTACATTTATTCGGAATAAACAGCCCAATTTATTAGATAAAGCCTCCACTGGTTTTAAAATAATTTGTACGTGTGTATCCTTCATTTAAAAAAAGGGGTTTCTATGCCTTCATGTTTCAGTATTGTCTACTTGTGATTTATTGTTTCTTGTTTTTTTGTGACGAGAGCTTACGATGTGGTTCAAGGACAGTGTGGCTTTATGCTTACGAGCAAAAAAAAAAAGGATTTCCTATAATGCTTTTTTTTTTTTTTCATCTCGAAGGGTGATCCCGTACTTGGACTCTAACCTCTGCTTCCCTTTCATTGGGGGAAAATTGTTGTGTTATATAATAGACTGAACTCGGGAAACTACTGCATATCCAGCAAGCAGCCAAGCCAACACAATCATATCAAATCATAGAACAAGTTTGTCCGATGGAACCATTTGCCAAGAGCATTCTGGTCTCTTACTAGTATTCACTTAAACTGTCTTGTAGTTTCTTGTTACTGCCTCCAACTGGTATTTCTGTGTGTTTCTTTCCATGGTCTACTGTTTCCACAATGCAATTGCAAAAAGGCAAATGGAATTGTCCTGATTTATAATTTAAGTATTGTCCGTTTTTCTCATATCATGCTTTCACCATAAAAGTTAATCAAAAGTTACATGGTTAACAAAGATAAGTCTGACTTCTAGTGTTGATACATTGACGATTTTGGGTGGCATTTACAAATTTCCGCTTTTAGTTTCGGGATTTTTTGATGGATAGTGGACAATTTACTGTTTACCCTGTTAAAACAATTCATAAAGTACCGAAGCCAAGGAACACCTATTCATTGTTTGTAGCCTGGCCGAGATTGGAGAAGATATTCATAGGCAATCACAAGGCATAGTCATAATGGGTGTCTTCAGTCTGTCGACAGGTTGACCCACGATCGAGCAGTACTTTTAATTCAATATCTCAATTTAGATTTTGCGATTATTTGAAGGCATTTTAACTTGAAAAAAAACAAGTTTTTTTAATTACACTAATATAATAGAATAGAATAAAATATACCTTTATTGTCATTGTTACAAAATGGGTTAACATATTGTGACAATGAAATTGGGCATGACACTCCAGGTTCACACATTCACAGTGAGGTAAAGCCAAGAAGATGAAGGAACAGAGAAGATAAGGTTGTAAAACAAGGAGGATAAGGTTATAGTTATAATTTACACAATATTTACACAAGAAATGTCGGCATCTAGGGTGTTACTTACAGTTTGGTATCGTAATACAGTTTGGTATCGTAAGGGTTTGTGCAATTATACATTTAGTGCAAAAATTGTCATCATAGTTCAAAAAATAGTCAACATATGCATTTGGTGCAAAAAATAGTCATCATAGTGCAAACAAATAGTCAACATTGTGCAAGGTGAGCAGTAAACATAGTGCAGTCAACATGTGCAAGAAACATAGACATGAGTACCATTCTAGTTTGTATGAGGTAGAGGTTTTCAGTTTTTTGTGCAGTGTCTGTTTAGGGTGGTAATGGCTCTGGAGAAGAAATTGTCTCTGAGTTTGTTTGTTTTTGTTATGTGTGACCTGTAGCGCTTGCCAGAAGGCAGCAGGTTGAAGAGGTGGTGGCAGGGGTGAGAAAAGTCCTTGATGTTTTCTGCTCTGCTGAGGTAGCGAGAACAGGCAATGTCCTAATGTACGGTACTAATAATAATTCAGTGGGAGACCTCATTTATACAGCGCTTTTTAAGTGAATAACAATAAGGCACTTCAGCCGGCAGAACAATAATTATTTGTTCCGTTTAAAGATTCTGTGTACCAAGACAATGCTAAGGCAGGCTTGACTTCCAAATATTTGAATGAGTATGGCTCTTTATAGGAGCTACAGAATTGGGATCATATCCGGAAACAATTTTTTTGGCTGCTTCTGTTAGACTTGATTGATTTGCTGTTTCGTGATTGTCAGTGTATACCGGATGGTACCCATAATTGACAAGTTAGCGTTTTTCTGTACAGATTTTCTTGTACGTCTTACACGTATTAAAATGCATAATACACGTACTTTGTACAGCAAAAACGTACAGGTTGACAGGTATGAACCTTTATCAACCTTCCCCTGTTGCTTGAGCACCTGGTAGTCTGAGTTATTCAGCGGTGGTATTAAATAAAGTAGTCAAGTATTGTTGGGACCCTTTTGCATTTCAACCCATACTCTTCCAATTCTCCGTTCCTGCAAATCTATACCAGTACTGAACCGCATCTATTTTTAGTACTTTGCCCAATTTGTTTCTTCCTCAGAAAATATTGATCGGCATTGGAAAATGGCAACTCTTTTACTCGCATACAGACACATTTAATATAGATGCCTTTTTCATTTCGTGTGAATCTGTGCTCAGTAATGCCAACGCAAATCGTACCAACGCCCAAGAGTACGAATTTAAATACCCTTCCCCTAATCATCTGAGTACAAGTTGAGCATTATGATGGGGTGAGTTGCAATCATAACAGTATAAGGTGAAGGTTACACAGCCCTGATGGCCCTTGAAATTTTATTGTTGGTAAAAGGGGTTTATTTACCGTGAAAATCCGGACTATAAGCCGCTACTTATTTCCCAAACTTTCAACCATGCGGCTTATTCAGTGATGCGGCCAATTTATGTAATTTTTCTGACGGCCGCCAGCGTCGCTAGAGTACAAAAGGTAAGATTTAGACTGCAACTTCTTATCTTGTGCACAAGTTAGATTAGCGTAGACATATCCTCATCATGCATATTGCAAAAAGAAAGGCACATGACGCAACTTTCAAGCCAAACGCAATAGAGCAGTCCGATATGGAAGGAAACAGAGCTACCGCACGTTAACTTTACTTTGCGAGCGTGTTCTTGAATAAGGGAGCGTAGGACGATGTCTATGTGATAAGGTCTCTTTCCCATACTGTAGGAAGATGACTTTGATGACGTCAGTTATAAGGGGGATGATAAGGATTGTTCACCGTGCTTACTACAATAACGGTATGGTTTTTTTTTAACAGAGCTGTTTACTGTGTTGCAATCGTGTTCCTAGTAGCGTTTTGCTACCCTTCACAGGCACGGTTTGGGATAAAAGTTATAATATTATTATTAAAGCTTTAAAAACTCTCTCGGTGTACCGTCTTTCTTGGTAAATTTGTGTAACCATGTCTAATATGTATTTGCAACTGTATATTTTGGTAATGTATTTATTTTAGAAACGTATTCTGATATGTTTTGTACAAGCAAATGAGAAAGAAGGGGCAGAGCAAACGCGGGCTGACGGGAAGTGGAGTAAAGGTGAGACGTGTTTGTGGACGCGGCCGTCAATAGTGGATATATATTTTTCCCACCCTTACCTTTGGAAATATACACTTTTTTCCTTGGATTACTTTCAATGGGCACCCGGACTCTGCAGGTCTGCATTGAATAATCTTAAGTACCGGTATCATTTTCCGTTCATTTTGCCGGCTGTGTTTTTTTAACTTTACCGGGTATGGGTTAATTTCGTGTTTGTCTTGTCTTTTTTCAATGTGGACGCATGTGGTTAATATACAGGTGTGGCTTGTGTATGGACAAAATCGTTTTCCCCCCCGAAATGTGATTGGTGCGGCTTATAATCAGGTGCGCCCTATAGTCCGGAATTTCTGGTAATCGAAATAAACTTAAGTAAAAATATGTTTTAATAATTCTGGTTTGACCTCTTTAAAATGTGTTTACAAATGTAAATACAGTGTTGCATTGTTTTAAAAATGCAGTAATTCCTCGTTAACCCTGGCTGGTAAGGACCATAACAATTGTTTTTGATAGGTGGATTAAAATCGAGCTAAGAGTCGAAAATAACGCCCAAGTTTTTAATGCAATTTAAAGGTCTGAAATCCTGTAATTTTGGTAAAAGTTTCTTTCTCCGACTTTCAAGACCAATGACTTAGACCTCTGTTTTGTCCTGCTATAGCCGTGGAAGGTCATCTGCCATCTTTGACTTAATATCTGAAATACATTTTCAAAGGGTATCTATAGAACTTTTGACATCAGGGGACACGGCAATGTACAGCTAGGCGTCGTCAGCGTCACTGAAGGTTGACCTCGTGTCTCCTGATAACATCCGCAAGGGGAAGCATATACAGCTTAAAAATTACTGGGCTTAAAATTGAACCTTTGGGAACCCTACATGTAACTTCATGGGTTCTGAAGGAACACTAAGGATGCACTGAGGGCAAAAAGTAGAAGCGCATGGTACAGATGTATTATAGTATATAACAACTTGAAAAGCAGACTTCCAGTTTTTTGCACTTACCTTTTCTTTATTGGCAATTTAATGATATTACAGTGATTGCGCCGTCAGAACCACCAAGTTAATTATAGTAATCTACAGACATGTTAAGAGTGACACTAGTATTCTTGTTATATTGATCCAGAGACCTATTTGCTGTCTCTCTTGTGTTGGTAGTTATATTTTGGATTTTTCAGTCAAGAAGGAAGGTGTCTTTTTTTTTTTTCACCCCCCTGTCAAGTGACTTCATTTTCAATCTGTTTCCTCTGCAATATGTTCCATCAGAGATTAGGCAGCAGCTTTGTAGTGTTAATTCTTCAGATTTCCTGTAGTTTTTCAAACATTTTAGTAGTAATTATATGCTCAAATGTATTCAAGTGCGTTCACGGGTTTGCTGCCATCTATTTTTAGAAAATAAAATAATAATATTAATTTTTTATTTTCTCCTACGTTCAACAGTTTTTGAGCCAATTGAAATTTGAACACGTTTCATTTTTCCACCTGGCTACATTTTGACCGTACTTGCTTTAAAAAAAAGCTATACTTGTAAGAGGCAGATGTAAGCAGTCAGAAATTTGTAGAAATTGAACACAAAACTAAAACACACGAATGACTAGTAGCTACAACCCGAAACTGAGCCTACCTTATTCTGGTTTCCAGCATTTTAAACAAGAGTCAGCTCGGAGAAGGAAGAAACTCTAAAGGAAAGCTTTCCCCTAGTGATACTTAGTGACATCTTCCTGTCATGGCTCTTTTATGCCCCTTTACCACTACACGGTTCTGGCCTTACATGCCTCGCCTCGCCCAGCCTTTTTTGGTTTTCAGTTATAAGAAAGTAACCAGTTCTTAGTCCCTGGAAGCCCGGCCTTAGGCACCCTCGCTGTTGAGACTCTATACTCTGGACTTAAAACGTCATGTGCGTCGCTGCCGACCACTGATTGGTGTGCAACTTTGGCACACTGCTGACCTATTGTCGATTCTGTGAGTGTGCTTCAGTTCGTGCTGAAGATTCGAACCAAAGATTCGCGCCAAATATGATGCTGAAATGACGTCAAGATGCAGCACCGACATATAATGGAAAAGGTACCCAGGGAGAGGCCGGGCGAGGTGCGGAAAGCCAGAACAGCGACTGAAAAAAAGGGGCTATAGAGGCATCTGAACAAATGGTGTATCGTTGACAAATCCAGCCATTTCAAAAGTCTTTACAGTATTGACCTGTGATTCCTAATGGCTGACTTGAAATGACAACAATGCTTTGTCATGTGGAGTATTTATGCATAATTCCCTCGTATTATATAGACTGTCTGTACAATTTCGATTTAATGTTAGGTCGTTCCCAATTTGCTGAAACGACCTGGTACACGGTTTATAAACTATTGTTTAAAATGTTCCGCCATGTTTGAGTAATTGAAACATAAATTGAATTGACATTTTCTGAAAAAAATATTATTGAAAGAAGTGCACAATAAGTTTAAAGAAACACATGAAATTACCAGAAATATTTTTGGAGTAAAAGAAAAAAACATGAAAAACTGAATGTGTATTAGGACTTTAAAATCATGAGCTGTTAATTTGTTAATCTGAAAAACTAACGCAGAACCATATAGTGTGAATTATTTTATACATATCGTTCCAATAATCATGAGGTAATAACTATAAGTTTTTCTATCATTTACACCATCTGCACATTTTTCGTGCTACCATTTTTCTGCCAAGTGATCAGAAAAGTAGGTCAGGATGAGAGGTTAATGCCAAGTCCTCTAATGTCAGTGAGCAAATGTTCTTATAGGTTACTTTTCATAATTTCTTCATATTTTGCCCTACCTCCTTTTACATCAAACTTCAATAGTCAGTGTTACATGTCTGTTGGTTTTGTGCGAATGCACTAAAACAAATTTGTCAAACTCATGCTCCGTTGGCCAAATTGGACCCACCACATCATTTTAAGTTGCTCGTGAGACAATGCTGAAAAAAGCATAAGAGATAAATCAGCTGCATTTATGTCAAACAATGACTTGCTGTTTTAAATATGTTCCAAAAACAACACGCAATCCACCCACTGTTGCTGTATTTGCTGACCACCATTAATAACCCAAAGAACATTGAGGAAACCCATTCAAATGTTATTTTACTTAAAATAAAAGTCACGGACGTTAATGGCGTTACAAAAAAAAAGGCGCTTGGATGTCTTTTGCAGAAGTTTAAAGAAGCTTTAGCTCCTTTCTAGAATACGAAATCTAACAACAAAGTTCCCTCATACAGGTGAACATTTTCGTTTAAAAACAAGCAGAGACTTAAATCATTAAATCAATCTGTAAAATTAGTGTTTTTATGCTATATTGCATGAGTTAAACCTAATAGTAAATAAATTAAATTGTTGTTTTGAATTTTTTTCCCCACAGTTTATAAACATTTAGCAAGATTAAATCTGACCAAAGGAAAACAAATATTGTAGGGAAAAAATCCTAAATAATCATTTTACAAATGAAATCTTACACTCCTAAATCATAATTTAATTGTGAGTTTTGCAAGAAATGGAAAGAAAACCTACAGCCAAGGCACACTTTCTATACTATTATTTACTAGTCTGGCCACTACGAGAATAGATAGATGGATAGATAGATACTTTATTCATCCCCGAAGGGAAATTCACATTTCCAGCAGCATCCCTGAGCTGAGAACAGTACAATAATAAAGCCAAAAGAATGCAATATACAAATACCCAGTGTGACGTGCAAATGCCCACTGTAGCGTGTTATATAGAGTAACTAAATAGTGCTACACAGAATACATATTGCAGTAAGAGAATGTTTTTTTCCAACAATTTAGCCCATAAGTTTGACACCGTTGCACTAAAACTTTAGCATAGTTTAAAAAAAAAAAAGGGTGGGTTAGTTGTCGGGGTGCTCATGCACGCTCAGAAGGTTAATCACTGCCGACCATACCAGGCATTTTTCTGTCTGCATGTTTACACTGCCCTACCGACACTGGGATTTGTGCTGAATGTAGGCCAGCAGAATAACGATTACGTCAAAGGCAAGCAGGCAGGCAGATGCTGGGAGAGAGCAGCTGGTGGCCGTGCAGCTGTGGCCAAGCAGGAGTTTGGTGCTCACATCATTTTGCCAGAGCACCGCTGGCGGTGATCAGGCAAAGACACCGATAGGAAAAGAAAGGTGCCAGAAATGAAGACTGTTCTCAGCTTGCACAGGAAATGGGCCCATGCGGTCAAAACTATACGCATCCTGCAGGGACTCGTGAGTTTTTTTACCTCTATGGTTACATTAAATCAGTTATTGGTCATTGACTGACTTTTGGTCATGAATAATTGATGCAATGTTTAGTAGTGTGGTAATGCAGTTTGTTAGGTTAATTGGATGGTGTCACAGCAAATTGTTGATTTGGATACTTTGGATCAAAACTTGAGTGTTTTGCCAAATTTCAGTAATAGTTAGTTTGGTGTAATTGTGTTTTTGTTTGGTTCTTCCATTTCTCAAAACAGTTTTAAGTTGGCTGCAGTTGTTCTAAAGCAGGGGGAGGCAAACTTTATCATTCTCAGGCCTTTGGTTTAAAAAATGTGCAAAGGGGGCTGGGTCAGGGGGAAAAATGTCTCATGTATTTATTTTTTTGTTTATGCACAATGGTCTAAAAGCTGATACCTATGCAATACATAAAAAAAAGAACATAAGCCAATGCAGTTTTTCTCATTTCCATTGACCTGTAGAAGTTATATGTCATTGTTTATCCGTTTGTAAAGGGACAATTTAGCCCAATTAATTTTTTAAACATTCAAAATGTACAAATATTTTCATATACAGATAAAAAGGTTTTAATTTAAAGTAATAGCAAAGTAATATCTCCCTCTTTTAAGCACTAAATTTGATCTTTTGACTTGAAGAACACAATGCAATAAGGCTACTTCAGTAATGTTGTATTGAATTAAATATAATATTTTGATGAATGGAATTGATTTAAAAAACTAAGTAGAGAAAAATATAGCCAGCTATTTGAATTTTGGCCACGAGCGAAATAATTTTCTTTTTTTATGAGGGTACACAAATAAACACAGGCTAAGATATCCAGGTGAGGGCAATCATATTCGTAACGGTGACATCCATTTTTAAATAAAATAACTTTGGGAGGGTGTTCACGCAAATGTTCTCTGATTGATAAATGGTAGTCAGCAAATGCAGCTACAGAGGTTGGTTTGGAGTGGTACGTGACTTTGAAAACACACAGTGGACATATTTAAAACTGCAAGTTATTGTTTGACAATAAGCAGCTCATTTTTCATATGCCTCTCAGCGGCCAGATTAAATAATATGATGTACCTGATCCGGTCCACAGGCAGTAATTTTGCCCGACTGCTGTTCGAAACAAACCTATTTGGGCGCTTCCGTCAAGCATTAATCATTGGGAAAATTATGAAAACTGAAATACTAGTTCTTTATTAAAGGTAGTCTTGAGTAATAGAACAATTCCTGATGCAGCTCTGCAGGCAAGTCATTCTTTCAGAGCGTGTGGTTGTGTAACAAAGGCACAGACTAATGAAGTGCCTTTGTCATTACGTCACATATTTCATTTTTAAACAGCACTGTAGAATGAAATCACTGATGGTAATCTTACTTTCTCTTTTGTAGAACCCAGTTATGGAGGAGACTGTCTGGGAACAGTACACAGTGACTCTGCAGCGGGTGAGTCCATCTCCAATTAAGTTGGATCTTTTTATTTTTATTTTGAAACCGACTACCTGCTGCCTTTTTGGGATTTGCAAAGCTCATGACAATGAAAACTTGCATGTTGGAGTTAGCCAACCTACTTGTTTTCACCCTCCTAGCCTTAAGATCGAACACACACCATATTTTTTATATAATCCACTTAAATAACAAAAACAAATTGCCAAAAATTCGCAAGTATGCCTTATAATTGGCTGTGTCTTGTCTGTCAGTAAATAAAATTTTAAATGCATAATTACAATAAAATGCTACCTCAACCAGTAACCATTTATGAATGAATATATTTCATAAATTTAGCTGGAAGATGCGTCTTTTAAAACCGGTGTGCCTTATAGTCCAGCAAATATGTTACTTTGTCTCACGATGTTGCTATTACTCAAGTTACATTACATCCAATTTGTAGTTAGTTTGTAAAGATTAGTGGCATGGCTGAGCCAGAGCCTATCTCTGCTGAGGTCTGGTTCTTACATCCTGGATTTGTCGGCAGACAATGCACATAATAATAGACATTGTAATAGCCTGCTACATTACTCCTGCCCTACTAATAAATCGATGTACCTTAAAAAACATTTTAAGAACTAAGAAGTCAGTTATACTTGGTAAATGGTCTGCATTTATATAGCGCTTTTCAAGTCAATGAAGACCTCCCAAAGCGCTTTACAATGTGCTTCACATACACACACTCACATAACCAGCTAGAGTTTTGCTTTTGCTGCTGTAACACTTTCCAAAAGCTCTATAACCAATTTAGACATTAAATTATTGGCATGATGTTACTTAGGCAGCTTTTACAAAAAAACAAGTTGTACAGTGTGCCTTGATAGTTCTATTTCTTTAAAATTGGTTGACATTTTGAGCACCAGCAATTTTATTATGATCGGTGAATCTCATGCTTATTCATAATAGGAAATATGAATGTTCCTCTCGTAAGGACACTATTTTTTACGACGTTTTGTATTTGCATGTGTTTGTTTATAGTGTCCACACACATGGACATACAAGTACACAAATTAAATGCCTACTATTTCATAATGTAAAATTAAGATACTTTTTCCCCTATACATTAATACAAAAGTACTATATTATTTCATGTTTTATTATGACTATATTCCAAACTTGAAGGGACTAGTCTAGCACTGAATAACTGGATGTGGCAATTAATCTACTGTTAAAAAATAGAATACATACACGAGGACTTGAATGCTCTGATAAAGGAAAACTGTTGAAAGACAATACATACAAATAATGCAAGTAAATCTAATTTATTGCAAGTACATATTTTCTGGACATTTTTGCTTTCAATAGCCAGGATGGTAAACAGTGACAAGAAATCAAGAATAGGGAACTGATGAAGATGATAATGATGATGGTACTATAATCAATGTTGCCAAACATAACTAACCACACTTGCATATCCGCAAAAAATAATAATGATAGTAAATTAAACTTTTCTCGCACTTTACTCTGTCATTGTTCTTTCTGAAGCTTATTTTGGTTTTCCTTCCCTTTTCACGAAAAGGAAATGTAGTTTTGGTGCCAAAAATTCAGTGCATCCTTAATTGTTGGTATTGATTTGTTCACACAAAATTGTACATTACAAATTCTTGTTTGGAAATACAAAGCGGGATGCTGTTATGAAAAATCTTGATCCACGTTCTTTACTCTCTGCTGAATTTTGGTCACTGACATAAATTGTTATATTGTGACCTGAAGATTTTTTCCATTTTGTTTTCACATGAGTGGTTCACGGTCCATGGACTTCCAAGGTTTCATTTTTATTTTATCTGGTATGTTGGCAGTGTATTTTATTTACTTATTACACAAAGTTGAAATGATGTGTTTATACTGTATGTATTGGATTTGAAAAAAAAGTATTTATCTGTTGAAGGAGAGCCTGTGCTCCTGAAAATACTATAGAAACTGCAAACATACTATTTTTAGACCAGCAGTGAACATCTGACTCATGACCATGTGTCCCTTGGGATTTTTGTGTAAGGATTCAACAAACACAAAGACCCCAGTGACGATTTATTTATTTTACTACTATATGTGGTTATTTAATTAAAGACGATAATAGTGTTGTCTGATCAGGACAACATTTTATATCCCAATTGAGATATTGATCTTCCCAAAGAATATACAGTCTTCGGGGAAAAAAAAAATCTCATTTTCCCCCGGAGTTAGGATGGCATCATTTTTCCACATGGAATAAAATCACTGCAGTTGCATGCAGCACTCAATTTAGAACTTGGTTGATGCCCTGGTGTCAAGCCCGCAGGAAAAAGGCAAGGAATGTGAAAAAGGTCCTAGAATAACAACACACTTGCGATATATGTACAATACATGTACAACTATATAAGGCAATATTGAACTCAGTCAATTTTATATTCCCTATTTTCTGCACTTTATGGTGCAACATATTATAAGGCTCACCCCAGAAAAAAAATGTAAAAATCTTTGCGAATATAAGGCGCACCGGACACAAAGGCGCACGGAATAAAGAATAAAAAAGCATTGTATTTGTGCATTGATTGAATAGTCGAAATATAGCACCGATCACAATTGCATGACATTGGAATCAATGGTAATCGAACCCTGATCACCGAATCCTATTCATAGAGATACAGACGACACATGAAAAGGCATTAGCTTTATCTCATCATCCCACTCATTTTAATCACTATAGTAAATTGTTGATGTTATTATTGGGCCTGGAAAGGAGAATATTGTCATCAAACTGGCCCTTGGTACTAAAAAGGTTTACGACCACTGAAATACAGTACAAGTTCAGGCGCAACAGTACTGTATTGTACCGCTAACTCGCAAAGTCTTTACAAAGTTCACGAGATTCTGAACTGAATGAAGAGAATGGCATTATTAGAAGTAGTTCGGTCGTCCTAAAGATATAAATGCATGGCTGCATGTATTCAAAACGTTTGGCACTTGCAGTTCTTAGTTTAAGCTGAGAAAAAAAACAAAACTTAATGCTGATTTTTAATCCATTTCTGTTTTCTCATTTTTATAACAAATCTGGTACCGTAACTACAATTAGTGTGATGATTAGATAAGACCTAATGCCTTTTCATTTGTCATCTGTATTCCTAGTGGGGGGGCGACGGAGCGAGTTCCGCTTACGTGACGGAGCGAGTTCCGCTTACGTGACGGAGCGAGTTCCGCGGACGCGACGGAGCGAGTTCCGCGGACACGGCGTCACACGGCGCGACGCGAGAAAAGGCGGCGGGCGTGATCAGGCTAGGAGCCCGCTCGTCCGACGACCCCAGTAGCGCGGCGCGTCGACAGGCGGCCGTCCGCGCGCGGCGGGCGAAAGGCGGCGGTTGTACGCGGGACCCACGTAACTGTGTCGGTGTCGTGCGTATCGCGCCCGAAAGTACCCGCGCCACGGGTTTGGGTCTCGCTCGCGGGAGCAACAGAACGGCACCCGCGGTGCGGCGCAAGTAAAAACCCTGTCGTGAATTTGTCTCCGATCGTCCCGGGCGGACGTGAAATCGCCCAGCTGTACGACTCTTAGCGGTGGATCACTCGGCTCGTGTGTCAATGAAGAACGCAGCTAGCTGCGAGAACTAATGTGATTTGCAGCTGCGATTGGCTGGCAACCAGTTCAGGGTGTCCCCTGCCCACTGCCCGGAGATGGCTGGGATGCGATGAGATGAGGTTTTTTTTTTTTTGTTTTGTTTTTTTGAAGGTGCTCCGCTACTTCGCGGATTTTCACTTATCGCGGGTGGTTTTGGTCTCCATTAACCGCGATAACCGAGGTCCCACTGTATATACAACACTTGTATGAAGAAGTCAATATCAGGAACACTTAATGCAAAACTTTGTATTTGGTGCCTCTTCCATCTATAACAACTTCAAATATCCAGCCTTTTAGTCATAGGAACAAGATCTATCTTTTTTTTCTGTATTCTTTTGGTTTAATTTAATGTTTCATGCCCCTACTGTGACAGCTGTAGCTTTTTCAAGGGGCTATATACTGTAAAGCATGGTAAGGCATTTGCTTAAGATGGGTAGTTACCATGTTATAAAACGGCATATGGTATCTACTCCAAACACATACAAGGGACGGTAATGCACCAAAGCAAAGGACGACAACCACTGTAAAATCCTGAAGAACAACAACACAAATACAAGCGAAGATTACAAAACACACAAATAGTGATTGTGCATGCCCTTGTAAATCCTACACTCTTCAACACAGCAATCTTTCTAATATTTAAATGTACTTAACTGTAAGTAAAACAAAGCCTTCCTCCATTTGTTACTGTTCTCTTCCATACTCCCTCTGACAACATTGGCCATCTGCTCATGATTGAGGGAATTGAATGAATCATTTTTTTTACGTACAGATGGATAGGATAAAAAGACAGGGTTTGCACTGAACTAATCTCTGCCGCAATCTGGACCGGTGGCAGGTAGGCGGTTTGAAATCCCTGACACAGTCAAAGCTTGTGCTGTTTGGTTTGTTCTGTTATGTAGAAGTTGTACTTTTCCTTACACTTTAGATTACATGATTAATCTCCAGTTTATTACACTTTAGGTTACATGAAAAATCTCCAGTTATCAAGGTTTTTGATTACAGTTGCACAGACTACAATTTTCACGGATCTAAGAGCTCTGAACTCTATGCATGAGTGTGGCGCTCACAAATATCACTACACGGCCAAAAATCCCTTTTAAATGCTATCACAATGTCATACAGCCGCGATAATACAGTGTGAGCTGACACACTCCACAAAGATTACTGTGAATCTTTTTTGCTCATACTTTTGACTCTGATAATACATGCAAAATCAGCAAGATTATCATGTTTCATTTTCTTGTTTCCCAGGATCCAAAGATGGGCTTTGGCATCGCTGTATCAGGAGGGCGAGACAACCCAAACGAAGAGAGTGGCGAGACGTCCATTATGGTTTCAGACGTCCTTCAGGGAGGACCAGCTGATGGCTTGTTGTTGTGTGTATTGCTATTTCATTCCTGAAAAAACACTAATAATTATGTAGGTCCCTAAATATTTTACTCTTTGCACTTGTTTGATCATCACGATAGGGCGTGGGCTTTAACCCATGCAAATAGTTGAAAGTCCTCTGATTTATATGACAGATCACGTGGAGTGAGTCTACCCTGTCAATGCAGGCTTGTGTAATTTAATTATGATGATTAATTATGTCATTACAAGGCAAGATATAAATTTGAATTACTCTGCTTTAAGTGCATGGAAACTGGCACTTTGCCCTGCGGTCTAATTCTTGGTTTTAAATTGTTCTCAGTCGTGAGACGATTTTCTGCAATATGAAATTACTTCTTGTTGGAAATTGATCAATCAACTTTTTTTTCACACTCTAAAAGGTTCAGAAAATATTACTTTCACTACACTATTTGGTAGATTCTTACCGATAATCTTTGTTTGTAGCTGCCTACCTTGTAGTGTCTGACTGGTCAAGAACATTGTTGATGGTCACGAAAACAATCTATGTGGCTGTCTCACATCCTCAATCAGACACAAAAAAGTAATGGTTCACAACAGAAACATGTGATGTAATTGTAGTGCGATGTAATATGTCTGAACAGGAGCTGATATAACTTGATTTCTTTTGTCATTTTAAGCTGCTTTATTATTGACTAATTTCAAGTCTGTGGTATGACTAAGTTTTTCACTCTTTTTATTTATGTTTAGTGAGAATGACAGAGTGGTGCAAGTGAATGCTATTCCCATGGATGGCGTCATCCATTCTTTTGCTGTTCAAACACTCAGAAAGTGTGGAAAAGTTGCAAAAATCGTAAGTATTTATGTTGAGTGTTTCAGGTTTACATTAAATGTATTGGTATTCAAATTATATAACATTTATCATGTCACATTGTGAACAAATCTAACTGCAACCCCCCATGGCTGAGGAAAAAGATAATTTATTTTATATAATTGGAGTAGAGGTAAGATCGGACCTAAAGAAAAATCCAGCCCAATCTGACCCAGCCCACGGGTATATAAGCCCGCATTTCGGCGCTGAACTGCAGCTTGGAAGTATGTTACTCAAGTTAAAGTACTGTTACTTCAGGAAAACATTACTCAAGTAGAAGTAAAAGCAGTCATCTAAATAATTACATGATTACATAAACGGCGAAAGGGGAAACCCGGCCCGACTTAATGATCGACATTTAAACCAAAGAGTTGTTTCCATCGTCATAGGTCTACCCACAATACACTTAGAAACCTCGGACAAAGCACTTTACTTTGGACCATGGGAAAGTGTGTAAATTTAATGAGAAATGGCTGTCATACAAACGTTTTTGGCCATGGTTAAAAGCTGTGCCAGGTAATATGTACAAGGCACGATGTATTGTGTGCAAGACGTATATGTGTTCTTCGGTTTTGTTTCAAGTGTTTTTTTTTTCTGACTGAATTTCTGTTTTCTCCGTTTTATAACATTTGTCTCTTGTACCGTCAATAAAAATAATGTTCTAAGGACATAAAATACTACTGATGGCCAAGTGGTTAAGATATGTCACTCTCAACGCCTCTACCTGGTTTTGGTTGCAGTACCTCCGGGAACGGTGCATTCGCAATGATCGCAGCAAGGCTTTAGGGCTAGGACCTTAGCTTGGCCTTTTGGCTGAGAGTAAGTGTCCCGGTTCCTAGGCTTTGTAGCGTATTATGAACTGACCGATAACGGATAATGGATAATGAATAACGAAGATAGATCAATAACCCTTAAACCCCCCCCCCCCCCCCCCCCAGACGTAAGAGGCACAACTCTGCATTTTTGCCGTTTTCCGTTTGATGAACTTGACCAGGCGCCGTAAGCGAACTGTTGGATAACCACAAGCTAAGCGTTAGCTAACGGTTAACTGACAGATAGCTGACCATTTGGTAGTGTGCCCGCTTTGAGACTGGGAGGTCGCTGGTTCGCGCCTCGGCCGAGTCATTCCTAATTGGTAAAATGGCGGCGCCCTCTGTTGGCTGCGGCTGCATCGGCTCGCTACAACGGGTCAGGTGTATCGACATTTCGTTCTGTGTACATTGTTACAAAGAATGACAATACAAAGGAAATTATTATTATTATTATGTTCTGCAATTATGGTCAATGATTTTATTTTTCTACTCATTAGATGCATTGCACAAATACAATACTATACTATTAATAATTTCTACACAAATAAATATGGGAGATGCATTAGATTTTCTCATTTTCACACAATTTTTTTTTTTTATGTGCCAGAGACGGATGCTAAAAGTAGGAGAAAACAAAGCCCCCCTGAAGGATAAAAATAAACATTAAAAAAAGCATATATATATATATATATATATATATATATATATATATAATTATATTTTTAAAATAAAAAAATAGGGGTGTGTGCATTATGCACAAATGAATACATTAAATAAGTTACTTATATTCATGCTTTGACACATTTGGTGTGACTCAACAGACTGTCAAGAGACCAAGAAAGGTTCCTGTGAATGTCCTAAACCGTCCTGGATCACCTGATGATAGAGTTTTCAATAATGACTACGCTGAAGATTACAACTACGACCAGGACCGTCGCAGCATGTACAGTAACAGGCAGGACCACAGCCTGGAGAGGGAACAAGGCGGTTACATGGATTCTGGCTACCAAACGCGTGAGCGTGACTACGACAGAAACTTGGACCGGCAAGATCGTGGCAGGAGCCTAGAGAGAGAACGAAGCCCCGAGCAGCATTACAAAAGAGATGGCAGCAGAGGCCGAGCCTTGGACAGGGAACGTAGCCCGGATCGGCATCACAGGAGCGACCACGCTCTCAATCGTGACTACAGCCCTGACAGAAGATACCGTAGCGAACGCACCTTAGACCAAGACCACAGTCCTGACCGGCGTTACCGAAGCGAACGAACACTCGACCGCGAATATAGTCCAGATCGACGATATCGCAGTGACCGTGCGCTCGACCGCGCAAACAGCCCTGAGCAGCGCTATAGACGGGACAGCCACAGCCCAGGACGCAACCGTGGGCGTAACCACAGTTTTGAGCGAGGACGAGAACGAATTACCAGTGACCCTAGGAAATACGATGAGCCCCTAAAGAGAGGCGGAAGCAGGGATCGATTGGAGCGCTCACCGTCTCCTGCGGCCATGCCAATCCCTATGCCACGCCCTGCTCGAGAATTGGAACCACTGGAGAAACCTCTGAATGTTTTACTGTTGAAAAATCGGCCCAATGAAGGTGAGGTGTGAAAATACCTGGTTAATGCGATACCAGTAGTCATGAATCTTTGTCCTTGAGAAACGTAGTCCTGCATTTTTTCCAAGTCTCCCTTCAAAACGGCTGCAGCCTATCATATCTAGAAGAAACCAGCTTTGTTGTAGGAGGGAGACAACGTGGATAATATGGCTCTCTAGGACTATGGTTTCCTAATCCTGTTCTGTATAAATTGTAGGCATGGGATGATATGGGATTCTGAATCACAGGCTTAAAATGTAATGCTTTTAATACTGTTGGAAACCCTATTAAAAAAAATTACGATGAAACTTTATTTGCCCTATTTGTTACTGTATAACGAGCATTCTCTTTTTTTTTACCCCCAAAAAAAGAACTCAAATCTTTGGCTGCATATGTTATACACGGGCGTTTACCATATTTGTGCAATGATTGATTAGTCGAAAACTTTGCTGACCACAATCGCAAAACATTGGATGTAAGAACCTGAGAGCGCCACGGTACCAAAGACTAATGTTAGAGATTTGAGAAAACAAAAAGTCGCCTTGAAAGCTATACATAAACACAAAAAAAAGCACGTCAAGGAAAACAATGCTTTGTATCTTATGATGAATCTCACTTTGAAGGACAATAAATAAATACATTGTACATTTTATGTCCATATTGTGTTTATATTTTAAGTTGTGAGTAAAAAATTGTAATCATGGCCGCATGTATGCAACAATGTGTGTCACTTAAAGTGCTTAGAATAGGATAAAAGACTAGAATAGAATTTATTGTCATTGTAACATCTGAAATGCACAACAAAATTAACATTTGTCTCTGGTACCGCAACCTGGACTCAAGTCCTGTTTCAACCAACTGCAAAGTTTTCTCTGAGAAAAAATAAAACACTACACCTATACCTTATTTAACAAAAAAAATAGGGGTGTGCATTATACACAAATAAATTGGTATGTATTTACATTTGCAGTGTAACTCCAAACATGCTTTCCAATCAATTAACCTACAATTTAAGTTTATTTTGCATTTGAAGTTATATCATTTTGCACATTAGTGAAGGATTCTGGCTATGCCACACATGCATTCTGAAACCTCAACTATGTTAAATTCGACAAAAAACATGTTGCAATTCTTCTATTTTTAAAGTCTAAAATTTTTGCAAATTCTGATTATTTTAACGTCAGTCCTTGATTACTTTGATTATGAGCTGCTAAGTGTATGCCTTTTTGATTTTTTTCTGATCCCCATGTTTTATTTCTCTGCTCATCCACAGTAATGCAGTGTGATGGAGAAAAGGAAAAAAATGCTTGCTGCACAACTATGCATAGGTGCACATCGTACAAGCTTTTTTCAAGATGCCCTCAAAACATTTACAAATCTTTAATAACCAGTGACGAACGCCTTTGGCATTATTCAAACCTTAGCTTTTTTTGTCAAACAGGTCATTGGCACATGCCTATTGTATACAGAGTTGACACAAAGTTTGATTTTGTTTTCCAGAGTATGGACTGCGGCTTGGCAGTCAGCTTTTCATCAAGGAGATGACTAGCACAGGGCTTGCCAGCAGAGATGGAAACCTGCAAGAAGGGGACATAATTCTCAAGGTGCTCAAGTATTGAACTTGAAAATTATGAACGTTCTCATGTTGACCATCAGCCCCACTCCTGTTTCTCGCCACATGACGAGTTCCTAATTGGGTTCTAAATTTACGGCATTCATGTCTGTCAGTTTTTCTCTGGATTGTTCATCAAGTTTCACAAGCTCATTCCCATCAAGTATGATAACACATTACCTATGCAAATAACCAGCTAAAAGTAACATTCCAACAGTATTTTCTATGAATATATGAAACATATATAAATTTATAGAACGCATGCGTGTCCAACGTAGGCACGATGTAAGCACACATCAGTTCACCTGCTGCTACAAGAGGTTTTCAAAAATCGTAAAAGCAAATTTAAAGTGATATGTGTAATAAACCAGTGAGTTTTTCCAATTTCCATTTTTTTTTTAAAACCATAAAGTACTTCCCCAAACCACCTTAATATGATGATTTGTCTCTTAATTAAACAGTGTTACCGTTTGTCATTCATCTTTTTTACCTTGTTTTCTGTACTATGGGGACACTGGATTACAAAGCCTTAGAAGATGGTCTATTGTAAAATTATTTTCATATATAGGGCGCACTGGACTTCAAAGTGCACTTTAAAAAATAAGCATTGTGAAATATTTTTCATATATTAGGCACACACGTGTATAAAGTGCATGGAATTAAAAGTATTGTGAGAGCTAAGGTTGCATAAAAAAATGTTTTCCCCGCTAAAATAAATTAATACATCCATTTTTAGTTACAGTAGATTTTAGCATTTCATTTTAGTTATGCATTCCTATATTTTATCAGACATATTTTTGGTATATAAGGCACATTTGACTATAAGGCGCACTTTCAAATTACAGGCTAATTTTTATAATATATTTACCGTAAAACCCAGACTATAAAGCGCACCTGATTATAAGCCGCACACACACCACATTTTGCGGACATTATTAGTTTTGTCCTTACACAAGCCGCACCTGTATATAAGCTGCATGCACCAACATTTAAACATGTAACACAGTCACCAGTTTATCCCAAATCTGACTTTAGGTGCCGCGATTGTAGGGGGGGTTTTAAGGGTTATTGTTCTATCTTCGATATTCATTATCCATTATCCGTTATCGGTCAGTTCATAATACGCTACAAAGCCTAGGAGCCGGGACACTTACTCTCAGCCAAAAGGCCAAGCTAAGGTCCTAGCCCTAAAGCCTTGCTGCGATCATTGCGAATGCACCGTTCCCGGAGGTACTGCAATACCGGGCCGATACGTGGAGTGGACAGAGCAAGCTCTTACTCGATTGTAACTGCAAATATAGTACACAATCCATCCACCACAATCGGCAACATTAACAGAAAATGATACCGGTAGTTAGAATTTAATGTAAACCTTTAAAGTCCAGGTCCCGTTGAAAGTAATCCAACAAAAAAAAATGTATATTTTTAAAGTTAAGAGTGGGAAAAATATATATCCACTATTGTCCGCTGCAACAACAAAGAGATTTAACTCAGCTTTACCCCACTTCCCATCAGCCTGCGTTTGCTCCGCCCTTTCTTTTTGATTCGCTCGTAGAAAACATATCACAATAAGTCTCTAAAATAAATACATGACAAAAATATACAGTTGCAAATACATATTATACATGGTTACACATATTTACAAAGAAAGACGGTACACCGAGAGAGTTTTTAAAGCTTTAATAATAATATAACTTTTATCCCAAACCGTGCCTGTGAAAGGTACCACCACCCTACTCCTAACACGCTTGCAACGCTCAAAGCGTAGCTGTTAAAAAAAGCCGTACTGCAATTGCGAAATTCACGGGAAACCGTCCTCGTCTTTCTCCTCATAACTGTCGCCGTCAAGGGCGTCTTCCTCATAATCGGAACGAACCTCTGTCCTCTGTCATACGGACAATTCGAACATAAACTAAGAGGATGCAGTCAACCTCGGCGCACAATTCCACCGGTCTAAATTTGACCTTTTGTACTCGAGTGCTGCTGGTGGCCGTTAGAAAAATTACATAAATTGGCCGCTTCACTGAATAAGCCGCAGGGCTGAACATTTGAGAAAAAAGTAGCGGCTTATATTCCGGAATTCACGGTTTTTATTTTGTTTTTTAGGTGTGCCTTGTAGTCTAAAAGATACTGCATAAAGAATCCCAGGAACTTGAAATTAGTTTGTGTGACTTGTCGAAAACTAAAAAAAAATATATATATATATATATATATATATATATATATATTGGGAAAAAATGAACCATTCAAGGGTTACTTGACTTTTCATACATGTTTTTTATTTTCTAATAATTGATAGCCCAGACTGTTGATCAGCTGTCAAAAAGTTACATTTCCGAAAGGAAAAAAATCTTGTTGCTTTGGCAGAAAATTGTGTGCATCTCATGCAATTATTTTATTGACTACAGTAATGTCCTCTACTCGGAAAAAGGTGCACACAATACAAAATCTAACTTAAAGCAATGTCCTGATATTTTTCGACATCCCGAAAAAAATGCTCATATCTATCGTTTTGCATAAGTCGAATGGTCGTAAGTAGGGGAGCGTCTGTAATATTTTTGCTCATTTTATTTTTTTAATTCAATAAATTATGTTCTTGATTATACATACATTAAAAAAATCTTCCACATTGGATGATTTTGGTCTTTCAAACGGACTACATTTATTTGAATTATTTTGTTAATGTGCAGAAGCAAGAATGAGAATTTTCCTAAATCATGCATACTATGTTCTTAATGCTTTTCGATAAATGTGATTCAACGAAAATCGAATTGTGCCCCTGTTCAAATTTTTGGGAACATTTTGCAGTCATAATTGTAGTCCATTTTAAAATTCTGATTATTGAAATACTGGACTTTAAAGTGAATTTAGTTAGTTATTTGTTGGAAGTGATTTGCATATCATTGTCCAGTACCCATGTTTTAGATCGGAATAGAATTGTCTTTATTTTCATTGATATCAACGTGGGCAAACATTGTATGCAATTAGAGATGGCATTCTTCTCTGACTTGTGGTACGTCATTGTTTTTGACCTTTGAAATAACCATCTGTGCATTTTCATTTCCAACATCAGATTAATGGGACAGCAACAGAAAACCTATCGCTCAGCGATGCGGGAAAGTTGATCGAGAAGTCTCGTGGTAAACTACAGTTGGTGGTCCAGAGAGACAGGCAGCAAGTGCTCATCCGAGTCCCTCCGATGGTGGACAGCGACTCGGAGCTCGATGGTGAGAGATACTTGAAACTGAAAAGCAGCAGGTCCTATCCGGTGTAGGCGCTCATCACCACGTGTAAACTCCAACCATATCGACTGTATGACAATGATTTGTGGAAATGTGTTGATGTTTTGTTGTCCATTCATCCTACTTTTCCATCACTAAATAAAAGTTTTATTTCCCCATCAGTTTTTAGTGTTTTTTACCTTCACAAACTTCACACTATGAGTTAACCAGAACAGCCACGTAATTTTCATGATACCCTTCTGCAGATTGCCCTTTTATACCTCGTCTGAATGTCACGTGATCTCCAATTGTACTGTGATTGGTCCAGTCCAACCTAGATAAGTGGTGTGAATGGATGTTTTTGCTCACCAAACATCTGCAGGGAGGGTGGAATAGCCAGTGGACATGTGACCCACTTTGTTTTTGGAATTATGTGTGTGCTCCATAGTGTGTATTTGAGGGTTCTCGCCTGCCTTTAGTTGGACGAACTAATCCACCTCCATAATCCTTCTATCAGATAGGACAGAATTTCATCATGACAGGGTTCACACCATAGCCAGTATTTGTCTCTTTGCTTTAAAAGTGAATAAGGGCTAACCTAGATACAATCAAATATTTCATTTGTTCAATCCATTCATTTTTGATGACTACACACATCAGTGGGAGTCAATTATATCACCCATTTTTTTCCCCTGCTGCTAAGTAACATCATAAACAGAAAAGCATTTTTTTTCCCGTCTGTCATTAAATCAGAAAAATATTCAGTTTTTAAGGGCATAAGGTTCACACTCGAGTTGTCAAGTTGCGGATATTTTTGTGTTTCAGATATTTCTGAAATAGAGTCTTATCGCTCCTACTCTCCGCAAGATGAAAGACGCGGCCATCATTCCGATCTGTCTTCGCACTCCTCCAATGAACGGCTCAGAGAGAAGCCAAGGTGCAGTATATCATCAGCAAAATTATATCCTTACAGGGTTGATGTATTCCTTACCATGCTTTTATTAGCAATCTTTGTGTTTGTGTATACTAAAGTCTGGGATATTTGGTGGATAGAAAGGGCCCTGTGTTTATTGGACCTTTTTCAAGACTACTTTCAGTCGCATGTTATTGTGTGAAAAGTGCTCTACAAATATTGTATTTTCAGCATTATCAAGCGCACCGGATTACAAGATGCTTCCCCCCAAAAAAATTGTCTTTTGTCACATAGTTTTCATACATAAGGCCCACCGGTACTATAAGGCGCATGAAATTGACACCATAGTAAGAGCTACCGTGTTCATAAGTGCAACAGTGCATTTTGTTCTCCATTGTGATCTGTTAGTCTCCACTTCTTCACCTGTGCGTCAATAACATTGCGAAAAACGGAAACGGTAAACGAAAAGTCTTTTAACAAATTACCACACAAGCTCTTTTATGTACGTATACATATTAAATAAATGGCGCACAGGTAAAGAAGTGGGAAAACTGATTAACCTACCAGAATGCACAATGCAAACCAGTGTTTCTGGCACAGTGAGTAAAAATAGTGTGATAATGAAATGAGGTATAATACCTTTTCACATGTAATCTGTACCACTGGTGGTCAAGTGGTTAGCGATGTGGTAGCATCCCGTAAAACCTCGTTAGTAAAGAACACCTTCAAATACTGTATGCATTTCCAATCTTATCCCTTGTTTCTGCTGTATAGGCGCACTTTCAAATTTCTGGCCAATTTGTTTTTTTTTTTTTTTGGTGCACCCTATATTCTAGAAAATATGGTAGATTTGATTAAACCAATTATTTGAAATGACCTTTTTTTTCTTTTTCTTTTTTTACCAGAGATGAACCACCAAATCGACTAGCTAAGATGGGTGCTATGCCAACCCCGTTCAAGGGTCTTGAGCGAGCTGTGGAAGAACAACCACCGCCTCCTCCTGAGAGGGTAGAGTCACGGCCTCTAACGCCACCAAGTAAATACTTCCTAATTTTCAAAATGTTGTGCTTTTCACATCTGCACACCTTTTGTATTTATGCGCTTGTATTTTATTCTTCTTTGTAAGCAATCACAATTGGCCCAAAGGTTCTTGCCCCCCCTAAAGTACCACTAAAGCCTAGCAAAGAAGACCAAGAAGTATACGGGTCAGATGTTTTTATTATTTGGGTCACTAGTTTTGAACGGGGTAACATTAGTAATAGAAGTATTTGAATATTATAACATGTTATTCTTTTTTTTTATCTTTTTTATCTTCCAGGCCAAACACACTGATGGTCCGGTTCAAAAAAGGTGACAGTGTCGGTATGAGGCTTGCAGGAGGAAATGATGTCGGGATTTTTATTGCAGGGGTTCAGGAAGATAGTGCAGCTGAACAGGAAGGTCTTCGGACTGGCGATCAACTTGTGAAAGTGAGTCTTGCTTTTTTTAATTTATTCTAAACATGACTACATCATATTGTGTGAATAAATGGGAAAACATCAAGCACATTTCACACAATTAATTCTTACCCCCATTTTTTTTTTTTTTGCTCATTTTATGCATTTCTTTGTATTTCACTTTTTTCATGATTTATCCTATGAAATGGGGAAAAATAAACCTTTAAAAGTGGAAGATGGCAATGGTGGTAGTAATGACTTTAAATTTTAACAAATAATAAAAAATACATCTTAACCCATTGGCTGAACATGTTTGTTATGCATTTCTTTGTATTTTACCAATGTCAAGATGGCAATTATTTTTCTCATATAATAAGTGGTTGTTGATGAGGTAAATTGAGCAAAATATTTTTTTTAATCTTTCTATCCATTTTTCCTTAAGACTTGAAGTTACACTGTCACAATCCATTCTCCATCCCAATACTTTTTTGCATATTACTGTTAAAATATACATTTTTTCCTGAGAGGGTCGCCAGTTTTTTAAACAGAAACTTCATGTATCAAAAAACAATATTTAATTAATCTACCTATTTTGAACCAGTATCTGTAATTAGGTGTCTAAAATTTAGGAATTCACTATATGATCAATATATTGCAGTGGTATCTCATATTTTCTCCCAATTTTGTTTTAAAAAAAGTTCTCAAATCTCCATTGTAATCGTAGAAGACAACATTCAATACACCATAAGTGAATACCTATGTGTTAATAGATCTTTGCCTATTTTGAGCTTGCTTTTTATGTAACAGGTGAACAACGTGGACTTTAGGGGTATGGTCCGCGAGGATGCGGTACTTTTTCTTTT
This sequence comes from Urocampus carinirostris, assembly GCF_059441175.1. Classification (NCBI taxonomy): domain Eukaryota; kingdom Metazoa; phylum Chordata; class Actinopteri; order Syngnathiformes; family Syngnathidae; genus Urocampus; species Urocampus carinirostris. Next base: position 30,703,187 of record NC_142364.1, read on the forward strand.
GGAGATTCCTAAAGGGGAAGATGTTACCATTCTTGCACAGAGCAAACCTGAAGGTATTAAAGAGTCTGTCAAATGTAGTTTATCAATGTTCATTACAATAAAAAACAAAAGTTCAAGTCATATTTAAAACTTTGATGTATTTAATAGCACAGTTCTTGAAGTGTGTACCTTTGCCCTGGACCGACCTTACCAAAATTATATTTACTCTGTTTGCTTAACGTTTCAGTTTACAAAGATATTCTAGCATCTGGCAGAGGTGACTCATTCTTCATTAGGACGCACTTTGAGTATGAGAAAGAGGCTCCTCAGAGCCTTCCTTTCACCAGAGGAGAGATTTTCAAAGTTACCGACACACTATATGACGGCAAGCTGGGCAACTGGCTGGGAGTTCGTACAAACAAAGAAAACCAATTGCTGGAGAAGGGCATCATTCCAAATAAAAGCAGGTATGAATTGTGAAGGCAAAACTGTATTTTTAAGTTTTCTTTCGCAATTTAATCACTTCTCAGTTGGAAGAAACAGTGGTGACTGATTTTGTTTTGTGTTATAGAGCGGAGCAAATGGCAAATGTCCAGAATGCTGCGCGAGCCGCCTCAGGTAACGACCGAGGTGACTTCTGGAGGTTGCGTGGGCAAAGAGCAGCCAAGAAAAAAGATCTTCGTAAAAGTCGAGAGGATCTGAGTGCAGCACCGGTCGCAACGAGATTTCCAGCCTATGAGAGAGTTGTATTGCGTGAAGGTAATGTTATAAAACCTGCATTTTACAACTTAGAAAATGGCTAAATGTTGTCATTTATCTGAAATTAGAGTATCTGTGCACCTAAATTTTGCACTTTATTACTGAAAAGTTCATTCAATGACCATACAATCTGTTATTTCACCTGAGCATTGTTCCTCAAAAGGAATAATAGGAAGAGAATAAGTTAATAATTTCTTGATTATCTCTTGACACGATTGTAAGGCAATTACATTGCTATTCTTTACTTAAGTGTACAATATATGTAATTTTGGAATAATTTTATCATAGTAGCATATAATGCAGTGGGGATTATTGTGAATATTTGTGTGACAATTAGTTGTCTCCAGCAATTCCTAATCTTGACAGCTCTATTGCTTTCAAATATGCTGCATCGCTACATTTCAATCAAGTGTGGTCACAAAAAAGAAATCGCGAATGTGAAAAATATTTGTGAATAGATAAATGTCAAATTTGATACAGCCCTAGAAAAACAGCACAGATATTTCATGATGGTACGTTTTTGTGAATGGTTCTTAATCTGTTCTCGGGAAATTTTGTGTCATTTTGACAATTTCTTGCAACACACCAGACATTGTGTCACAGCATACTTGTGCCACATTACATTGGTTGATTATTTGAACTATTTATACTGTTGTTTCCTGTTTGCATTCTTTGGCAAAAATTGTTCCCAATTGCTTGTTTTTCAGCTGGCTTCAAGAGACCAGTGGTCATATTTGGGCCCATTTCTGACGCTGTAAATGAAAAACTCGCAAGTGACATGCCTAATGAGTTTATCGTTGCTAGTAAGTGTTCATATATTTGGATTACGGGGACATGATGGTTGAAAAATAGTCGGGGACTTACTCCATCCTTTGAATACTGTGATTTTCCCCTTTATAGAAACTGAGCCAAAGGATGCAGGAAGTGAAAAATCATCTGGAGTTGTGAGACTTAACACAATACGCCAAATCATCGAACAGGTTTGTTATTCAAAAAACACACCCTCATAATCTTAGCTCAAGTTATAAATTGAGAACATGTTCCGCTTAGAACGCTCATGCGCTGCTCGACGTGACCCCAAAAGCTGTTGACACCTTGAATTACACCCAGTGGTATCCCATCGTCATCTTCCTGAATCCAGACAGCAAGCAGGGAGTAAAGACCATGAGGAACCGCCTTTTGCCTGGATCCACCCGCAGTGCGCGCAAATTATATGAACAGGCCATTAAGTTGCGAAAGACATGCTCACACCTTTTTACGGGTACGTTTTGTTTGATTACTGGAGCTATATCATGTTAAACACAAAACACACCTAATTGAAGGCATACAAATATTTTTTTTTTAAATTCAGTACTCCGGGTTTAAGTCTTTTATTATCTCTTTATAATAAACATGCCACAAAGATGGACAGAAAAGTCACTCAAATCCCAAAAAACAATGAACTTTCATAGATGGACATGGGCAAAAAGCTCTTTTTTTAAAACCATTTTTAGGGAGAGAATTATTTAAATAATATTAACTAATAATAATAATAATAATATAAAGGGAATTGAGCATTCAATCGGATTTATTTGGCCTATATGGTGTTTTTTTTTATCTGTATGTACCGTAATTATTCGTGAATAAGCACTTTTTCTTTAACTAAAGAACTTGAAGCTGGGGTGCGTAATTTAAGGTTTCCTTAAAAAGTTTAAAATTAGATATTGTCTCTATTTTGTACATGTTAACAATGCCCAACTGAGTTCAAAGAGCTGTTATATATCTTTCTCCCGCGCTTATCTTACATTTATCATCAGTTTTCTGGCCACAAAGCGCATTACACTGAAGCGAAGCCAAGGGGGACAGAGTAATATCACACGCGTGGTCTTCTTTTATTTCAGGATGAAAATGGTAAGAGTAAAAAAAGGACTGTTTCGAACACAGTCCTAATGCCAACCCATAACCCCAAAAAGATGAAAAAGAAATTCTTTATTCGAGCACATCTAGGAATTGCACATATTTGCTCACGCAACGAAAGTACCCGCAATGATGATTTCAGACAGAAGATGTCGGTCAGCAAGTACAATATTTTGAAGTTACATTTACCACCCCTAATGTTATATTACCTTGCTTGTGATGAGTCCAAAACTTTTAGGACCACAATTACAAAAGATTGGATGCAACAAGAAATCGAACCGAAACTACTTCACCAACGAGTGTTACAAATGACATATTAAAAGGCATACATTTTATCTACTTTTTACACTATTTTTTTACTCACTGTACCAGGGATGAATGGTAGACATAAGCGAAAACAGAAAGCTGTCCTTAAAGGTATAAAAAAAATTCGCAAAATAGTTGGACCAGGGAAACAACTCTTTGATGGATCTGATGATGAACGGACTTTAAATAAATAGATTGTAAATTCCATTTTGGTATTGTGTTCAAAGTTTACCTTGTCAATAAAAGATTTGAATCATGGGCCGCATGTATTTAACATTTCTGACTTGCTTCATGTGAGCTGAGAAAAAGTGAAACAAAATGTTATACAGATTCTTGATCAAAAATTAAGGTGTGCGTTATAAAAGAAAAAAATACGCTGAATAAAGATATGATTTAAAACCAAAGTTATTACATTACACATGAAATGTCTTAATAAATAACATTAGTAATTACAGTAAATGTTTGTTTTTAAAGTAAAAATATATACCATGACACTGTAATATTTTAGTTTACAATTGTCAAACTGAAATACTAAATAAAGCATACGGATTTTGATGTTGGTTTTCTTATTCACTGGCGCAATAGTATGCATAAAGGCCTACTTAGGGTTTAATTCCACTTTAACAATTGGATACATTTATGAATTGGAAGTCTTACTAAAATATAAAGCCCAAACAGTTCCTTTCCATGTTTGAGAGTTTTTAATTCCCATTCAGACACCATCGATCTGAACTCGGCCAACGACGCATGGTACGGCAGCGTGAAGGACTCAATTCGACAGCAGCAAGACCGAGCTGTGTGGGTGTGTGAAGGCAAGGTAAGCACAACATCATTTTTCTTAACAGCTGTGTAGTATTTTATTTCATGTCGCATTGTCTCACGGATTTGGAGGATTGCTGTTCTCTTGAGAAACTGGAATCTGTCTTAACTACAGGAATTCGATACTTTCGTGCAAAATAATTTTGTAATACAACACTGTTCAAAAATTAGGGCTCAGCCAGACAGTTTTGTGTTTTCCATGAAAAAGTCGCACTTGAATTTATCAAATGAGTTGTCCAATGACTGTTATTTTGGCCATATTAATATCTTTCATTTGTTGGCCAGTGCCAGATATAGCTTTTTATTTGCCATTCTTCCTTGAAGGCAAGCCTCTTATCTGTTGATTTGACACTGGTGTTTTGTGGGTATTATTTAACGAAGCTGGTAGTTGAGAACATGTTATGCGTCTGTTTCTCAAACTAGAGACTGTACTTCATATACTTATTATCTTGCCACTTTTCTTTCTACTAGTACACATCCTTGTAGGAGATCTTCATTCTTTTGGCAATTTTTTTACATGGAGAAGCTTTCATTAATTCTAACAAGAATATACCATCATGTTTTACATGAAAGTTTTTTTTCTGGCCGTTCTGAAAGCTTAATCACACTCACAGATATGTAGCTCCAAGGAAGATCAGTTTTATAGTTTATCTAACCAGCTAAACTGTTTTCAGAGTTTTCTGATCTATTAGGTTTCTAACGCAATAAAGCATACATAAAGTACTATTAGAACCATGTGGTGCTGTTTACTTGAAATGGGCCTCTGTACAACTATGTACATATTGAAATAAAAACCCTGCATATTTGCAGCTTAAATTGTAATTTATCACTTAACATGGTAAATGGGGTGTCTTTTTTAATTTGATAAATATTGTCTTAATTGAAAAAAAACAGTGGTTTTCCTTAAAAAATAAGGACAATTTTAAGCAACCTGAAACTCTTGATTGATAGTGTATATTTTGTTACAAAAAATACTGAGTCTCAAGGTGTAAATACCACCTTCCCAATCAATGGTAATATACGGGGTAATGCACACTTGTATTGCATTGGATTCTACTCAAAAGGATATTATAGCCTTCACATTGTTACTGGTAAAGCAATGTCTATCACTGCAATGGAAAATTTCCATGGTATCCTTCCTTTTCTCTGTGCCTCAAAGATACCATGTTTTTTCTGAAACTTGAAAAGATCAAATATACTTTGAGAGGGTGCATAATGCAATTATTCCAAAAGTGGCTTTCCCTAATCACTTACTTCAAAAGCTTGAAGCCGTTTCCTTCCCAGATGCGTGCCTAGAGATGTTGTTTATTTTATTTTGTGGTTTGTGTGTGTTTTTTCAGTTCAGAGATAATATGTTGTTAATAATTTATTTGTCACAGTTGGATGGTTCAGAGGAGGATCTGGATCTTCATGACGACCGAATGTCCTACCTGTCAGCGATGAGCGCCGACTATTTAAGCATGGACAGCCGTCTTACCAGCGACTACGACGACACGGCTGATGAGGGTGGCGCTTATACCGACAATGAACTGGACGAGCCCACCGACGAGCCACAACCCATCTCGGCCATCGGTCGCTCTTCAGAGCCGGTGCTGCCTGACGAAGTGGGTGAAGTGAAGACCGCTTTTCCCCCAACCCGTGTATGCAATCCTGTCAACGGTCTTGTATTGTGTGTGCTGTGGTGTGTTTGTGTGTAGAAGCCTCACCCTGAACCCCGGAATCGTATGCGAAGGTCAGGCAGCAGGGAGAGGCTAAATAGAGATCCCAGTCCGCCCCCTGCTTTTGTCCCTGAACCTCCCAAGGTGAGCGCACAGTGCCGATCACATGTGCTGAGTTGAGTCTCTCCCAGACGTACCAAAAAAATCAATAATTAACATATTTTCCGGACTACAAAGCGCACCCAAAAAAACAAATTGGCCAGAAATTTGAACATGCGCCTAATAATCCTTCATGCCTTATTTGCGAAGGAATTGGAAATGCATTACCGTATTTGTGCAATTGCTGATGAGTCAATATATTATATCACTAAGAGGATCAAACCAGATAGCAATGGTCAAAGCACTGGGCTGCTTAAGACATGGATGGTTATTCAGTTCCATCAGAAACCCTACCAAGATCACTGCTGCAGATTATAATCACTATACCAGTATAGAATACAGACGACACATGAAAAGGCATCAGCTCTTATCTCATTATCGCACTAATTTTAGTCACAGAATTAGATATGTTAGAAAAGAGAGCATTTTGTTTCCCTTTTTTCAGCTAAAACCAAGCATTGTAAGTAAACGTTTTGAATACCTGCAGCCCTGCGTTTGTATCTTTCAAGCATCTGAATTACTTCCCACAAAGCTTTTCTCTTTCTCATTCCGATCAGAATCAGCAAATTACTTCCCAAAATGCATTTCTCTTAAGTTCAGAATCCAATGCTTTGCAAATCAGCGTTACAATATATCATTTCAGTAGTAACACGGACCGGTTTAATGTCTGACAATAGCCTGGCCCAATAAAGACATCAACAATTAGGCACCGTTTACCAAAATGGTTTGATGATGAGATAAAACTTGATGCTTTGTATGTGTTGTCAGTATTCCTAGTGTTCTAGAGTATAACATATGGGACAATGGTTCTAGGATTGTGTACCATTGACTTGTTAACTGTGGTTATAAAATTGTGAATTATCTATTATTGCAATCCGGAGATGGAATAAGAGCTTGCTCTGTCCACTCCACGCATCGGCCCGGTATTGCAGTACCTCCGGGAACGGTGCATTCGCAATGATCGCAGCAAGGCTTTAGGGCTAGGACCTTAGCTTGGCCTTTTGGCTGAGAGTAAGTGTCCCGGCTCCTAGGCTTTGTAGCGTATTATGAACTGACCGTTAACGGATAATGGATAATGAATAACGAAGATAGAACAATAACCCTTAAAAACCCCAAACCCCACTTATGAACTGACCGATAATGGCTAATGAATAACGAAGATAGAACAATAACCCTTAAAAATCACACCACAGCAGTATCATCAGGAATGATTCAATACCGCTGATATTTTTGCAATCCAGAGATGGAATAAGAGCTTGCTCTGTCCTCTCCACGTATCGACTCGGTATTGCAGTACCTCCGGGAACGGTGCATTCGCAATGACCGCAGCAATGCTTTGATGCTCGGCCTTTTGGCTGAGAGTAAGTGTCCCGGCTCCTTGGCTTTGTAGCGTATTATGAACTGACCGATAACAGATAATGGATAATTAATAAAGAAAATAGAACAATAACCCTTAAAAAATCCCCCCCAACCCCATGCTGTGCTGCTTGGCTCTGTGGCTAGGACCTTGACTCAGCCTCTTGGCTGAGAGCAAGTGTCTCGCCCCCTTGGCTTTGTAGCGTATTATGATTTGACCAATAACGGATAATGGATAATTGATAAGGACTATAGAACAATAAACCTTACAAAATCCCCCCCCATGCTGTGATTTGGGTTGGATTCCTGTTTCCAACAATGGTATGCATTTGCATGGAATTGTGATCTTTGATATTTTCTGATTGTTACCAATGAATGCACTACTACGGCATTTCTTTCCTTTTAGTGCAACCCTAGCTCCTATTGTAGTTCCATACTGTTTAAGCCTGTGGCCTTCAATCCGGTGCGGCTCGCAAGAAGACAAAATTGAGTTCCGTTGTTGAACTTGAGCGTGCTCTGCATTCCGGCTTTTACAGTAGTTTATTGAATAACTTTAATGAGAATTGGTTACAGAGATCCCTCAACTTTCGTGGTTATTGGAGACAGGAACCACCTGCGAAAGGTTAAATCTGCAAAGTAGCGTGGCACCTTCAATATAGCCCCCCAGTGGGAAACTTACGTCGAGATGTCATTACTGAAACTATACGACTGTAAAAAAAATAACAACTATAGATCGACAAATAATAACACAACACATAATTGCAGTTGAACAAATGGTTTTATTTTCATTATACAAAATTAAAATGAAATTGGAGGACTTTCTTCAATGGCACACGCAGCTTCAGGTATGAGCAAAGAGCCCCCCACTTATTTCAACACACACATTACGTCGACCCCTGTGTGATCAGGGCATTTTCACCCCTAAAACCGCACACTGAAATTGGAATGCTTGCTCTGTCTTTAACTACACTGTCATGGACATTGAAGCCTATGGGGGTACGGCACCAAGTGCGTGCATCGAGTGTTTGCCTATCTAGGCGAGCAATATGCCAGAACTGCAGCCACGGTATTGCTTTGCCTTTTAAAAGCTAGCGGCCATTATTCTTACAAGAATTTTGTTTTCGGAGACCTTGATTGCACATGCCCAAACTGGCTATTTGACTGACATTATATACTAGTCTATCATAGTCACAACCACCCAACACAGAGCGCCCTCCCTAATCTCTCCTTCTCTGTCTGCTGTCTATAAGAAACCTAATGCACAATACGTTGATATCAATGACACTAAAGACCAATTAAATTAATTAAAATACGTGAGGGAGCTAACCAGTGAAAACCTAAGCAAGAAATAGCGAGGGGTCTCTGTATTCTCAAGCAGATTTGTATTTTTTATGGCTCAGAACGTGTAATTTCCCTCCCCACAATTGTGCAAATATGTTGCAAGATGTTCCACGCGCCAGGGTACCCGAGAAATTTTGTCTCAAAGTTCACTCATCTGGCCTGGTTTCTGTAGATCCGTGATGTCATTGAAGGAACACAACACATTCAAAATGGTAAATCCATGTGAGGCCAGCTCCGAAACAGACAACGATTGTAGTGTACAGCAATCTTGTCTGCTCGGAAGTAGATGTTTGTGTCCTAATGTTTGTTTTTCGCTGCATGTGTTGCGGTTAGTATAATTTTGTCTGGCTAGCTCTCTGTTAGCCTTTGGGCTTTCAACGTATTTCCTGTTTCGTTAGCTCCCGGTTGGTGCTTGTTAGCTGCCCACCGTGTGTTGTTTGGCCAACTGACAAGCCTAGTATTGGTGCCTGTTTTGACATATCCTTTTGTTTGTTTATTCCTGGCCGGCTTTGCGTGTCACGCCATTGCAGGTTCCTGGTTGGCCTGGCTGCTCAACACTTTTGTTCGGCTAGCCTCGCATTAGGGCTGGTTTTGCCGTCTTCCTTAGATCGTTTCCTCCCGGCTGTCTTTGTGTTTGTCTCTATGCGTTGTTGGTTCCCGGTTACCCTGACTGCTCACTGTGTGTGTTTGGCTTAGCCAACGTCGCGTTTTTCTGCAGTGGCTGCAGCCACCGTTTGTTGATCTGCCCCAATTAGCTCTCAGTGTGTTTTTTTGCCCGTTAGCCCTTTTTTGGGCTGTTCGCCAGTTTTTGTACCATTACTGTATCCACCAGTGGCACAATGGCAAGGAATCCTCCACAGAAACTACCAACATTTTGATTTAAAACTCTTCTGACCTCTTCGTCCAAATAACACGTAAAACAAAATGGCGACTGGCTTGTGAGAGTGCTGGTGTTCCTTCGATGATGTCAAGGCTCTGGATGGCAAGACGGGCTGTCTTAAAAATGCATTCTCAAAAAGGTTATTGAAGTATATCGTTGAAATGAGTATAGACTTTATGCAAAAAACATGTACAATTTCCTCACATTTTACATGTTTCTTTCCAAAATGTTGGAACCCAAGGTGTGACACTTTCTCATGCGTGTCGGCGCAGGTTCGTGCTCAGACCCGAACTGATTCGTCACGCAGTTACGACTCGCACTCGAGCAGCACCATCAGCAGCGATGCGGCAGGCGTGGGCAAACCGCTTCCCCCTCCCGTGGCCCTCAAGCCCTCAGCTACCCGCATCAACCACATGTCAGACGAGCAAACCTCAGAGATGGACGAGGACCCTGCCAACAAATCCTTCCTGGGCAAGGTTGCCATTACTCACACTTTTAAGTCACGTTTATTTTTAGACCCGGCTGATGAATATTCTGCAGATGTTACTGACGAGTCGAATTTGTGCAGCCCTTTGCTTTGTCTAATTGGCTTTGCTGCTCGCTTGCTTGCGTTGATGCCTTTTTATTCCGCTTTTTTCACTTTCTTGCTTGCTTCTTAACTGGCACAGCAATCAGGGGATCAGGTAATGGATTGTGAGTTCATAATGGAACATTTGTGATTGTCATTTTTTTGTTATTCATCCCACACCAGTGTTGGGGGCGTTAATTAAAAATAGTAAAGAGATACAGTTACTTGTAACTTCATTCATTTAATTCTAGTCATTTAAAAGTAAGTCAATTACCACCCATATTACTGACACCACCAAGTAGTGCATTCTTTTGAAAGTAATTTCAAGTTACTGTATATACTCACATTGAAGCTGACCCACTTATACTGCTTCAAAATGTCACATTATAAAAGAAATACACAAAAAGGTATACACCAACCTGTGAAAGCGGTGAAGCATTCATATTTATATTTTTGTGCAATTTTGCGAGATTGTAAATGAACACTTAACTCCTTGACGTTCCGATAGCCCGCTGTGTTGAAAAGCCAATACGTGTCTGTACGTTGTCACCAATCCTGAAATATGCCATGCCACATATTTTTGGAAAGCTTAAACTCTTGGGATTCAACATATACTGACTTATCACAGAAATATCACGCTCAGTCTGAAAGCAGATACCCGAAAACTATAAACACGGGTTAGCTCACCAAAGACGTTCGATGATAGTACAGAAGCATGGTCTACTTACATTTGCGAGTACGCAACCATGCTCTCCTCACATCCGCAAGAGTGTAGTGTATCCAAATGTGTATTTCACTCCAATATTTTACTCCCAATATTTACTCTAAAACACATGATATTGCTGACCAAATAAAAAAAATCTGCCGAAAAGCTTCTGCATTGATGGACGTTCCTCGTTGCGAGCAGTCTGTTTAGCCTCATAACTCCCGTTTACAAATAAACAGGCTAGTAGAATTATTTTCTATAGCCCGTTAACAGCCTAACTTGTGATTCACTCCTTTCTCTGCCAATTGCAGGCTTTGTTTTACAAAAGCTGCTTTGGCCTTTTTTGAGCCTATAATGCTTAAAAGGACCAGCCTTCCTTACTTTCGAATAACTTTAGCCAATAGTGACCGATTCAAATGATGATTGACACATTGGTTAGCCAATGAAGTTCTGAATAAATCAATATGAAGGTGTCCCTTTTATATTTCAATTAGATGCTGGAATAAGTCTGCATAAGGCCACTAGTGATTCATTTTACGTTCAAGTGTGCACAATCATTGATTGACTACTGGAAAGAGATTCCGAACGTTTAAAACTCTTTCATAATTTCTAAAAAAAATTGGCCAAAGATTTTATAGTTGAAAACTGGCCGTCTCTAAACGGGCAGTTTTAAAAACGCCTAAACCTTCCCTTGGAAAAATGTCTAAAATACAATATTTAGTTTTTCAGATTGTGATCAAATTTGACAAGTTACAAGTTAAGGCTTCGGGCTATAGTCTCACTTGTTTTCCAGCTAAGGTGCCCATGCTACTCTTATCTGCAGGCATGTAATTGTAAAAATTCAGGCAAGAATAGGAAACCTACTATTACTGTGTGTTCTATCATAGATTACAAAATGTTAGTAGCACTTTCAGTGATTCTTTTAGTTTGGGACAAAACGTCAGAGTGTTACCTTCCAAAGTGTCCATATTCTTCAAATGGTTCAAGAACAGCATTCAATTTACTTAAGGCGCATCTTTGTTTGGCATTTTAGGCGAATTTTACAGGAACGTTAAGGGGTTAACTAAGATACTCCATGTCTCTGAACATCAAAACCCTTGAAGATCTCCTTCTCCATTACTGAGTACTGTCCAAGACATTTTTTTTCTTTAGGCATGGTTTATTGCAAAAATAATTTTAGAAAATAAAAATACCAAAATTCATCACACGTTTACCGAGAATTGTGTGCCCCCGTTTGTTCCATTGATTTTCCGTAGGTTAGTGGTTCCTGTATAAGCCAACCCTTCTCCACAGGCACTGCCTACCATTCGTTACTGGTTACACGCAACTTAATATGCGCAAACAGACCCTCTGAATCTATTTAATACTTGTAATTTCAACTTAGATGCGAGTATATCCATGAAGAGAAATTCAGCAGCCATGTACTGTGCCACCATCACTGTATTAACTGTACTTTGTAAATACAAACTCCACCTCTTTTGATGTTGCTGGCATATAGCGTTGTATGTGACTGCAACAAATAAAGTACTCAGCAATCGAAGGACATTGTACTTTGTGATCTGCTTTTAATAGGTAGCAGAGTAACTCACCATGTTGTAATGACTGTTGAGCCAGAAAATTTTATTTTTATTACATTACCTTACTTGTTAACGAGAAAGGTCCCAACACTGTTCCACACATCCTCATGTGACATCAAATGTTTGATTGTAGAAAATCAATTTCATCTTAACGAGTTTTCCCTCTGTAGATTAAAGCCTTTGAAAAGATGGACCACCTGGCTCGAGCTCAGAGGATCCTCGAACTACAGGAGGCAGAAAATGCTCGGGTACGTGTATTTTCTTCCCAGTAAAAAGAAAATTGGGACTCTAACTTCTAGTGCCCTCTGGTGGTTGGTTTGACACATACATTTGTTTGTGGCCTCTTATTTAAACGCAGCACAAAACAACATCAACTAATCCTAAACGAAACAATAAACTCTTGGCACAAAATTTAGCTGTCCAATCGAATAATATAATAATCATGAGTTCAAAGGGGAGTAGGCCAAAGCTTTTAAGTGCCTACCCCTATTCCATTTTTTTCTTGCAGGAAAGATATTTTCAAACTCAAAACACAAACAGAGCCTTACTCCATAAAGACAAATTAGAAAGTAAAGAAATGACAATTTATACTTATACTAGTATTGCCATATATAATACCCAAAGAAACTCTCGGTACATTAATCTTCGTTAGTATAATCATCTAAAGTACATAAAGTATGTGTTGTTTTTGTTTTTAAACCGATATGAATTAGGTCCTTTTTTAAGGTCATCATCTAAATCTTTCCATAAAACCATACATTTTCGGGAGCAAAATGGCTTTTCAGTGTTGGGCAGGAATATTGGACCTTGAAGTTATGGATCCAATATTCTCGCACATCATTTAAAAGCCATTGTTCTGTCCGAAAAGGTATTCATTTTAACATAAAGAGAATTGCAATGGCTCTTCTCCTCAAATTGACCAAACCGCACCATTTTTCTTGTTTTTTGCCCAGCCTTTCATAAAGTTTTTGTTTTTGGGAGTTATCATTTACAGCAAGATTGAGTACAATTGTGTCAGCGTCCTCTAGGTGAGCCTCATGTTATGCAAAATGAGTCAAAATTTCACAATTTACGAATAGTTAAATAACAATAATGTTCATTTGATAATTCATCTAATACACAAATGTCCTTTTAAGTCATCGCTGTCATGTGAAAATGCATCTCCGTTTGTTAGCGTTTACATTGTAATAGCTCAAACATTGGTATTCATGAAATCATTGCATTTTATGGTGAAAACAAATTTTCAAAATATGACAAAAATGTTTTTCACCCGAGAGCAACAAAATGATGCTTTTTAGGCATCACTATCTGCTTTAGATTTTACTTCTGATTAAGCATACAGTAAATAAAATCTATGTACGTAAAGTTTAGGTTAAAGACACACTTAGCAGCTAGATGGCGGACAATGATCAGCTCCCTCTAGGCAAACCTAATGTTTTGTTAAATGAATACAAATTTCTAGACTTAGGAGCATTTTTATTTTATTTTTGCTTATTATTCAAAAAACTATTGTGATTTTTTTTTTTATGAATCTTTTTTTTTTTCTTCACTGGGTGGCGCTAAATAATGCATAATTGCTCCATTAGTTGAACCATGATTCTAAGCCGGTAAAGATTTCCTCTTTCCAAAGCCCTGGATTGCATGTGCCCAAATATTGTTTTTAGTTGCCGCTATAAATAGTCCATCCTTTTGACTCCATGCACAATTAATCGTTGGCTCGTAAATGTTTTTCTTTTCCTCAAAGCTACTCTGACATATCTGGGCCTCATTGCTCTCTCCCCGCAGTTGGAGATCGCCCAGAAGCACCCGGACATCTACGCCATTCCCGCCAAAGCGCCCAAACCCAACCTCAACCGTCCTCAGCCAATCGGGTGAGAGCTCCCTCACCCTGTCACAATTAAAGGTATTCCCAAATTGAACATGCAGAATGTGAGGAAATAATACATTGTTTTTGCATCAAATAAATGGATATTTCATCGGTATACAGTATTATCTCAGATTTCAGATTTACTTTATTGTCATTCGTATACACGTGTATACAGAACGAAATGTCGATACATCTGACCCGCACAGTTACTTTGAACGTCAGCCGGGATAGATAAGATTAACCATGTCTTCGTCAGAATTTTAGTGCAGCAGTTCGTCATCTCGCGGTTCGATGCCACTTCCAGTTGTTAAATGGTCCAGTTTATTGTCTTATTTATTTATCTCGATTATTGGGGAAAGGACCCCCGCAAAATGTAAAAATCCGCAAAGAAGAAATATTTATTTATTTATTACTCAAGAACGAAACCAATTTACTGGCTCAGGTATTTGTTTAATAAACTAAAGGGCTGCTTAAGGGTTATACAAATAAACATGACTTGTCTTGGTCATCCTGACCAGTGACGTCATTAGAGGAACACCAGCACTCTAGCAAGGCATTTGCCTTGTTGTTTTGCGTGTTAATTAGTCAAGGAGGTTTTTTTTTGGTAATTTTTGAGGAGAATGGCTAGGTGTTGTGTCGCAGATGGGTACAGTAATGGTACAACAAAGGGTGAGCAGCCAAAAAGGGTTTAACTGGCAAAAATGAACACGGAGAGCTAACAGGGGCCGAAGTATCGGCGGAAAAATGCGTGGCTGGCCGACCATTAAGCTGGCAATGTGTGGTCAGCCTAACAGGGAACCAACAACGAAACGCAGCAATGTCTGTGAACGCAAAGGCGGCCGGGAATAAACATAACCAAGGAAGACGCCAAAACAGGCACCAACACCAGGCTAGCGGATGAAAAAACAAGCGGTAAGCAGCCAGGCTAACTGGTAACCAACAACGAAAAGCCGAAACGCCCACCAGTGCTAACACCAGGCTACCTGACCAAACAACATACAGTTAAGACGCTGACGGGGAACTAGCTGGAAAAAATTATACCAACTGCAACACACGTGGCGAGATACACAAACCAAAAGCCACAATCGCCTACCTAAAAGGAGGCAAAGGCAAAAAAGGAATGCATGCTATAACAGCGACAGGTAAACTTACCCCACACAGCTTTTGTTCCGTCAAAGCATGCAACTATGATGAAACTGTCTTAAAGCTCCCAGGGTAAGCAAAGTTCCCATTTGTCCAAGCAGAAATGAGCTGTAATTGCTTTTCACTACATTGACACCTGTTTTGAAGCTGCCTCAGTTCTTAATGGGAGTAGCCCTCCTGAAAGTGTTGTGTTCTAGGGATCGACCTATACGGGTTTTTTAGGGCTGATACACATTATTAGTATTAGGAGGAGGTTAATAACTGATATTTGGAGCCAATATTAATTTGCTGTAAGAGCCTAATAATATGCTTAAGAGTTTTTAAATAATGCAAAAAGAAACAAAAATTATGTGTTAGAAATGTTTAAAAAAAACTTTAATAGCGCTCTGAAACCCTTTTCATTAAATTAATTGGAATTTTAACACAACTAACATGACTAATTCAATCAAAAACTAACAGTGCAAGAAATAAAATTAGGTTTTGGTGCAACTTGTATAAAGTTACATGAAAACTTAACTAGCTCCCCGATTTTTTTTTATTATTATTACAATAAAAATGTCAATACAACCAACATGACCTAAATTAACTTAAAACCAAAGTGCAAAAACAAATGGAAATTTCAATGGAGCTCGTAAACTGAAAAGTGTGGGCACTCCTGTGTTAGAACTAGATTGACAAACTAATGTTATGGTAACGGCTTAACACTCAGCCTTCCACTTTATTGTTCTCTTTATGTTCTCTCTCATGTTCTCTCTCAATCAAAAACACGCTTGCTTGATTGACTAATGTTTGCTAAAATATCTGCCTCTATATGACCATGCTTCCTTAAAACATGTTAACTACACTTTTTACGCAATCTTTTAATTACACACGCTCTTTTCTACCACGGACTTTTTAAAATTACAATATTATCAACTTCACAGCCTTATTAGGACTCAGGAGTTAAAATGGCTGCCGCTGTTTACTCTGCTCTAATGCTTTTCTCCTGCTCATTGTAAAGTTGGTAATACTAGTCAGATGTAAAGCACTGGAATGTTTTTTTAGGGGATTTTTCTGTTTGTACCTTCTACACGTCTGCACTTTGTGACTGTGAAGGGCGGACAATGCAGAGTAGAGACAGTTTCTGCTTCAGTGGCTCTGCCCCTGGTCACTTATCCAATCAGAAGGCGCAGGGTGGGTAGCAAGCAGAGAGGGATAGGGGAGAATTAGGAGGCACGAAGAGACTGGGCTGCTAAAAAAAAGCTGATACCGATATCCGTTAAATTCCCAAATATCGGTGCCAATAATCGTCCCGCCCGAAAATCGGTCAACCTCTTTAGTGTTTATTCAATTACATCGCAACTCTAAGATGAATCAAGCCAGATCTGTCTACTTTGAGCCTAAAATTCTGGAGTTGCCCAGCATGTGATGATTGACATATTGTGGGGAGGAACACTACATGTTCTATTCCTAGTTAAAAAGAAAAATTCTGGGAATACCTTTATTCAGGGTCCATTCGTCTGAGAAAGAAGCTCCGAGCTTCCTTTCCTCTCTCACTTGTCTTGTTGTTCCTCGATCAGCTCCAGCTCGAACCCGGAGCCACAGACTCCATCCAGGCACCAAGACGACGAGGCCGAGTACCGCAGGCAGCTGGCCGACAACACCAAGAGGGGTTATTACAACCCCCAGAAATACAAGGACACTGAGTTGTAATCCAAAGATGCATTCATTCATTCCGCACTCACAGGACACAGTCCTTTATAATACGTCACTTTTTTCATGTGTGTGTATAGTAAATTCCGGACTACAAGACGCTGATTTTTTGCCAAATTTAAAACGCTGTGACTTTAAATACAATGCAGCTTATTTGTTGTTGTTTTTTGTGTTTGCATCGAGGAAAACGGTGAGCTGCTCTTTTCTACAAACAAATCACCGCAGTGGTATCTGGGTACATTTAAGATACCTTTCAAGGGAAATTGGGCAATTTTTGCCCAACCTTATTCATATTCTACAAAACACGGGTCAGCAACCCAAATTTTTGAATGAGGCATAACGGACCCAAAAATAAAATGTCTGGAGCAGCGAAAAATTAAAAACTTTATAAATAACTATTTTTGAATCAAACGGTGATTCATACGTAAAAGTAAGTTTTTAAACATATTTTTAATTAGCTTATTCTAAAGAAAACCATCACAAAAAATACATATATTTCCCTCATCTCATCTATTTCCATTTCAAACTGTTCTGAAAAGTCTCACATGGTTGCTGACCCCTGACATAACAGAAGCAAAAAATGAGATTTGACGGTCGGTTGGTTGGACCCATTTACCACACATGTTGTAGGGAAACCATTTCCTGTGGTGTGTCTTAGGCAATTACAGCCTGGTTCCGCCCATCCCTCTCCAGGCCAACATATGTTTGAACCTGTTCTCAAACAGGAGACTTTCTGCGTAGAGTATCATACTTTATTGTTGAATTTTGATATACACTCATATTATTTCAACCTTTTCACCCACAAATCAAGTCCTCACTTTATACATCTTAAACAGGCATAGTAGTTATCCATCAAAAATGCTTCTGTTCTCTTTCTGTATGATCTGTGTCAATGTCAGGTCACTGAAATGACCTTTTAGTCCTCGGGGAACAATGACAATTTTGTCCAGTACTGCGGAAACCACCAATGACAACAACGCAAAGACACGTCTGTGTTGCAATCTAGCATTAGTCTCATCAGTATGGTTCTCTTGGTGCTTATGTCTCAAAATATAGGGCTCATGTTCAATCTCATGAGCCAGTCTTCATTTGTGTCTTTCTTTGGAGCAGTATTAAATATGTGCTCATTTTATCGGGGCCATCTTGAATGGTCAAATTATCTGAAAAGTGATGTTGACAACTCGGAGGTGTGCGCTGGGCTCCAAATGAAGGAAATGGATGTTAACTAGCTCATTTGTATGACTGTTGAAGCTTGCAGTTTAAAATCCAGTGTGTCTTGTTCAAAGACAAAATCAAGTTTCCTTCTTAAATTTGAGCGTGCGGCTTTTAAACAGGTGTGCTCTGTAGTCCGGAATTTATAGCATATTAGTCAAGCGTTTCTTTTATGTAGTTAGGATTAGAGTCAAGCATCATATTTTGTAAAATAGTTGAATCGGTTTCCTCATCTATTATGCGATGCCTTTGGCTATTTGTTGTTGAAAATCCAAATGAGGCATTTTAACTCTCACATGTTAAAAAAATTGGTTGGTTGGTTTCAGTACTTACATAAATATCCACGCTCAGCCCATTTATATTAAGATATAAGGTTTAACAATGCTAACTCCTGTGCACCTCTTCCCAGCTTTACATTGAAGAACACTGTGGACTCGGAAAATAGCACATGTACTACATGTTCAAGTGCCTTGTCCTAAATGATGACCCAGCAGGAGCTTCAAATAGTCTTAACTGAGAAATGGGACTGTTTTTTTATTTTCTTCTTTGTTGATGTCAAAGCATGTGTCCTTTGATCAATGACAATTTGTTTGAAAAATCTAGAGCAAGGGGTATCAAACATGTGACCCGTCAGCCGTTTGAATCAGGCCAGCAAGAGAAAAAATGCTGCATTTTTAAACATGCCCACTTGATGTCATCAAAGCCGGTCGCCCTTCACAGACAACTGTATTTCTTTCTTACTTTCTTCCTTTCTTTTTCTTTCGTTCTGTCTCTCTCTTTTTTCCTCCCTCTCTTTTTTCTCTTTAGTTTTTTTTTTTCCTATGTGGCCCTTGAGCTCAAATGAGTTTGACGCACATGATCTACAAACTATTGTAAAGTACTGCAAAACATAAATTGTTACCCCTATGGAAGACCTTTTGCTCATTTTGAGCTCATATCTTTTTAATTCTAATGTATTTGGTCCTGTTACAAAAAAAATCTTAAAGGGACAGTGTGTATTATTTGATCATTGGATGTTGCTGTATTGTGTAGTGCAATGGAAAACGAGTGCTGAAAAGCACAAAGACAACATATTTTACGGGAACTCGGTGACCAATGCGTACTGTCTTTATTTGTTTTTTGGCCCAGGCTTTCGATGTTTTTGGGTACCCGTAGCAGCAAGATGGTGGACAATTATGTCAGTTCCCTATAGGTGAACCTCATGTTGTGTAAAATGGTTATTTCTCGACCTACGAGTATTTTTTTTAATGCATGTTTATTGGAATGTTCATGACTAGTATTTTTTTCCGCTTATGATTAAAATCAACATTGTTTTTTTTAACAAAATCTATTTTTTTTACCACTAAAAGGTCCTTAATCATACACACTGTCCCTTTAAAATGATCAAAATTATATTGAAGATATGTTAGATTATTTTGCTCGTTTTAAGAAATTACCTATCTAGATTAGAACAAAAAACTAAATGAATCAAAACAATGCATCCCCTTTGAAATGAGATATTGATGAAGTCTATTTTTGTAATCTTACTAGAAAAAGAAGTTACAACTCGAAAAATTATTCTTAAATTCAGCTAATTTCCTTCCATGTGGGTGCAGTGTATTTTCAGCATACGAATCAAAAAGTTAGAAGCTGAAAAATATGACAAACTTTTTTTTAGAATTTTTATTTTTTTGTTTTAAAAAAAAATGTCTGATGCCAGGAGAAGAGCATTTTTGGTCTTACTAAGAAACTGCAGGCACCGATTTAGATTTGATAACTTTATTCTCTTGGTCAAAATTATGAAATGTGAAGACAATCAAGGTGGTTTGTTAATTTTTTTCAATGTACTTTTTGTTTAGTCCGTCTTGTCAACTCTGGGGAAATTCAAATAGTTTGTTTTTATTGTTTATATATATATAAATATACACACACACACATTTTAGAGTGTTTGTTTTCTTACTTAAGTTTAAAGTTGTTTGACATGTTCAATATTAAAGGAGTAATTTATACTGTAGCATGACATTGCTTTCATTTACATAGGTCTAGATTTTAGATCAGGGGTCGGCAACCAAAAATGTTAAAAGACCCATATCGGACTCAAAGGAATAACCTGTTTGGAGCTGCAAAATAAATTAAAAGCTCTTATAAGAAAGGCAATACATACTGTAAATATGTTAATTGGAAAACATTAAGAATGTGTCATGCTTTTCCTCTTACAGAAGCCATATTATTTTCCATTACCAAACCTTTTTTTTTAAAGCCGCATGCTGCCTGTTGCTGACCCCTGGTCTTGACCGGTGTCTCTCAGTTTCCTGTGGCAGGAAATTTTCCAATTTTGTCTTAACAAAAAAATGATTAATTCACAAAAAAAAATCTTATTTTTGTGCTGTCTTATAGTCATTAGTAAAATATCAGTGATATTTATATATATATACCACGATGCAGCAAATTAGTGTTTTTATAAGAATTCAATAATGACATAATTGAAGGGACAGTGTATTATTTGACCAATAGATGTCGCCATATGCCTTTCACTGGACAATTACACAATGATGTTCCATTTTCTGTTCCAGTGTTTTAACTAATTCGTTTTTTTTATGTTAGTATGAAAGAATGTTTTTTTTCCCCGTCACCAGTTGTTATCGTACCTATAACAGCTATTTTAAGGTATAGGTGCTCAGCTGCCTTCGAGGGGTCATTTAATACTTAGTAGCCTAAAACGGTAGTAAATAAATGCAATATCAGAGGGACACTTGAAGAAAGATCTCCTGGATGCAACTGGGATGCATCATCAATGATGGCAGCATTAGCTCAGGAGGTAAAGTGCTCGTCTTGGGACGAAGAGGTTGCAGGTTTGATTCCCGGCTCCTCCGTGTTATATGTCGAAGTGTCCTTGGGCAATACACTGAATCCCAAAGGCCCCTGATAGCAGGTCATTGCCTTGCATGGCTGATGCTGCTATCAGTTGGTTAGTGTGTAAAAGGGAAAAGTGTGATGCACAGTATAAAGGGCGTTGGGAGGTCTTCATTGACTTGAAAAGCGCTATATAAATGCAGACCATTTACGTTTATCCTGGGTTCATTGAGTGTTTTGCGTCTCGCAACATGAGACACTCTCGCCCATGTGAAATAGTCGAGGTTGATTACGCCTCAACTTGCGTCCCAGTAGCAGCCCATCTGCCCTTGTGTTCCAAGGAGCCTCTTCCAGAGCAAAGGAGACAGGAGGGTGTCTTGCTCTTCACCCACACGTGAAGGTTCGCTGGGCTTGGTAGGACATCGTAAACTGCCTGGACAAGGTGAAAGTCTGCTTGCATGATGTTTGACCAGGTCACTTTGCGCTCCCACTCTGTCCTAGTTCCCTGCTTCCAGAGTCCGACTGCCTTGCTCACCTGCTCTTCCTCCACCCAGTGTGTATTATTTGACAAGTGGATGTCGATGTATTGTGTAGTGCAACAGAAAACAAGTGCTGAAAACACTACGGTGACTCGGTGACCAAAACACACCTACTTTTTTTTTTTATTGTGACCTGGCCTTTTTGATTATTTTGGATACCTGTGGGTTTCCTTTAGGTGAGGCTCATGGTATGTAAAATAGACGCTAATTTCTTGACCTTTTGGATATTTTATGCAAAGTAATTTACTATTATATTATTTAGATCGCTATATTTTAAAATGAATGATTTTACCACCGTGAGGCGCTAAATTAGACACTGTCCCTTTATCGATGACCTTTTATTAAATAGGAAATTACAGTCTCGAGAAGGAATGTTTTTTCAGAAATGTACTGATACCATCATTTAAGTAGTCATCGATATCACACGCAGATACAATTAAATGCAAACAATTATTGATATTTCTGAAAACTTACTTATACATCCAACAAAATAGATTGCTTAATATTGTGTTTAATTGATGTGAATTTAGCATTCCTTTAGGTTCCAAATAGTTAAATGTTCAACAGATGCCAGTATTGGCTAATTCCTAGTAACCATTACCATACTTTAAGGAGGCAGTTTGTACTATTTGACCCGTAGATGTCGCTGTACAGTGTAGTGCAACCAAAAACAATTGCACTTTGGAGACTAAATGTGACCGATACGCACCATTTTTTTGACCAGCCTTTCGGAGGTTTTTGGGTACCTTGTAGGAGCAAGATGACGGACTAGTTCCCTTCAGGTGAGGCTCATGTTTTGTAAAATATTTCGTAATTTGTTGACCAATGAGTGTTTTTGTTTTTTTGATGCTTTTCTATATAATATTTAATGTAGTGTTGCCGATTATTCAAATCGAGATATTTTTTACCACTAGGAGGGGTTAAATAAAACACACAGTCCTTTTAAATAATATGTTTCCAAAAGTACCAACGAGCAGCTGCTAAAACTTCACCGGGTGTTTGTTAGTATATGCCAATTATACACACTGCCCCTTTGAAATTTAGTAGATAGCAGTCAATAAATTACAAATTGATCCACTGTCAGATACTAGTCCCCTTCTTAAAATTCATTTTAAAAAAAACAAGCAAACATGATAAATACCTATGATAAAACATAAAATACGATGGAACTCAAAATGATGTGCTTGTACTACTATCTGAGCCAACCCTATGACAAAAATAATACTTATTGAAGACACTTATGCTACATATCATGACCATTAGTGCTATAAAATTTGGTAAATATTTTTATAAAATAAGGAATAAATTAATTATTATGATTTCCCTGAGCCAAAAGTGTGACACAAATGACACCGAACAAATGTATACTTTAATTTAGGTTACACAGTGCTATGAAATACTATGTTATTCTGTAGTTTAATTCGCCAGTAAAACTCCAAACATTAAAAAGAATCAATTCTTGTACTGTATTCCTAATTTCTGTACCATCAATGTTGTTCCTAGGTTATTTATGGTGCATTAGTGTTACCTGCTGGATACTTGCAGTAATGCAGGTTTAATTTGAAGTCCAAAATCACCTTTGACTTAAAATTGTGCCCTTAAATGCTAATACAAAAAAAATATTTTAGAATTATCTTTTTTTCCCCATTCTAAAATATGATTTTCGATGTTTGACTGGGTTACATTTTAGCAGTGATGAGAAAACTACGTCACGCAGCCACAATTAGCCTTACAGGCTTTTTAATCCGGTCCACCAGATGTCAAAAATAGAACGATAATGTGAATAAAATGTTTTTTGCGTTTTTTTTTTAAAAAAAGTAATAAAAATGAGTTGCCTTTGTGCCACTCTTGTCTTCAGTGTATCCAACATTCAAATAGATAGCTCAATTTTTTCTTTACTTGCTTTAAAAAAAAAATATATATATATATAATGTATATATATATATATATATATATATATATATTTATTTTATTTTTTTTTTAAGTCAGATTTGATCAGACATTCATCAAATTTAACAGAACATTTTGCTTTCATTCTCAGTATTTCAGAACTAATTTGAATAAATGTTCTTTTTATACGTTTAGATATATATTATCCATTTTCTGCGCCACTTATCCCAAGAAGGGTCGCAGCCAGCAGCCAACTTCGGGCAGAGGGAGTGGGCAGGGGACACCCAGCCAGTCGCAGGGCTGTGTATATATACATATACATATTATATATATACATATATATATGTGTATATATATATATATATATATATATATATATATAATTTATGGCAAATTATTTTTTCTTTTTTTACTTCCTGTTCAGTTTTTTTAACACAATGCATCCGGCCAAGTTTGCTCACCACTGTTATAGCCAGTCATGAGAATTTAACCAATAAAAAAAACAGGTCATGTCATGTTTATTTGTATAGCCCTTAACCACAAGGAGTCTCAAAGGGCTGCACAGACCAAAGATTATTGCAAACCACAGACTATTATGACACAATCCCCTGATCTAAAACCTACATGAGGGCAAGGAAAAACTCAAAAACCTCAACATGAGGAAAATGAAAAAACCTTGAGAAAGGACCGCACATGAGTTAACCCTCTTTCCTGGATAACCAGGCTGCAATGGATGTTGTAATAACAAGTAGTACACAGATACCGTCAACAGAAAATATAGGTAATTCATAAACTATAGAATAGTAGCCTAGATTTAAACAGTTCCACTGAGGTTGCAGATCGAATCTCAGGGGGCAGAGCATTCTCTCAGAATCACTAGGAGACCAGCATTTTCAGAGCGACCTGAACATCGGGGGAAATTAAATCTGAAAGATATGAGGGAGCAAGTCCTTGCATGATTTTGTATAGTATCATCAGAACCTTAAAATCACATCTTAAGCTAACAGAGAGCCAATGCAGGTTAGCTAAAATCGGGGTAATGTGGTCAAACCTTCTTGTCTTGGTTAAAAGCCTTGCTGCAGCATTTTGTACCAGCTGAAAGCTCTTGATTTTGGACTTTGGGAGACCGGAGAGTAGTGCATTACAGTAATCGAAACGGGAGGTAACAAACGCATGAATTATAATCTCCGCTCGGGACTGGGACAGCATAGGGCGAATTTTAGCAATGTTGCAAAGATTGAAAAAAAAAATCTGTTCTAGTAATACTCTTAACGTGTGTTTGGAAGCCTGAGAGGAATTATTTTGCGTGTATTTTATCAATGTAGTGTGCCTTGAGAGAATCAACTTGTCTCTTGGCTCACTAAAGTTGAAGAAAAAACAGTTTTGGGTCAGGGGTCTCCAACGTGGTGCCCTCGGGCACAGGGTACCCTTCTAAAAACCCCTGAGAAGCTCCCGGACAGGTTCTGAAAATAGCCCACCAGTGATGAGTCATTAGGATTTACCATACATTTAATTTGTAACCAACATGTTTTGTTGTTGACTTGATTTCTAATAGTTACAACCTGGTAATGACATAAGTTGTTATTTTAGAAATGTACAGTAATCCCCCCATTTTTTCAGGGTTTAGGTTAAAAAATGACGTTTGCTATTCAAAACTTTAAAGGTAGAAACCTTTTCTTTATCTATTAAATACTCTATTATAAAATGAAACCAAAGAACAAAGCCTATTTACCAGTCAAAGTTGTTGTTTTTTTTAACAAATAAAAGCATTGTACATCGTACGCCTTTTTTATTATTAGTTTTTTTTTTTAACAAATAACTTCTGGACAGTCAACTTATATTTCCAATAATAACGTTGCTGCTACAGTGCATCCGGAAAGTATTCACAGCGCTTCACTTTTTCCACATTTTGTTATGTTACAGCCTAATTACAAATTGTATTAATTTAATCTCTTATCTCAAAATTCTACACAAAATACTCCATTATGACAACATGAAAAAGTTGTTTTTTTTAAACTTTTTTTGAATTTATTAAAAATAGAAAACTAAGAAATCACATTTACATAAGTATTCACAGCCTTTGCTTAATACTTTGTTGATCCACCTTTGGCAGCAAATACAACCTCAAGTCTCTTTGAACATGATCCCACAAGTTTAGCACACCTATCTTTAGGCAGTTTTGCCAATTCTTCTTTGCAATAAGTCTCAAGCTCAATCAGGTTGGATGGGAGATGTTTGTGCACAGCCATTTTCAGATCTCTCCAGAGATGTTCGTTTGGATTCAAGTCTGGACTCTGATTGGGTCACTCCAGGACATTCACGGAGTGGTTCTGAAGCCAATCTTTTGAGATCTTGGCTGTGTGCTTTGGGTTGTTGTCCTGATGAAAAATGAACCTTCGCCCCAGCCTGAGGTCAAGAGCGCTCTGGAGCAGGTTTTCATCCAGGATATCTCTATATATTGCTGCATTCATTTTTCCTTCTATCCTGACTAGTCTGCCAGTTCCTGCTGCTGAAAAACATCCCCACAGCATGATGCTGCCACCACCATGCTTCACTGTCGGGATGGTATTGGCCTGGTGATGAGCGGTGCCTGGTTTCCTCCAAACATGGCGCCTAGCATTCACACCAAAGAGTTCAATCTTTGTCTCATCAGACCAGATAATTTTGTTTCTCATGGTCTGAGAGTCATTCAGGTGCTTTTTGGCAAACTCCAGACAGGCTTCCATGTTCCTTTTACTAAGGAGTGGCTTTCGTCTGGCCACTCTACCATACAGGCCAGATTGGTGGATTGCTGCAGAGATGGTTGTCCTTCTGGAAGGCTCTCCTCTCTCCACAGAGGAACGCTGGAGCTCTGACAGAGTGACCATCGGGTACTTGGTCACCTCCCTGACTAAGGCCCTTCTTCCCCGATCGCTCAGTTTAGAAGGCCGGCCAGCTCTAGGAAGAGTCCTGGTGGTTCCAAATGTCTTCCGTTTATGAATAACGGAGGCCACTGTGCTCATTGGGACCTTCAAAGCAGCAGAAATTTTTCTGTATCCTTCCCCAGATTTGTGCCTCAAGACAATCCTGTCTCGCAGGTCTACAGACAGTTCTTTTTACTTCATGCTTGGTGTTTGTGCTCTGACATGCACACTCAACTGTGGGACCTTATATAGACAGCTGTGTGCCTTTCCATATCATGTCCAATCAACTGAATTTACTGCAGGTGGACTCCAATTAAGCTGTAGAAAGATCTCAAGGATGATCGGTGGAAAAAAGATGCACCTGAGCTCAATTTTGAGCTTCATGGCAAAGGCTGTGAATACTTGTGTAAATGTGATTTCTTAGTTTTATATTTTTAATAAATTCCAAAAAAGTAAAAAAATTTTTTTTCAAATTGTCATAATGGAGTATTTTGTGTAGAATTTTGTGATAAGAGATCAAATTAATACAATTTGGAATGAGGCTGTAACATAACAAAATGTGGAAAAAGTGAAGCGCTGTGAATACTTTCCGGATGCACTGTATATTGCACTATTGATTCAGGACACCATCACTCATAAGCAGATGTAGATTTTATCACGCACTTTGTTTTTATGTGCAATATACAATTCATCCCAGAATATAAAAAATAAAAAATGTGCTTGTTTAAAACCAGAAGTTGCTGTATTTACTTAAACTAAAATCTCATGCAATTATTGGAGTTTGTTAGCCTCGCTTCCTGATAAAGCAGCTGTCGTCTAAAATACTGGTCTCAAGTCAAGATTTGTTTTGTCGTTGTTGTTTTTTTTTTGTTTGTTTTTTCTCAAAATCAATCTATGTACAGTATATTTGTTTAAGGGGAGAAAAGCGGTAGTCTAACTCATAAAACAGTAGTGATGTGAACATGCAGAAGATATCTAGTTACCATTAAGTCGATGATATTGGGAAACAAAAATCTGGCGTAAAAATGAATAGAAAATTCCAAGCAAATAGGAGGAATGCTATTTATAAACGTTATTTTACAAATAACTTCTGTACTGTTATATTCTAATTTTAAAAATAATTTTGCTGCTATAATGCACGACTGATTCCAAAAAGGGGTGGAAAAGATTTCAGGGCACTACTGTTTTTACGTCGGATGACATTTTTTTCATTCTTTTTTTTTTTTTTTTTAATTGGGGAAAAGTATGTGGCGTAAAAATGCTAACGTGAACAGAACATTCCAAACAACAAATAAAAGTACTGTACTTTATGAAGAAATATCTTCTGTACTTGTAAAATTGAAAAGCAGTTTTGCTACGATAGTTTTCTTGATTTCAAGACACGATCAACCTTTTAATTTCAGAAGATATTTTGTCACCATCATTTGGACTTTATTGGAAAACAAAAATGAGGCTAAAAATGTTTTTACCTTCATTTAGCATGTGGAAGAGTCCAACTTTGTCAGCAATAGAAAGCATCTTCTTCTGCTATTTTGTGCTTTTCTGGATCCAGAGGGTTTTGTTGACATGATGACTTTTACAGAAACTCCAAATTTAAAAAGATTTCCGCTTACCTACTATAATCAAGCTGTTTGTTTACAACTGAGACTGCAATGTTATTGATGCACAGACAGAAAAGGGGCGGTGCAACTGTTTTGCCAATCAGAATGCAGAACATGTTTGCTGGAATTCCACAAGGAGCAAAACCATGAAAAGTAAACCCTGATACAGCAAGGGATTACAGTACAGAGACCTTTTGCTACTTCACGCTTCGGTTATTGCAGTTTCACTCCTTTACGGATTTTCAAATTAATTGATTTTGTTTTTGTCGTCATTAATATCATTGTACTGTGCATTGTGTTCAGCAGGGACCGATTAAGGAGGGAGCTTTGTCGGGTTGTCTGTGTGCGCGGCCGTTATAGGCTGTGGTGACTGTGTGTTTGTGGCTGTAATTGGCTGGTGTAAGCTGTCAGTCAAACAGCAGGCAGGCGCTGATTATGTAAACAAACTGAGAAGCAAAGCGACCGCTAGCTTTTAGCAGCTCAGAAAATAAATTCATCATTTAAATCTGACTACGGAAACGGAATTGTGATTACCAACTGGTGCTTCGTGGATTATTATTAGGTTCCAGAAGCGACTCAAGAGTTGTCTGGGAAAAGGCAGCAGCGGTGCTGCTGGTCCGTCCTACTGCTGATGGCTAGGCTAAGTACTCTTCAAAGTCACTGCTATGGACCCTGTATACAGCCAACTGTCATGATTACCTAAGTGGAGCCACCTGGGGTAATCATCTGGCGCACTGGAGTGCGCCTTCTGATTGGGTTATGTTCGCTATTTAAGCATTCTACACCGAGACATGGGTGTCTGAGGATTACTCCTGTATTCGTAAGACACTCCCGATTACCTGCCTTGTTGTTTACTTGATTCTGCCCGTCTGCCTTCGATCCGACCTGCTTCCGTCCACGCTACGATCTTCTCTTCAGTCCTGGTAAACTCGACCTGCCTTCGTCCCACGCTACGATTGATCACGTCTCCCGCTAACCCTTACGCTTCCCCAAATAAAGAATTGTACGAACGCTCTGGGGTCTCCTGCTCTGTTCTGGTAATCCCTGACAGCCAACGCCAGTTCCATTAGACGTGAAATGGGTGACTAGAAGCCAAATCTCGTGGGAAACTGCTACATTCGGGACAGTTTTATTTTAATAATCGTGGCGATCCAGCTCAATTCGAAGACACCCTATGCTAGCACGCGGCCAGTGTGCCGCTGCCTAGATTGCTTTCTCACACTGCTATACAAATAAACATGACTTGACACTGAAAGGAGAGGCCCTCCAATTTTGTTTTACTTTTGCATGATGAGAATTAAACCATTCAACTTCAATTATGTGTTTTGTGTTATTATTTGTAGATCTTTAATTGTTTTTTTGTTATAGTCGTGTACGCATAGGTCATCTCGAGGTAAGTCAAACCCTTGGGGGGCTTTTATAAAGGTGCAATGCAACTTTGCGGATTTTCACTTTTCGCGGGTGGTTCTGGTCCCTGTTAGATGCTTCGTGGATTATTATTAGGTTCCAGAAGCGACTCAAGAGTTGTCTGGGAAAAGGCAGCAGCGGTGCTGCTGGTTGTTGTTGTTGTTGTTAAATCGCTTCAAGTCGTCTAAAGATGATCTTTAGGAACGACATGGAACGCTTCGGTTGTGTTACGATTACCGCGAATTGGCCGCTCCGAAAGCGGAGGAGGTCAGCTTTGGGTAACTTGTACCGAAGCGTTCGTGTAGCGGGTGGGAGACGCATTCGTCGGCCATGAGGCCGTCCACAGGACACCACGTGGAGGTTGCGTTCCTTGTCCTGCCGGTGCTGCTGGTCCGTCCTACTGCTGATGGCTAGGCT
This sequence comes from Urocampus carinirostris, assembly GCF_059441175.1. Taxonomy (NCBI): domain Eukaryota; kingdom Metazoa; phylum Chordata; class Actinopteri; order Syngnathiformes; family Syngnathidae; genus Urocampus; species Urocampus carinirostris. The sequence goes on from NC_142364.1 coordinate 30,732,694, forward strand.
AAGAACTCTTCAAAGTCACTGCTACGGACCCTGTATACAGCCAACGCCAGTTCCATTAGACGTGAAATGGGTGACTAGAAGCCAAATCTCGTGGGAAATTGTTACATTCAGGACAGTTTTATTTTAATAATCGTGGCGATCCAGCTCAATTCGAAGACACCCTATGCTAGCACGCGGCGAGTGTGCCGCTGTCTAGATTGCTTTCTCACACTGCTATACAAATAAACATGACTTGACACTGAAAGGAGAAGCCCTCCAATTTTGTTTTACTTTTGCATGATGAGAATTAAACCATTCAACTTCAATTATGTGTTTTGTGTTATTATTTGTAGATCTATAATTGTTTTTTTGTTATAGTCGTGTACGCATAGGTCATCTCGAGGTAAGTCAAACCCTTGGGGGGCTTTTATAAAGGTGCAATGCAACTTTGCGGATTTTCACTTTTCGCGGGTGGTTCTGGTCCCTGTTAGATGCTTCGTGGATTATTACTAGGTTCCAGAAGCGACTCAAGAGTTGTCTGGGAAAAGGCAGCAGCGGTGCTGCTGGTCCGTCCTACTGCTGATGGCTAGGCTAAGGACTCTTCAAAGTCACTGCTACGGACCCTGTATACAGCCAACGCCAGTTCCATTAGACGTGAAATGGGTGACTAGAAGCCAAATCTCGTGGGAAACTGCTACATTCGGGACAGTTTTATTTTAATAATCGTGGCGATCCAGCTCAATTCGAAGACACCCTATGCTAGCACGCGGCCAGTGTGCCGCTGTCTAGATTGCTTTCTCACACTGCTATACAAATAAACATGACTTGACACTGAAAGGAGAAGCCCTCCAATTTTGTTTTACTTTTGCATGATGAGAATAAAACCATTCAACTTCAATTATGTGTTTTGTGTTATTATTTGTAGATCTATAATTATTTTTTTGTTGTAGTCGTGTACGCATAGGTCATCTCGAAATAAGTCAAACCCTTGGGGGGCTTTTATAAAGGTGCAATGCAACTTTGCGGATTTTCACTTTTCGCGGGTGGTTCTGGTCCCCATTAACCCCGAAAACTAAGGGATCTCTATATCAAACTGGTAGCCCGCCAATTAGTTACAAAAAGTAGTTCTCACCTTAAAAAGTAAGAGCCCCCTGGTGTAGATTAACCAAATTACAAGTCAAAGACCAAACTGTTTTGGTGATTGCCTTTTATTTTATTTAGCAGAAATGAACATGCTTTGCTTGACTTTGTTTCAACACTTGGGTCGCCCTGACAATATTAAGGTCCAACATTATGTGGTGTACATTCAGATATTACATATATTCAACCAAAAAATAACATTTACTCTGTTTGCCGCCTACATACGCACAATAAGACCGTTGATTTATCTTTGGTCCGACACGTCACGAGAGCATGTAGCTCAAATGAAAATAAATAAACGCCGTTGATGTCTACGTCTTTGTGCACTGTACAGATTAAGGCATTTAGCGTGATGTCCAACAGCTTGCTAAGAGGTGGAAGCTACTTAAAGTGGAAGCTGGATGAAAAGACAGAAAATGGAATCGAGGAAGAATTTCTTTAGATGTAGACAGGTTGCTCCTGTGCTGTAAGCAGGCGGTACATGGCGGCAGGCATCGTCTTCATGTGGATCTGAAACAAAAGTGGAACATTGTATTGATAAAAATTTTGTCTGAACATCTTGCACAAATTGACTTCAACTCAGGGGTGATTTGAGAGTTCAGAGATTTGGTGGTACAGATTTATCGTTCTTTTGTTTTACTTAGTGAAAAGCATCATTCAACATTGTTCAGAAGTACAGTGGGACCTCGCTACTTCGCGGTTCGACGTTTGCGGATTCAGAGCTTCGCGGTCTGTAATGGTTAAAAAAAAAACAGAAAAAATTTTTTTTTTCAAGGGGCGTCGCTACTTTTTGCGGGAATCCCCCTCGGCCGATGACCATAGCACGGCGCGCCATTCTCGTTTCCCGGTGTTGTGCCCAAATCCGACTCCCGTACAGAATCCTCCCCCCCTTGCGTGAACGCGCATTCTGCTGCGCTTCCGACAAAAGCGATCGTATTCTATATAATACGCTTATTGAAACCATAAAGCGAGCTAATTCAAATAATTGGGCGATCGTAGTCTATATAACGCGTTTATTTAAACAATAAAGCGCGATCGTATTCTATAAAATGCGTTTGTTAACGCGGATGAAAAAGTCACCAACGTCACGTCTCCCGCTCGGGCCGCGATGGCTCTACATGGCGCTACACAGCCCTCAAAGGGGGGGAAAGGGGTAGGGGGGACCAGTTGGGGTTAGGGGGCGGTGAAGCGGAAGCCGCGTGGACCCAGCAGTGGCAGCCGTGGGCTACCAGTACACTCAGTACGGCCGGAGTAATTCGAGAGCCCTCCTGGCTTAGCATGGTGTTCGTGGCGCACGTTAAAGCACGTGTATGCTGACGGGATCTCAAAGACTATTATCCATTACGGCGGTGAAGCGGAAGCTGCACCAAAACCGCGCGCCGGTGTTGTGCCCAAATCCGACTCCCGTACAAAATCCTCCCCCCCTCGCGTGAACGCGCATTCTGCTGTGCTTCCGACAGGCCGTCGCGGTGTCGTGCGTATCGCGCCCGAAAGTACCCGCGCCGCGGGTTAGGGGCTCGCTCGCGAATAATAAGGATAAGCGGTGCAGATAATGAAATGAGATGAGATTTTTTTTTTTTTTTGAAGGTGCGCCGCTACTTCGCGGATTTTCACTTATCGCGGGAGGTTTTGGTCTCCATTAACCGCGATAACCGAGGTCTTACTGTAACAGGAAAACCAAAAAATCAGATGCTGTTATCCAAAATGTTCATAGACCTCATTTAGAAGTTAAGGTGCCCGCACGGAACTTAGATAATGCCGGTCTAAATGTGAATCCAAGAGCCAAGTCTGCAGGCTCAAAAGCATTCTCCATCTGGGCCCCAGTGCTGTGGAATGCTGTCTCTAGAGATAAGATCTGCAATCTCAGTGGAAGTTTTTTAATTCTAGACCTAAGACCTCCCGCTATTCAATAGCTTATGATTGATGCCCACCTCCTACTTTTCTGGCTTGCCTGGCTGGTGGTGATACGAGGTAGAAGGACGATTCGAGATGAGTCAGCGGACCAGTATCTGGACCTGAAGCATGTCATCGTCTGCATCTACCAGCCAGCAGCGATTAGAAACTGCTCCCTTGCTGTCAGAGACGTTTTTGGACTATTTTACAGGCTCGAGGCGCTGTTGCTGTCATGCACTTTCTGGATGGATTTCAACATAATACCTATTGTTTTTTTTTATTGATGTTCACTATGTTTTGTGTACTGTTACCCAATGCAAAATCTATTGCACCCTGGTCATCCTGGAAGGGGGATTACTACTTTTAAGGCTCCTTTTCAAGGTTTCTTTTTTTCCTCGGGCTGAGCTATTGAGTTTTTCCTTGCCTACATGTGTCCTTTGAGACATTTTGTGATTAAGAGGTCTATACTGGACAGTCCAAATAAATGTGACTTGACTTGACTTCCCAATTGTGCACATCTTTATAGTTAAGGTGGGTAATAGACTCTCACCTGAACATGGTACTTTTTTACAGGAAAAAAAACTAAAAAAAAATGTTAGTGCTGGTGCTGGGAGGATGACCCACAAACATAGCTTACACATACGCAACATTTAAGTTTGGCATTGTTGCATTCCATTCAGTGGAGCTAAAATGAGGACTAATATCTGTTGATGATAACAAGGTTGTGCTATCGGTTGGTAAAATAATTGTTTAAGATGACCACTGTATAATAAACAGGAGCCTCTATAAAACACTAGCCGAGAGAAAGAGGAGCAGAGATGTGCTAGGAATAAACGACTGAACCATTTCAACACAGCGGAGTATTTTCGCTGATCCATTGTCCACCCTCCCTCTTCCCACACCTGTTCATTACCTGCACCTGACTCTACTCAGGAACCAAGTATTGAAGCACTGTGCCGACAGCAAAAGCTCACGGATCATTGTTTGGCCTTGATGTTCCTTAGCTGTATACCTATCATCAATCTACTCTGGACATCATGAATTTTGTCAGCTGCACGTATTTTCTGGACTGTGTTTTTTATTATTTGTTTTATCTCCCTCCAATATGCAAAGTACATTTTGTTATTTTGCCCCCACATAAACTAAAGTCACTCAGCATTGTGTGTATGTGGTTGGGTCCGCATCAACATAACAAAAAAAATGTTTGCGTCATTTCTGTTCTCCTACATAAATCCATCTCATGAAATTAATATATTTTCCTCCCTCATCTTTTTCCATTTCCAAGCATTTCTGAGGGATCTCCAGGGAGCCAGTATGGCCGCTCTAGAGCATCAAATTGCTGACTTCTGCAATAGGGAAAAGATTACCATTTTTTTCATACTTATTAATCAAAACATATGCCTGAAGAACTCTACATTGCCCTGCGATCCAGATTCTGGAGGGAAGGAATCATTCTCTGCTCCAAGTTTTCACAATACATCCTTGGCTTTGTGTCCTGCTTAATGAAATGCAACTCCCTATCTCCAGTTGCACTCCAACAGCCCAAAACCATGACATTCCCAACACCATGCTTGACTTTAGGCACGACACAAACATGTTTGTACTCCTCACCTGGTTGCCGCCACACATAGTTCACCATATGAGCCAAATTAATCAATCTTTGTCCCATCAAACCTGGGGATATCTTTCCAGTTAGCCTTTGTTGACATACTTCTTTTCATTGTGTCAAAGCAATGTTTTAGTAAAATTAAAGTGAAATCTCTGCCGAAATGTGAGTGGAGTACTCGCTGTTTGAACCGAAAAGACGTAAACAACTCAGAGGAGAGGCGAAAATCGCGCCGCTAAAACAGTGTCAGGTGTGTGGGACACGTCACCTTTGGCGTTCTGCAGCCAAAGTAACGCACTGCTTTTGACTGTCAGTAACGGTCACGTCGTTGTAATTGCGAAAAAAAATAATTAGTAAGATAAACCTGTTACTGAAAAAAGAACGCCGTTACATAAAAAGTCGTTATTCACAATTCTGTTCATGTTATTTTGTTCTTTTTGAATGGATGACTTTTTTACACCACTAGGCGGTGTTAATTAATACACAACGTCCTTTTAAGTGACCATCATGTGAAAATGTGTCTACATTTTAAAATATTATATTGTGGAATTCCATAAATGATGTCACTTTTATAATTCAAACATAAAACCTAGACATGTGGAATCTCCAAAAAGTTGGAAATCACAGTTTTTCGCATAACAGCAAAGAAATGAGAAAAGTAAATGTACCTCTCCCATGGCATTAGATAGGATCTGAACAATCCTCTCGTGAGGCGTCGCCACCACACTCTGACTGTTGATTTCGATGATTCGGTGGCCCACACGGACTCCGCCCCGCTCTGCGATCCCGCCCCTCATCAGGCTGCAGATCTGCACACATATAACCGCACAATCCATGAGAGGCAGGGGAGGCTGTACCTCACCCATAATCATGAAAACATGAAATTAAAATATATCAAATGATTGTATATTTATTCAGTGTTAATAGTTCTTTACAATTCAGGGAATTTTCCATTTTATTTATTATGAATTTTATTACCAAAAATTCCGGACTACAGAGAGCAAATTTAAGAATGAAACTTAATTTTGTCTTTGTACAAGCGGCAGGCTTACTTAGCCATAAAAATTAACTAAGTCACAGCCTTTTCTTACAATAAATACTGCACACACTTTCAGCTGCATTATTTTCAGTTCTGGTCCGAGTTGTTTGCATCGCGTGTTTTTGGCTGATGTGACACTTCAAGATGGTGATTACAAAGACCAGCACATATTTATTACTGTTTTGCGTGACGTGTGAGCCCTATATTTCTAGACGACTGCCAGAGTAACAGACAAAATTGCATTTGCTTGTAATCGTTTCTCGAGGATAAAACAAAACTTTAGCGACCTGACAATGACTCCTACAATGCGGAAAGAACATGAATATTTTTTAAAGATAACTTCAAATGTTGTTCAATTTGAATCTATCAATTGAGGACTTGTGTGTTAAATGATGAAATGGTAATGCTTGTTTTTAGTATAGAAGAACAAGATGATAACTTCTGGTGTGAGAAATCGATGGTACCTGTTTTTAAGCGTCAAAATAGAAGACAGAAGGTTTGAATATAGAAGAGGACACTTGTTTTCAACATCGAAAATGATGATCCTGGTTTTCAGCATAGAAAAAGAATAAATTAATGTCTTTCTAAAAATGGTTACACTTATTTTAGGTATTGAAGAAGATGCTAATGTCTAGTTTGGAAAATGTTGTTGCCCGAAGAAGACAAAAGTAATGGTGTAAAAGACGCAGGTTTGTAAAGTAAAAAGACACATTTTTGGCATATAAGTATCATGATATGCAAGATGATATCTAGAAGAAATTTGTATAATCCCATACAATCAAGAGTAAAATTAAGCTGCTGGAAAAACTTTTAAAATAAAAAGATATGTTTTTAAAAGTTATACTACGGAAAATACAATAGTACTTTAATTGAGACCAGAATATAATACAAATAGACAATTATAGCTACATAGAAAATACTGAAAATTGATTCCAGGTTCTACTCACGATGCCATTCTGGACACTAAAGCCCAATTGATATCGTAGGTCCGGTCTGCGGATGAGCACCATGGTAACGGGCGGGCACCGCACAATATTCATCTTGATCCTGCATTGAGATTTAAGCCCCTAGAAGAGAGCAAAATTATGAGCCCGAAGAAAAATAAAACTGAGATCTCGACTTGGTTGTACCTTTATGATGCTCTGGCATGTGCTGAGCGGCAAACCCACCAAACTAGTTCCATTGACGGTCATTATCTGGTCACCGATGTTGAGCCGACCCGATTTCTCGGCGGGTCCGGCATGCATCATGCTAGCGATGATGACGGTGGGGAGGATGGACCCCCAGCCTGACTCCACGATCACCACACCCAGAATCTCCCCCTTCTGCTTTTCAATGTAAACCTGAGAGCCAATCATCACCGCAATGATTTGCACACAACATCAAGTATTGTTCTTCAGGACTTTGCTGCTATCTGCTGGTTTACTTACATCTCTACAGTTCTCAGACTTGGAGAAGTGGATGAGGTCGTCGTTGTACATGTCCTGAGTGTTGAGTAGGTCGCTGTACTCCCTTTGACTCAAATCTTCGGGGTCGATCCCGTTGGCTCTAAGGAACTCCTGGTAGGCCACGCTGAACGACTGACCGATGGACTGAGCGATAAGCTGGGCCTTAAAAACAGATAAGGACAGGATTTTCTCAACCCAAAATCCTGGTTCTACATTTTGGTAGAGAGTTTTTCTCCTCCCCATTGCTGGGGTTCCAGACGACTCATTTAATTAATAAAAGCTTCACTACTCCATTCAAGACTGAGTTAGTTTAATGAAACTATCATTTGTAGCCTTCAATAGCAGTAAATTTGAATACACACATGCTACTTATATATACAACACTGGTGTCTCATGTAATGTAGGTTTGTCAAGCTGTTTTATGTTCGTGTACAACTTGGATCACAACGTTATTGACACACAGGCAAAAAATGGGCGGGGTGACTGTTGAGTCAAAAATAGGTTAGAACACAATGAACGCCGAAAATCCACAAATCAGGAAAACTGCAAGATATACAGCGAGGGATTGCTGTACAAAGCATCGAAATTTACCACAACAGAACCCACATGTGGACTCAATGACTCACATCCTCGGACTCAAAGACGTGGCAGATCATCCTGTAGAGTCGCCTGTCGTCATTGGACATGGAGGTCTGCTCGGCCGTGTTCTCCAAATTTTCTTGGGCACTGCGGGATCGGACCATCTTCCCACGGGCCATTAAGACCACCATGTTGCCGATGTCGGCAATGTAGGAGATGGTCCTCAGCGGCAAGTCCATTAAAGACTCCTGGTGACCCACCAAACCCACAACAGAAATGGTTATTTTGGTGACAAAAATTTAAATAAAAGATTTTTTCTTTTTTGGCGATCACAGAAAATTCCAGGCTACAGAGAGTACCTGATTAAAGACTGCATACTCAAATTTAAGTACAAAATTCTTTATACAAGCTGCACAGGAGTTTGTGATCATTCAAGATGGTGATTCAAAGATATTTACTACCGCGCCGAAGAAAATGGAAAATGTGAGCTGAACATTTCTAGACAACCATACTGTAGAGCATAATGACAGATTACAACAAAGACATGTCTTTCTGTGTTGTTATTGGTGGTTCCTGTGGTAACGGACCATATTCCTGGGGTCTTTTTATTGAGCCACAGCACCAGAACTAATCAACAAAACATTACCAATTAACAGGAGGAAACGGCAAAGTGTTTGCCCAAAAAACAGCTGCACAATACAATCGTAATATGTATTATAATACATAAGCATATGCCAAGGGGAGTAGGCTGAAGCCGAATATTTTAAGTGGATACACTAATTCCATTTTCTTCTTGCAGGGAGGACATATTCAAAATCAAAACAAGAAAACAGTACCTTACCCCACAAAAGGGAAATTATAAAACAGAGAAATTACATTTTGAACGTACAATAGTATAGCTAGCAACATATAATACCAAAAGGTACTCTTGTCATACAGTATTAATTTTTTATAGAATATTTTGTCTAATATACGTATAATATATACGTTTTTTTAATTCATATAAATTAGAGGCATTTGTAAATTCATCAGCTAAATTATTAAATAACTAAATACATTTTCAGGTGGCACAGTGGCTTTTTAATGTTGTGCGAAAATATTGGACCTTGGAGTTGATGAGTGTCTGCTCTGTTGAGAAACAACTGTTAAATATTTGTTGGGAGTTGATGCTTTCTTGTTTTGTAGATAGATAGATAGATAGATAGATACTTTGTTCATCCCCGAAGGGAAATTCACATTTCCAGCAGCATCCCTGAGCTGAGAACAATCGAGAACAATCGAAAATAACACGGGAGCTGCTGGAGTGGCTGCCATTCGTGACGGCGCCGGAAGAAAAGATTCAATTTGAATCATGTACAAACAAACAAACAATTGAATCATGTACAAACAAACAAACAAACAAAATATTCATGTTTCAATAAGTGGAGTGTTAATAAAATGGGGGGAAAATAATTTCTGATACTGATATAACCAGGTAAAACTAATTTTAAGTTACCTGTCCAAATGAATGTTGTGCCATCTCACCTTTCCCACTCTCTCATCTCACCTTTCCCACTCTCTCTCCTCTCACCTTTCCCACTCTCTCTCCTGCTGCTCGCTCCTAAACATAGAGATTTAGGCTTCACTAAATCTTAAAATTTGAACCCTTTGGATCTTTAAAACTATGTTTTTTATACCCAGCGTTATACACAATTCTAATAGCTTTCTTCTGTGATGGAAAAAGCGATTCTATATTGTTCTTATATGTATTTCCCCAAAATATCTATATTGTATTCTTTTGTTATTGTTCCTCGAGGATCAAATGAAACTTTAATGACCTGAGGTTGACACCAATGATACAGAAAGAAAATTACAGTGTTTTTGAGAGACAACGTTACGCACAATGTATAATAATAATAATAATAATTTCCTTTGTATTGTCATTCTTTGTAACAATGTACACAGAACGAAATGTCGATACACCTGACCCGTTGTAGCGAGTCGATGCAGCCGCAGCCAGAGGGCGCCGCCATTATACCAATTAGGTATGTCTCGGTCGAGGCGCGAACCAGCGACCTCCCAGTCTCAAAGCGGGCACACTACCATCTAGGCTACTGAGCTGTGAGCCCGATATTTCTAGACAACAGTGCCAGGGCAACCATACTGTGTGAGAATAGTGCCAGGTCGCTACACAGACGTGTTTTTTTCAGTCGTTGTCATTGGTGGTTGGACCAAATTTGCCTCCACTTATCGTTCCTTGAGGATAAAGGAAAATCCAGCAACTTAAGAATGACTCAGATGTTACGGAAAGAGAAGTGTAGCGTTTTTAATAGATAACTTTCACTGCTGTTCAATTTGAATGAATACATGGAGGACTGTAAAAGTAGAAATATTTTGCATAAGTTGTAAATGTCAAACATGCAGTTTTGCTCCTGTCATGTATTGTATGGATAATGAGAGAAAAAACATCAACTTATTTCTTCTCTAGAAAGGCGTCACAAATGTTTCCAGTTGGTGTTTTACATTTAGAGTCTATGCATCGTGTTAAAAGAGCAGTTCCCCATTTTCCTCTGTGCCGCTCATTCTTGAGGAATTTGTAATGGATTTACAATAACAAAAGTTGTGATGAGTCATACAATTTAATTGAACCTCTGTGAACTACTCATTCATTTTATTGGTCTGCTGTTGCCGGGCAAAAGAAAAATTCCGCCATTAAAAAAAAAGAATAAGCCACGACTATTTCAAGTGTAGCAAAAAAAGTAGTGGCTTGTAGTCTGGAACTTACGGTAAAAGGGCAAAGAGGTTCCTTTTAGCGTTAAATGCTAACGTAGCAATACCTGAGTGTCTGCATTCAGGACTTTGATCCTTTGCGTGGACATGAATAGATCCACCTCGGCGGTACATGGAGCCTCATTGTCCGGACTCTACAGAAGAACAAGAACAAAAAAAATTATTCAATAAGTTCAGTTCTGTTTTTGAGAAGAAAAACGAGACAGCTTACCTTTTTCCGATTCTTTGCCTGTTTCTGAGCAGCCTGCCGGAATGGAAACCACAACTTGAAGGTCAACATATTTGAAATTCATCTAGTTATCCTACTTATTTAACTCGTCTTACATGTAAAGGCACAAATCTCTCTTAACTAGTCAGCAGGTTGAGGTAGTTACTTTAAAAAGGTAGACAGTGTACACTCCCACAACAGACCCTGGTTTGTTTTCTGACTGCATTGCTCTTAGCGCAAACTTAGTGATTAGTTTTAGGAATTTGTTTTTGAAAAGCCAAAGTGGCCTTCAATATCAAATAATTAATCATCCAATTTTTCTTGTTGCTGTTTTTGTCTTTCTTGGCAAAACAAAAAATGGCACAAGATTTTACCAGAGAGATTTAAAGGGATGATGTGTAATTATGGACTACCAGATGTCCCTGTATGTGTAGTGCAACTGGAAAAGAGTGCCCCCAAAGCACAAAGAAGAATGCAAACCACAGAAACTTATTGTCAGGTTTTCAATGTAAATTATATACATGTATTTTATCTGTGCAAATATGGCCACGAAATAGTCATAATAATGATTGACTTTAACACTTATACACAATATAAGCCTCATCTAGAGGGGCTGGCATAATTGTCATTTTACAGGTAAAATCTCTGGCCTATGGCTAGTAAAAAATTAGAAGAAAAATTGTGTGGTTTGGTCACTTTGAGCCTCCGTAGTTTGTATCCCTCTTAGTGCTTTTTAGCACTCGTTTTCAATTGCACTACACAATAACAAGGCATTTGGTGGTCAAATACACGTTTCCCTTTAAATTGAGCAAAATTATCCACCTGGTTGCCTTTTTAATATCTGTTGTTGGTTTTCATAATGATGCTACTTTTTATGATATGTTTTAAGAGCTGTAGGAACTATACTTCAAAATATGATTCAACTGAACTGTATTAAAGCGTTCTTATGTGTTTACAAAATAAAAATAATAAATAAAGAAACAGTGTGTGAGTAGCTACAAGCTTTGTTTTGTCATAAACCTAATTTTATCATTGCCATTTTGATTGTTCTTGTGCACTCCTATTTAAACTTGTATAAGCCAACTGTGCAGTGACTCATCCTTATACTATACAATTTCTAAGGCCTTTATTGAGGCCATGCCCTAGAGCTGTCAGTCAACCAGCCAGAAAGAGTTTGTATCAGCTCGACGTTTCACTATTTGAAAAGGAATCGGCTTTACTCTTCATTTCTTAGTTTGAAATGAAACATAATAAGAATATAAAGCACACTCCAGTTCAAAGGTTTGGGGTTGATATGAAAAGTCCTTATTTTTGAAAAAAGAAAAGCTTTTGTTGAATGACGAAACTAATCAGAAATAGACCCCATACATTGTTTATGTGGTAAATGACTATTTTAGGAGAGTATTTTTGTTTTTAATGCAATATCTAGATAGGTGTATAAGTGGTCATTTCCATTAACCAGCACTCCAAAGGTCTAGAAATACACTGTGTTTACTAATTGAGTTAGAAAGCCAATGGTTTATTAGAATTTCCTAGTGCAATAATAGACAGCTCAATAAAACTGACCATCATTTGAGCTAGTAGGGTATCTGGGGCATCACATTTGTGGGTGTGATTAAATTTTCAGAATGGCCAGAAAAGTATACTTTAATTTCAAACTCGACAGTCTTTTTTTGTACTAAGAAATCTAGGCTATTCTATGCGAGGAATTGCCAAGAACCTAAAGATCTCCTACAACAGTGTGTGCTACTCCCTTCAGAGAACAGCATAAACATTCTCTAACCAGAGTAGAAAGTGTATTGGGAGGCCTCGCTGCCCAACCAAGAGGACAAGTGCATTAAAGTCTCTAGTTTGAGAAATAGAAGCCTTAAAAGTCCTCAGCTTTCAGCTTGGTTAAATAGTTCCCACAACTCAACTACAGCAAAGGGGCGACTCAGAGAGGCTGGCCATCAAAGCAAAGGAAAAACAAGTCCGGGGCTAGCCGACCAACAGAAGAGATTAATATGGGCATAAGAATTCAGACATTAAACATCTCATTTGATAAATAAAAGTGTGCCTTTTTCATGGAAAACACAAAACTGTTTGGTTGATCCCAAAGTTTGAACGGTGGTGAATACAATATATATGATAAGACATCATAATATTATCACAATATGTGTGTGTTTTTCAGAGACAGGGGTGCATTGCTTTACCAAAAAAGGTGGCCTTACTCGCACTCTGTTCATTGCTTCCTGGGCTTGCTGCATGCGGGCGCTTTTTGTTGGCGTTCTCTCGGACAGCAGATGTGTGCAGCCTAGGTAGGTTGCCGCGAAAATGATGCCATCTATGAGGTCGTCTGGATCACATGGTCCCGGAACTATGCGGATGGAATGCACTTATCAATATGAACATATATTTACATTGCTCACAATGTCTTGTGTTTAACCCAAAATGAAAACTTTTCAAGAAAACTTTTTCTGTAGGAACCTGCTTTGTGATGTCACTATTAAAAGCCTTCTTATAACCGGAAATATATAAAAACTAATGCATTAACACACATGAATGATGTTAAGTTTAGATAAATAAATGTATACATACATAAACAAACAAAATACTGTTACAATTGTCAATTTATAGTAAAACATTGACTTCAATCACTGCTTAGATGGGCGTATGAGCTAATTAGGTTTTCCTTAGGGGTAACAACTTTACTCATTTTTTTATAAATACAGTGGGACCTCGCTACTCCGCGGTTTGACGCTCAGAGCTTTGCGGTCTGTAATGGTTAAAAAAATTTTTTTTTTAAATAGCCATTTCGCAGATTTTCACTTTTTGCGGGCCTTTTTGGCGGAACGTCAGCGGACGCGGGATAAGGCGGCCGGTTGGATGGGACGGGACAGGGGGGGCGTGGCGGGGGTCACTCCTGGGCCACGCGACGGAGCGAGTTCGGCAGACGCGGCGTCACACGGCGCGACGCGAGAAAAGGCGGCTGCCGTGATCGGGCTACCCCCGTAACTGGGGGGAGCCCGCTCGTCCGACGACCCCAGTAGCGCGGCGCGACGACAGGCGGCCATGCGCACGCTGTGGGCGAAAGGCGCCGGACGTGCACGGGACCCCCAGAACTGTGTCGGTGTCGTACGTATCGCGCCCGAATTTACCCGCGCTGCGGGTTAAAGGCTCGCTCGCGGGAGCGACCGAACGGCACCCGCGGTGCGGCGCAAGTAAAAACCCTGTCGTGAATTTGTCTCCGATCGTCCCGGGCGGACGTAAAATCGGCCAGCTGTACGACTCTTAGCGGTGGATCACTCGGCTCGTGCGTCGATGAAGAACGCAGCTAGCTGCGAGAACTAATGTGATTTGCAGCTGCGATTGGCTGGCAAACAGTCCAGGGTGTCCCCTGCCCACTGCCCGGAGATGGCTGGGATGGGCCCCAGCCCCCCCGCGACCCTAATAAAGATAAGCGGTGCAGATAACGAGATGAGATGAGATTTTAAAATTTTTTTTTGAAGGGGCGTCGCTACTTTGCAGAGTTTCACTTTTAGCGGGAGGTTTTGGTCCCCATTAACCGGGTCTAAAAAATAATAATAAAAAAAACAAAACTTTTTTTTTTTCTTTTTTTTCTTTTTGAAGGGTCGTCGCTACTTTGCAGATTTTCACTTTTTGCGAGTGGTTTTGTTCCCATTAACCGGGTCTAAAAAATAATAATAAAAAAAACAAAACTTTTTTTTTTCTTTTTTTTCTTTTTGAAGGGTTGTCGCTACTTTGCAGATTTTCACTTTTTGCGAGTGGTTTTGTTCCCATTAACCGGGTCTAAAAAATAATAATTTAAAGAAATAATAATAATAATAATAATATGTATATATTTTTTTGGGGAAGGTGCGCCGCTACTTTGCGGATTTTCACTTATCGCGGGTGGTTTTGGTCCGCATTAACCGCGATAACCGAGGTCCCACTGTAGTGGGATTTTAAAGTGACGTGCTGTCAGCTGAGGAATAGCCTCACTTGTCATCCTGGAAATATAATATTAAAATATATGAAATGGTTATATTTATTCAGAGTAAAATCCTTTCTCATTTAACTTAACAATTTTGGGAATTTTCTTTTTCAATATTGCTGAATTTTGATGTTATACAGTATAATGAATATTATCAATACAAATATTTTGTAACGTCTTACTGTGCTGAGTGTCTGCAATTGCAGAGTGAGGTGCGCAATTCTCTTTCCTCTCGGCATAGGGCGATTGTGAGACCAATAATTCTTATTTGACATGATGGCTTTTTGAGACACTCGTAATTGAATTATTTACATACACGTAATGTAGTTTCATCAAGCTATTTTACGTACATGTACAACTTAAACCACAACGTCATTGACACACAGGCAGACACAGGCAGGAAAGGTGTGGTGCGACTGTTGAGCTAATCATAATGCAGAACACACTGAATGGTAAAAATCTGTTTCATTACAAAATGGTGAAAGGTAAACCGCAATACAGCGAGGGATTATTGTGTAGGTAAGAAAGGATTCTCCTTACCATCCACGAATGTGGGAAATTGAGGAAAAGATCTGCGGATCTAAATAGAAAATCAAAATATTACAACAAAAATACATTTTCTTGAAATGTAAGGATTTCTTTATCGTACCTCCTGGACAGGTGGCTGCATGGCCTGTTGCTGCGGCTGCAGTGGATTCTGTTGGTGATGCTGCTGTAATGCAGCGTCCCTCTGATTTGATTGGTGGCCTTGGGGCTGATGCTCGCGATATTGTTGGAAATGGCCTGCTCTGGATGACTCGACATTCAGCAGACCAACTGCCTCCGGGTCTGATGCTGAGGCATGCTGGGACGGAGACTTGGACACTGACTGCGGAGAAGTAATGTAAGGACTCATGTTTAGTAATATTGAAAGCGAATGTGCAAATAAATGGGGGGTTTATACTTGCCATCATGTATATTGGGTCCACTTCCTCTGTCGGGCTGATCTCCTGTCTCATTACCCAAATGGGTTCCGCAGGCTGGTCAGGTGTGTAGGGCGAGCGTATCGTCTTGGTCTTAACCTCCTCGATGGCCTCTCGAATGTCTTTTATGACTAGGCTGATGGCATCTCCAGGGACTTTTGTAACTTCTTCAGATGACAGACCAACTTCGTCCTTGTTCTCTCTTGAGGGGCTTAGATATTTTGTTTGTGTCTCTGTTGGTCTACAGGTTTTCTGAATGGGACTCTGAGTAGCGCTACCTCCCTCTCCATCGGACTGGCCATCATAATGGTGCAGCCGGCAACCAACGGAACTGTCTGCTTGAGAGGAATGGGAACCTCGATCCCTGCCCCATCTTGATGCATGATGGGAGCCCGTGCTAGGGGAGGCTTTCTGGACATTCTCTGGTCTATGGCTAGCAAATAACTCGCAGTGCTGGGCCTCACATGCCTCTGCCTTCTGACAGAGGCGAGGCTCCCTGAGTCCTTCAGGATAAGAGGTCATCAGGGGTTCTGGAAACGATTTGGGATGTGGTTTGGTCTCTGGATTATCACCCGGCTCCACGTAAGACTTTTGGTGGGACTCTGTATAAAAGTCTGCATAGGTTTTGGGGTAATATTCCAGCGGTGATTCAGAACACTCGTCGTCCTCTTCAGGGAGCATGTCATTGTCGGGCAGAGGGCTCATACTTGCTTCCTCGCTGAAGTGGTCCATCTGTGGGAAAAGATGCGCATCGGGAGATGACGGCGGAGTAGGGGAGTGAAGTGGAGGTGGGCTGTGGAGAGGTCCGTCGTTACTGAGTGAGGCAGCGCTTTCTGTGTCCGAGCACAGATCCGTGATTTCGCTCCCATGAGCTTCAACATCTAAAATTTGACAATCCTTTTCCTCTTCACGATTAACACAGACCTCCCTTCCATCTTCAACTCTATGCATGTCATCAAAGAGGCAGCAAGGGGGATCTGCAGTTAAGTGCTGATCCCCTCCATTCTCTGCCAGTCTTGGTTCTTCAATCTTCTTAACTTCTGTCAAGTCTTTCTCAAAGACCAGATCCTTTTCATGAAGATCTGGTTGGAAGTCAAGACAAACAGGTACAGTTGAGAGGTGGGTCGGGCTGACCAAAGCCACAGGAGTCAGGTGGGGTGATCCTTGATCCTGTAATTGTCCCTTCAAGAAACCCTCTGTAACAGTTTGCTGCATTGCCATTTCTTTTTGACCTTCATTGTGGTCTGATGCTGATTCTTGCATCTCCTTATTTAGTGGTCTCTGTTTTTGACTTTTGAGCCTCGGATTTGGGTCACCACGACGGCGGTAACGGGTTACAGCAGGCCGAAGTTGCTGGACTGGACGTGGATCTGTGTTTTGCCTATTATGGAAAGGAACAGCCTCTGGTGCAACTCCAGGAAAAGTATCATGACTTTGATCTTGCCCTTGTACAGATGGTGGTCGCCGGCGATGCCGCTGTGCACCACCACGAATTGTGGGTGGGTGGTGATGACTAGGAGGTTCATGATGATGGTGATGGTGATGTGGATTCAACTCCCCGTCCGGACTGAGTATCTGACATGGCCTCCAAGGTCGACGCATAGGAGGTTCTCCGAGCCCTGCGCCATTGTTCGGTCTACTCCTTTGAGAAACCGAGGCTTCGGGGCATTCTTCATACATTTCCCCACATTCCTCTTCTGCGTACTTCTGGCTCATTTTACTGAGGTAATTTGACTCCAATTTTCAAAACATAGTCCCCTTTATTTACATGGATACCTTTCAGACACAGAGAAAAAAGACAATATAAATACCTGTAAATAGTCAGACAAACTAAAAGAAAGTTTTTTTCATTATCTTTAGTTAGTGACTCTTATTATTTATAAATACCAGCTCGGTGGCCTAGGGGGTAAGGCGGCCGCCCCTAGACTGGGAGGTTGCTGATTCAAGCCTCGGCCGGGTCATACCTAAGACTTTCAACATTGGTACCCATTGCCTCCCTGCTTGGCGCCCGGCATTAGGGGTTGGAATTGGGGGGTTTGGTCACCTAATGACACATCAGTTGGGTTGAGCGAGGGGGCTGGGAATCCCCCTCTCTGTATCAATCTCCGAGAAAGTGTCAGAAATGTGAATGTTCTTGACTCTAGCCACCCCCCACTAGGGGGATATTATTTATAAATCACTTGGACTAGGCCTGTGTATTCATGTGAACTGTGGGTAGGTGCTTTTGCAGACATATCCAATTGTAATGATAGCGTGAGACACCATCACTTGGCAAGGCATAGCTATCAACTCATTGGGGGTGGCTCTGGGAATTGAAAAAAAAAAAAATAATAAAATAGTAACAAAATAAGACACGGTACATATAATGTTACAGTAATACCAATTTTTTTCTTTTGATCTTTGAAGAGATACAGTGCTGTTCAAAATAATAGCAGTGCAATGTGACTAACCAGAATATCTCAGGTTTTAGTTTATTTTTATTGTAACATGCCAAACATGTTACCAGTAGTTCAGTAGATTTCTCAGATAACAAACAAGACCCAGCATTCATAATAGGCACGCTCCAGGGGCTGAGCAATTGGTTACATAGATCAAAAGGCTGTGCTAGGAAGAATAGCAGTGTCTTCTGTTGACTGTGCGGACTCAAAACTATTTTGTATTTCCCGCACAAATGTAGGATTTAGGAATCCTCATATTTAGTTTTTTTTTATAATTGCTTCATCTGTGTGGAATAAAGTCAACCAACTTGGCACCTTTCAGTTGTTATTTCACTCCATGATTGCTTAACAGCGTTCCATTTTTTATATCTCCTGACAAGTTATCGACTTGATTGAAATCTGGGGATTGGGCTGGCCACTCCAAAATATTAATTTTATTGGTTAGGAACCAAGACTTTGCTCGTCTACTGGTGTGTCTGGGGTCATTGTCTTGTTCAAACACCCATTTCAAGGGAATGTCCTTTTCAGCAACATAACCTCTTCAAGTATCTTGACATACACAAACTGATCTATGATCCCTGGTACGTGATAAATGGGCCCAACACCAGAGTAGGAAACATGCCCAGACCATGATACTTGCACCATCATGCTTTACTGTCTTCAATGTGTACTGATGTTTAAATTCAGAGTTTTGGGTCGGCTCACTCTTGGTCAGTGGCACATGGACCCAGAGAGGACCATTTTACTTTCATGTGGCCAAAAATGTCCCTCCATTTTTCTTTAGGCCGTTGATGTGTTCGTTGGCAAATTGTAACCTTGTTTGCACATGCCTTTTTTTAACAGGAACTTTGCGTGAGATTCTTAAAAATTCTTTTTTGCTCCACACAAACGTCTTCTGACTGTCACAGCACTTACAGGTAACTACAGATTGTGTTTGATCATCCTGGAGCTGTTCATTGACTGAGCCTTTGCCATTCTGGTTACTCTCCAGTCAATTTTGAGAGTTGTCTTCAGTTTTCTTCCTCGTGTCATTGTTTTTCTACCCATTTTAAGGCATTGGAAGTCATTTTAGCTGAACAGCCAACACATTTTTGCACCTCTTTATAAGTTCATCCCTCTACTACCAACTTTTTTATCAAAGAACACCTTTCTTCGAAGCAGTGTCTAGATCGGCTCATTTTCCTAAAATGCATGTTAAACCTGTGCTGGCTTCATCATCCTTGAATAGGCGCCATAGGCGATTCACACATCATTTTTTTTCTTCCTCCCAAAAAAACTCATGGATTGGTTGCCACACTGCAAATTTTTGAACCCAACACTTTGAACTATATGCCTAACTGCACAGCCTTCTGAGCGTGCCTGTTATGATTGCTGGGTCTTGTTTGTTTTCTTAGAATACACTGCACCTACTGGTGACTTGTTTGGCATGTAACAATAAAAAAGATACTAAAACCTGAGATATTCTGATTAGTCACATTGCACTTCTATTCTTTTGAACAGCACTGCAAGTATTTTTGTGGTACTAACTACTGTGAATCAATTATAAAGACAATTTGTCCAAATTCAGACACACATTGAGAACAATCTATTTACACCCCCATTCAGAGTGGCTGATAACTTACATTTCATTAACAAGTAGGGTTCGGGGGAATTGAGATCAGGAAAAAAAACCTTTACCAAGGTTTTGTTACTCATACTGATCTATTCTGTACTTTATATAGGACACCTACAGAGGAGATTGCACAGGTTGCCAGTTCATTATTTTGACTATTATTGCACACTGTTGTTTGTTGTTATGACCATTATGAACTATTTACATCATTGTCACGATTGGCCAATTTTGCTGTTGTTCTATGATCTTCACACCCTTTAGGGCAGATTTGTTTTTGTAACTTAGGGTAGTTAATAAAAAAGAGAGGGATCAAGGAATGGCCTTAAGAACCGGTTAGAGTTTCTTATCTGAGTTTGGTCTCGCCCCTGTTCTCCTTGCAAGTTTAAATTCCATTGATAATATTCTCTTCTTCTTTTTTCAGTATCTAACCATTACTATAAAGACAAACAGGGCTACTAGGTAGTCCATACGTCATTTATTTAATTTAGTAGTCATTCCATTTTTAAGGTGGTTATTTGAAAACAACCAATGCATTGCATCTGCAGCTAACTATGACGTCGATAGTTGATTAATTTGTTGATTGTTTTGTCGATGCATGGAATCTTCTTTGGATGAACTTAAACTATGTTTTTTTCATTTCAAACTGTATTCTAGAACATAAAACATAAATGTGGGGTTTTAAAAAAAGAAACTTGGAATTTTTAAATTTGTCAACAATTTCCCAACAAAAATTAGAATAAAATCCCTAAATGTGCGTGGCCAGTACATTAGATGTCTTAAAAAACATTAATTACAAAATAATATTGAATTAACCAACGTTTATCAAATCAAATCTATTTGTAAAGCCACTTAAAGTGCTGTATAAAAAAAAACATACAACAAGACAGTAAAATCCCACTAATATTTCTGCCATCCATGACTTGATTTTTGAAATGCAATTTAAAAGGGTATCAATAGGACTTGTGCCATCCGGGGACACTGCACTGTAAAGCTGGGTGTCATCAGCATAACTATGGAAGTTGACCCCGTGTCTCCTGATGACACGCCCAAGCGGGAGCACATGCAGATTAAAAAGTACTGGGCCTAAAATTGAACCTTGGGGAACCCCACATGTAATTTCATGGGTTCTAGAGGAACATGCATCGATACTTACAAAGAAATGTCAGTCTGTGACATAGAACAAAACCACTTCAAAACAGTTCAAGAGATGCCCACCAAGTTTCTAAATCTGTTTGATAAAATGTGGTGATCTACTGTGTCAAAGCCAACACCAGAACTGTGTGTTTATTAAAAGCAATATTATACTTGATATAATTTCAATTTTTTAAAAGGGCAGTCTCTGTACTGTGGTTGCTCCTTAAACCAGACAGAAATTTCTCCAAAACACAGTTTTCTTCTAAAAAAGAATTCAGCTGGCATTCAAAATGACTTATTTTGTTTTAAGGAAGGTTTGAAAAATATTATTAAATATTTTTCTCCTTTTGGGAAAATAAAAAGCTAAAATTTGGTTAGCAGCCCTCATTGATAACAAATGGGGCATCTGTGCCAAGCCATGTTTCTGTCAAAAGAATCCCTTCTAGGCAGTTATCTAAAATTAAATCGTTTATAATAAAATATTTATTTAGAAGGGCGTGCACATTCAACACAGCTACGTTTATGGTTGTTTTGAACGTGCGATCATGAAGTGGAGTATGTGATGGTTTGATACATTGATTCTGTTTAACAAATAAAGACCTAATATTTAAAAAATATTTTTCTCTGATTAAACACAATGGAATTTAAAGGAGGAAACATATCAGCAAACAAGCATACATTCAAAAAATAAAATTCGTCATTATCTAATGTCAAAAAGCTGAATTTTGAGAATTTCAAATAGAAACGGAATGAAAATAATACATTACCGTAAATTCCGGATTACAAGCCATGACTTTTTTGCTGCATTTCTAACGCTGTGGCTTTAAATATGGCTTATTCTTTTTTGTTTTCTTGTTGGCACCGAGGAAAAAAAACAAGGTGCTCTTTTCCACAATATATGCACTTTTAATACAGTGACGCAATTCTAAAGAAATAAGTTTATGTTTTTGCCAACATTATTCATATAATACTTAACAGTTGTGAAATGGGAGGTTTTACAGTCATTTTTAGATATTTACAATGTAGTCACAATATTTTATCTATTTTCCCCACACATCAAGCCCTCAATTTATGCATTCGAATTGAACAGCAGTGGAAGTTATTTGTCAAAACCGCTTCACTTCTCTTTCCTTAGCATCATCCTCATTGTCAGGTTTCCTTTTATGCTCAGGTAACGATGACAAGCGAATGCAACATGGTCCTTTACCAGGGCAACAACCAACGACAACAACACAAAAAGATATGCCTGTGTTGTTATCTGGCACTAATCTCCACACTATGGCTGCCCTTGTGCTGTCGCCTAGAAATATAGAGCTCACATTTTATGTGGCGCAGCCCTTATTTGCGTTTTCCTTCGGCGCAGTAATAAATGTGTGTGCATCTTTGTCATTGGCATCTTGAATGGTTAGGTGATGCAAAAACAAAAGAGAACAGAGAAATACACTGAAAACGGCATCAGGTGTGCGCCGGGCTTAAAATGTAACAATTGGAATTAAATTAGTTCATTTTTAAATTAAAATCAGATTCAGCTTGTACAAAGACAGAATTAAGATTAATTCTTAAATCTGAGAATGCAGCTTTTAATCAGGTGTGGTATGTGTTCAGAAATATACGGTGATTTTCTAAATCATTTGAGATTAATTTAAACATCGATTAGTTGTTTATTAATCAATTAGATGTAGCCTCTCTAAAAAATGCAGCATAAAACAAAATATTATACAAACGAATAATACAAGAGTGAAGTGTTATTTAGTGAGTCAGTATTCCGCAAACTTTACTGTTCAGAGGACGGGTTTATTGTCCCACTATATTCTCGCGGCCTTGCCCGATTGTATAATTGATAATATTATGAATGAATGAATAAAAACTTTTATTTCGAACATTAAAATAAAAACAGGACAAAAACAATGAGTCAACATCAAAATAATGTCACATAACATGTTGGAAAAGGGGTAGTAACAATTATTATAAAAAATAGAAGCTTAAGTCCACTGTGTAATCACTAGATCACTAAAGATCTAGATGAGGTAGAAAAAGGCATTCAACTGTATCCCATCATCCTACTATTTTTACTCATGGTTCTGCGTTGTTCAACGTTGAACTCTTTCCCATAATGACCCATTTCAAAGCTGTACAACGTCTCACTGTGAGTAAAAATTGTGTGATAATAAGATCAATTTTTATACATTTTCCTTTGTCAAATGGAAACCTAGTGGCCTAGTTTCTGCCGCCAGCTTCGACCGATTCCCGTTGCATTTAATGCTGAGCAAATATGATCAGCGATATTTCTCAATTGTTCAATCACTGCACAAATCCGGTGATAGACTACTGTAAAACGTCAGTGAAACATGCACCCTAACTTTGAGGATTTTTAGGGGGTGGCTGATGACCGCTGTCTTAGTTTACATTAACAATACTAATGGCGGTAAAAACAAAGCTTCAGGGGCTGGCATGATTCTTAAGTGCTGTTTCATCCACTTTCCTACAGTTGCAAGCAGCTGACTGGGCAAGAAAAGTCCAAAAGTCAAAGAAGACTCAGGGTGGGAAGATTAAAACGGATATTTTCGCTGATTCGAACGTACACGAAGCGATGGACTGCCCAGTCATCGGAATAATAAGCCAGTTGTGATGCTTATCGAATGAGAACAGACTATCAGAGCAGCTATCAGTTGTTTCCACTGCTTGCCTGTGAGTCTTTCAAAAGATTCAATTTGTATGAGTGGGCAGATTGATCAAAATATCAATATTATCGATACTAACTACTTGGACAGAATTGATACTTTGTTCCTCCACAAATTTCCCCAAAACGGGGATTCTTTACGCCTTCCACCCTACAAAGAGCAATGAACTGCAACATTCAATGTAAACATGTTACTGTTCCTGAACAAAAACCTGTTATTCTGTTGTAACTGTGGCAACAAACACAAAAGACAATTAGACAAAAATGAAAATTTATCTGCACTACTTATTTTATTTATGAATTACAGTGATCCCTCAGTGTATCACGGTTTATTTTTCGTTGTTCCGCAGCTTTGCAGACTTTCATTGTGCATTGTGAATTGTGTTCTGCATCATGACTGGCAAAACAGTTGCCCCGCCCCTTTTGTGCCTGTGCGTCAAATGATTGGGCTAAGTTGTACAGAATGACGAACCTACAGTACGTGAGGTACGTGCAAATCATTTTAAATTTCATAGAAGCCATTATGTCAAAAAATGCTCTGGAACGACAAAAGCACCAGAGGAACATCCTTTCCCTTGGCAACAAAGTTGAACTTTCTTTAGGTAAAAGCATTTTTACGCCATATTCTCATTTTCCATAAACGTCAGATTGATGGCGACAAAATATTATCTGAAGTTAAATTATTTCAACCCCTTCTTGCATTCAATAGTGCAATATAGCAGCAAAATTATTTTAAAAATTATGATTTCACAGTACAGAAGTCATTAATAATAAAAAAAAACCTTTATGAAGTACAGTACTTTTATTCTGTAAACAATTACTTTGGTGTGTGAACAGAATTTGTTTTTTGGTTTCAATGTGTAATACAGTATTTAAAAAATAAATAGATACGTTTTTACTATGCGTATTTTGAATATTGTGGGTCCTTTTTGGAATGCAATCCCAGCAAAAAGAGACTGAGGGCTAAGGTTAATATGGCCCCCAAATTGATTTTGTAATCCGACCACAAGCCCCAACTGTCAACTTGATGAACCTCCAATTCCAATTCCAGTTTGCGCGGTGGAGAGAGGCTCAGCAAAGAAAGCTTGGCCCACCCGACCGCAGATGGTCCAGCGGCACGACAGGTCTTGAACGCAGCGCTACACTTCCATCTGTCAGGGTGCAGCGAAAGCTGCAGGCTGAGGGATTTGCTAACCCATTAACTCGCTAATCCACTCCTGATAAACAGCCACCGACAAATGCACACGTGCTATTTGGCCGTAGAAGGAAGCTAGCGATCAAATGTAGTGTCAATAACAAGATTGTTTGCTTTGACTATCCTTCCACAATCGAATGTGAAATCAATTAAGCTATTAGTTCTTGTCTAACTGATGAATTCACTCTGTTTTTAATTTTGAAACACCTGCAATGCAAAGGAAATTGTGTTGGATGCCAGTTTATCAATTGGACCATGATAACTCACTACTTTTGTTGATTTGACTATCATGCATTGTTTACATTATCGTCACTATCGGCCAATCATATTGCTGTTTTTTCATCACCACACCCTTTTGGCCAGATCTGCTTTTATATTTATAGGAGAATCAATAAAAAAGAAAGGGCTCCGCGTAGGGCTTTGAGAACAGGTTGAAATGTCTTATCTATATTAGGGATGTTCAATCCTACATATTTTGCAGTACTGTAAAGGCAATGTATTATATCTTTATTTTTTGGGTTCATTAGTGTCCCCTTGTTGACTAAAATGCAACTGATGCTAACATGGCTAATATTACGAGGACATGGATCCAAAAAAAGGCTTGCATCAGCACCGATACCGTGTATTCCTTATAAATTCAAAATCCATTGATGTGTTCTCTCCTTATTTTGAGTGTCTACTAAACTATAAACACAAATTAAAATAATATTAGGTGAGTGCTATTAAGTGAAAAGGTTCGAAAGTCCTAGAAATTTTACCACCAAAATGTATGTATATTTTTTCTGTGGTTTCATAATAATTAAGAGACTAGTTTGTTACTACAAGACCAGGTGGGTATTGCAAGAAATCAAGACAAGGAATTAAACAAGGATATGTTTATTATTTTGACTGGACTTAGCTTTTCCTCTAGGGCTCTGCAAACTACGGCCTGGGGGCCACATAGGCCACATGGGCCACATGAGCCACATGGGCCCAGCAGACATTTTAATCCAGCTCGCTGAACACGGTCAAAGCATAATGACAATATACAGTATATAATGATAAATAAAGTACTGCTGTGCCAGCTTTGTTCCTTTATGTGTTTACTACAAAAACACTACTACAGAAACACTAAAAAAATCATTAAAAAACTAAATCTCAAGTTTAGTGCTTGAAAAAAGGGACGTAATCTATGATTTGCATTCATTCTGAAAAGAAAATAATACTTAAGAAATACTACAAAGATATTACTAGAGTAATACTACAGAACTGAATCTACAATTCAGTGTTTTAAACATTTCTGAGCATTTCAAGACCAATTTGATTAGACTAATCTCATTAAAAACATATGAAAAATAAATATAAAATGAAGATGGTTGCATGTATATTTTTTTCCTAAATGAGAAAAATGGGATAGATCTCCAGGACCAGCCCGTGGCCACATTTTTCAACCGAATGCTGCCCGCGACTCCGACGGTTTGCCCAACCCTGCTGTAGTCGGTTGCAGGAACGCAAGTTAAATTTTGCTCAGCTATGACGCTAAGTTATTCTCTACAGCTAGCCTGCTATTCAATTTCGTTGTCATAATATGTTAACCCATTTTTTAACAATGACAATAAAGGTATATTCTATTCTATTCTATTCTAGACCAGGCTTACTACCGTTATCCCCAGAGATACACCTGGCGGTTTTACTGTCAATTGTGTGAAGAAATACTCTGGTTTTTGCATTTCCATGGGGTATTTTGATATGTTGCATTATTTTAAATATCCTGCATTGCAATTTACATGTAGGCTACATTGTCATTTAATTATACACTGTCGACTGTATATTGCAAAAGTCATTTTTAGTCAAGTCAACCCCTATAGTCCTTCATGTAGTAAATGTATTCCTGTCCGGCCTTTTTTCTATAGCTATGCCAATAAAGAATGCTTGTCAAAGTGCCATTGGAGCTTTGGTGATTGAATATATCACTGCTGTTTTTGAGATTCTAAAAAGTGACGCAAAAACTTGCAAAGATAGTATCAATTAAGTCTTTGACAATGGTATTATATTTTAAATACACTGTAGGTCCAACTATCATTCATCTGTACCCTTGTCAAAGAGAAGTTTTTTCTTTATGAAGAATTAATGAAATAAAACCGACAAAATCGTTAATTTGATAATGATTAAAATCTGAACTGTCTTTATTCTCTTTGATGACAACTTAGTGAACGATGATATCAGACGTGGCACTCCAGGATAAACATGATAAAAGACTTACAGATAAGAAAAAAATAAAGTAAAAAAGAATGATGGGATTAAATATTTGCCTCTGCTGCTTTAGGTAAAATTTGAAATCTGGGGAAAAAAAAAAAAAGATACCATTGAGCCAGTGCACAATTTAATTAGGGCTTCCCCCATAATAACTGCTCGTTTAAGTCTACACAATACAGTCTCATCTAGTAGTCAAATATTACATAGTATCCCTTTTATAAATAGTGTTTTGTTATTTGCATAACAATATCATATTCTTTAATTTATGTTTTGATCATTTAAATGCCTACAAACAATTTGACATCCGTTTGGTGAGAGAGCAACAGTGCAATGTCACATACTACGCAAGTGATATCTGCCTATTATGATGCTCCAATGACCCAGATCATTGAGAGTTGCAACCAAAGCCAAAATCAAATACTGCACTGCACTGCAACACATTCGATGAGTTTCCGTAGAAAAAGTGCCAGCCTAATACATATGGAAACACAATCTTCTGTTTGATGGGCTAGACAACAACATTTAGCATGATCATCATTACATTGGCCTCAATTTTGATTGATCCACTTGTTTTTGTTAAGTGTGAATACTCCGTATTACAGAATGGTATGAAACATTTTGAAGTATATGTGTTGCTTTTTTAGGTTTATGCAACTATATTCATAAAAATATCGGAATTGCTAACCAGCTAAAACATTAACTGTTCCAGGGCTGAATCCAATAGTAGTGGTAAAACTGTCAAAGCTATTTTAGCTGTGAGTCTGATCAATTATAGCTGCTATTTTTAGGATGGGCACTAAACTTTATTGGGGCAGTCTGTCAATAATAACTTCAGTTAAATCAAATTGACTACCGTTTCACTGTCCTTAATTGCATTTCAATACTTTCCCTTTTTAGGACCCGCTCGATTTTTATCAACCTGCCTGGCATAAAACAGTACTGCAGAAGGCTACTTTGCTAGATCACTAACCTAGTGCTTGCATAAATGTAGCAATAACAAAGGATGTAAAACAGAATGAAAAACATTATCATTACAATTTCTAGTCTCCCGAGCGCCACAACACAGTTAGCTATCATTAACTGGGACAAAGCCCGACACAAAAAGGATTTCAGAAAATTATACAAGGGAGTTAGCATATTTTCAAGGCGTATATTTACCTTTTACAGCAGGATCTTTTAGAACAGGTTGGAATTCCTTATCCGAGGTTTGGGTTCTCTCCTGTTCTCTTTGCATGTTCAAAAACTATTTATGTCTTCTCTACCCTTTTGAGAGTCTACTAAATTATAAAGTATTAACTGTGAGAGGGGAAAAGGCGTCTGGACTGAGAGGGTCCGTTTGTACTGAGTCTAATAAACTGTTTTTGTTGGGGAGAAAAAGAGGAAATATCTTACAAATTTCCTGCAAAAGGTGGGTGCGTCCATTTTAAAAAATTGACCATCGTATCATAATTGGCATCGACAGGTATGCATAATTGAAAGAATGTATCGGTTGCATTTTAGTTGCCGTGACAACAAGGAACCCAAAAAATAAAAGTATATTGCATTGCTGTACAGTACTGCAAAATATATAGGATTGAGACGATCAGCAAGCCAACCAAGAACTATTAAATCGTTCTAAGTGGAAGTTGGGAACTCCATCTTTTCAGCCAACCCCAAAACAGATCTTAAACCCAATCTTCTGTTTATGAATATTTAAACATGCGTAATTTGCTAAACATTCTGAATCTATCCAATGATTAGTTAAGAAAACAACCCAACGTTACACAAGATATGAAAGTGTAATTTTCGAGTTTGAGATAAAATTGGTACTGGAGCCTCTGTTCTCACTTTTGGCATAAAGTTGTCTTCTGTGTCATATACTGCATGTGATTTATAGTTTATTTTATGAACCAATTGTGTCCTAAAAATATCAGGAATTGCTTTTAATGTCCTGTTTTTGGAGCAAGAATGAGGCAAATTGTACACAAGACATTCCTTTGTGAACCTTAAAATTCTGAGACAGAATTGTACATTGCTACTTTAAACTCCAACAAGTGCAGTTTACAAACTGCTTCAGTAAAATTGTTTTGAACCAAAGTACATTTAACGAGTACAAATGATTGAAATTACATGTATACAAATACATCCTAATTGGATTAGTTTTATTTTCTAATGGTGGAATTCTGCAAAATCTTACAAAAATGTGGACACACTAGAACATTAGATATTATTTTGTACTAAAAAGTATCCATTGGTGATACATTTTCCTCATTCTAAGTATTAATTTTCTTGTTTTACTATATTTTCACTTGTTCCTCACGCAACATAAGATGGCAGATGGAAATATATAATAATATTAATAATAAATAAATAATAGTAAAAATGCATGAACTACCATATAAACATGCATTTTAAATTACCTAAGAAGAGAAATTTGCATTTATTTTACACAGCATGAGCCTTGCCTAAAGGGAGCTGACAATGTCTGCCATCTTGCTGCTACGGGTACCCAGGGACCTAAATAAGACTAGGGAAAAAAAATGAAAAGTAAAATGGTGTGTTTTGGTCGTTCTGAGTTTCTCTAGTTTCTATTCTTCCTTGTGCTTTTTAGCACACCTTTTCAGTTGTACTACACGATACATCTAGTGGTTGAATAATACTCACTGTCTCTTTAATTGTATTAATTGAAATGTTTCTTTTTTACATTTCTTTTAGAATTTCACATGTCCTGGAATCTCTACAGTCACATTTGAGAACCACTGCAATATAGGATATACATCTTAGAAATTAATCTGAAAACATATAAAGTATCCCTATTCATCTTATTACTTGTCTTTAAAGACTCTTATTGTATATTGCTCTTTGCTTAGTCACTCATGAGGATTTCTCATACCTGTCAACCTGTACATTTTTGCCGTACAAAGTACGTTTATTATGCATTTTAAGACGTGTACGACGAACAAGAAAAATCTGTACGGAAAAATGCAAATTTGTCAATTATGGGTTCCATCCGGTATACACCGACTATCACGAAACAGAAAATTAATCAAGTCAGACGAGTTCGCCACTATCTCAGTATCGTTTTCTTTCGTTGCAAAGGAAGCGATCGGTTTGATGCTACTGTGCGCATGCGTCTGCAGCCTCTGATTTCATATGGTAGTTATGTAGTAAAAGGAAGTCCGTCTCTTTTTAGAGAACCGGCTTTTTTGGCTCAACTCATCAAAGAGAGCCGGCTCTCAAACGGCTCACTTGCTTTGATGCATTGTATTACTAATTATCATGTTGTATAAAGAAGTTAATAAAAAAAAGGAAGTATAAAAGGAGAAAATGAAAAAAGACAGGTTTGTGGTTATCCCTTTAATTAGTAAATTAGTAAATTACCAACAATAATTTAATGCAGAAAATAAATCAATAATTTGAATAAGAAAATGTATTATTCTACTTAATTATATTTGCATGTATTTTTTCCTTCTGCGATGAAAGTCCAAGCCACTTAATTTTTGAACCTTTTTTATAATAAACCTCATTCATGTCGAGCAACTCAGTATCTCACAACAAAATGTTAATTAACAATATATATGATATAACGAAACACATGTACAATATAACATGTTAAACTACATTAATAAACACGTTCGAAGAAAAAAAATATGGTGTAAGATTATTTTGTATTTTGTAAGGGAATATATGACAATTTGTTAGGGCATGGAGCCGTGGAGGTTGACAGGTATGATTTCTTTACCTTTTAATAATTGACTGCATCGTCTTGTGTGTTACAAACACGCACAGTCATTTTCCTTGCACCGTGTTTTGCATGATAACAGCTTGATTTGATCCTAAATCTATGCGAGACACGGAATGCTATGTTAACCTGTCGCAGTAGTCATTCAATCCCTTCCCATTGCCTTGAGGATTCTCTTTGCAGGGCTCAACTATAAGCCATTTATTTGGCAGCACGACCATGCATAAAAAAGAGGCATCATACTGTTGCCCTGCAATAAAAACACATGAAGGGTTCTGTACAGATTCACAAACCGCCGACCACGATGTACCGTATTGCAAAATATTGCGTAACAGTGGAACAATTTGTCGCCTGCGCCTCCAGACGCTTACATTCGAGCAGGTGTCGTAAAAAAACAACGCCTTAGATAAACCGTCAAAGACCCGCAACGCTGTTTTCATCATAGCCTTACCTGCGTCTCAGTAGATGAAGCAGGTCCGGTGTGGTTCAGTTCTGGACGTATGCATCCCCACCGCCTCTTCTCTTCCCCCGCCCCGGCGCCTGTTTCTGTCTCGTTTGGGTTTTTTGCGGTTCGGTTCGGTTGGCATCGAGCCTTTAGACGACAAGTTGTCGGGCCGAGGCGGAGAGCGGAGCCCGAAGCCCGGAGCCCTTCCCCCTGCTTGGTGACGTCACCGCGGATTAGGGATGCACAAACGCGCTGCGGATGCTGACGTGCTTGCTTGCAGCCAGGAAGAGGACCACTTCGTCTTCCTCATCAATCTGGAAGTTTATTTACCATACCTGTCAACCTCCACGGCTTTCTTATTCAAATTATTAATTTATTTTCTGCATTAAATTATTGTTGGTAATATACTGATTAAAGGGATAACCACAAAACTGTCTTTTTTCATTTTTTCCTTTTATACTTCCTTTTTTTCTTAACTTCTTTATACAACGATAATGATTCGTAACATCAAAGCAAGTGAGCCGTCTGATAGCCGGCTCTCTTCAATGAGTTGAGCCGAAAAATCCGGTTCTCTAAAAAGAGACGGACTTCCTTTCACTACATAACTACCACATTAAATTCGTGGTGGCAGACGCATGCGCACAGTAGCATCAAACTGCTCGGCTGGTTTGCAACGGAAAAAAAAATGATACCGAGATAGAGGCAACCGCGGCGAACTTGTTTGACTTGATCGATTTGCCGTTTCGTGATAGTCGGTGTATACCGGATGGTACCCATAATTGACAAATTTGCGTTTTTCCGTACAGATTCTTTTGTACGTCTTACACGTCTTAAAATGCGTAATAAACGTACTTTGAACGGCAAAAACGTACAGGTTGACAGGGATAATAAACTCTTAAATCACGACAGAGCAAGGGTGTCATGTCCTGCACGGTCGTCATGGCACCCAGCTGGTCCCGCCCCTTGACACCAGCTGAGACACATTGACTCGATTGCGTGTGGGATACTTAAGCGCTCCTTTTGGGACTGCCCGTTGCCAGACCATTGCTTAACTATGAGGAAAACCTGTTCATGCCGGTTTGTTCTGAGTAAATGCCTTGTTTGTAATTTTGATTGCCTTTAAGCCTGTGTTGTTTTGTCTTTGGTACCTGTGTGTTGGACAACTTTTATTTTCCAATTAAATTGACGGATCGTCTACGCATTTGAGTTCACACTTCCTGCCTCCCGGTCCGTTCCGTGACAAAGGGTCCGCAACCAAAATGTTGAAAGAGCCATAACAGACTCAAACACCAAACTAAGCCTTGACAAATGTAATAACACCAAAATTAAATTGTAAATGGTCTGCATTTATATAGCGCTTTTCAAGTCATTGAAGACCTCCCAAGCGCTTTACAATGTGCTTCACACTTACCCATTCACACAATCACGCTCACACACAAATCCGGAGTCAGCTTCACACTTTTCACTTTTACACACTAACTAACCGATAGCAGCGTCAGCCATGCAAGGCAACTACCTGCTTATTGGGGGCATTAGGGATTCAGTGTCTTGCCCAAGGACACTTCGAGATATAACACGGAAGAGCCGGTCAACATTTTAGGTGGCATATTTGATCCCAGGAAAGATTTTGGGTCTACGCTTTGGGGATGAATGAGCACCTAGAATGTCTTGCTATAGTTATTATTATTATATTTTTCATTTTAAAGAATCAATACATAATATATTAATTAATAAATAATTGACCTTTGTGTTCCCAATCACAACCTGTTTTAATACCTTGAAGATAAGAATTCAATACGAGAAAAAAATCGGGACGGGAGGTAACAAACGCATAAATTTTAATCTTCGCATCTGACTGAGACAGCATAGGGCAAATTTTAGCAATGTTGCAAAGATGGAAACAAGCTGTTCTAGTAATATTCCTCACGTGTGTTTGAAAGGACACTTTGGGGTCAAATATGACAGCTAAATTTTTGACTGTAATGTATTGCTCTCTAGCAAGGGTGGGAGGATTGATCCGAATATCACTATTAATAATACTAAGCAAGTACTTGTATCAGATACTATTGTCCTGGGATCAATACTTCACCCCAGCAATTTCCTCAAAATTACTCTTCTATACGTAGATAGTGCAGTCCTTTTCTCTCTCACCCAGTGCCCTCGGCCACTCTCTAGGTTTATGCCTGTTTGTGTGACAAACAAAAAACAATTTTAGCACCTCTCTCTACCTAGCCTGCTGCTGCACCTTGCTTGCCAGGCAAAAGAAAGGGCCAAATCTACTCTCTGTTTAACAGTAGCTAAAATGACAGAAGAACTGTACGGTCGATAACAGAAAAGAACAATACTAAAGTTGACCACACATTTATATAATAAACATATTTTTCAACCGATATTGTTTTTTATTTAATGGATGTCGTGTTTACCACTTGTATGCTCTAAGTAATACACACTGTCCCTTTAAATGAGCAAAAGTATCTGTCATCGTTTTCAGTTGCACCAAACAATAAACCCACGTCTAGAGGTCAAATAATACACAATGTCAGTCAATGAGACATAATGGCGTTTTCTGTGTTCTAGATTTTTTGCAGTGAAGAGTACTGATGTAGTATAGTAGACACTCAAAATAAAGAGAGAAGACATCAATAAATTTGGAACTTGGAAGGAGGACAGGAGAATACAGTACAAAAATCCTCAAAATAAACAAAAATCAAATCTGTTCTAAAGTTCCTCAATATGTAGTACTTGTAACTTAATATGTAGTACTTGTAACTTAAATTACAACATAACAGAAATATTACAGTTGCTTATTTATGATTTATTTTCATTTTCTACCTTTAGGTAACTGATAAGTTTATAGTTTAGTTCACAGTTTACGGTTGATCCCTTGACCACCTGTGTTGTCAGGGCACAATCTCCTATGCAAGTGTCTAATATTAAAACCAGAATAAAGTATTTTTGACAAAGGAATTTGTTTTCTTTGTTTTCTTGCCTGCTTACTTGTTTGATCGTTTCAGACGTTACGTCAAATTTGTGAGTGACAGTAGCTGGGAGACACTTTGTGACTGAGATTATAAAACATTTATGCGGCGTTTGTAAAGTGAGCCCGGACAGGAAGCGGAGAACAAAATGGCAGCAAAGAAACGGGTGGGTTTTAATGTTTAATTCATATTCCAAGATCAGAATGTTGATCACAATATGTTGATTTAACTGCTGGAATACAAACAGGAAACTAGTTTTCCCCAAGAAGTTTTTACTTGAACATTTCAGCACTTTATTAAGCAGAAAGGCAAAGGGGTGGGCAAACTAAGGCCCAGCAGACTTTTTAATCCGGCCCGCTAAACAAAAAAGGTCAAAATATAATCACAATATATATAAATAATAGAGAATAAAGTACTATTCAAAAATAGTTTTTTTTCTCGTTCTAGGATTGGTTCCATTGTTCCATTGGGTGTCCATTACAAAAAACTAATACTGGACTATCACAAAAATACTACAAAATTACTACAAAAGTAAATCAAATTCAGTGCTTAAAAACAGTGACCTCATTCATTGTTTTGCTTTCATTCTGAAAATAAAAACTGCTACCACTACAAAACACTACAAAACTACTACTAAGTCATTCTTTAATATATACATACTACCACAGAAATAATACTTCTATTTCTCTATCTACCCTGGTCATAACCCTCAAGAGGGGTGACCGACAGCAAGACAAACACATAAAAAAACAAAGAAAATAACCAGTGAAACCAGTGAAATAATACTACAGATATAATAAAAAAATACAACCACAGTAATACTAAAACAAACAATAAAATAGTCATACTATGATAAAGAAATACTACTACAGATATACTACTAAATAAATGATCCAAAAATCTAACCACATCAATACTAGGAAAATACTATTACAGAAATTAAATTAAATTCTACAAAAGAAATACAACAAAAACACAACTACAGTAATATAGCTGATCTTTAGTGATGTATGTTTATGTTTATTTTATTATACTGTTTTTCTTAAAACCAGACTGTCATTTTATGTATTTAGAGTGGACATGAAAATACTGTAATGTCTGTTACCTTTGTCGCTGTAGTTTGGAATTTCGCATTTTATAATTATTATTTGTTATTTCCTGTTTTATCAGCTGATGGGGAAGTTTTGTGCTTTGAAGTCAGTCTGTGTGTGCACATGAACGGTGTGAGTTACGACCAATAGTAGCTCTTATGTGAATGTTTATACCGCTTGATATTTTGTTATTGAATTGGCGACAAGACTTAATCAGCAAGTGCATTGTTGATCACATAATTATTTTGAATGCAATGCTTTTCTTTTGAAGGTGTCTTACAGAAAGCACCCTATGTAAAAGTCGTAACATTGTAAATAATAAAGATCATTATGTATTCTAATTTTCTTTTACACAGCTTTTACGTTGCTAAATACTATTTAAGATGCGCATTTGATGGAAACGTTTCCTAAAATAAAACCATGTGAAGCATCAGTTTGAAAGCTGGACCATCATCATTTAGGTGGGGACGCTGCAAGTAAAACTACGATAATGCTACAGAAATACTACAAAAATGCTACCGTGGAAATACAACAAAAAAACTACAAAATAAAATAGTGATACCAGAAAACTAAATATCAATTTATTGCTCGAAACAGGGACTTAATATACAAATTTGCTTTGATTCTGAAAAGAAAAAAAACACTACAGAAATACTACAACAACTACTCAGAATACCTACAAAAATTCTACCACAAATATTATACGAAAAATACTAAAGAAATTATCCCAAAATACTACAATGGAAATACAATAAAAATCCTACAACAGAAAAACTACAAACCACTACAAAGCACTAAAGTAATGCCACAAAACTAAATATCAAAATATTACTTAAAACAGGGACCTTGTATATTATTTTACATTTTTTTCTGAAAAGAAAGAAATACTACAGAAATACTGCCACTTAAATATAACACACCACTATAAAATACTACACTAATTCTACAAAAGTAAATATAGAATTAAGTACTTCAAACAGGGACTTAATCTGTTATTTTGCTTTAATTGAAATACAGCTAAAGTGATACTACAAAAATATTACATAAATACTATCAAATGCTATCAAATAAATACTCCGAAAATACAACGACAATAATACTACAGAAATTCTTCTAGGGAAATACTACAAAAGCACTACAAAATACTACAATAATACTACAACACTAAATATTAAAATTAGTGCTTAAAACGGGGACTTAATACTGTATTATGTTTTACTTTGATAAAATATACAACTGCAGCCATACTAGAAAAATACTACAGAAATACTAAAAAATAGTACAATGGAAATACTGCAAAAATCCCGCTCCAGAAATATAACAAAACATTACAAGCTAATACATTATTGCTACAAAACTATATATCAAATAAGTGCTTCAAACGGGGATCTAATATGTCATTTTGCTTCAAATTAAAAATAGAAATACTCACACAACAAAATACCATTGCATAAATACCCCAAAAATACTATTACAGAAAAACTACAAAAATGCAACTACAGTAACACTACAAAAATACTACAGAAGTACCACAAAACTGGTACGACAGAAATATCACAAAAATACTAATACAGAAATACAACAATACTAAATATCAAATCAAGCATTCAAAACAGGGATATATTATTTCTCTGCTTAAATTGTGTGTGTTTCAATACCAATTTGATTAAATAATCTATTAAAAAAACTAATATATAAATTTATACAACATGTAGATGTCTGCATGTACCGGTATATTGTTTCATAAATGAGAAAAATTGGATAGGCCACATTTTTCCACCCAAATTAACCCCTGACTCAAAACCTTGACCACCCTGCCTGACTGCTTCTCATCAAACTACCATAATGTAAAATAAGTGCAATTTTGTGCCAGTAAAAAAACAAAATAAACTAACAACAAACAATACTATAATAAACAAAATACTATTTACATTTGTGTTCCTTTGATTAACACAGCCTGGGGTACAAATGTGTGAAGTAGCCCAATGTTGACACTGAAATCCATATTTTAGTGTCAGCCCAGGCCTCTCAGTGAAGATCAATGCTGCATTGGCCACCTCACTGGTTGAATATAGTCGGTTCCATCCTTGCTGTTACCGTGACAACAACCGCAGGAGACCATGCCAGCGTGCAATAAAGAACCAAGGTTAGCATTATATTAGGGCCAGCCTCTTACTGCATTTGTAGAACAAATGTGAAATCATTAGGCTTGGATTTGAAACCCATGCTAAAACCACATACATTTTTTTATTGCATCATGACTAGATAGATAGATAGATAGATAGATAGATAGATAGATAGATAGATAGATAGATAGATAGATAGATAGATAGATAGATAGATAGATAGATAGATAGATAGATAGATAGATAGATAGATAGATAGATAGATAGATAGATAGATAGATAGATAGATAGATAGATAGATAGATAGATAGATAGATAGATAGATAGATAGATAGATAGATAGATAGATAGATAGATAGATAGATAGATAGATAGATAGATAGATAGATACTTTATTCATCCCCTAAGGGAAATTCACATTTCCAGCAGCATCCCTGAGCTGAGAACAGTACAATAATAAAGCCAAAAGAATACAATATACAAATACCCAGTGTGACGTGCAAATGCCCACTGTAGCGTGTTATATAGAGTAACTAAATAGTGCTACACAGAATACATATTGCAGTAAGATTCGGTAATATCCAATGTAGGTGGTGTGGTTTAATGTGGGCCTTTACTCTGCCGGGTGGAGTTAAAGAGCCTCATGGCATGAGGAAGAAAAGATCTCTTCAGTCTGTCCGTAGTACAAGACAGTGACAGGAGTCTGTCGCTGAAACTGCTCTTCTGTCTGGAGATAATGCTGTGTAGTGGATGCGATGGATTGTCCATGATTGACCTCAGCTTTTTCAGTGCTCGTCTCTCAGCTACTGTTGTTAGGCTGTCCAGCTCTTTGCCCACAACAGAGCTCGCTTTCCTAGCCAGTTTATTGAGACGAGAGGCATCCTTCTTCTTGACGCTGCCTCCCCAACACGCTGCCGCATAGAAGAGGGCGCTTGCCACTACTGTCTCATAGAATATTTTCAGGAGCTTTTTGCAGATGTTGAAGGAGGCCAGCCTTCTGAGGAAGTAAAGTCGGCTTTGCCCTTTCCTACATAGAGCTTCTGTGTTGGCAGTCCAGTCCAGTTTGTTGTCCAGCTGCACACCCAGGTATTTGTAGGTCTGGACAAATTCTACACATTCTCCCTTGATGGTTACAGGAACCGGGTGAGTTCTGGTTCTCCTGAAGTCCACCACCATCTCTCTGGTCTTGGTGGTGTTTAGGTGCAGGTGGTTTGCGTCGCTCCATCGGACAAAGTCCTGAATCAATTTCCTGTACTCCTCCTCCTGCCCGTTTCTGATACATCCCACGATCGCAGTGTCGTCGGCAAACTTTTGCACATGGCAGGACTCAGAGTTGTACTTAAAGTCTGATGTATACAGAGTGAATAGGAACGGAGAGAGAACGGAGATCCTGTGCTGCTAACCACTAGCTTGACTTTGTTAGAAATGTCGATTTAAGGGGTCTGCAACGTGGTGCCCGCGAGTGCCAAAGTGCCCCCCAGGGACAGTTGAGGTGCCCGTGGACCTATCCTAGAAATAGCTCACCTGTGATGGCTCATTGTGATTTTCTCGTTAAATTATTTTTGTTTTATTTGTTGACTTAGTCTATTCAACCCTATTAACAGTTGACCTGGTAATAACATATGAACAACATTGTAATAACATGATTATTTGTCATTTTAGAAACTAAAACAAATAAATTGCAGTTCATGGGATTCATAGACAAAAAATCGATTCAAGTTTTAATTATAAATAATCATTGATTATTAATACTAAAAATAATAATTATTTTTAAGCAATTCATTAAGAGAATAAATTGTGAATCTATTCATGTATTGAATGTGTTTATTTATTCATATTTGTATTGATTTATTTCAAAGGAAATACAACAAACTAAATTCCAATTAATTGGTTTTACAAAGATAATGGGCAAAAAAAGTGCTTTTTTTAGCTATCTTCCTACCTTTTTACCTATTTAGCAAGTTATCTAGTTAGCGTTTTACATTTTTTGCATGCTATGTAGTTATCAAGGTAAATTGTGCCCCCTTTCTAGCTAGCTAGCTTGCTTTTTTCAGCTTTGTATCCTGACATTTAGTTGGCTTGTTACTTTTTTATCTAGCTATCTAGCTCCCTATTAGTTTTTTGCCCGTTTACCTTAGGAGCAAAATATAGACCTACCTTTTTAGCTATATACCATGCCATCCATCTAACTCGCTATTTTGACATTTCATATCAAAGCGGCACCCACTTTGCCCTAATTATTAACAATAAGCAGCTCGACATTGCAAAAAGGTTGGAGACCCCTCGTCTATTTCAACAAAATAAAGTAAAAAAAAAAAATCGACAGTACATTATAAAATCATCTTAGTAAAATTGAAAACATCTGTATTGTTGGGCAATGATTCCCAATTATTTTCTGTTGCGCACGGAAGAAGAAATCCTCCCGAAGGACCAACTTATATAAAAGAATAGCTTTATTAACTACAACAAAAAATATTTAAAGTGCATCTGAAATTCAAAAATAAACTAAAAATCCTTTAACTGTCCACATTTTTGACAGGACTTGTAAAACCATATACTGAAAATGTCTGGACCAGAACGGAATCAGGACCCAGATGCGAAACCTTAACCACAAGTTTATTGAGATAAAGAGGAAGAGCAGCGCCACGATCCGGTGCTCGCTGGATGCAGGAAGCAAGCCGCAATCCAGTGATAGATAGACGCGGGAAGCAAGCTGCTCACAGAATCGGATCGTGATCCAAATGCGAAAGTTGATCTTCCGGAGCGGGAGATCGTGGTGTCGAAGACGGAAAAAACAGGTCGATATCCGGGACAGAAGAGCAAAACGTGGTTGGGATCAAAAACGGGTCGTAAGCGGGGACGTGAAAGCAAAACGTGGTCAGGGTCAGAAAACAGGTTGTAGCGGGAGACAAACGGGAACAGATGGGTGGAAAACGGGTACAGGCGAATGAAAGGACTGAGCTTAAACAAGATAGGGAACCAATCAGGTAGCCCGCAGCTGCTGGCCCCAAACGGGCGGGCACAGGTGAAACTAATCAGTCATCCTGACAGAAAAATGAAATTACATAAAATCAATAAAGAGTAATGAATTCAAACAGATCACCAACATTAACTCAAGAGCACAATATTAAAAGAACTGCAAACAAAAATTTATAAAATGATAAGTTGGTTGGTTGGATCCCTTGAGCACTAGGGTCGTATGGGCACCATTTCCTGTGGTGTATCTTGGGCAAGTACAGCCTGGTGCCACCCATCTCTCTCCAGGCCAACATATGTTTCTGCCCGGTCTCGGACCCTAAACATTAGTGCTGATGGGGTTTTTTTCTAAAACAGTATAAATAAATAAGCACCTTTCACAATTCACTAATATGTATACTACTAATGTATATTAAAGCACAGTTATTATTTTTTTGTAAAAGTAAAAAAAATTCTAGCACAGGGGTCGCCAAAGGGCACTCCGTTGATATACATTTCTAAAATAACAAATAATCATGTCATGACAAAGTTATTACCAGGTTAATGATTGTTAGTAGGGTTAAATAGACTCAGTCTAACACAAAAAAGACAAATAATAATAATCATTTTCAAGAAAACCCCAATGAACCAGCACTGGTAAACTATTTTCATAACATGTCTGTGGGCACCTCAGCTTCTCAGCCTCCTTAGGGGGCACCCTAATGCTCGTAGTTACCATGTTGTAGATGTGTTGTAATACCGCTCAGTAATAGTCAGATAACAGAAAACCCTTTTATTTATTTACCATTGAAAAAAGGCTGACACCAATAATAGAAAAACACATTTTAAGCCTAACAAGGTAACCAAGAGATGAGGATATAATGGATAATGTTTTATTGTTCTTAGCCAATTTTATTGCTGATTAAGTTATGGGTTGCGACCGACCTGATAATATGGGATGTGTTACCTAAAAACCTAACAAAAGTAGAGGGTTAAACATGTTCATAGGATTAATATTCAACCTATAACCATAACTGCTTTAGTCTATTCTAGGTGGTACTCCCCCCTCCCACTTAAATGATGCCATACTGTACAATGCACATTGTGTCATTAGATATTTGTCACACTGGATGAACCCATTAAAGCACATCAATGTTTCATTAGCACACAGAACATTTTTCAACTCTCTTCTCATGCAGAAAACATGTGGCCTCAATTTGAAGGCATAGCAGAAATTTTATAGGCCCACTATGTAATTTTTGACAAGATGTCGCTGTATTATGAAGTTCAACTGAAAACAAGCGCTACAAATACAAACAACAGAGACTCAAATATATATATATATATATATATATATATATATATATATATATATATAATAATAATAATAATAATAATTTCCTTGTATTGTCATTCTGTGTAACAATGTACACAGAACGAAATGTCGATTGCATCTGACCCGATGCAGCCGCAGCCAAGAGAGGGCGCCGCCGACCACTTTTTAAGTCTTAGGAATGACTCGGCCGGGGCGCGAACCCGAACCTCCCAGTCTCAAAGCGGGCGCCTTACCATCTAGGCTACTGAGCTGGTAATATATATATATATATATATTTTTATATATATTTATATATATTTATATATAGTATATATGTTTGTTACCTCCCGTCTCGATTACTGTAATGCACTACTATCCGGTCTCCCAAAGTCCAAAATCAAGAGCCTCCAGCTGGTACAAAATGCTGCAGGTAGGCTTTTAACAGAGACAAGAAAGTTTGATCACATTACCCCGATTTTAGCTAACCTGCATTGGCTCCCTGTTAGCTTAAGATGTGATTTTAAGGTTCTGTTGGTAGTATACAAAATCATGCATTGACTTGCTCCCTCATATCTTTCAGATTTAATTTCGCCCTATGTGCGGGCCCTTCTCAAGATTTCTTCATTTTCCTCATGTTGAGGTTTTTGAGTTTTTCCTATCCCTCATGTAGGTTTTAGATCAGGGGATGGTGTAATAATAGTCTGTGGTTTGTAATAATCTGTGGTCTGTGTAGCCCTTTGAAACTCTTAGTGATTAAGGGCTATACAAATAAACATGACTTGACTTGACTTAACATATGTATACGTATTGAAGAAAAAAGACCCTTTTAAGAACTTTAATTGAAGAAAGCCGTAGCTCTTTTTCAAATCAAACAGAATATACGGAATCTTTTGGTAGGCATCAAAGCAGTTCACTTATATACAGGTAGTTTGTACTTTTTACATTAGTTTAGATACATTAGTAACAATGTATCTGTATGCCGGCAACAAGCCAAACAGGCATAACATACATGCAGCACTGTACATCACCAAATGCGAGTGATGTATTTAAATTGTCATGAAAAATATAAACAATAACAACGATCACTATGGTATGACCTATACTTGGAGTCTGAACAAATATGCATTAACATTTGAGGTCAAAGATGGTTCAGTGTTCTGTATTCATCAAATAATGTTTATCCAAAATCTTACGAAAATAATTGCATTCATTTGTTTATATGATTGGGGTTCAGCAGCATTTTTGGGTGTTCTCCGAGAATGGGTGGGGTTTCATCCGGGATTTGACCGCTACACCTAGTGCTGTAAAACCATTGCTGTCATCTTGTATATATTGTGTTATTTTTTTGGCT